>NW_027094087.1:38760243-39380743 GCF_029207755.1 Chamaea fasciata | reverse complement strand
CTCCTCAAAAACCAAGCTGTGAGTCACACACTTATTTTATTATGTTTTAACCAAAATAATTCCTGGGAATTCAACTCTTTTCACTGAAAGAGTATCAAGACCAGTGCTTAAAATATGTGGGTATGTAAAGTTATGCAGTCAGCATTAGCATTGAAGAGGAAAACAGCCTAGGAGCTTCTGCTCTTTACAGAATGTAACTGCAGGACAAAGCAGTGCTGGGTTTTGTCTGCCCTTAAAACTGGAAATGCAGAAGTGCTTTGTGCAGTGACAGGGCTCCAGCTTCCCTCTGCATGTGTCACTACCTTCCATACCAATATATGTCTGTACACAACTACCAGCAGCTCAAGCCAAATCTATGTTATATTGCTTCATGCTCACATTTTATGCAACAATGAGATATCTTGCTTTTTTTTTCTATTTGGAGGATTGTACGAATAGGGTAAAAAGCTAGCCTGTCATTTCTTCTCAGTGCAGTTAACAAGCAATCTGTAAGCACCCATATGAAGCTGTTTTGAGAATGAGAAGTTCTTTTAACACAACAATATATTCTGAGGGTGAAAAATTTGGGACAAGGGATTTGTCCCACGAGAATCAGTAAAGAAAATATGTAAACAATCCAAGAATAGCTAAATTTAACGAACAAGTAAAATATCTTTTAGTAACCAATAGAATAATTCACAAGAAAGCTATTAACCAATTAGAAATTCCCCTTGAGGTTTTTAAAAACTGTATAAAAGACAGCATGCAGCCATAATAAAGAGCTTTCTGAGCCTTCTGAACTTTTATGGTGTCACTCTTTGTATCATGACCGTCCCAACACTAGAGGACAGTAGCTGCAGATGGCCAAATTTGAGTCACAGGAATCCAGTCTACAGCAAGTTAACTTTAATTTAGACTTGGAGTCTGACTTTGGCTAAGAAGCATTTCCTTGCTCTTTCACATAACTGTCATATAATAATTCAGGTTAGAAGGGACCCCTGGAGATCATGTACTATCATCTGCTAAAAACAGGACCAGCCTTGAATCAAGTTGCCCTGTCTGATCAAGTTTAGAATCTCTCTAAGGAAACTCTCTGCAAGAAGAGCAAAGTTAGCAAACTGTCTCTTGGTGCTGGAGAATTTAGGACTAAAATATAGGGAAAATAAAAATTAATTGCTAGTATTTTTGGTAACATTAGTGGCCACTTACTTTATATCTGAATGTCAGAATCTCTTTTATATGGTCAGACATGGCAAGGTTAGTACTAGGATTGTCACAAAGAATAAATCAGGTACCTTGTATGTAGTTGACTGGAGAAGAGAAAATGTGAGAAAGCAAATTTCAGAGATCCTGTGAGTAAAAAGATGGTATGTCAAAGTCAAGCAACTAATCAGACTACATACCCTAAGGTATATCAATAAATCATGCTGTCATAAGTACTTCTAATGAAGGATCACTTTTGAAACTTTTACCTTTACTGTCTTTAGCCAGCAAAAAGCAAATGAATAGCTGCCATATTGTTCCCAGCAGATAATGCAAGAGTCAAAAATATAGAAGGCATTTTTAAACATCTTCAGGTGTATTAAGAAGTGATAAATAAGGAATTACCATCCCAATCATCTACTATAACTTCACTGTAACATAAGCCACAGAAGTTCTCAAAACTAATGTTTTAAAAAAGGTGCCTGTTAAAAAATAAAAAATATTATATTAAAAGAAAGAAAATTTGCACTCGTTCTCTAGACAAGTTCCTCCAGTGGTGATTTTTTTTCTCTCTGTGAGGTTGCAAATTATACCTAAGAAAAAGCAGTACTTTTAAGTTTCAAATGTTGGATTTTTTGTTCCTTCACCTGCTAAATTGCACTTATTGTTTATGCATCAGTGTGCCAGTATCTTTCCAGTGAAGGGCTAAACCAAACATTTAATTTTTTAGAGCAAAGTCTGTTTTTCTACTCCTCTAAACCTTGTAACATCCATCAAGACCCTTTTTGACTTGTACACCCCAGAGTATGCTCTCCAGGATGGAAAGGAAGATCAGGAATCTTCATACTGTCAGTATGGAAGAATAGCCATGATTTTTGATTAAGAGTTCCAATAAAATGGAAGCTGGAATAATTCAAAATAATCATTCTCTTAGAATAGAAGTGCCATGGAGACACAGACTGTCATCAAGAGCTGATCCATATGGTAATGTGACTCATGAAGGAACAACAAGGAACAACACCCTAGGAAATACTGTACCATATCCTAAAGCTTATCGGTGCCAATAATACAAGACTCCTTTAATTCTTTTAGACAAAAGAGGTCAAAGCTCCTAACCCTTCTGTCTCAGATGGGAAATACTACAGATAGGTTGTCTCAGATGGGAAATACTACGGATAGGTACAGAAAAGAAAATAAACTTCTGCTGAAAACTTACAACTATATTTTTGTCATGAACTTTTGGGTTTTTTTAAATCCAAAAAAGTGAACGATGAAACTTCATGGGAAGATCTGTGTCCTTTGGAATTCATGTAGGATGACAAAAGTCATATGTCAGTCCAGTTCCTTAGCAATTTCTGTAGTTTTCCATCAAAACTCAAAGCAGTTGTGAGGACAGGCACATAGTAAGTGGAGTGCTGTACAGGAAGAAGAGGTGGATTTTTCTTGATATTCCTCTCACAGAAGTAGAAAAGAGACTGTACAATCATTAATTCTTGGGACACTTTTTATATTGTTTTCATGAAAATCTTCATAAGAATCAGAGTTTTTAACCCATCTAGCTGAACCTGTCAGGAGACAGTCTACTAAATAATAAATTTTATATCTCTTCAGTCTAGATTCTGAAGGAATCAAACAATCATCTTCTGATGGTAAAGAGATTCATGGTCAAATTTTTACAGGAGGAGCCTGCAAAAGGTTTGAAGGTTCAGAGTAACGTTAAGATGCTGTTTCAATCATCTGTAGAGAAGGAAAAAATAATTTACAATTTAATTTAACAGAAGGAAATTTGGAGGCTAACAGCAGGCAATGACCATTACAATATTTTGCAAATTCTGTGGTTCATATTTCCCTCACATTACATGTTCCTCTATCAGAAGATCTCGACGTACTTCTCAGTCTTGAAATCCGCCCCTATTATCTGGCTCAGCTTCTACCTCATAAGACCTTGTAGAGACATGGCCCAACGAACATAGACAGTCAATAGCATTAAAAATATGTCAAATAAAGCAGTCCTATGTAGAGTGAGATGAAGTATAGAAGTCTGGGAATAATGACTGGCTCAGAAATTTAAAAAACTATACATGTGCATTTAAAAAATTATACATGTACATGCGTACAGGCACATGTCTATATCTATGTATATATGCTTTTCTATATTCATATTTATCAGCTAGATAAGTATAAAGCACATAATTGCATTTTAAATACACATATATGCTTACACATTGCACCTGTGACATTTCATTAGTTGATTAGCAACAATTTCAACAAGGAGGCTGTTCACACTAATCTTAGCTCACACTTTAAAATCTAGACCTATGCGCTTACATTGAGATGTAAAAAAGGTGCAAGCTACCAATTTTAGGTGAGCTGATAAATTATAACAGAGCTGAAAAAGTGATATTATGCCATTGTAGAATATCTGCTACAGGTAGACTGAAAAATCTCAGTTCAGATATTGAGATACTACACAGAAGAGAATAGAAAAAAAGGAATGTGTGCTATGGTTCCTATGGAGAAGTGAGTTACTACCTACTTGATTTCTTTTAAGAAAGAGTTTGTAAAACACAGAGCTCAAGATCAGGGGAAAAAAAATCCTCTGGTATAAACCCAGGAAACATTATGTTGTACAAATTCATGCAGATGAAATGTGGATTCACAGTCCTTATGACTGGAAAAGATTTCTTTCTCATGATAGTTATGACAACAATGCATAGCAGTTCAGAATGAAAGGAAAATTACTACAGAGTACATTAAGAGACTGCCTAGCATTACTTTAATGCTCTCAGTGCTTCTACATTTATTTAATACTTGGGGGAAAGCACAGTTTGAACTGACATGACTTGAAAGAATAAACATCTGGGAAAGTATAAAAGCACAGTGCTTTTGTTGTTATTGGGGTTATTTGAAACATTTTTGCCTCAAGCTTCCATTAATATTTTTTGTGCACTTCTAGATATGAGCAGAAAGGGGGATAGAAGAGGTGTGAAAGAACCATAACTTGGCGAAGAAACAATGCAACTTTTCCTCTCTACTCATATTTGTAGTAGTCTGTGGAAGAAGAGGGACTCGTTCTTTGAGGATATCTGGTTAAGGTTCTTTCTCAATGCAAAAAGACATAATGAGAAGAGGAGTAAGTCATAAACAAAACGTACAGAGCAGTCATAAGAACAAAACTTGGTTGACCACACTAAGTGATGAAGGCAAGTGAGATTGTAAGAGCATTTATTCCAGCAAGGTTATCTGTCAGCAGACCTTGTTAACTGGGAAGGAAACTAAAGGATAAGAGGGAAACCAGAAAAAAAAAATCAAAGGAGACACATACCTGAACAAATAAATGTGGAGAAAATGAGAGGAAACAAACCTCAGCAGTTACACTAACTGATGGACTATCAAGAAAGCATAGGTACTATTTCCAGGGAGATCAACCTGGACTTTGCAACACAAGATTGTAAACCAGGGGAACCCAGACAAGCACTACTTACTCTGGACAACATGTTCCAGTGCCTCACAACCCTCACAGTAAATAATTTCTTCCTAATAGCTAATCTAAATCTACCCTCTTCCAGTTTTCTCTTGTCCTGCCACTACAGATCCTGGTAAAAGGGGTATCTTTCATTTGTATCTTTCGTTTAAACCCCTTGATATTTGGAGTATTCTACTCTATTCTATTCTATTAATTTTATTCTATTCCCCTGTGATGGGTGGGACTTAATTTCAGCAGTCCCTGTCTCAAGATTCTGGGACTCAAAAGATGTGATAAGAGAAATTTCCAGGAAAAAAACCAAGGCAAAAAAGAGTTTTTGGGTACATCATTTTTCTACATGCTAACTGGTATCAGATCAACTGTCTCATTTTCCATGTTTATATGTTATCTCAAACAATTTGTTCTCAGTTTGTTGCATTTGGCCTCTTCTTACAGATAATACAGTAATGGAAAAAATATTCTCCCCTCTGACCTAAATCTAGCATGTGACAGAATTTGGGAACACTTACAGAAGTTAATCAGTTTTCTCTTATACTCTAGTCATTGACTCACAGCTCTCATGGGTAACAATCCCTGGAAAACTAGAAGACAGCTAAGCTGATTTGAGTAGTACTTTAGCCCCATTTTGTTTAACAATGTGTGCTCAGAAAATAAAAAGTCACCTAGCAAAGAAGTTCAGGGTGAATATCCTGGAAGTCCCAAATCAGACCAAACACACAGTTTCAAAGTGGAATTATTTTTTTTTCTGTCTTACCTTTCTTCAGGCAACTCTACTTTCTGCATGTTATTGTTAAATCTTTCTAATATTTTTCTTTAAATAAAATATATTGCAGTGCAATCTGCTTTTGGAGTCTGAGATTACCACAGTTCTTTCACACCTTCAACCCCTTTTTATCTTAATGCATGTTCTTGAAATAAGAATGATGACATAGCATCCATAAGAGTTCCCATGAAAACAGAAAAGAATAATATGCTTTATGTAAACTAAAACTGTTCTAGTTTTACCAAGTAAATTATGCAAAGAACCTGCATAAAAGTAAATAGAAGTTTTATAAATCAAACCTTAAGTGCCTAAATGCATTCCCATTTCAAGCAGTATTTTAAAGAGCTGAAGCGGAAACATCATCTTTGCAGGCATTATAATTCAAATCCTGAAACTTGTAAACTTTTTATTATAGTCCTTTCTCAAAATGTCTATGCTTAATGTACAAAAGATTTTTATACTTTTTGCAACTTTTTCTATCAGACAGGTACAACCTATGAATATAAAGTTGCTCCTGCAGGTACTTTACTTGTAAGCAATGTCAGAAAAGATATGTAAAATCCACCATTTTTGTAATTACTTCCAACCTAATTTTAATTATCATATCACATAAATATTTCACAGCCTTGGTGCTTGCACTTTATATAACTTACATGAAATCAGCAAATAAGACCCTTCTAATGGTAAAACAAGCCATGGATACAAATTCCAGATTGTATGTTCCATTGATGTGATAACACAGAAAACATAAGAGATGTGAGATGCTCACTAATGATTTAGTTTCAGAACCATGTTTCAAGATGTTGCCTGTTGGCTTCCATCTTAAAAATCAATGTCTCTGATTCCAGTTGTCTCCTTTGCACAGAGAAAACAATTACTATCACTGAAGAGAGTGAAATGTCTTTAATATACAAATTATTTGCATTTAAATCTTTGTCCACTTATTTATCTTTACCAGTGCATTCCCAGGAACTTGTATGAACAAATTACTTAAAAAAATAATAAAAAAAATATTAAAAAAAGGATAATATGGATGTACAGTTAACATAGTGAAAAGACATCTGGAAAAGCTTTTTCAAAATTCTGCATTACTGATGGAAAATGGTTTTCATGATGTTTGTTTTCCCCTTCTTGAATTTTACAAATTTTCTTTTTTTTTCGGATCAGGACAAAAGCCTGATATTTCACCCTCACTGATTCAAGAGGATGCACTTTCCAGCTACTTTGTGTCATTGTTCCAGTATTGGCCCATGTGTGCCAATAATGTGGTGCTCACCATGAGCAGTATGAAAACCCCAAACGAGTCTGGAGCTCACGAACTGTTAATTCCCCTAAAGGTGACCCAATTTGTTAAACAAAATGACCGCCTGATTGTACTAACTCCAGTATAAATATTTCATTTCAGTATTAAGGTAGATTTGAGCAAACCCAGAAGTAAATCCTCTGGAATCTAAAGCATTTTTAAAATGAACTCACATTCCAGCATATTGCAGCAGTGACCTAGTTCACATGCATTTTCATAGCAACAACAGACATATCTGCAGTCTTTGCTTAAAAGGCATCAGTCAAAATTACTATCTGGAAAAAGGATCAGCTGAAGTGGATGAAAGCATTTTAAGACCATCAAAACTGAAAGCATAGAACACTATGACAGACATCATTTACAGATTTTTCAACTGCTAAGCCACAAACAGTATTTCTTGCTTTTAGAAAACAGTTGGTTTGGGTTTTATGCGTCAGTGACTGATTAACTTGCCTTGACTGTTTCTCATTAACTGAGATAAGAATAAACAAGAAAACATAAGCAATATCCTAGAAAACTCATCATACTTCAGGATGCTCAATAAGATTAAAATAAAGAAAAGGAATAAAACTTGGCAGCCCTGACTAACTGAAGTAAACTGATGAATGCTGTCTTCATTGCAACGCAGTGTCACAGCGCTAGGTTCTGAATTGATGAAGTTTGAAGATAAGAAATCTTTGTAACTGATCTGGAAAGCTTGGCTTTAAAAAAAAACAAACAAAAAACTCACATTATATATTTTACAGATCTTCAATTGTTTTGGTGGGAAGTGAAAGAACTGCAAAACAGCCTTATTAGATAGGGTTGAAAACAACTGGATGTACAAAACAATTGATGTCAGGAATTATTATTTTCAAATAGTATTACTCCTAGAAAGATGAAATGCACAATTTTATGCAATGATATGTGTCTAGACGTAATATTTAAAAAACAGATGTACTAAAAAAAAACCTGTCTGGTGAGGATGTGTCCATTTTACTCTGTGTGCAGAGGTCACTTGGTGTACAGCCTGGGAAAGAGGAGACTGAGGGGAGACCTCATTGCAGCCTGGAGCTTCCTGATGAAGGGAAGAAAAGGGTAGGCACTGATCTCTTCTCTGTGGTGACAGTGACAGGACTTGAGAGAATGGCCTGAAGGTGAGTCAGGGGAGGTTTAGGTTGGCTATCAGGAAAAGGTTCTTCACCCAGAGGGTGTTTGGGCACTGGAACAGGCTCCCCAGGGCAGTGGTCACAGCACCAGCCTGACCGAATTCAGAAAGTGTTTGGACAACGCTGTCAGGCACGTGGTGTCACTCTTGGGGATGGTGCAGTGCAGGGCCAGGAGCTGGACTTGATCCTTCAGAGTGCCTTCCAACTCAGAACATTCTGTGATTCTGTGATTGTGTGATATTGTAATTCTGTGATTCTGTGATATGTTACTTTAGAAGATAATATTAAGAGTTTTGAAAATTAATGACAAGAGGCCTACAGGAAAGATGGGAAGAGACTCATTATCAGGAAGTTAGGTGGTAGGACCAGGGGGAATGGCTTTAAACTGTGAAAGGGAATAGTTTTAGATTTGATATTAGGAAGAAATTCTTTACTTTGAGGGTGTTAGGGCACTGTAACAGATTGCCCAGAGAAGCTGTGGATGTCCCATCCCTGGAAGTATTCAAGATCAGGTCGGATGGAGTTTTGAGCAACCTTGTCCAGTGTAAGGTATCCATGACAATGGCAGGGGAGTTGGAACTAGGTGATGTCTAGAGTCCCTTCAAACCCAACCATTCTATGCTTCTGTGATGTAACAAGTCCTTAAAATACTCCATTTTCAAAATGCTTATTAATTCAATTCAGTGTTTTTTACCTCTATTCAATTAGAGTATTTCAAGTCAGGACATAACCATAAGGATCATGGAGTCCAACTCCCATGATTTATTTAAATTTATCTCAGAAAATATTTTATTTAAATTTAATAAAGCACCTGTGATGCTGTGAAAGTAAACATTTGAATTCCATTCCTTTTCCTTCAAGTTTCAACAAATTTTATACATATTTTAGATCTATGTATCCTAAAAAACTGTTTAATATGATCTCAAATGATGTGGGAATAATTTTATATGATAGTTTACTGTCTTTCTTAAATGATCTTTGTAAAGCATGTTTCTTTTAATGTTTTTGGTCTGATATAAAGTTCATTTAAAACAGTCAGAGAATCTACAGGTTTTGCATTTGGATTATTATTCTTTGTCTCTTCTGTTTCTAGTGTCTTTTATTCTACACTCTTTTATGTAAATCTTTACCCCAGGGAAAAGTATGGATACATATTATGTTCCGATATTTATGAATATATACAAAATAACAAGAAATAAAGGTAAGCTTCTGGGCTGCAAGTTTCACTGCAGGTCTGTGTGATAAGGCAGAATGTCCACACCCTTGTCATCAAATAGGTTAAATGAACAAGGATAGTTTATAGGCTGTGGATCTATTTAAGGACAAGCTGTACGGAAGAGCTTGGTGGAAGAGAGGGAAGGAGTTTAGATGAATAGTGTCAGTTTAATTATGACTTCATATGCAATCTTTCCTTCCTTATTAAATTATTTTCTTGTATCTCCACTCCAACAATTGAATAACTAGAACAGAATTTTAGAGACTTAGTGTCACAGTTTTCAGAAAAAATATTAAGATCATTATAATGGCATTTCTGTCTCAGTATTTTTTTTACTATTCTTATACATAAAAACAGTAATTTAGGCTTTTAGTTTTGACAGTACTGGGTCAGGTTTTGCAATGTCTATATACACATTACATACATATAAGGATTTCTTATATTTGTAGTGTAACATGGTACAAAGTTAAATTTGAAGTACTCAAACTTCTGTAAAAACTACTTTATTTCACTATAATAGGATATTCTTGACTAACTTATAAAAACCAATTTTATTTTATTAAAAAGACATATTTCATTGACTCCAAAATATATTGCTGTGGAATTTGACCATGAAAGAAATAAAAAAAGGTCAATATTAGACTAAGAAAAAAGAAGTGCTTAAATCTCATGTGGAACTAGTATCCCAGTATTTAAATATCCTTCATTCACATAGGACAAAACTCTGTATATTTTACAGAACTTTGGCCAAAATATACAGCAAAGATCTTTATCCTGAATGCTATCCCAGGGACTTAGAGTGAACTGCTGGCAACTGTGTTTGGCAGGATAAAGTACTTAAAGGATTGGCTTCTCTGTTGAGATTGCCATGAGGCAATCTTGAATTAAAAATTCTTTCTTTCATTCTGCTAGCTATGATTTTCTTACCAATATTTCTGTCCAACTTTTACATTCACTGACATATTTTATCCATGATAATTTCACTTTTTTTATCAGATCCAATTTTGATGAGGTAACGACAGTTTTAAGACTTAATTAAAAATTAATGGAGGTTCCCTTTCCCAATATCAGAGTACTATATGTTACCAAACCTTATATAACCAACTCTGAAACAAAGAAAAATTTTAAGAGTTCTTTCTCACATTTGTGGCACATCACAGCTAATGATGATCATATGCTAAGATTTTCTCTATTTCTCACACTTTAATTTCAATGGAGGAATAGTCATTCATTTGTGAGCCATAAAGGAATATAGTAGGTAAGGACAGGAATAAAAGACTGTAGAATTCAGAGGATATGACTAAATAAAAGCTGACTTAAAATGTTAAAGTGTTGCAGTAACTAACCAAAACACAGAGTTAATCCCTGTTAATGAGTGAAGATGGTTGAAATCTCATAGTATTAAAAAAAAAAAAAAAAAGAAAAGAAAAGTTTATAAATGAAAAGTATTTAAATAGAAGTTTCATTTCAGGCAGAAATTTATCCAAGGGGCACCTGTTTCATTATAGTGTTGTCTGTAGTAATATTTTAATAATTTACAAGATAAAACATTGAATTATCAGTAGAAGTCCTTAATGAATATGCTGTAAGTTTGCCATTCAAACATTTGGCCCACTTTGCTTATGAGAACTAATGGAATTACAATTTAAGTTTTTTATCCTGAAGATACATAAAAAAATTCTAATTCAAAAAATCCGTTCTGGCAATGGATATTTGTACTATCAGGAAATCCATCCATTATCATAAACATCACAGACAGCAACTACTGTGATTAGGATGGCAAAATCTTTCCATTAGAAGATTCTGTTTCAGTTGATCTCAGTTCTAGTAAAAAAATAACGAATTGTCCATTCAGTCTCTAAAGGATGCAGCAAGATATGGAAAGAAAAGCATGCTATAGAAGGTAGTGAACAAGGACAAGGATGGAAAGAGATCTAAGGAGCCTGGAAGCGGAAAATGGGAGACAGAGGAACTGCAGGCAATTATGCAAAATGAGTACATGGAGACTAAAATAGAGGTAGAAAGATGCTACTATCCTTTTTTCATCAAACAGATGCCTTCAGTAAGTAAGGGTACTGGAAATGGGATCAGTTGCCTTATCGATAGCAGGAGAGAGATCAGGAATCAGATGCAGGGTTGAGATATGCCTGATACAAAGGCTGAGAAAAAGATTGGTCAGTGTGATGAAGAGGAGAGTGATTAGTTCTGTTTTCCCTAAGCACTTGGGAAAAGCAGCTCCCCTTGAGCTCACATAGAATTCCTCACATTACTGGATATTTTACTTTAATCTCTTGTGTCTTAGTATTCCATTTATAAAAAGGAGATAGTAATAACTACTCAGTTCACAGGAACACTGTAAAAATAAACGTATTAATGTTCATGAAGCACTTAGATGCTGTAATGATGAGCACCATAAAAAGCTTCTGAGGAAATTAATTTAATCTTCAGAGTGGTTTTGAATAGTCTGAATTAATGGAGGCAGGGGGCTGTGCAATGAACAATAGAAAATATTACATACACTGTTCAGTAAGTGCACAGTAATTCTTGTGACCTAAATGATCTAGTAGGTCTAATATTAAAAAAAAAAAGAAAAAAAAGAGAAAAAGAAAAAAAAAGAGAAAAAAAAAGAAACTGAAAAAAAAAAGGAAAAAAAATGATTGTGTGAAAATTCGATATTTCAGGACCCCAGCATCATAGGCAAAATTCAGACTACACAGGCAATGATAAATCCCTCATCCTCTAGCTTGGATGTTTGACCTTGCAACTCTAATAAAATTTATTGTGAGATTTAATGTGTAGTTAGACACACAGTATATAAATTCCTGGTTTAATATATTTTGTTTTAATTAGTGTGGTAAGTATGTGGGTGGGCTCAGGATTTACTTACATATTTATAGAATCCTGGAGACATTTTTACATATTTCCATGCTTGATGAGATATAGGGCTGAAACCTAATTTAAAGGTTTATTTGGGGGATTTTTATTATCTAACTCTGTGTGTGTTTGTGTTTGTCTATGGAGACAGGTTACAGTACATTTTATAGAAAGGATTTGCTACTTTTTATATATATACCATATCCTATTAAAACAACTTCTAACATCTGACATTTAAAACCAGTGCAGAAGAAACTGTAAACTGCTAGAAGCTGAGGGCAGACATAAGAAAACTACTCAATCTCATAGAATTTAAGACTATCATGTCAAACATCTTGACATTATCGTCACATGGTGGTTATCTGAAAAAGCTTTTGATATTATCATTATCACTGGTAAGTACTTATTTTTGGAAATTGTTTAGATTTTATTCTTAATATAATTACAAGAAATGATAAACAAATCAACAGTTATATTACCATGTTCATGATTTTGAATGCAAAATATTAAAATAAAATATATAATTATTCATTTGAGAATACAACTTCCATGTTGACAAAACCTCTCATCTTGGCAGCTTTAAGTGATTTAATTAAGATTTGTGCTGTGAACACTAGTGAAGATATCAAGAAAGACAAAAGACAAATTGGTCTTGGAAGTACACACTGTTATGAAGTTTAGTCACTGAGCTATTAAATTTCATGAATAGAACTCATGGATGTTGGAACTAATTTGTTTTAAGTCTGGATTTATATTCTTGTCTTTTCCCATTCCCAAAGTAAAAGCCTGATTTTCTGTTACTGGTATCTCATGTTTCATATGGAAATAGATGTATAAGCTGCTCTGTCCTTATAGAAAACCAAACAAAGGTGACCACTCACGTTGGGGTCATATGTAGATTAATTCTATTGCACTATGTTTCTTTTTAATTTTTAGTAATCTAACTAAAAAAACTTATCTGTTTTATTTTTTCCTTTTCTTTGCCAGGAAAACTCGACTTCTAATTCTCATTTTATCCATGTGTTTCACAACCTTCCAGATGTTTTCTTTGATGATCAATCTCTTTTATTCATTGTAGGCTTCTATTTATAATAACACTTATAAAACTAGAAACATTTCTTCAGTGTTATTAACGCAGACAGAACTCAACTGTTTCTTAGAAGTTTTCCTCCCTGAGTTCCAAATTATCATCAAAAGTGTCTCCACTGTTTTTATATAGAGTGCAGTTCCTAAATCTGTTTAAATGCTCTGTCCCCTTCTCTCTTCTTCCCTCCCAGGCTTGTGCTGCTCTTTCCTTTGTACTATCAAAAGTACCTGTGCCCCTGCACTTATAAACAGGAGAGTAACCAGTCAGATCACCTTGCATTTCAATGAGGCCAGGAGCCTGACCTGTTTCTCAGGAAAGCCAAAATATTAATACACCTGTGTCAGGATAAAAAAGGGAGAAAAATGAGCATGGTAGCACTACAGATACCATGTAAGAAATTTCAAATAAAACTTTTCATTTGAAAGAAGTTGCAGTAGTGCTCACCACAGTATGCTGCACCCGGAAGGGTGTAAGTAGAGAGGTGACATGGTAATTTCCAAAAGTCAGCCTGAGCTAGAACTTGCGAAGGAAATTTAGAAAATGTTGTCTGGTCTTGGCACAAAATTCCCCTTCAACCTTTTAAAATTTCTCCTGTTTAGTAATGCTACTGTTAATTACTGTCATCTATATTTAAATGCCAAGTTTAATGATTCATTAGCATGATAGATTAGATTTCATAAGATAGGTGACTTAGGTTATGGGCAGGTTAAACACCAGCCTTCCAGTCCTGCAGAGAAATGCACAATGCTAAAATGAGAAGTCAGTAGATGTACTATGCATCTTTAAATGATTGCTGTAATTACATTTCAAACTGTCTCTCTCTACATGACTGACTTCTATTAATTCTTCCAAAGAACAAGAAATATAAAATGTATTGTGTAAAGTACATTTCAGAATAAAAGATTAAGCAGAACTTAAACCTCAGAATACTTTTTTGGCATCGAAACTTATGTAGCAATAAATGATCTTGAAAAGTTTAATAAATCTCATTTCCATTTAAATACTTGGAAATAATCATACCTTTTTTGGCATTTGATGGATATGAGGATCAATGAGATTGAAGTTATGCCTATGTGCAATTCAACTGGAATGATATAATAAATGTTGTTCAATGGAGTACATCCAGAACTGACACCCCTTTCTGAAGCTAGTAACTTATCCTAATGAGTATCAAACCTGCACTGTGTTAATGTATAATCCCTAATCAGGGATCTGACCTCAACTTTTCAGTGAGAAAGAATATGTGTTAATTTTAATTAAGAATAAAATATTTCCTGTGTTAGAGCTTCCTGAATTTAGTTTCTCAGTGTTGCCAAAATCTCCCTCTCAGGCTGAGGAAATGTATGATTTCACCACAGAAAATTCAAGTGGATGAAGTGAAGGAATGAGTGAGTTGTTTTTAAGGACAAAGAGGAACCAACGTTTGGGAAAACAAGGAAAGTCTTCTATCTTTGCCTTTCAGACAAAGATTTTGTCTATACTACTAACATAAAAGGTATCAAGAAATAATCTCCTGCACTGGATTTTCATCATGGATAGTGTCGCGGTGTTGGAAGAGTACCCGAGATTCCCTGGTGCAACCACAGCTTTCTCCAAGACAATTCTTGTCACATTTTCTGTGTTAGCAGAATTGACATGGGGCCATTCTTAAAAGAGAGTTTAGAAGTACTCTGTGTCTTGTAAGGTAGAACAGTTTAGAATTATGGATGTGGACCTTTACATATGATTTCCTCCCTGTGCTAGGGAATGCTTACTTTACTAGCACAAAGACCCCCTTTTGGAAGTGACAGGATACTGTTTTGAGACAGCAGACAGAATATGAAAGAATTTCCCCACTCTCCTCTTGTCTTCATTAAAGAAAGCACCTGCTTTTTTAGATAGGAAAGGTTTCCTTTGCTCTTTAAAGTGATCTAATGGAGCGGCAAGGTAGTTGGTCTTTAAATGCTGATGCAGCAATGGAAAAATAGAAATTGACTGCAATTTTGAGACAGCTTCTAAAGAGAACTGAAGGGACAGAAACACAGAGCAAGTCTACCAGAGCTTGTCTTATGCTATTACAGACAAGCCACTGTGTATAGGGCCAGAAGACAATTTCTAAAGGCATGCTGTGGAAGGGAAGATCCAGGAAACATGTTGTTTATTTTTTTCCAAAGGTTTCACTGGATACCACTCCTGAATACAGATGAACTCCCAGAAGGTTTACTGTTTGGCAATACTCAATGATTTGTTTGGAAATTTGAACTACAGATAAAATTCTTTAATTTTGCAATTGTTTCAGGAAGAGTGGGTGCTGTCTTCATAGTTTTAGGTGACCTGCTTATTTTATTGATTTCTCCATACTTGTTTTCAGACTGGGATTCACCTATGTAAAGTGATGCTGAAGGCAAATTTTCATTGAAGATTCACCTTAGTCACAACAGAGAACAAAGATCTATGTTTTCCTACAGGAAAGCTTTGAGAAATGCTGCTTAAAATGAATTGCATTGAGTTCTGAAGTTTTTAATTTGCAAAGCCTATTATTCTAAGGTATTTATTCACTTTAAGAAGAAAGAATCAAGAAATGAATGACAGAACACTTAATTAGAGCTATTATGTGTCTGTCATGATGACACGGCAACAAATCCATACAGATTGTTTCAAATCTTGCTTCAAGAAGCCTCATGTTTAACAACAACAAAGAGTTTAAGCATGTGCTGAATTTTAAGAATGTACATCACTCCATCAACTTCAAAAGGATTATGCGGATACTTTAATATGAAATGCTTTTTTAGACTAGAGACAAAGTTCTTAGCATTTTTCACCCCTGAACTTAGTTATATAGGTTGAATATTTCTATAAACAAAGTATCACCACAGCTAAAATTCAAATCATTTCATTTTCTAGACTTATAATATGACTGAAAACTCAATTATTTCAACATACTTATATGAAAAATATATATCTTTGACTTAATTTTTTTTCTGATCTTCCTAACAAAAGGATGGGCTAGATTTGCACAGTTTTAAAGCAGATATGTGCAAGTGGTTTGAAAATTTATGTGGCAAACCGTGTCTGGAAACAACAGCTGAAACTGTTGGTAGAGTTTGTCAAGTTCACAGTCCTTTCAGATTCACTGAATGATACTCTACAATTAATAAATAATTTATGAATAAAATTCAAACAGTTCTACATAAAATTTACTTTTTATGGCATTCACACATGGTTTTCAGGTGTCTTTTAAGCATATATTTTCTAAAGAGAGCATATTGAGATAATGAAGGAAACAATACAAATTTCTAGTGCAAGTCACTGTTGTATCTATTAACTGACATAGTAACATTCTTCACACAGCTGTGATGTTTTCACAGCAAAGAAGTCACAAACATAAGGTTTATTACAGGATGATCAGGGATGATTCACTTTTGAAAGTGAGAGTATAACTACTTGCATTTTATTTTCTATTCTCACTTCAGTTATCACCTTCCAATTACAGTGCCTAAAATTGTTTAGATTGATACGATTTAGAAGAAAATGTTGCTTTTGTAATGCCATTTTGTAATTCTGCATCTTCTGAAATGAATATAAGAAACAAAGGCTTTTCTCAAGACTAGAGGGTTTGAGTAAATCAACTCTTTACCAATTAATTCTAGGAAATTATGAAATATACCCAATGAGGTGTCCAGTGAGCATGATGGCAAGAAAGGAACATAGATGATTAAACTCAATTCTTAGTATGGGAAGTTAATTAAAAGGCTGACAAAAGTGTGCTGTGATAGAATGGGCAGTGTCTCCTCAGAAAACTATTGATTTTTATGTCTGCATCATGGGTGACCTTATTCTGTACATCCCTGGTCAGTCATGGTAGATCATCCATTGGAAAAGGACATCTAACTTGTATCTAATCTAATACCCCTCACTGTCGATTAAAGGAAAAAGAAACAGATGTAGTACAAGAAAAAAAAGGAAATGAGGCAAAGAAGCCAGTGGTAATTGGATTAATAAAATTGCAATGAGGAGTGAGTGTCATAAATGACAGGTGGAAAGTTGTTTTCCCCTACCACTTCTTTAGGTTTTTAATCCAAGCTGTAAATATCACTGAGATGGTAGGCTTGTGAAAGGTTGAATAATCCAGAGATAAAGAAAAGCAATTTTGTTTTGTGACCTAATAGAATATAGAGGCTGTACATGTGGCAAAGGTAAGCACAAGATACATCCGCTGTTTTAGCCCGAGTTATTAGGACATTATTCCAAAAAGAAGCTGTGGAACCGCATACAAAATTATGCAGTTTTTTTGCACTAAGGCAGGTATGCTTAGTCAAGTTTTCTTTTAGTTTTTTTTTTTTTTTGCTTGCTTTCTTAAAATAGCATAAACAAGCATGACCTTGGGCATGAGACATTATAGGGAATGCAAAGAAAATAAAAAGAAAACTTTTATTGAGTTTAAGTCTTCATATGAATTTGCTTTAAAATTTCAAGCAGACATTTAACTGAAGATAACTGGTTTTCCAACTTTACTTCATAAAAATAACCAGTGATGGAGCAGGCTATTTCAAATATTAGATCTCTAGACATATACAGAGTAATGTTTACTTTATATCTCTTTCTCTTTCAAATCCAAAGACATGATATAAGTATCAAAGTATTTCCTATTTTAACAGTGCACATATATGCAAACGATATAGTACATTAACATTTATACTTGCAATGCATCACCAGTGCTGAATTACATGATAATAACCATAGCAACTGGGCTGTTGGCCATGGAACTGGGAGATAACTAAGAGCCTATGGGATAAACATGCTCTCGTTTTTAGGGTTTTATGATATTTTTGCATAGGTACCTTAGAGTACACACTTTGTCTGTAAGATGGTGTTGAAGGTCTTAGTTAATGGTCCCTGTTCCATTTTGAGCTGCTTGCCATTTCTCTTTTTAATTAGAAGAACAACTTTCAAGTTGCAAAGATGTAACTATTTTCCACAGGGGTACAACCCATGCATTCAAACAATTGCATAGACTTAATTTTTGGGGTTTTTTTTCCATGAAAGGGGTAAGTTCCTAAGCTTTTGGAATCCACACCCATGGTTTTCAGTGATGAAAGGAAAAATGAACGCTGTAATGTGTAGGTCTGTATCTCACAGTCAGAAATGTCTTGGTTTTTTCCTTGGAATTATAGGTTACCCTTCAAACCACTAGAGCCCAGTAAAACTGCAGAGCACCAGTTACTTAATTACTTTAAGGTTAGGACATTTCCTTAAAAATCTATTCCAGTGCTTTACTTTCTGTCTTACTGGAATCAACTGAAGACATGCAGGCTGGCTGTTAACAAGAAATACATCACTCTAAAGGTGGTGTAGCACTGAAAGAGGTGGGCCTTGGAACTGATTTGCAACTTTTCTGGCTCTTGGATCTGATTTACAAATTTTCAGTGATATCAAGCTTCTGATATGTTAGTATGAGCTTACAATATGGTGACATCATTAAACTTTAATTAATTTAAGCAATATTAAAATCTGAGTTGCTGCATAATGAAAAATATTATTTCAACATGAGCACCAGCCATTTACATCAGGCAAATGAAGAAGCATTAAAACAAGAGCGGAAGAGAGAGTATCCTGATACTTAGAAACTGAGCTACAAATACACGCTGAACTTGAAACTGCCCTAGTGAACAAGTTTTTTACAAACTTTTTAAAGAACTTCAATCAGTTATAACTTTATCATTTAAAATAGATTTTTATGTACTTATATCAACCTTTTCTCTCCTAAAAGTCCTGCAGCATTATTTACTACACCTCAGCACTGCCAAATAGTATTCCACCATTAAACTTTCCTCAGAAACTTTCATTACACTTTCCAAATACTTTAATGAACAGAAATCACATTCCAGATATGACAATGTAATAATTTTGATATCTGCTAAAGTAGGTGTGTAAGACAATACAAACTTAAAAGTCCAATGAAAATAAACCCACCAAACCAAATCTCTTTTTTTTTTTTTTTTACTTTATCTAAATTTGTTTCATTGAAGGCGATAATATTATAAGTACGCGGGGCCTTGAATGAACTGTGGATGTAGATATTGAAATTCATAGGTCTTGTGTTTCTCGACATCCAGCTCTCACTTTTCCTAATTTGTTTTTGTTTTTGTTTTTGTTTTTGTTTTTGTTTAATTGTTGGTTAAATTGCCACCCCTCGCCTTACCCTTGAGATGGGGACAGAAATCTGAGGTTCAGACGCTTGGAACCATGTGTTTTTTACCTGCGGTTGGGTTCTTTAACCAAGAGATTTGTTGTAGAATAGTTATCTTGTTGAAAAGATAAAATACAGCAGAATTTTCTTAGAAGCTACTTTTAAGACTGAAGTCCAGTTATATCATGATACACTCATGGTGCTTAGAGTTTCAGACATGCTGCTCTGGCATGAGCAAACTTTACTAAATGTCAATATTCTTCCCAGCTCAGAAGTAGGTGGAAAGTGCTATGGTCTCCCAACAAACACCTTGATGGGATATGTAGCAGATAAGACTTCAGCAATAGATTTAAGAGGTCTAACTCGACCAGGAAGCGGTGGATTAAGGGAGGATGAGACCTCACGCTAGATCTGCTCAGCTCTTGACAACACCAGATATTTTAGTAGAAATGCCCATGGCAACTTCTGCTTAAACCCATTTTTCCAGCTGTGGCTACATGAAGATCTGCCCCATGTTTCATGGTAATGTCTTATTTTCAGTGGAATCTGAGAAACTAGGATGGAGTTCTTTTTGCACTCCTCCTCTTAAAAACAACTCATGGCAATATTTATCTTGATAAACTAATAAAATTATATTGGATTCTTTACTGCAAGGTGCTGAAGGGAAATTAGGGTTGGAGGGAAATCCTGGCCCAGTTTTTCCTGCTTTGCATGTTTGAAACAGAATATGCTATTGATAAACCATAGTGTTCATGGGGATCCTGAACTATTTATAGCTTCTGAAAAGTATATTGTAGTGAATGATTTCAAAAATTAAGACTTTTTTGGTTTCCATTAATAACTATAAAAAACCCTTCAGTTTATAATGTAGGAAAGTACATTGGATACGTTTGCAAAAGCAAAGACATAAACCACATATATTTATATACATGTATACATATATACATATATACATATATGCAGATATGCAGATATGCATATATGGATATATACATATATGCATATATGCATATATACATATATACATATATACATATATACATAAAAAGAATAGTTAGAGATGCAGACTATCCAAAAGATATATAGGCACTTTATGTCATTCTATTCCTAAGTTTAAAGTTTGTTCTTTCCTGCTCAGAGAGTGTGGCAAAATCATAGACGTTTCAGGAAGCTAGCATTGAGTGAAATACATCACTGCAGAGTATTCAAGTATGCCATTAAAGTACAGCATTTGGGATCATGTACTAGAGTTATTTTCCCTGATGGTTCTATTCTTAAAAGTAACAAGTCCACAGAAAATAACTATCTTCTACTAAGTATTTTATTTCTAATTTTGAGATTCTAGCCCAGCGATGTCAATGTCAATTCTATAATTTATTCAAATAACAATGTAGTGCCTTATCAAACAATGTAAAGGTTTGATTTATCAACATTTAAAAAAAATATTTTTATTACTCACATGCAAACTGAAGAACAGCCTCTCTGCTTAAAATACTGCCAAAAATGTTGGTAGTTAAACATTGATACTGTCCAGTGTCCTTAATTTCACTGGGGTTGCTGATGATCAAACTTCCTTCTATTAAACTGAAGCGATAATCACTTTCAATGTCGATTTCAGTTCCGTTTCGAAGCCATCTTAGGGAAACAGAAACAAAACAACAAAAACTACTTGAGCATTTAGTAGCCAAGTGAAGGTATCAAGCTCAGGACACAGAATCTGACAGTTCCAGTTGTAACAACATGCACAACTATTCAAAGATATCCTGTGCAAGAACCCATTACTCTGGCGAAACTTGAAAGGAAAAAACACAAACTAAACCTGATATTCAGCCTCAGAAGAAAAAGGATATTCTTTGTTTTGCCTATGCTGAATTGCTGAATGAAAATAATGACCTCTTCTTTTTTTTGCTTTTCTCCCCCCCAAAAAATAATGTTTACAAAGGCTTAATACTTGAAAACTGCTTAGCAGATGTATCCTTTATGTCAAAAATAGGAATTTTACTGTGCATATGATAATCAAAGTTTTAATTCTTATTCTATCATTAAAGCCTTAGGCCCAGCTGAGCTTACAAGTAGCAGAGGTGACTCTGTACTGCATGCAAACAATGAAAATTTGTCTTGGTTTGGGAAGACAGGTATCTGCCAGATAATAAAAAACATAAAAAAACAACTGCAGTTTCTTTTGGGATGGAGAGTGTAACCCCCCCCCCCCCCCCCCCCCCTTTTTTTTCTTTTTCAATTATATATTACAATTAGAGGCTCTTAGGCAAAGATTTTGGATAAGAATAGCAGTTTTTTACTAGTATGTAATACAAAGCAAACAAACACAAAAAAACCCTCACCAAACAACTACAGCATTAATAACAAACGAAAACAGTACCAAGAACCTTGAGGGCTTTATTTCACAAAACTCAGGGCAGTTTGGTTTCGGTGTCTCTGCAGGATCCTCAGAGCACCAAGCTGAAACAGTGGAAAAGTTTTGGGCTGGTTGCTGGGATGGCAGGGTGTCCCGGCAGGCAGGGACAGGATGTCCCGGCAGCGCAGGGGGTGCAGGGTCACACTGTAGCAAGAGGAGCAGCGCCGAAGAAGCCGAAGGCGAGGCAGAGTCTGGACCAGCTCCCGCAGATGACAGAGAAAACTCAGGATTTGGGCTGAATTGGTGATAGTAGATTTTTCAGGATTGGATCTCTTTGGCCACAGTGAAACTCTTCTAGCCAGCAACAGCCGTTCTCTCTCTCCCCGAACGCCGGAAAAAGAAGAGACCCCACCTGCCTCAAGCTCTGTCTTTTATTTGCATTATCTCCCCCTTCTACCTTTATTCACTTCTTTGTTTCGGTTAAGTACTCTCAAGTATCTAACACTTGGTGTTCTTGGTAACTTATGGGGAAAAAAATATTTAGAGAAAGAAGGAACAAACCTAACCCCCCACAAAATTTTTTCCCATTCTTTCAGCATTTGATCTTCTCAGCTCAAGAAACATAAATTCTTCATTTAATTCAGAAGAAAGAAGAGCAAGACTGGTGAAGAGCAGGGAGGTAGATTGATGTACATAGGCTGTTATGAAATACAGAATTTTGGAAACAGACAAAGGCAAAACAATATCAGCTGCATCAGTATGCACAAAGTTTAAAGACTGGAACAGAAGACTGGAATTAACTGCTGGGTGGCAAATGGCAGTTCCTGGTAGCTAGTAGGCACATGGAAACTATGATCAAATAAACAGTTTTAATAGGGAATTCTAAGTCAGGAAGGTGTTTGGGAGTGAAATAAGAAGCCTGAGCAATATAATCAAGGATGGGAGTAAAGGTAAGATGGAAAAAGACAGTCTGTAGAAAACATAGAAAGTATCCCAACTGAGGCAAAGTCTTGAAAAATTCCTGAATAAACGCGTGTTTTTTTGAGATTTCAGACATAACCTAAGTGTATCATAATTTTTCAGTTATGCAAGTGGTTTTATGGGTTGGGTTTCCTGCCTGTCCCAGCTATTGTCTGCCAAATAGCCTCAGCCTCTCATTCATCTCAAAAGACTGAAGAAACAAACCCTGTAACTGTGCACAGGCTGCAAGAGAAAACATTTTGTGTGGTAGATTAATAGACTTTAGCAGTCTGGAATAACGTCTTATATGTGTGTGTGTGTGTGTTTGCAGTTTCTGTATTAAAAAACAACATCCACATATGAAGACTTTTATTTACTTTTTTTGTCAAAGTGTAATTACATGAAGTTGTTAGAATACAAAGAAGAAAAAATCAGTGTAAACAATTATTATTATGTCCAGATATTGCTTTCATTACTCTTTCCCTCTCATTCTGCAACTTCAAAGTTGGCTTGGGAAATTTCCAGGAATTTGCAAGCTTTGCCAGAGATCAACAAAGACTGGAAGAACTTGGCTACATTTAGACTCCAGAGTCTAAACAAAATAAAATAATTATCAATTCACCCTGTCTTGTTAACATTCATGGTGAATGGGGTACAGGGAGCAGAATTCAGCTGCAGTAGTCGTGAATATTTTTTAATCGAAAGGTCAGAATTGTCAGAATTTGGATTAACTATGAATCTACTGTTTGTCCCCTCTTTTCACAATAGGACTTTTGATTGCAGAGCCCCTCTGCTCTATTGATTGTAAGAAATGAAACAGCACTGACTATTTATATCTTAAATGATAACAGGGGAATTTTGGTAGGATTAACTACATTTTTCAATAGATTCATACATAGAAGAGGTAAAAAGGAAAGGAATTTTTAATTTGAACAACTCACTAATTAGTTTATATTTTGAATTTTAAAAATATACTTTTTATACATATATCCTTGTCTATATATGTGAAATGAAAAATGCAAAAATAATTCATCTTGAATGGAAATCTAGATAGGGAAAAAGCAAAAAATGCATGTTTTGGCATTTCCAAATGGGAACTGCCACAAAGTTCAGTTAAATTAGCTTTTTTCCATTAGTTTCATTTTCAGTTAAGTTCAATTTAAAAATATGTTCTTTGTATTCTACCTCAAAACTTTGGATCTTGATAACTACCTGCCTCTATATCTTGGGGTCCATCCTGAGGGATTGTATTCCCCTCATATAATTTATGAACATTATAGGAATAGAAACACTGAATTCGGTGACTTTTTTTCTAGGTACCCTGTCTGATCTGGAAGGACAGAACCCAAAATATAACACTTCCAAAGTCACAGATTTTTAGGAAAATTCAGATGCATTTTTTCTTGAAGAAAAATGTCCGATAACGTTTCAAAATAATATAATCTGTTTTAAGAAGACAAAGGAATATTTTTAGAAAACTTTTTCAATTGCCTTTTCTAGCAGGAAATGATACTGACAAAAAAATTACTACCCAGCTTATGTGTGTCCTAAGTAAATGCAGTGGTTTCACAATCAGTGAAAGCTGTGTAGTTAAGTGGCATCTCAGAGAATTCAACACCTGGTTGTGGATCAGTAACACTGCTGACCTGTGAGATTCCACAGGAAGTTTGTGAATGTCTGTGTTCCTCATCAAAGGGGTCACAGTTGCACTGGTCTTCATGGTACTGGTCCTGACTTGTGATGCTAAATTATGATTTGCAGAAATGCTAAGCAAACATTATTTAGGGAGTTTTTCCCTAAAACTATGCATTAAAATACCTTAAAGATTGAAAGTCAAGAAATTAAAAATTTTTATTTCAGGGTGGAGTTTGGACAAAGGAAAACAAAGCTCTTTGAAAGGAAGAACACCTGAAATGATGTGAGCATTCTCCATTCTATTAAAACGAAGTCATATCTGGGAACAAAAAAGGAACTTGTAAACAGGTTATGATCACTGTGTCACAAATTACACAGACTAAAGAAATGAATTTTAAAAAGGCAGAGATAATTTAACATTGAAATTTTTGGCTTCTTTAAATGTTCTTTTAATATAACTTTTAAGAAAATCATGCTGTGTTTTGGTTTTGGCTAAAAAGAATTCTTAGTGGCATAAGCCACAGAGCACATTTAAATAAAAGTCTGGTTGCAGCTGACCAGGGTCTTTGGTAATGTGGTTGGGCAGTGGCATACTTAAACTTTGTATATTTGTAGATCTTTTGAGGCTAAATTCCCTCTACATTTGTCCTGGAAAATAGTATCTTCTTCAGAGAGTAATTTTTACCTCTTCTCCCTCCCTTGAATGGTAGTGTATATTGCAAATGCTGTGCAGACAAGTGGCAGCAAGCGAAGGGGAAGTAAAACTGTGCTCTTTGTATTAGGCCTTTTAGGTTAAATCTCTCCTTCCATGAGCAGCAGTCAGGAAAGTTTGTTTATGAGGCTGCTGACACCAATTAATCTCTGGAGAACTGAAGAAATTAATATCAAAAAATCATAAAATAGCACAGGTTGCAAGGGATGTTAGAAGAGCATTTGCTCCAGTGTTATATGGAAAATGGAGCCTAGATGAGATAATCAAGCATTTTGTTAATCTGTGTCTTGAAAACCTTCAGTGGTTACTGATGAGTATGAAACCTTCTTGCCTCTTGCTTTCTCTGTGTGGCTCCTTGTGAGCGCAGAGTCCCCTATCCTCTTTGTATCCTCTTTGAAATATGCTGAAAATTTGTATTTGTTGGTTGCATTCTACTGGGAAAATACAAAAAAGGTCTGGCTGAAGAAAAGAAGGAGATGGAATAGGTTCTCCACAGACACAATTTCTACAAGAATAATGAGGTTGTCTGGGAGACCTGAATACAGGACTCTCCTCCTTTAAGAGTGAATTTGTGCCTTTTCCCCACAGTCACAGTCTGTGTTTAATGGACCAAGAGCATTTTTACAATGTATGGAACTAATGCACTTTTTTTTTTTTTTCCCTTTTTTGTTATCAACAAATCACTAGTAGGTAACAGAAATTACTCAAGGAATGTCAGTAAAGAAGAATGCAACATAACTTTAATATTGAATAGTGAGGAATTAATGCTATTCTAGTTTGGAGAATTTCTGGATATACAGTCCTAATCCCATGTTGCATGTTTTAGTCATGCCTGTGCTGTTTGGGGGGTTGTGTCATGTGTCAGATCCATTTAATAAGTCCTTATGTTGCAAAGAGGCAGATTGAGTGCTGTTGTGTTAAGGATGTCTAAGGATGGTACTGCTTCTGGATTTCTTCAAGTTGTGGAAATGCAAGAATTGCAATCCGAATAACTCTAAGGAAAATTCAACCAGAATTCTGAAGAATCCACAAGTCAAATACAGGTAAAAGGCAAAAGACAAAATGCAGAATTGATGATTGTCACCTATGATAAAACACAGTAAGAGTCCTTGTGTTCTCTTTGAATTTGAAGAATGACTCTGGGAGCAAAGATGAAGGTTTTGTGGAAAAAATAATCAACAATATGTGGCCCCAGGCCTCTTATGCCACTTGTAATTTGCATAAAATACAGGCAGAGACAGGTATAGCAAATGGGTAAGGTGACTGTGACATACTGCTACCACCTGTAAGTGTGCACCATCAGTAAACTGAGTCTCTCAGTTGTGTCGTCAAAGGCCTGAATAAAGGATAGCTGTGACATACAAGTCTGTATGGAAAAATAAGCAACAGGTGATGACTGCAGAGGAATTAAATGGTAGACTTGTGAGTGAAAAAACACCAGATTTGACTCAGCCATGGTATCTTGTAGTGCCAAGTCACACCACTTAATGTACATTTACTTTGCTGCCTTCCCTATATATTAGGATAGTATCCTGTAGTTTTATAGATGTTTAGAAATGAACCCCAAAGAACTAAATATTTTGGTTTTTTCAGTTGTCACAGGAACAATTCAACAGACTGGACAGAAGGAGTCTCTCCAAATGGATAGAAATGATGCAGTGAATACATAATTTGAAACTTGAAATATTGCTTTGCCTTTAATCACTGTCACTTCCACTTCTTGCTTACTCAGAATCACAAAAAGCATTAAATCAGGAAAACCATTAGTTTCAGAGAGCTGTTTCTGTTGTTTCTCACCCAAATACATTGGTTCTCAGGGTAAGACTGCAGTGGCTAATATTCTGAAAGCTAAAAAACCCAAAATTTTAAGACAGGTACCTGTATGTGGGAGCAGGATTTCCACGTGCTTGACAATTCAGAGACACTTTCTTTTCCTCGGAATCAGTTGGGAAAATCATATCATCTGGCTCTTGTACAAACACTGGCCCATAATCAACACTTTCTGTGAGAAAAAAAAAAGTGCTACAGTTTAGGAATGCTGAAAAAATGCAAATGTGTTACAGATTTTAATACGTGAGATTAAAATATGCAAAATTATATCTGTTTTCCAAAGATTCATGTTCCATTACTTCAAAAGCTGCATTAAAAAGCAATTAATAAATGGAAAAAAATAAAGAAGGAATATAAGACGTATTACTAAGTGAAGAATAAAACACACATAGTATGACTTAAACATTTATTAAGCCTAAGAACAGCTTTCTCATCAGAAATATTTTGGCCTGCAGTCTAGTGAGAAGCTCAAGAGACTTAAGAGGAATGAACTGCTTATAGAGAGGAAGGTAAACAAAATTCTTCCTACTGCTTGCAACAGCTTATGTCACAGAAAAGTAATACAGTTTTCCCCTTTATGTCAAGGAGTTTCTAAGAAAAAATACTTAGAAAATTAATGGCAGAAAATGGTGTCTGTTATTAAATAATATACAGCTAAATCTGACATTTCATTTTCCTCCACTGTCTTCTCTAATTTCAGCATGTACCTATATCTTGATAAGAATTTACATTTCTGAACTAATAAAGCTAGATAGACCCATAGAACATGTCTATGATTCCGGTTCATTCATATTATGAAGTGAGAAGTGTAAGCCCTCAGAAAGGTAAAAGGTCACAAGCAAAGTATTCCTGATCATGTTGGTCTGAATAACTAAAATTATCACTGTGCACCAGAAGCCTGTGGAATTTTAATAATTTTAGACTTACTCCAGACTGTTGGATGATTTAAATACACAATGCTCTTCATCTTTAAAGCACTAGCCTAATGATTTCTGTGGAGATAGTGGCGTTGTCCTTCTACTTGCAATGAAACATATGGGAGCAGGGTTTTCTCTATCTGTTTTAGGGTTTCATATGTTCTTGTGATCGATGTCCTCCAGTTCTTACTGAGGACAGCACAACACATTCAGTGGTTTACAACATCCTGCTGTATTTGTCCCACCAACAGCTGCTTGAAGTGGAAAAAGGTACACCTGAAGATTTGGGGTTTGGTCACTGACTTGAAAATTATTTACTACATTATTTTACCAACTGCATACAAGTTCCACCACAGGATATGGTTTCACAGTTTTGGGAACTGCAAACTTTTTAATGCTAATTTTATAATTTATCATACTAATAATAACCTTTATCATATTATCTAAGGCTAACAGCCTCAGAAAATCTGGGTAGACAGGAAAAGGTGAATGGGGCTACAAGTCTTGGTACAGAAAAGAAAGCCTTGGAGTCTGAAAAAGGACGAGAAATGTGGGGGACATAGGTCAGAGCATGCCGGTTTTGAGACACAGATTTCCATGTCTTTAAATTCTTACATTTGGGGTTCCTCAACTGTCGTATCTTATCTATAAAAAGGCAACATAAAACTGCATTATGCTTTTCAATCTTTCTTTTTAGTTACTACACACTTATACACTTCAGTTTTGTCTCTTTACGCTGCTGTTCAAATACAGATTTTGAAAATACCTATATTTTCAGGTGTGTATGCTTCTGCTGGAACAGATTCAAGTAATTAGCACGTCAATTTGTAAAGTCAGCAAATAAGAGCAGCAGCAATTAGTAGTTTCTCTTTCCCATAATTTTCCAGTTTATTAGCCCTGCGTGTAGGATTGTGTAAAGGAGTGTGGATTGCTGTTTTGCATATTTATATTACTGTGTAGGCACATTGATTTCCTTGAGTTTATTGGCAGAAATGTATGTTCTGGAACAAATATCTGCAATATTTTAAAAAAATACAAACAAAATAACCACAATAAGTGATTTCTGATATGTACTGATATTATTGAAGTTAAAATAACTCCAGTAATAAATTTTGAGAAGTGCATCTTCAAATGCCATGGGGGATATGGATTCAGCTGGCAAAACTTATTTTGAGAAAGGAGAATGTTGATGCAAATACAGTGTGTGGATTGTTTCTTATAATTTGGTCACCTGCTTCTTGCATTGCACAAAAAACATACTAATGAATGTAGGTGTAAAGAAACAGAACTGACACTGAGCTAGTGTTTAGCAAAACCAAGAATTAATTAAGGATAACAAATCTAAATCATGGCTTTAGATTAAAGTGTTATTTCATGCAGATTAGTAGGCGTATGGACAGGGTGTATATTAATCAAGATTAATGATTTTATCTTCTCCATAGGAAGGACTCTGTAGATAAAATACAGTATCACAGTCTAGGACTTAAAGAAAGAAAGAGAGAAAGAAAGAGAGAAAAAGAGAGAGAAAGAAAGAGAGAGAGAGAGAAAGAGAGAAAGAGAGAGAAAGAAAGAGAGAGGAAGGAAGGAAGGAAGGAAGGAAGGAAGGAAGGAAGGAAGGAAGGAAGGAAGGAAGGAAGGAAGGAAGGAAGGAAGGAAGGAAGGAAGGAAGGAAGGAAGGAAGGAAGGAAGGAAGGAAGGAAGGAAGGAAAAGAAAGACACAAGGCTAGGTGCAGAACCAGACCATGGCAAACTCTCGTCCTCTCCCTAAGGCACTCAGAGAGAGATTTCTGCAGCTTTTGACTCAGCCATTGACCTTAGGACAAGGAGGCACCTCCGGCCCCAGTCTGCAGCACACCGTGGTCCCACAGACAGCTGCAGGCTCCCCTCAAGCCACAGAGAGGGGAGCAACCCAACCCCCCCTTGTGACCTTGAAATAAAACTTTCTGATTAATGAACCATTGACTGGTTCTTCTGCTTTGTATGGTCTTTTTTGAGGAAATATCCCTAGCCTTACCCTTATTGCCCTAATTTTCTTATTATATTTATGTGTGCATGTTTGTACGGATGGATATATAAGCTATATATTTACACACACACACACACACACACACACACACACACACACACTCTCTCTCTCTCTCTCTCTTTTATACTTATGTTTATTTTCTGATGCCTTCAGGGGTCCAAAGACATCAAGGTTCTTTGCACCCATGTTTTAGCTAACTGTGACCCATGCTCCTAAAAAATCCTTCGTAAGTGTGCACAGTAGGATTTGAGCTCCACACTTTATTTTTTTTCTTTCCAACTTATCAAGAACATAAAATTAAAGGAATATTCAACTTACATGTTAGCATGCATATATTTAAATTTACTATTATAATTTCTCAAGGGAAATATTTATGTTCCTCGTGGAGGCTTTTACTAAATAAGATACAAAAAACTGGTTGCTTTAAGTGGTATCTTATTTAAGAACAGTGATTTAGCACAGAGTCTTGGGAGGACAGGTGTGCACTGCAAGCAGCAGTGCAACAGATAGTTTGTGGTCCCCTTACAAGTTTTAAGTTGCCATTTTCAACCTAGGCAAATAATGCACTAAGTGCTCTCTATATGATTTACTATATCAACTGGTACCATCCAGAAAGGCAAGGATATGAAAAACATTCAAAATATTTTAAAAAAAATCCCTCTTTTAAATTCTTGAATATTCTTCAGACCAATGCTTCAATATTCGTTGAATGCCAGTGTTCTCCTTACACTTCTCCTTCTGTACTTAAAAATTTCTGGAAACTGTGGCTTTGTACCAAGTATTTAAATCCTCATGGGAACATAAACTGGAATCAGTATCTTGAAACTCAGACAGTAGCCAAAGTGTGGTTTCTCTCTCTTATCTACAAACATTCTTTCGTACTTTCATTCTCTCTCTCAGCTGCTGATGAAGAAAAAAAAATCAGATGTTCTTTTGTTCTTCTTGCTGAGCAATGTAGTTATCATAACAACAAACTGCAGATGAGAATAAAGTTTCCTGTACTTCAAATCCTGTAGCAACTGAAATAGTGTAATTCCTCAACAGTTGCTTTCTTGCCACCATTGTTGATAAAATCCAGGTCAATTAATACACTGAGAAAATGGACTAATTCCTGGAACCTTGAGAACACAGAGGTGGACAGGAAAGAAATATGACCCTTTTCTCTTGCATGGGAGCTGCACTGGCACTATTACTTTTGGTGTCTGATAATTCTAAGTGCGGTATACTTCTAAAGAAGGAAAGAATTTAGGTTATTATAAATGTTTTCTTAAATAAGTACCCTCCAAGATACATGTCTGGCCTAATCAGTCATGGAGCCATCTTCTCAGTCTGAGCTACTGGTGGGAAGAAACAGCAGACACCTTATGGGAGGGCATATGTTCAGGAAGACTTTGTACATGGGGGAAGGATGTATTCCCTCAGGTCTTCTCCCCTCTCTTCATATCCCATTAGAAGCACTTTTTACAGGACCAGGAAAAATGTTTTTCCATTGCTCTACTTTCCACCCCTATGGTTCAAAGACTTCTTGAAAATATGAATGAATTTTCTAAAGAAGAGCTACACAAGAAAATGATAGAACCTCTAAAGCAGCCTAAAATGAGGGATCACTAACAGACCTTCCATCCTAAAATACAGATGATTGCATACAGGCCCTATCCAGAAGAGTCCCTGTAGGATTTGACATAACAAAGACCTATAACATACATTCCAATGACCTAGGAATCAAAGTGTTCAAGACACATTAAGAAGGTTGAAGAAGTTGATGCTGATAAGGTTATAAATGTTGCTGAAATCTGCATATAAGAAATAATTAAAAGTAACCAAACCTGCTTCATTTCAGATTGGTCCAACAATTTGAAAGATTCTTTTTGCTATAGGTGGATCACACTATGACTCTTCTCATTAACAATCTTGGTTTTGAATTTCTCTCTTTCCTTTCTTGGTTTACAACTTATGCTTGTTGTATGAACTTCAGTTGGTAACTCTAAGAGATCATCTGATTACCTTTGTTATCATGGAACCAGACAGTTTAACCTGTTCAGTATATTCAGAAATATTTTAGATGTATATTCACACATTTAAATGGGAACCTATTGCTTTTCCCAGATACAAGCTAGAAACTATTTTGTTTTTTGTTTAAACAATGAAAAAAGGTATTCATTTCAGTACTAATATTTTTTTTACAAGTAGGTCCTATGATATAATCTTTCACCTTTACACCTAAGAAATAAAATTACTATTCATTTTAATATCACTATCATATGTCAAAATATTACACATTTTCAAATTTCCCTTTAATATAATAAAAAAGAAGCCCACAAATTCATCAAGGCAAAATATGTTCCAATGATTAAATCTCTGTGTAACATATTTTAAAATTAACAAATTACAATTTATATTGAAATTTACAATAATTATTTTGCATATATAGAAGCAGAGACATATATACATATATATATATATATACATACATATACACATATATATTTGCAACATATGCATTTCTACAAAAGTTTTAATTTTTAAACTGTGTTTCAGTCAACTTAAAAACTGAGAAACTTTGAGACTCCTTTTGAGGTAAGCTGAAGCTAATACACATGCCTCTAGGTATATAAATTGATTCTAGTGTGCTGCATGGTAGAACACTTTACAGTATATGCATTATTAAATTTATGCTGCAAAGAAGATTAAATTATTTTCTCATATTTTAAGATTTATCTTTTCTGCAATGATTATTTGCTTATTAAGCAAGACGATACAAGATTTTACTGTTACTTGAAAATGCTTTCTCTGTTCTGTGTTCTGAAAGAAATCCATTCTAAATTTAGCTTATAGCATCTAAACTGCATGCCATATCAATCAATGTTGTCAAATAATTTTAGCAATGGAAAAAAAAAAATAGTAGCTTGTGTCTGTAGTTCAGATTGGTAAATTCTGAATCTAGCAGATGAGGGGGAAACAGTAATTCTCAAAATTAGAATTTTACAAAAATTAGATTGGGATCTTGCATATCTTGGGGTTAATTGATTCAAACACTTTCAGTTGTGACACAGATTCTGTTCTTCATTTTCTTGTGAAATGTGTCAAACCAAAGATGGAAAGACAAAGAGAGTCATTATTCAAGGTTAAGTTTAATTTTCTTTACTGCAACAATTCCAAAAGTTTTTGGAACAGCAAGAAAATATAAGAGTTTGCAGTTTTATGATTCTTCAAAAGAATTTAATGAATAATTCATACTTTCTATTCACATTTTTTAGTCATGACTTTACACATTGATACATAGTTTGAAGAGAAGGAACGCATTGCCTTAGCTGCATGTTTATGTTAAATCCAGATAGTTTAAAGTCAGCAGTGAGCTAGAGCACAGTTCTTTTAATTTAAGCTATCAGGAAACACATGTTGAATTGAAAGTGCAAATGAAGCAGCATCAAAAGGACCTTTATTACAAGCCATGTCAGGTGTTTGAGCATGTCTGCTGGGAAATCATTTGAGAAGTCACTTGAGAACTGGTATAACTCAGCAGCTAATAAAAGTATTTTTGGATGTTTTTTATGGCAAACTTCACTCCTGAATTTATGGCATATATTAGTCATTTGAATTATGCAAATTCTCCATTATAATTATATAAAACATGTTTTCTCTCCTTTCAAAAATGTCCTCTCGCTTGATGCAGTGTTCTCTCATTACCACAGGAAGCTGTAACATTTCTTCATTTAGGAAGCCTTGGCTGGTAAACATGACTACTTAACTCTATTCTCACATAGCAGTTATAGCACAATAACTAGAATATCTTTACTTCAAGACCTATAAAAATGAAAAAAAATCCCACACAAAACCAAAAAAATAACCTTTGAATCCAAATCAAAATCAAGAAATTTAGTGATATAAGTAACTGTAATGACAGATAATTGAAATAGTCACTTATCCTCAATTTCTAAATATCAAAGAAATTTATTCAGGCATCAAGTTATTAACAGAACTGAGAGAGGTTTAGAAAATAAGTTATGTTCAGCTGCCACAACAGATGTGTTCAAGTCCTCTTAGATGATGCAGATTATCCTGCTTGGTCATGTGCTAACCTTTTCTAAATACTGTCTCATTCCTATACTTGTGCTATGCTGGCACTTCAGTTTATCAAGGGCTTTTAAAACATCATCAGGTGGCTCAGATTTACCTATTTCTACAAGTGTCTTCACAGCTGAATATACCAGGATCTGTAAGTGAAATAAGTCTCCTAGGAATATTTTATGTAGTCTTTAGAAGAATGGTACTCCTCTCTCCTTGGTCAAATACTTTATTCATTAGACCTTTTGAGGTATGGTGCTTTTACAATTTTGTCTCCAGTCAGTGATCCTGAAAAACTGATGAATCTCAATTGCTGAGCTGCAATGTGGGCCCAGAGTTTTGAGAAGAGTCGTGACTGCTGACCTAAATCATAGATCATATCTATGGTACCATGACCATCCCTGAGGTCATGATCTCACTGTGCTTTCTGGATATGTTCAGGATTTCTAGTTCTAGCTCTTTTCTAGTTCTAACTATATTATTCAAATAGTCTGTATTTTTTTTGCTTTCTCCTTCAGTCTTTAGGGATTCGTGCTGTAGAAGATCAGGATAATAGACTGTTCTAATAATGGACATCAAATTTAACCTGCTTATAAAAGGTTATCATTGGAGGAGTTATCAGTGTCTGGTGAATGGGGAAATACTGAGTTCACTCTAGTCACTGCTTAAAAGAGTATTACAGTGGAAGGACAACTGTAGAAACATACCCCTATTCCAGAAATGGTATCAAACAGAATTTATCTCCTGACAGGATCAAACTGTTTCTTTTCTAGATCAAACTATACTCAGGCAACATATTTATGCTTGTATATAAGCCATTTTTCTACACAAACCACATGAATTCACCACTAACTTTCAGTACATGCAGTACATTTTCTGGGGGAAAAAAGAAGACTTTTCTGAGAGAAGAGGTAACCTGTGATCACACTCACATTTTTGTGTGAATTTAACTGCAAGTTATTAATCACAATTATTTCCTCTTTTACATTCTTAGAATAATATGCTTATGTATCCTCTAGTCTCTCCTTCCCTCCCTACCTCCCTCTCCTTCCTTCCTTCTTTTCTTAATTTCTGGCTATTTTTTTTTTTTTTACTGCAATTCAGGTAATTACTGTCACGAAATAAATGGTATTAGAAATGTGGCTTTTAAAATATTACCACACATGGGAAAGTAGGTACTGTTACTATGAATTGTTGCTTTTAGAGGTGAATGACACTCTATCACACCAGAAACTCTTTCCAAGCATGCACACAAGTACATACATGACAGAGTTGACTACACAGAATAGATAATTTAGAGAAAAAGTAGTTTTGTAAGATTTACTCTTCATGTTTAATTTATATTACTGACATTCATGATTAAAAAAAAAAAAAATCCAAGAAGTAAAAAAAGCATGTGTAAAAAGTGGCTTAGATTTTACTACTAGATGAAATTGTGCTGTAATGGAATTTCAAATCACTGGTTTCCTATTTTCATGTAGCAACACCTGCATAAAACCGTTCTGCACAGGAACCTTTAAGAAAGGATATTTTAACTAGTGATCTTCAGACAGTTCTGAAAAACTTAAAGGAAAGCAGTTCATTTCTACCTTGTTACATTTAATAAAATTCAAAATTATGTCTGAGAAATACTGAAGTAAGCTGACAAAAATGCAGTGATTTTGAAAAAATGTTTCCAAGTTTTAGAGGGGGAAGCTACACTTACCATCATGTTTGAAGGTCTCTGAAAAGTGGTAGAGGTTTGTTGGGGAGTGATAATGTTGTGCGGCTCCTCTCCAGCCTGGTGAAGACACACTTCCTAATGAAGGACTGCTTAATCGTGGTCTGTTCTTTGAATTAAATGAGGCTAAAGATGAACTACCAGATTTGATTCTTAGGATAGCAGCATATGATGTGGGGAGACCAGGAACAGCTTCTGAATATTCTGGAAAAAAATCCAAAAAACCAACAAGAAGTGAACACTGAATAGAGACAAAATCTGTTATTTTGAAAAAAAAAAAAAAAAAAAAAAAAAAAAAGTTAAGTTAAGCAGCAGAAAAATAGAAAAGCTTTATCTATAAAAGGAGTGACAGAAAAATCCCAGGCTTGATGAGTCTCAGCTTCTGAAAAGAATTGGGTAGCAGCATAGAGCGCTAAGAAAATTTCCCTGCAGCTTCACCACAACATAAAAATCAGGTGGTTATTAAATTTCTTACCTATGGATACATGAGTTTTCAATGGTTTTAATTCCATTTATATGACCCTATATTTCTATCTCATAGTGTAAAAATGTCTGCCAAGCCACCATCTTTCCTTCACAGACTTCCTTCACTTTGCTTGTGCAATGCAGAAACACTGGCTGAAGCTAAATATGCCCCTCAATTCAACATTACTCTGCAAATCAAGCAGAATAGCTTAACAGGACAGGAGTACCTGTATGCACACATGCCTTTCCCAAAAACATATATACGCTAAAGTCAAATCCTCTACTCTCTCTTCAAGTCCCTTTTTTTGCCTTTTCTGACAATTTAAAATGTCAGTGTTTACAAATAAAGAACAGTGCCCAAGTTTTCAGTCCCTGTATATTGCCAAATATAAAGGAAATAAATTATGTTTTAATAGATTAAAAACTATAGCTCAAGACCTGCAGCAAGAAAGCAAGCAGAAGTACCAAAATCAGTAAAATCAGTTGTCCTGAAAATGCAACAGTATTAAGGAGGTGAGAAGAACATTCAAAAGTATATTTATAGAGATGAGCAAAGGGATCCAGACTGCATATCCAGTGCCTATGAGGGAACAGATCTTTTGGAGGACAATTGGAAGTGGCTGGAAGAAAAGAAGATCATTGTTCTGTCATCTCTAATATTTCTGTCATCATAAATATTTAAAAACAGGACATCCTTTTCACATTGGCATAACATGTCAAATTTGTCATTTTTAGGCTGTGACTCTCCTGTTTGTTCATGTATGTAACACAATGAGCTACTCTAGCAAATAGGATTCAACAACACTGAAATAGTTCTGACGACTTCTTTTTGCTGAAATATTTTGTATAGGCAATTTTGCAAAATAAAATTATTCTATGCTGCTTCATCAAGTTAAGAAGACTACTATTCTTCTCCCACTTATAAAGAAAAAAAAATTGTAATTCTTTGTTATCTAGTGGCACGGGGAGCACTACTTCTGTAGTGGTAGTTTCAGGGTTTGAAAGAACGAAAGAATCGACAAGGTTTCAGATGGAATGAGCTCAAAGTACCATGGGATGAAAGAGAAGGAGAGGGTGCAAAAGTCACTCGACCTAGTGGAAAGGTTCTGCAGTAATGATAGTGTTATGTAATCTGTTTTCTGACCTTCTATGCTATAATTGCTTTGTTTGGCTGGGATTAGCGATCAATATGAAATTTCACCCTGACTCTAGTTGCTCTGTCAGGCTCACAGGGATGCGGTATCTGAGTAAAGTTTCTCTTGTAAAACATAACTGGAAATGGTTAATAAATTATACATAAGGAAATTCTTCTTGTTTTGTTTACTGAAAGTCTGTAGCCTGTGATCGTTCCTGACAACTACAGCAGAAAACACACTTATCTGAAAACAAAACCTACTTCCTAATTCGAGCATTCACCTTCAGAGATTTAGACTTCTGAACTGCCTAGTTACAGTGCCTTAATTAGAATATATTTTTATTGGAGTACTATTTACAGTAAAATTATTCCTTTAATTTGGTTTGGATTAGACTTCTGAGATTTGGGAGAATAAATTTATGTATTCCATTATTTAAGTACATAGTAAAACTGCTGGAGAATAGATATTACTCTCTAATGTGCTTTTCTACTTTACCAGTCTACCCTAAAAATCCTTGGGAAATTTCATCAAAACTACTATGGGTAGTTCTCAAAATGCTGCTGCACCTGCGCTTTGCAATGAAATTATATTTTCCCTAGCCTCACTCAGAGAAATAAGTATTTGGGATGAAACATCCAAAGGTTCCTTCAGTTGCAAGAAGACACAGGTAAGGAAGATATAGACTCAAATGGTAAAGATAGAGCTTTACCATTTACAAGCAACTAGAAACCACACACAATAAAATCAGTGATTTGGGTTAGTCTTCATATTTCTTTGAACTAGAACTACCAGATTTATTGCAATTCTAACAATGGCATGATACATTCAAAGCAGACTATTCCTTTTTAATTTCCAGAGCACACTTTCTTAATGGATTTTTAACAGCACAGTGATATGAAATAGTTTTGGTAACTTTTTAATGAATCTGTATCAACTCAATAAATTATTCATGCATCTCTTATTATTTCCAGCGCACGCTGCTTTTCAGTCAGGTTGGTCAGACTTAAGACAACAAGGAAAACAAAAATGCCACAAGTAATAGAGAACCTGTCTTCCACTGATTACTATTTTTTTTTTTTTCTTCTAGAAAAAAAATGAATTCCAAGATAATGTGAAAGAATTTTATTCCTGTAATTTGTAATATCTATGTCAGGTTAAACTCAACTTTATTTCATGTGCACTGTTGTGGAAGAAAGCACACTCTGAGGGAAAGGGGATCACAAGACAGCAAATGTTTGCCCAAATTTCTCAGGTACAATCCATGGGTACGAATATAAACCACAAATACTGCCCTGTTATATTTCATAGCTTGTTTTGATAGCCACAGCATGGCTCAATAAATCTCAAACAATGGTACACAGTGCTTTGACTAAAAAGCATTCTTTCTTTACACAGAGAAAAGTGATGAGGCAAATTCACTGAATCAGCCCCAAAGGTTCTTTGGAAACTGTCTTTGTAATGTTTGAACTTTACAGGGAGTAAAGGATTCTGACTTGGTGTGATGTTTTGTTTTCCTTTATTCCTTTTTTTCTATAAGTGACTCCTGGTCAGTTACTAACTCATTGACATTTCTCAACTATCTAATTAAAATGTAGACTGTCTTATAATACTTGCAAATGTGACCTTCATTTGTGTATTTTTGCAAGCTAGCATGTTTAATCAAATGTCACTAAGAATGATAACCGATTTTTTTCCCTTGTAGCTTTTAATTACATTGTTTCACTGGAAGTTTTCAGTCTTCTAAGCTTATAGAAATACATGCATTCATTCTGTAAACTGGGTCATAACAGTGTTGCTCTTCAAGTTTTAAACAGAAGTATACTTTCTGCCCTGATCTGTGCATGCACATTTGTTTCCATTTAAAGTGCTCAATGACATGTAGCTTGTCAATAACCTGGGAGAGAGATGCAAGAATAGCAGGAAGCTCTGTTGATAAGGCGTCCATCCAGGTCATCTCCTGTGAGAACTAGGATCACTATTAAAACAAGGCAAAGTGTGAATAAATAATATTTTTCTGATGAAATTGTATTAACTGTAACAAAAAAGGACCCAAACCAGACCCAGCAAAACACCTAAACCAAAACATAAATGTACACAAAAAAAACTTCCACCAAAATCCAACAAACTAAACACACACAAGAAAACCCCCAGAACATAATGGAAGCCAGTGGACTTCTCACGAACTGGTTAGTTCATCTGACCTTCCTCTGTGCATTTCCCACCGTGGTGGTTTAGTTTATCTGATTTTATTCTAAAGTTGCTCTTGTATCCCACTTATCACTCAAAGCAATAGGCAATGCATTATCATTGCATTGTCTACTGACATTGCATTGTCAAAATCATCAAAATCAAACAAACCACGAGATGGAAACCTTCGCTGGAGACCTCATTTTAAATGTTTGGATTCTGGATATCTGCACAAAAGGGTAGTGAGGCTGGGCTCACTTTACAGGCAGTAGAAAGGAAGAGAAAAATGGCATGTGATATGATTTTGCTTCAACCTCCTTTCAGGTAGTTGTAGAGAATGATAAAGTCCACCCAGAGCTCCTTTTCTCATGTTCTCTCATCATAAATCGATAAAGCTTCATTTGTGTCTTTTCTGCTCAAGGTATTTGGTTCTCCTGCAAAGGAGTGAAAAATCAAGAAGTTTTAATTGTTTTCCAAAGAAGCAGTGAGGGATGACTTAGAAGCTGGAAGTTCTCAAGGAAAATATGTTGGTGATAATCATCAGCCCTATTCACCACAGATATGATAGCATGAGAAAAAGGAGAAAAGTATGTATGCAAGGTGGTCTTTGGGGAAAAATTTTTTTTTGCCAGGGCTTTGGCAAAAAATAAGCAAGCCTTCAATCCAAAAATGGTTTTTTTCAGCTTTTCAGTAGTCCGCTGTTCAAGGTAGATACATGATAATTTGATCAAAAATCTGCAATAGCCTCTCACTTTATTTAATTTATCTTTTTCACAGAAATCTGGTCAACAAGGCACTGAATTTAAGAACACAGAATATTATAGACAGACAAGGGAAAAAATAATTAGGGATCTAGTTTTTTTCCTTTAAAATAACAAAGAGAAAGTGATTTGAAGACTTAAAACATTGACTGAGAGATAGTAAAAGATATTTCCAGTGGCTACTAGCAATTGAATCAACACCTTTGGAATATTATACTCTTAGAGCTAATTTAAATGTCATGAATTTTTATGAGGAATTATTTTGAATAATGTAAAGATGTTTTTGTGGAGTTAGTCATTGCTTCCTTTCCTACTCAAAAAACAATCTATTTTTCATCTTACTTCCACTTAATATTCATAATTCAGCAAATAGATTACTCAATATATGCCAAATTATTCCCACTTTGCATCCAACATATGACATACACCAGAGCAACCAAAATGTACTTTTAGTACAGAACACCTTCTACTAGAAAATGCTTCCAACTACAGTAATGCAAATAATAAAAGTAATAATATATTGCAATTATGGAACAACATTTGTCCAAAGTAAAGTGGTTTTGAACTGAGAAAACTGCTTTGAGTTTATTGTCATATTTTTCTATTGAAACACTTAATGTTTTCTCTTTAAAAGCATGTTAATGTAATATACAGAATGAAATGAGCTAGATTATGTTTCTGCCATAGCATAGGCTTTAAACACAGTCATATTCAGTGAGTATTTTTTGCCTTTTTTTGAAATTCACTGAGGTCATGTAATGAAAAGTGGTTTTTGGAAATAAAAAATATAAAACATTTTGAAGACTCTTCCAATGATCTTATTGAAGAAAAAATTAACCCCAAAGAACAGCAACAGACTCTTGTTAATTAGCATATTCCATCTAGTTCAACATTTATTACTTCTGGTTTTTGCACTCTTAAATGCCACAGGTGTGTCTGACGCTTTAACAGTGTGGATTGTTCCTGCCTGTTTGTCTAATATAAAAGAGTTTTAGGCCAGCTTTTCTTGAAAAATAAGACTTAAAGCAAACAGTGTAGATAGCTGAGGACATCATTACTTTCATGCCACCCAAGAAATACAATATAAAAATTAACTTTTTCTAAATATCTTGTGATCTTTGACCTGAAAGAGGAGTGCTATTGACTAGGTGTAATTTGTTTTCATGTGCTCTAAGGCCCCTGTGTTGGTGTGGTTTGGCAATTTTTAGATATACTTCACTGTACTACTTCTTCAGGTGCTTTCCATATAATATTTTTCAACCCAAACATGATACACATTCTCTAGCAGGGAAGCAAAGAGCATTACTAATGTGAGATCCACAGATTAGCCTACACTGCATGCTTTTAATTGAAATCTTAACTTATTTTCCCAGTGGTTGATGATCATCAGAGTGAGCTGTCAATTCTGAATGCGAAGGGAGAACTTAGTTCTAAAGGTCAACTATTTCAGCACAAATCAATTAAAGTAATTAGATGGAGAGAAATCCTTATTTATATCTCTTCCTTCCTACAATGATATGCATATCAATGTTAGGGGAAAAAAATAGATCAATCCATAGCAAAGAAGAAAATTGTAGCTGACTATTTTAGAATAAAATGTAAATATAAAATCTAAAATTACTTGATGGATTTATTAAAACCATCATCAAGCAGTCAAAATCCTAATAATAAATTAAGAAATCAATCAATTAGCAAAGGAAACAATGCAATGTAAGTTTTTCTGTTCCCTGTGAAACACGTCCTTACATATTACCCCAATTTGGTGTGCTCATGTGTCCATTGGAAACATAGTCTTTCACTCCCTTTAAAAGATCTATTTCCAGGTTAAAAGCTTTTTTTTTTTTTTTTTATTTTGAGGCAGATAATATATTCTTCCCTATCCTTGACTCCTCCTGTAGCTCTTTGTGGTTTGCTTTAATGTTTGCTAAATATTTTACATTGCACACTCTACCCTGGCTTGCATCTTTGAGACCTTTTTGTGGCTCAGTCTTCCCTAAGGAATCCTGTGAATTAAACACTGGATGTACTGTCAGTGTAAACAACTACTGCTAGCAATTAAACAACTCTTGCGCACATAGAGTGAAATTCATACTTGTGCTCTGGACAAATGCTCTTGCAAAACATTTCTTAAGTATTTTTTAATATTTAAAGTGGCACCTAGATCTACAGATTGTTAAGGAGGTAGTAGTATTTTATGTCTCTTGTTTTTAAACAGCAGACTATTTTTAAAAATAATAAAGAAAATAAAAATTTAAAAATCCCCACGCTGTTATGATGGACATTGTTCCACCCTCCTCCTGTTGCATGGAAACAGCAGTGCCATGCAAATGCACATGGCAAAACTTGTCTTCTTGTCTGAGATGTACCAATAGAGATGAAAGACATAAACCCTTCAAAACATCAAAACCAGTTCCAGGATTTGCAATGAAATAAATAGACTGCACTGTGGAGGGATTTGGATTCTCATAGGGTAAATCTGTAATACAGGCACATCTAGATGCTATGAACATCCCACAGTCTCTTCATGTGATACTTAATTCTTCTCTTCATTATTCATACTGGTTGGGTTTAACCACAGTGTCTGGTTCCTACTTTTGTGCATTTCCAACTGCAAGCCTGTTCTGGTGGTGATCCTGGCACCTCCAGTGAAGCATTTGCAGAATCAAAGGAAAGCCATCAAAAGGGTGCAGCCACAGAGACACAGTAGCAGCTCCTTGAAGGACATACAGTCCTTTACAATGAACACACAGTTCATACAGTCCTTTACAATGAAGAAAAAGAGGCTAAGCAGATGATCTCCAACAAAGAGTGAATTATTTCAAAATAGTAATAGGAGCACTAATATAACCTGCTAATGCAATTGTTTTGTCACACGGAAGTAGTGATAAAGGCAGTTTAATAATTAGCTAGCTGGTAGTTTCCTAAACTTTAGAAATGAAGACTTTAATTTTCAAGTTCAGCAACATGTGGAGCTATTTGTAATGTTTCCTTTTCAATAACCTTTAGAAAATTGATGGATCTATTTTATAGGTGTCAAAAATGTCAATAACATATACATATATGCCAATAACATACCTATATGTGTGCCATATATATTTATGGTAATTTGTAATTATTGTTCCTACATATACCTATTATGAAAAGACTAGCATATTTGAGCAAACTGGACAAGGTATTATATAAATTTCTAGTGACTAAGAATAATGGTTAACATACAAGAGGGAAAATATTATGTGTTACGTGTAAAAACTTGGCAGATTCTAACTGCTTTACATATTATATATACAAGTAAAAGATCTCAGCATTACAGGGAAATCTCACAATTTTATCTAAAGGGTGTTTGAAGGCGAACAGAGGTCTGTATTCTCAAATGAAGGGCTACATTCAAAATGATATGACAATATCACAATGCAGCCCAAGGAAATGCCCTGTAACATCATTCCATCCAGCAGTGGGCAGCCACACACTTCTTCATAGACTAGCCAATGACTTGTTACAGTTCCAAAGAAATTATCATAGGTTCTTTTCTTCATGTTTCAATACAGTCATCCAGAAGAATTACAATTAAGAAATAAAAAGAAATACATGATAAGATATTTATGAAATTGGAACAAAAGCATGTTTTCTTATGCAACAAAAGGTCTAAAAATAAAATTAACCCAGCAAACAACAGTATTATTATTTTTTGTTCAGAATTTTAATAAAACCTATAAATGCATTAGAAAAAGCTGTGTGAAAAACAAATAATCTGTATGCATTGGCAATGTAGCAGATGTATTTTTACTACAGTTGGGCCTGCACTGAATCAGCCTGACAGACACACTTGGCCCCTACATGTACAGCAAGTGAAAAAGCAATGACAATTAAAGTACAGCAGAAAAAAGTCTGCACAGTTGATTTTAGAAGTCAACACAGAGGACTTTTCTAAAGAAATCAGAATTGCATTTCAAACTAGCATTATTTCTTCAAGGACTTACAGGAGTACACATGGGCAACAGTAAGAAAAGGCTTATCATGTCTTGAATTGTTTTGGATTTATAGCTGATTTCCATTTCAAAAGTAGTTTCAAATATATAGATATGGAATCTAACTGGAATTTTTAAATAAAGATTTTGAAATCAGTCAAGGTTGACTAAAATGTAGCTATCTTTCCAAGAGAATTTATAACAGTTCTTTCCACCACAACCTAATTTACTGCTGTCATATAAGTAAATTTTTAAGTATGAGTAACACTGAACAGAAAGATTTATTCTATATCATCTATTTGGTATATGGAACTTTACTGTGTCTGTTTTGAAGCCTGAGGTTATAGCTTTCATTTCAAAATCCTCTCCATAAAGAAAAGAGAGTGAATCAGTAAGCCTTGTCATTTCAGGGGAATTTGCATTCTGAGGGTTTTATGTTCCCATCTATGGTTTTACATACCTAAAAGACAATGAATGTCAATCATCATAGAGAAAAATCTCTGCTTACCTGAAATGTCTCTTACTTTGAAATAGTAATGCCTAGAGAACTGTTTTTCTGGGAGGTTTCAGCTAGTGTAGCAGAGTCAGACAAGACCTATCCGCCACGAGTAGGGAGGGCATATTTTGGGACACATTTCCAGGCACATGACTTCTAGAGCCAAAGTATTTCTACCCAGTTTTGATGCAAAGTAGCTTGAGGGGGGAAAGTTGCAATAACTCCTAATGAAGCATAGGGGAAATTCAACTGTGCAATAACATAATAAAATCTTTCTTAGCTTAGTGCCAGTCTCTATTTATCTCCGAAGCAGATTGAATTTGTGGACCTAATTACTCAAGAAAGTCAACATCATGCAACTCTCTTTTATTTGTTTTTAGACTGGAGTCCACAGATCTGCAAAGACATAATCTCCACCACAGTGTACACATGGGTCACCTAGGGCAGAATTCTGACACTTGGATCTCCTAATTTTAGCAAGAAAAACCTACATTTCTAGCAAGTGCTTCTTATATGTGGGTAATTTAGAATTTGTGTTGTCTGCTAAGCAGACAGATTTCTGATTTGGGACCCTGGAACATTTGCACAGTTCATAGGTAAATTTCAGAATTGTCACCATCACCCTGTGTATTCAGATTTTAAAATTTTGGAAATTTCCTTGGAAAAAGGTCTTCACTCAAAGGTCAAACAATGTTTTAAATTACTAAATTGGCTTGCATCAGATGTACATGTAGTTCTTAGACATACTTTAAAAATTTTATTCTTGTCTGAAAAAGGTTTACATCTTTGACAGTTACTGTTTCAATATTTGATCCTTAAACTCTGTTTGAGCTGCTGGCCCTCCTGTCCTACAGGAAAATACCATAAAGGCACATTTGGAAGGATAAAAAGATGGGTTTTTTCTCATGTCTTTTAAATTAATTTTACATCCCATGTGTATAAATGGGCAGAACTATGTCCTAAGGATTATCTCTCTAAGGCCTTCCATGAGGATGAACAAAAAAAACCTTTGACATTTTATTATTCATTTGTTTATATTTTTGCAATGTCCTATAGAGGGAGGGAACTTAAGCAGAGAAACTTTAGAACGTGCAACTGGTTCTTTCATTTTTCCCAAGCCTGAACATTTTTTCTTCCTTTCTTCCAATTTAACACTTTTGAGAGGCTCTCTGAAAGAAAGCAAAAGCTTTTATTCTTGCTCCTGTACAGGATCTGTGGGTCAGATATTTCTAAGCCTGTGTTATTTAGCTGTCAACATGGAATGGAAATTGAATTTCTGAAAGCCTTGGTAGGTGGCAGCAGGGAAGGGCTGTTTCTTTCAAACATCTTTTGAGGACAACTGATGGCAGATTTCTTCATTCTTCATTCTTTGTCTTCTGTCAGGGAACTTCTGGGATGCAGAAAGTGAGAATAAACTTTGTGGTCTGATCCTGTGAGCAGTAGAATCAAAGAGGTTCATTCATTACTTGTGCTGTTTAATGAGATTTGCATTTATCCAACTGTTTCAATCTCCATTATCTCCTCAAAGTGAGGAGGCCCTCGGAAACTGAAAATTCTGCTTCACTCTGCCTAAGCTCAGAGACTTGAAAATGCAACTTTTTAAAATGGGAGAGTTTCTTATGTTTATGCTCATCATTAGCCAGTGGAAACATATATGAAGGCAAATCTCTGCAGGATTTTAGACTCTGATATTACTTTCATTTTTTTATGCTCTCATATTTCCCATGGATGACTGACACTAAACAGCATTGGAACCAAGAAAAGAAAGAGAATAAATAAGTACAGGAGAGAAACTGTCAAATTTTAGGTTATGGAAGATACATAGACTTAAGAAGAAAATGAAAGTGGCTCAGTTATGTCTCTCCCCTCTGCAACTCACAGTCACTTTATTCCTGCCAACAGAGTAGAGCAGAAGGAGATATTGAAGGCACAAAGAGAATCAGAAAATCTGATAAAGTGAAAGCAGAGAAGTTAAAAGAATCACAGTATATTGATGATAGTTGCAATAAAGATTAAAATCTGTCTGGTTACATTTGTAACTTTCCTATAACTGGCAACAGGAGAAACAGGAACAAAATACACAGTTACCAGCATAATACCCCTAGAGTTAATAAAGAATTATATAGACAAGATTGCACCCAGACCAGGAATAGAGGTGGGCTAAATAATTCTAAAAAGTATCAAAATTATACATCAGCAGATATCTTGTACGCTACTTGGCCAAAACACCTGGGTTTTTTTGTAGTATCAGATATGGCCATTAGGTTATTGATGAGCACTCACTAACACAGCAAAAAATAAATATCAGCTGCTGCTTTTACTTTAACCTCTAAAAATACATGGTTCAGACTAAAAAAATAACACCAGCTCTCTTGTGGTTAATAATTTAAAACATTGCTTGACCTTTGAGTGAAAACCTTTATTTAAGGGAGTTTGCAAAATTTTGAAATCTGAATACACATGGTGATGGTGACAATTCTGAAATTTACCTATGAGCTGTGTAAATGTTCCAAGGTCCCAAAACAGAAATCTCTGTTTAGAAGACAACACCAATTTTTCTGTGTAGAGATTGCTGAAGAAAAGAAAGGTCTTTTGCTTGTATACACTGCTATATTTGTAGTAAGATTTTCTACCATCTCATCTTTGAAAACTGTCTTTGCAAAGATTTCTGAACCAGGTTTTTGTTTCAGTTACACTGAGGTAGTTGAACTTACATCTGCTGAGTTGATTGAGAGCACAAAAGCCCAACCATGATCTCTACTTCTGTAGAGCTTACAAAATTCCCCTCTGTTCTTTTTACTACTTTGCTATCTCCTTTCTTCACACCAAATCACCACTAGCAAAACCCCGAGGCAGAAGCATCGGAAACAGATGATCTTTAAAAGTACTTCTTAACAAAAATCATTCTGTGATTATAGAAACAGAAGACTGCCACAGATTCAAAGATTTCTGATTAGATGGGCAGATCCCAAAGAAGAATCATGCATGACATTATTGAGTAACTCAGACTTCCAGAACAACCAGGCATCAGTGCTAATTTTGCTTCAGATTTTGGTATATTCATTAGTGGGTTCTAGAGAATACCCTGATCCCAGACAAAAATTGAGTACAATTATGACATGGAGGGAATTTATGGAAAGATGTCCAATTTTAATAGGACATATGGAAGCATCATTATTTGTTCTGAAACAACCCATTGATATCTCTTCAAGCATGCATGGGGTAAAGGAAAAACTTTCTGCTAAAAGGGTAGCAGAAATAAATATTTTGGGGTTTGTTTGTTTGTTTGTTTGTTTGTTTGTTGTTTTTTAATATTGTTCAAATGCAATCAGAGATTGTCTCCTACAGTTAGGCTGTAGGTCTTCAATTCCACCTGTAGCAATCCAGATCTCACGATTTAGTAAATTGTGTGTTTGCCAATAGTACCAATGCTTGTGATGAGTAACAATCCAATAGATCACAGGACATGTTTTTATCATTTCCTCAGGACTGTTCCTGCATGTCAGGTTTTGGATGCCTATGAACTTGCTTTATGAACTTTCTGTTGCAATAAAGGTCCAAGTTTGAAAAGATAAAATGAAAAAAATAGCTTAAAGTAAATAAATCTGAAAACTCTTCCTTTCATAATATGAATTGTAGCAGGTAGGGCTGTTCATAAAAACCTAAGGTCAATTTTTCTGTAGAAAATGTTCCTAAGGACATAACAGTTTCCATCCAGAAGGAAAAAAAGTGTCTGTTTGTATCATACTGCTAAGCTTTCCACCCACAGTTCATCTGTTTTTTTCTGGGGCTTTTAAATAATTTTCTTTAAAGTATTACTTTATTAGAAGATACCTTTTTATCAAAGCGAAAAGAAATTGCAATGATAACAATTGGGAAGGGTTTTTTTTTTCTGAAATAACTTCTTAAATAAGTGAAAATCATCCTAGAATACCCAGAAGTTTAGCTATATATCTGGCATTCACATAATATATGAGAGATATATGTTCATGGCCCTGTTCTTTTTAATTTTCAGATCAGTCTTTGCTAGAGCATAAAAGAAAGATTGATTCTAGAATTTGACATAGAGAGCATTCCTTTGTGTTGCAAAAATCATAGGTTAAAGGCCCTGTTCCAATTAGTGTTTTATTTACAGAGGTGGAAGAGGTAGTGGGAACTTCTAGACTCCTAAGAGTACGCTAATCATCTATTCTGGTGTTTAGGAAGCTCCTCCGTGGTTGGAAGGATTGAGGCTCAAACTCTGGAAAAACACAAACTGACCTATAAACAAATACTCAAGATATATTTTAAACACTAAATTTCTGAATATAACAATGGTGGACTTACAACTTGGTTTTCATCTTAGACTGCTTTTCACAGACAGTCAGATACCTCATCTTAATATTAAAATGTCTAAAAAATGCTTAAATCTATTCTTTCCCAAATGAGGACCTAAAAATAAAAAATTACTACACTCAGAGACATACTTGGTGAAAAGATCAAAATAATCTAATCTCAAACAACTACTGTACATGTTAATACAAAAATCCATGATATAGGGTTTTATATAGGCTGGTGGAGTATATTAAATCCACATCCAGTGAGTACCAATTGAGTGTTTGCTCAAACTTTACCTTCTTTCTGGAGAAGTGGCTTCCACCTTGTGGGAATGATGTGCATGTGCTGTGGATATCTAAACCTCTTCAGAGCTTTCCAAATGGAGAATTTTTTTTCTGCCTGTAGGTCATATAAGAGGCTGCTGGGTTATGGCCCTGCTCTGCAGGAGTCTGATTCATGCCAGTGTGTTTCTGACTCTCACATGCTCATAAGATTCTCTGCATGGCAAAGAGAGATCTTCAGCCACCAAGGACTAGAAAGTTTTCACACACATAAAGATAAGCTGAAGAAAATTAAAGCATGCTGTCTTCAAAGAACATTTTGAAAACTCAAGTACTAGTGGTATTCTATTTTTGCAACATAAATAAATGCAAATATAATGTAAATAAGCAAATTCTTTATCTGACATAGAGAACACTACTGACTGTATCTTCCTAAATTTTCATCTTATACACATATGTAAGTAAAATAAATATATAGTTTTGTGAGATGATGACAGTAAGAGCATGTACATTATAGCACCTAACTACTAACCTCATAAAGCCACTAAAGCACCCTCTAGTAACTGCAAAAATCTACAGTTTATGAAGAGTTCTTTGTACTTTTTCTTCTTCAGCCCACTCTATAAAACAGCATTTTGCTCAGTGTCTCAGATAACTAAATTAAACACCACTTATTATTCCATATGCCCATACAATATAATTTTCACATCGTAGTTGCACTTGTCTCTAATGTTTTTTAATCAAGTAACTTCAAAACAACCAGAAAAACCTCCACTAAAATGAAGACTAGTTATGTGTATTTTTGAGCACAAATTTTATGCAGTTCTAGGAAAAAAGAAAGGAAGCAATTTACTTCTCTTAGCTTCCAAAATCAGAACCACAGGCACCTTATGACTCATCCACCTCTGCAGTATAAAGTCAAACAAAGAGTACTGAAGTCATTGCAGACTATTTAAACTGTCATAAGCAGACAAATGACTTGGAAAACTTTCTGAGAGATCAGTTGCATTGCAGCCCTGTTTCCCTAGTACAATTATGAGAGCTTGATGCTACACACAGAATTAAAAAAATTACACTTCTTTTGTGGATGCATAAGAGTTTTGAAGTTTTAATATGTCATTTTCTTGATAAAATATTAGATATCAAGATATTATTGAAACTGTGAAATACATCTGACTTTTTCAAATAGGTTCGTTCCAATTTCTCATCCAAAGGACAGAAATTGACCTTTCACTAGCAAGTGGTAATCCCATTGTGTAAACTGAAAACAGGCTTTGTAATTAGAAGACCAAGTAATAGTGTTTGCAGATGCAAATGCAAATCCTTTTTTAAGTCAGTGAAACAAAGCCTGCTTGTCCCTGAATGATCTTTGATACAGCTCTTTGGGTGACCTCTCTTTTCTGTTATTCAAAAGGACACCAGTCAGCTTACGGCTTTATAATCTCGTAGCATCTTTGTATCTGTTGCACAGATCCAGACACATGGTCATTTTCTGTCCCCTTTAGGGATCCTCCTGTATTGAAATGGTCCTTCGAATGTCAGCTGAATTAGCATTATGACTAATTTCTCCCACTAGCTCTAATCTTACACTGGGGATGCCACAGTTGCTACAGAACAGAATTTTATAATATGCTTCATTTTAAAGACACACTCATATTTAAAAATAGGTTTAATAGAAAATACTGTCCTAGGAACATGGCTTATTATTTTATAGATACAGATCATAAGGCACTACATTAAATAGAAAAAATGTATGATGGGGTGAATCTTTTACAGGTATATAGAGAGAATAATCCATAGCACTCAATAACATTTATTTATACTTAGGGAAAATATATTTCTTCTAGCTTTTGTGACTTTCAATCATTTAATTTTGTAATTTTTTTCTCTGTTTAAGGACTATTATTGACAAGGGAGGACTACAGAGCTGCAGCTGTTTGCTTCTGTAAGGGGAAATTTTTGTGGCCAAAGCTCAGCTGGTGTTGCAGCTGGCCAGTACTGTGAGGGACAGTCTAACCTCTCTGAGAAATGAGAATAATGCTGCCAAGAGCAACAGCTCTCATGGTCATATACTATCACAGTACAAACTGAGGAGAAGCCAAATACAGTGAACAGTGTGAACACTTGTTCATTTCAAGCAGCTCTTCTGGTCACAATGAAATGTGAATTTCTGTATTGTATTTCTTGCTAAAAGAGGAATGGAAGGAGATAATATAAACCCCTGCTCCTGTATGCCAGCTCATAATAGAGCACCGTTGTCCATTGGTGGGTTTATGTCATGCTTGATTTTCAGGTCATGATTCAGGTGGTCTGTCTCCATGTTAAATTTTTTTTTTATCTTTTATAATAATTTCCCTCATGGAAGAATATTCTGTAACATTTCTGAAAAATGCAATGAAAAATCACATTTGCAAAGTTCTGAATGGAAATTTGTCTCTGAGGCAGAATATGATGTCAGCTGAGGAGCATAAGCCAGGACTAATGTCAAAATGTTAGGGCAGGAAGAAAAAAGATGTATTCTTTTTTCAAAGATGGTTCTTTGTCTAGGTATAGCCTTCTGTATTGGAAACATCATACAGAGATGGGCAGCCTTGCAGAGAGGTTTTATCAGCCCTGAAAGGATATTCCTATTGTAAATTTGACAAAAGACTGTCACTTCAGAGTAGAAACTTTTCATAAAATAAAATATTTCATAACAGTTTTCAGAGCACTGATTATGTCAAAAAGCATATTTTGGCTAGGCAGGCAAGTAAACGGATGTGGAAGTCCAAAATATGGTGATTTTAAAATTAATTCAGCTGTTCATCAGGTGATAGTTTCCTCACTGACAGTTAAAACTGATTAGTGGTTATTTTAAAAAGAAAAATTAATCTGCTAGTAATCTATCAAGAAAATGTTTTGAGCATCTGTATTTTAGTTGCAATTCTTCTGTATGTAATAATGTTTTTATAAATGTGGCAGTGAATAAAAATGAAAAAGGGGGATGAGATTTAAAATTAAAATTAGCTATTAGGAAGAAATTTTTCACTGTGAATGTGGTGAGATACTGGAACAGGTTGCCCAGAGGGGTTGTGGATGCCTCATCCCTGGAAATGTTCAAGGCTGGGTTGGATGGAGCGCTGATCAAACCAGTCTATCAAAAAGTGTCCATTCAGAAGGGCTGGAATTAGGTGATCTTTAAGATCCCTTGCCACACAAAGTGTTCTATGATTCTATGAAATTGCATGCAAGCAGACTTTTCCTTGGCTAGATTCAGAAGTTGATGATTTCAGAATTTTGACAGTGCTGTACAGAGGTAGAATTCTGTTTTTTGGACTATTCAGCACTGTAGCATTTTGAATGTACCCAGGGCCAAATTTGCAGTCTAGTAGCAGTCAGGCACGCAACTATTCACCAGATAGCCATAGCAAAAGACAGTGCTACTGCAGCTTGTGAATATCCAGAGTCTTTTGGAAATCACACTGTTTAGGTTTCATCCCACCTTTTTTTTTTTTTTTTTGGTAATAAAGGACATGTTTAACAATAAGCCAATGAAAAAATAGAAATCAATATGATTTATTCCTGTTGCATATAGGTAAGATCTTATAAAACCCTTGTAAAATCGTGGCTCAGGCCTGCTACTTTGGGTAAGAAGAAAAGGACAATAGGAAAGTGTCTCAGCTGAATTGGAGGTAGAAAAACAAGTTATATAACCATTACAGGTTCACATCATGGTTTGTAGTGGTTGATTGTATTTGTGTTTGTTATGTTTTAAAACCATCTAACTGATAACCAGGCCGGGTTTTTGCAATAAAGCACCTCTCCTTTGCACCTTCCTGGGGACTCTGCGTTGCTTTTCTTCATACACTTTCCCATGTAGTGAGATGGAATTATCTGGCAAAGTTTATGACAGAAACACAGAGGAGCAAACAAGCAGTGCTTGAGTTCAGATTATTTTTTCTTATTTTAATTTTTTCATTTTATTTTATTTTATTTTATTTTATTTTATTTTATTTTATTTTATTTTATTTTATTTTATTTTATTTTATTTTATTTTATTTTATTTTATTTTATTTTATTTTATTTTTGTCAGTAGATGCTTTCAGTCTTCATTGGACTTCTGCCTGGACATCTACTGTCACAGAACTTGGAGGAGCTTAGGGGTCTCTGAGACTTCTCTTTATCTCTCCATCCTGTTAAAATGTTCTCAAAATTGAGAGGAAACAGATAAAATGAGAAACTATATACTGTGGTGAAAGTCATATACTTAGCAATAACACACAGTATTTTAGGTATCTTTGTTAAACTGCCTACTATAAATTACAGAAATAAGAAAAAATAAAGATCAAAGAGGTGCCTCAAGAGGCATTATCATCTAATTTTATGCCTGGTGTATTTGTATTACCTAGCACTTAGACAAAGCATGAGGTACAGTACAATATTTTTTTTTTAGGCAAAATGGGAAATATAGAATAAAAGCTTTAATCTTATAACTATTTAAATTAAATAGTACAAACATAACATCTGTCTCATCTTTCCACTCCCTGTAAAATTATGTCAGAAAGACATCAAACTTTCAGTGTAAATTTTCTGATTTAAGTTCTCTAATAGTTCTCTTGAAGGAGTGACCCATGTGTCCAACAAAGTGACATGCATTCTTTTTTCTGTGATTTTTCTTCCCCTTTCGGAAAGCTAATTCAAATTATATTTATTAAAACATGATCGTTGTCTTGGAAGGAACTTGTTGCACAATGAAAGATTCATATCTCAAGGTAAGATGATTTGTGGGAAGGAAATAAAATGGACTTTTGTAATGCTACAGAGCTTGAATTTCAGAAAAGGAGACTTACTGATACAGCAGCAGGAGTAAAGATAGCTTCTAATATAGCCCATGACACCCTGTGGAGGTGAGTGAAAACGAAATACACCTCCCTTTAAAAAGAAGTGAGTATTCCTTGTGTGGCACATCTCAATGAAGGCATCTTGCAGAATTCAAAAGAACTTCAGACCGAAGAGAAATAAGACATCAGCAGAACAGATGTCTCACCTGAGAAGGCATGAAAATTTCCCAGCTACTATTCACAAGCTCAAAAGCAAAGCTCAAGACTACGTGACTCTTTAGATTGCACATTTTATACAGTACAGAACATATAACTTCAAGATAATTATACATTCTTTCCTGTGTGGGGGACAGGTCAAATGAAGAGTGTAAGAAAAATCACTTTTTCAAGACTACTTAGAGCAGATAGTTCAAGGAACTCAGGATGACACTTCAGTATTCATTTAGATAATGAGAAAAGGCTTTGCTTAGTTCAAGTATTACAGATTGAATCATTTAATGTTTTAAAAAACAAAACTTTTTTTTGAAGAAACCACAAAAGTCATTTGCCATTATATTTGCACTGAAAAGTTTGAGTAAATTTTGTATTATGAATTATGCAAAAAAATGCATTTGAGGCTGTGTAGAAGCATTTATAAAATAACTGCTTTTTCCTATTATTTTATTATGATTGAAACCTAAAGACCCATGACCATTCTCAGGAATTCTGTGCTTTGTAAAAAGCTTATTGATTACTTCTATTTGTGAATTATACCATATATAGTGAAAAACTGGTCTTTTAAAATCTAGAACATTTCATTAAATCTCTGTGTAGAATAAGCATGCTAGCTGTGTTATTTAGTGATGAATGCTGTAGAAAGTTGTGGAGGAATGCAGTTCAGAAAGTGCATTTCCAGACACATGTGATCATCAAAAGATCTCTCTGCAAGTAACCAATCTGGATTTAAAGTTCTAATAAAAAAAATGGAGCAAAGAAGTGAAAATGTCATTAAAATTGAGCTCATACAGTAAACAAGATCCAACTTTATTACTTCATGCATTTTTTCTGCCACTACCAATTGCAAAACAAAAGCAGCAATTTTGTAGTCTAGAGGAAGCAACTACATATTGAAGTCATGTAATTTTTGTTTGAAATCCACTTCTTCAAAAGTAGAACTGCTGTAAAAAAGCCTTTGTTATCAGGCTAACCTTATCATAATTATTAAAAATATTACACTGACTACAACTGTGATTAAATATTTATTGCGGTGCCTATTACCAGTACTTATGGGCATCAATAAACTACCGTCTAAAATTTTATTCAGTCAACAAATATTCTTCTATATTTAATTAATTTTAAGTATGTGTATACTAGGTGCTGATGCTTTCGAAATTACCCTTATAGCTGGCCTTCAATTTTTCAATATAAGTTTTTATTGAATAATGAAGTAGTTTATTGAATAATTCAAGTCTATAAGTCATATTAAATTAGCATCACTGTGTGCTGCACTTTCTTAATGCTATGCACAAAATAACATTCCTGGTTTACAAAGACACAGTAATCTGGACTGCTTAATAAAAAAAAATATGTTTATCTCCAAATATACTAATTTCTTACCTCAGTTTTCATCAAACTCTAGACATTTGACAAGAACGGTAAACCTTACTTGACTAATTTTAGAGATGAAGTAGCACAAATGGTTTTCAAAATATTCATTAAATTCTTGATATTCAATATTTGAAAATCAAGGACCTTAAGCAGACCAGAGGTCACTGTTAGCGACAAATATCCATATTTTTAGTGACTTTTGATTTAACAGGAACAAAACCAAAACAACCAGGGAAGAAATAACTCAGCTCTACCAGAAACAAGACTTGTTTCAAAGGTTCTAATATTAGTCACATCACATTGAAGTCTTTCCGTTTTAGCTTTCCATTTTTGGGTGGAAATATGCCAGCTCAGTACTACTAAACTATTTCTGTATGGATAAGAAGTGGCACAAAAGGCTGCAAACACATTTACTGGAGGAATTAAAACAGGAAAATGCAACAACCTTCAAAGCAGTATTGAAATTTTCTTTAAAATTACCCACTACTACAACAAACATTTTCCTAGCTTTGCCTTTTAGAAATTTCCATGCTTTTTTTCAATTTTCAGCACCAATGGTTTTGTAAAAAAGTGTTTAAATACACTCTAAGATTAGTACTGAATACTGAAATAATGACGAGCTTTTATGGCTAATTCCAGTAACAGGAAAATCCACTAGTCTCTCTCTGCATCGGCTTCATCACTTGAAATATTGGGATAGTCCTGAAAATTTTCACAAGAAAATGTGTTAAACTCCATTAATCTCCAAGGAAAAAACAAATAAATATATCCTCCATTCTGAGAATAAATGTATACTTAAACTTCATGACAAATATCAGAAAAAGGCCTGTGTAGTGTGTTTTGGGCTCTGATGAGACCAGTTTAAATACTGAGTCTTTTCATTTAAACCATAAATTCAGCAGTTTTTAAATACCTATTTTTCAGATTTTAGCTTCACAAACTTTTATCTTAAACTGACAAACCACACTACATGAGGTTGCTAATGGTGTCATTATATCACAGGTAGGAGCTTTGCAGTGTTGTTTATGACGCACTGTGCATGTTCCCTGGATATCAAAGAGCTGCAGTGGGTTTTGTAGAAGTACACTTTTTTTTTACCTCATCAGTTTAAAAACCTGATCATAAAAATCATTATAAGCACTAGAATAACTTATGGCCGATAGGATTAGTCTGGCCTCATCCCATAGTGGGATGTTTTCCTCTCTCAAAGAAATGGCAGAATTCTGGTCCATTAAAGTATGGTACTGCTCAGCCATCTGTCCCTATGGTGCTGAGTTTGGGGGCCCAAATAAGAAAATTAAAATTAAAATCTTGGGAGTTCAGGGAATAATGATTTACACCCTTAGACTATCTGAAGCAGGTGTGCAGCCTGCTGTTGAAGTTAATTACCAACCATTATCAGTGAAGCTGGCATATTGCCACTTTTCTAAAAGTAATTTTTTCATCCAGTGTAGACTGAAAATACTGCTCACTTCAGTCTTCCCCCCATTTATGTATGTCCCAGATTTCACCTTCAAATAACAATAAACTGTTGCTAATTACCAGTTAATAAAACATTTAAAAACACCAAATAGGGAAAAAATGTTCCCAGTATCTTACAGCTTAATTCATATAGTTTTGTTGATAACTATAAACTGAATGGATAACTGAAATATTTGATTAAAATACTTTTACTTATGAAGTCCATTAATAATTTTAGGTACAAATGTATAAATGAAATGCTAGCTGTAATATTCAGAAATCAAACTATAGACTCGGAGTTTTGTTGCAGGTTCTGTTACTGAGACAGTCTAATTAGTTGTCACACAAAGTTTGAACAGAAATATGATGTTTCCAAATCAGAAATGTGTTATCATAGATTGCAGAGTGGATTTCCTATGGATAATGGCAGATCTAGTACTGGTAAATCTTGTTTCACTTATGTAATTAGCAGTGAAATATACAAAATTTGCATATTTCACCTTACAAAACCTTTAGGGAAGAAATAAAAAAGCCACTGAGGCATAATTATGACATAAGGATTTCTTACATTCAGGGTTAGAAAGTTGACGGCTAGAAAGTAGATGGTTAAACTGAATAATCAACTGAAAAAAATCCAAATCACTTTCTCTATTTTTATTTTAAAACTATTAAAGAATTCCAAAAGGAGAAATTGCTATTTTTTTTTTCATTATGATTTTCTTTGATCAAAATTCTACCCTTAGAAGCATCTTCTGATCTCTGTTTACTTTTTGAGGGGACCGTATATTCTACCTGCAATGTGGGAATAATAGATAAATGGTGAATTTTCAAAGCTACATTTCATGATAAACCATGAATATTCTATAACATTAAAATATTAGAAACACTTGAACTGAACACTCCTGTATACCACTCCTGTTATATAAAGGAAATAGAATGGGATCCACACAGTCAAGTGTAGGTGTCTACATCAAGCAAATCTCTCAGAGACATTTTATAGAGTGAAAGAAAATAAATATATCTGAGGTGAAGAGCATAATTAATCTTCCCACTGAAGAGGGTGAATTCTATTCTTAAAGATCTTTTCTTTCCCAAATTATGAGTACAACTACTTCAGAAGTGGAAACCTAAAGATAGTAAAATAAATTCCACATAATATACCTAGTTCTAAAATCAGAAGCAAAACATACGAGGTTTTTTTTTTTTTTTTTTTTTTTGTGTATGTGTGTCAGTTTATGGTTTGTGTCGGTTAAGGTTTTTGTTTGTTTGTTTGTTTGTTTGTTGGTGGTGGTGGTTTTTGTGTGTGGGTTTTTTTTTTTTTTTTTCATTTATTGTGTATGTAAGACTGTGTTTATCATATGATTTTTAAAAATACATTGATTTTTGAATTCCTCATAAAATAGCATAATTACCTCTAATTTAATAAAGGATTTTTGCCACTAATGTTTATGGGGTTCTAATTATACTTTTAGCCACGATAATAAAAGGAAGACGGTTAAGAAGTTGTCTCTCTATTAAATTCAAAAATGTTTTAGTGGTATCCATCAGACCAAACCATTTTAGAGAAAAATATATTCTCACTTTTTGATATTTCCAGAGAATATAGCATTAAGGCGTTTATATAAACCACTAAGAAGTGATATAATATCTATAATAACAGAAAAAATTAAAGAATAACATTGGGGTAATGTTAAAATATTTTTGATGAACTTTGTCTTCTTTTTAAAAGCAATAGCAGAACATAGTGTGTAAGGCAAATTTCATTAAAGTCTGTGGAAGAGAAAGACTAATACATATCATTTTGACAGGTCCTGTAAGACCAAGAAAAACCTAAACAAAACAAAAAGACCAAAAAAAAAAAAAAAAAGATGGTCTGAGGGGTTTCAGAAGTGACTGTAGCATTACACTTTGAAAATGTAGTTCCTTGAAGCACACAGCATATCTCATTCTTTCCTCAGTACCAAATATATAAGCCACGTTACCTCATATTACTCCGTTTAATGTATACTTAATACACACAAATCCAAGTAATTTATTTAATATTCAAAGTAAAATGCAGAGGCTAAGGTTATGTGGGTGCTGAGATCTTCATTAAGGTCATCCAGTCAAGGACCTTTGCATGAACTATTTTTAATGTATATAATGTCATAATGCTATCAGTGAAGGTAAGAGCTCTCCTTTAGTTTACTGAAGATGCAATCCCCTCCAAGTATAGACTTTGCAAAACAGCTGTCGTTTACTTGCCCACAGACAAGGTGTCCTGAGAGGAATCACAGGTCACTTGCATCCTACTGGTGTATTTTCTGGAGCAGTTTACATTTTAAATATACAAAATTCAAAGGACAGTTTAGGGATTAATTTGGTTCTGAGTGGCAATGGTAACATGGAGGGAAAAGATTTCAACTCTGTTTCACTTGTCAGCAGAAATGACAGAAGCCTGTAAAGCTGGAGTGCAGGAAGGATGATATGGGGTAGAATGGAAATGGATGACACCTCTGTGTGTTTAGTTCTATTAAAGCTTGCTGAATTAAATTTTTTATTCCTTCACATGTGTCCAAAACACTTAGATCGTATTGGGCTAAATACACACACAACTTTACATGCCTTAGCAATCATGTATTAAATCGAATCACATAATTCTGTGTCTGCAGGCTCTCTTATGCTGTTAGTGTGCTGTCCTAGGTTGAAGTATATTCTATCACCATCTTCATGAACTGTTGAAACCAGGTGAGGCAGTGCTCCCTGCCTCCTCCAGTCCGGCTTATCTTCTGTTAATGGGCCCATCAGCACCTTTGCCACACAGCTCACAGATAACCCCCTCCTGGACTATCTCCTGTTAATGGGCCCATCAGGCCTTATCACGTGACTCACCATCCCATTGTGAGATGCTCCGCCCAGAGGGAGGAACCAAGCATTCCAGCCTGGATATAAGCTGAGACTCTGAATACAAGAGGGGCGCTTACCCACTGGATTCCCAGAGGACCCGAGCTACCAGACCTTTCTACAGGATCACTGCTTCAGGAAGACCACCTCATCTGGACTGCTTCCATCACTCTGCTCAGGTTGTATTCTGACCCTGTCAGTGCTCTTTCGTATTATTGCATCTATTTTATTTTACTTTCTTTCCTTTTTTTCCTATTAAATTGTATCTCTGACTTGGAGTCTCTCATTTGTTTTGCTTTCAAACCACTACATGTGCATAATTGCAAGACTAACATTTAAGTTTAATGGTGTTAGAGAAGAGTCAGGGGTTACAACTGCTTCAAAAATAGCAAGTTAATATATTTTTCTTTACAATTCTTACAAAAATCCGTTGCATTTTTTGCCTTTTTAAATTAAGACTGTTCTAGTAATCTACTATTTGAACTTGCTTGCCTTTACTTATTCAAATTGAAGAAAAAAAAAGTCAGGTTTGGGGATTTTTCTTTAATTCTCCACTGATGTATCTTGGTTGCAAAAGAGCTGCTGCTGCAGACCTGCAGGTTGGGGAGCAGCCCTCAGATAACCATGAACTTTCCCTGAACCCTGGCAGCAAAAACGACAGAAGCAGAATGTGCTGCACGAAAAGGGGCAGAGCCAGGAGACCCAGGAAAGTGCTTTCCCCTCTCTACTTGGCACTTGTAAGAATCCATCTAGAAACCATATCTGGTTTTGTACCCTCCTCTGTAAGAAAGACATTAACCAACTCAATGGATGTCAGGGCAGGAGCTGGAGCATTTGCCCTGTGACGAGAGGCTGGGACCGCTGGGCTTGTACAGCCTAGAGCAGAAATGGCTTTGGGGTGACCCAACAGAAACCCAAGTGCCTGTAGGAGGTTCTAGGGGAGATGGAGCCTGCACTTTTCACAGAGGGTTGATGAGAGGATGAAATAAAGTGGCCACAGATTGATAAGACAGTAGTTCAGACTGGATGTAGAAAGTAATTTCTTCCCAGTGAGAAAGATCCATCAGTGACACAGCTTGGACAAAAATCCTGTGGAGTTACTATCATTGAATGTTGTGAAGACCTGACTAGATAAAATGTCTTGAGTAATCTGGTTTATCCCTAGAGCTGACCCTGCTCTGAGCAGGTGGTTGGATTGGACACTCCTTGAGTTCTCTCTCAGGACATTTTAACGATGCCATGATCCTGTGATTCTTTGATGATATTTATATCTACTGTTTGCAGCACCACAGTTTGCTTTTAAATCAAATCAGCTTTCTGCTCACATTCATTTACGGCCATTGATAAAATTACATATGGGCATTTCTTAAGCAGTTGTTCTAACATTTATTTCAAATAATCAAGTTTTTAAAGGTGCTGGAGAAAATAATTATTCTATTTTTATAGGGACTAGGGGGGATTTTTTTTCCTTAAATATAGCCTGATATTTCTTCTGATATTACCAAGATGTACTCTCATTTACATCAGTAGGTTATCCTTTCATGACCAGAAAGAGGAAGATCGAATACAAAATTGTTTAGAATACAAAAAAAAAAAAAAAAAAAAAAAAAAAAAAAAAAAAAAAAAAAAAAATTTGTAAAAGCAGATGTCTGAATTCAATGTTTTTGATTTTTTGTTTTTTCTTCAAGTAAAGAAAAACATTTAAACCTGTATGGAGAAGACAGTACTTTTACTAATGGTAGCCACATGGGTTTTGCTGCTGCAGTGAGATAAGACAGCAGAATACCAGAGCAAGCAGGTGGAGTGAACAAAAACACAGGTGCTCACTTTGTCACCTCAGCTTTTATTAAAATAACATAGCATTGGATATTTTAATCCCAGGACAAGAGAACAACAGGCACAGCAAATCAAGATCAGAAAACATGCAGGTGTGTGTTCTGTGGACTCAGCTTTTTGAACAGTACTAGTGGTTAGTAGGCTGATATTGGAAAGACAACAGAAAAGCTATTTACAGAAAATTCTGCATGATCTTTTATGAAGTGATGATGTAAAGAAAAGGATGGAGCTGCTGGCACACTTTGATAAAAAAATTTAGGCAGGCAGTATTCTGGATTTGAAGAGAAGACAAAGCTACCTGTGAATAAGATGATTAGTTTCAAATTTCCTGAATTTCTGATTCAGATTCGAGTGTGGAAATTGATCCTTCTATTTGGCCTGAAAACCTATACGTGAGGCACAGATTATTCTCAGGACTGGTTCCCTCAGGTTTTCTGATCAAATCTTCTCTAGCTAATTAATTGAGAATTCTTCAGGTAGAGGGGAGAAAACAAAAAATTTCTTGGAAATGGTATTAATGTGGAAATGCAGGAGTCTAGATTCTTTTCAAAACCAGTTTATTCACTTATTCAAGAAACTCTGAATTTATTTGTGTTCTCGTGCATTTACCTAATTTTCTTCAGAGAAATTAACACTTTAAGAGCAAAATGTAGCACTCCTGTATTCACTCTGCAAGTTCCCTGATGATGGGAAGTTTATCTTTCCATACAGATTTGAGTGGTAGTTTTCGAGCATGCTGTAGGTGGTTTTGGGGTTTACTCTAACGTTTCTTTCTGCTTCCTTGTTGCAAACCTTTAGCACATCTAATACTTTTTCCTCTATCTCCAGCTAAAGCCAGGCATTCTATATTTTGAAAGTCCAAGGTAAAACTGTTACTTGAAAGTGGCTTATTAGGCATTCAGAAGGTGGTGTGGGTAAAAACATTTTGCTGGTGAAGAAATAACCTTTCAATTTATCTTCCCCAGGCACTAGTATCCCCTCTTATGCTGAACACTGTTTTCTTGACAATTAAATCGTATATATTTAGAAATATAATTGTTCTGTACATTTTTTAATTTGATTAGGTTGCCTTATATGTAATTTGAAGACAATGAATGCAGTACATAGAAGCAAGTGCTGGAAGTCTTCACATATTTCATCCAAATTAAGGCAGTCAGTGTTTGAAAAGACTTTTAATAATTAAAATTTTAAAAATTTAAAACTTTGCTGTTTTTTCCCTGCTTCAAACAGTGGTTAACACTGATTTGATACTAATAATATAATTTATTTAGCTCTGTGGGTAGAATGGTATCAAACCCACAGAACGATTTTCATGGTCAGCTCTCTGCATCCTAACAGCCAAAAATTGTTAGAGAATGAAACAAGATCACCTTTATGTGCAATTGAGCATATTCATTAATGACAGTTCAGATTAAAATTGTGTTTAGTTCCCATATCAGTCTAGCTCTATGCAAATATCACTACATGCACCTATTTGGTCGGGAGGGGGGGGGTGGAGTCAGTAGCTTTGCTGTGACCTATTCCATCTGAAATCCAGCACTGATCAGAGACCTAAGAGCTTGTAATATCACTACAGTGTATTTCAGGTTTTAAATGCTGAAAAGTAATCAAATAATAACTTGAAAAATTTAGTATTGGGAAATGGAAAGAGCCAACTCGGTGGCTAGAAGGCCCATAAAATTTGTATTTCAGAATAAATTGTATAAAAGTTATAAAGATGTGATTTCAGTTACTTATGTCCAGACCTGAAAACCCTGCACAGTTATCATTGTCAATTGCATTAGGCAGTAGGCCTGCTCTCTTGCTGACTGCAGATAATGGGGTGATAAATTCCTCACAGGAGTTATTAGTTCAGAATTTGTAAAATGCAGAGCACAACAGGCTCCTAGGAACTGCTATATTATTGACAATATTATACCCTCCTGGTATTTTATGTCAGTGGATGCATAAGGTTGGATGGCTTTTGCTGGGTTTTGTTTTCCTTACTTCTATTGCCTACAAGAAATCAAACTCTCAAAGCAGCACTTCTCCAGGGGATTAATGTACATCTTAGGTAAAGCATTTGACCTCAGGACTCAAAGCATATTTTTTATTCTTGTTTGTGTGTCTCTGGAGGGTGTTCAACAGTTACCCAGGAGCACGATGTCTGATTTGTCTTCATGAATTTTGCCACTTTCTTCGATATGTTTCAAAACATTAGCAGCAATTTGGGACTGATATGACTTCATATGAAGGTTTGCAAAAGATAAACAATAAATCCAAATAACTCTTTCAGCTTGTGATGGACTTGTGATTTAAAAATGAAACAGTGTTTAACAAAGTTTAAAAACAGACTACTGCTCTTAGACAGAATTCAATATAACAGGGAACACACTCTATGAAATGCAACTTCAAAATTGTAAGTGTGAGATATGTAATATTTGGCATAATCGGCTGCTTTTTCTGACATGGGCATGTGTAATGCATAAATGACTTTAATTTTCTGATAACTCTTCCTTTATGTCTACCTTTTATCTTACGTCCACCATATTTGAACTATACCTTTGAAATTATGCTGCTGAATATATGCTTGATCATCAACAGGCACTGAATTTTTAAACAATCATGTATTTTTCTACTGTCTTGAAATAATCTCACTCTTATAATTTTAAAATCTTAAACCAAAATTATTTTAGCATGGTTATTTAGTAACAGATAGGCCTTAAGGACATTTGGAACCCCTAAAGAGAAACCTTTTGACTATGATTTTTGTCAGTTTACATCTATGTTTGAATGAGAGATTCTTACAGGAAAATTCTGCATAAATTTGGTTTGAAGAGTCTACTGATCCAACCTGCCATATTTTGGTAAAGTTATGATTTTATTATATGGTCCTTAACAAGATTCCAGATTATGATTGGAGTATCTAGCCCTTCTCCTTCTCCATTGCCTCCCTACCTCCTCCAGGCATCAAAATTCCAAGGACTACACACCAACAATGATTCAGTGATCAATGAACATGCCAGTGAAATGTAGCTGCACTAAACCAGCTTTTGCTCATTAGAAAAGATGGAGCAATCAGGCTGTAAATCACCAGAACAGCAGTTTTGTCTGTCAAGAATCTGTGCGCTCCAAGCAGGGGCTTTTCAAGCATTCACCTGACAGGAAGCCTGGAAAGTTGTGAAAGGACAGGGATGGTGCCCATAAATCCCAAGAGTTAGCCTGAGATGTCTGTGCCAGACAGCTGTGAGACAAACACTACTTGCCTGAATGCAGAGAGACCTTGACACACTCCCACAGGAACGAGAAGTTAAAATAAGGAGCAGTGCATTAGTAAAATAATAAACATGCTAATTTATTTTATTTGCTTTAAATAAAGCACCATCACATTCGGCAATTCTGTGCAAAGCCTATTTGCTTGTAGCTGTACAATTTTACTCTTATATTCTGTTAAACAAAAGAAATTTTTCAAGCAATGTTCAGAGAAAAAAGTCTGCTTGGTCTTTACTGCAAATCCCAGGCATTAGTGCAGCAATTGTATTGAGGAATACAGGGAGTTAAACAGAAATTCTTCCTTTTAAAAGTATTGAGCTTGAAGTATAGCATGAGTTGCCTTTACAGACCCAAGAGACTTGAAACTCCAAGATTCAGTGTCTGGATCATCTGCTAATAGTCTACTGATCGAATGGAAAGTGTTTTATCCCAGGATGTAATTAGCAAAATGACAATGCTAAGGCAATTTCTTGACCAACTGAACTTACTGGAGTTACTCCAGATTTTAAAAGTTTTACTGTAAAATGGAATTTAGCCCCTAATGTACATCTAAAGGTGTGAACCTAAATTAAATGCAGGTTTTCTCAGTTAAGCTTTTACTTGAAAAGATAAAAAAACGAATAAAGTTAATGTAATCATATTCTTCTATCAGTCCTTCCAGAATATATATTCTCCCAGGTTCTGTCTTCATTACAGTCTGTGCTGTATAGATTTTCAGATATATCAGAACAAAGCACAGGAATCAAGAAAAAAATCACTTGCCCATAAAAAAGAAACATAAACTAGTTTTGAATGCACATCATGCTTTTTCATCTTTGACAACAGCAGTATTTCAGAAGATACCAGATATGAGGTATTTATGGCAGGTGCATTACTACTTAGAAACTAATCTCACACACATCGCTGTTAACGTGAAATATGGATTTTAATAATCCAGCTTGGTGAGATATGTGAGCCTGCCCGGTGGGGATGTGATTAGCCACAGTCTGCAAGATTAATTGAGATACACAGTGTAAGATTACACTTAGTGAACTCCAAGCCAGTCTGATTATGCAAGGGACCACTCAGTTAAGACTGTATCTCTAGGGATATGAAAACAGATAAATCACAGACTCTACTATGACAAGAGAGTCAGAATGGAGGCTGTTTAAGTCAGTGAACACAATGAACAGATCATCAAAGTAAAATATTAGGACATTTTTTAAACAGCAAAAAATAACCCCAGGAACAAAAAAAAAAAAAAAAAATCCTACATAGCTGAAACAGAACAAAAACACATATAGGGAATGAGATTTTAAATGTCTGCCATCATCATTATTTTAAATTGATGGTATGAAATTTACTTTTTTGTTTTAACGTGGCCATACTCATTCAGGAGTGTACTGTTTGTAAATAGTAATTTTCTTTTTAGTTTACAGTTGAGTCTGAATTTGCATCAAGATGACTAATACATCAGATACCAGTTTGAAACATTACATACCTTCAAAATAGTTCTGTCACAAAAACTTTAAGCAGTTTAAAAACAGTGCCATTTAATACAGTTCAATAATGAACGTACCTTCCAACTGACTGCATTGCTGAACACACCAGTTTTTAACAGAAAAGCAGAAAGGGAGGTACCATCAGAAATCACTGAAGCCTGGGCTCAATGCCTTTTTCTACAGGCTGTTAGTTATTGGAATAATTTACCCACTCATTTCTTGCCTCAATTTTTTGTTAATACATTGTTAGCCAACAGAGATACTGAAGTGTATTCAGACCTATTGTTTCACTTTTATACCCATATGAGTACCAAATGCAGAGTGTGCCTTCAGAGAAAGCACATTTTTACAACTGGCAATTATTTTAGATGACCAAAGTCCTGAACCAAACTCTTACAATAACACATGCAAAAATGTAGATTTTCCCTTCATAATTTTTTTTTATTTTTGCAATTGGTACATGAGCTGCTAGCTGCAAAACTAATGACTTCTGGAGTCATGTAACAGACATTTCTGCTCATTTCCTTTAACCATAGTGAGATTCGTTGTTCTTCTACAACTGAAATGAAGTAAACACACAAAAATACCAGAGTAAGACAGTGTGAATTGTATTTCATTCATTTATTTTGACAGGTATATTCTAGCTTAAATGATTGATATGAATACTCTGCACTTACTAGTAAATGTTGTATCTTAAATGTAAAAACACTCAGCTTTTAGTATGGTGGGGATCAGTCAATAACTTTTCTACTAGAGGGTTTTCTGGAATGAAAAACTTGTATGTGTGTGTGTACATGTCCCAGGGAAACAGTAGAACAGTATAGTGCAGAGTAAACAAACACTGAATACACTTTTACTCCGACTCATCCACCACATCATGCTGACCACAGATTTAGCAATCCTCTCCTGTGTAACAGTCTGACATTCAATACCACAGCACTGATTCCAGTGCCACTGTGTTGGTCTTGCCTTGCTTGAACTGTGTCAGTTGAAGCTCTCCAGGATTCTTTCTCCTCACTAAAGGTCACTAAGGAAGCTGATTCAAGCAAAACAGGAGAAGCAATAAGCACAGATAATGCTGGGGAAAGGATGAAGGAGAATGATCCAGTTTCAGCCCTCCTCACTTGATTTTTAGTTGAATAGCCACCAGGATTGAAAAACAGAAACCTGGAACACCCAGAAAGGGTTGTGCACTAATACATATTACAGAAGGACATCCCACTCAAATAGGACTCAACAATACCAATTTTGGTAAGGTTTTAGTATTCACAATATGTTACATCACAAAATCATAGAATCTCTCAGGTTGGAAGGGACTCAAAAGAATTATCAAGTACAACTCCACAACCTTCAGGGATTCTGTTACTGCCATGGATTTTTCAGCTAAAGTATTTATTAGTTTTTATGATACACAGGAATTTGCATTGTTCAGGGGAAGAAAAAAAACTGCTCTACAATATAATAGAAATATTTATTGACTGTGGGTTTTGATGCAATTGAGAAAAAAAGTATAAATGTGCAGTAGAATTGGGGTAGAAACTTTAATATTAACACCACGGTGAAAAACTCCGTTCAGTCCTATATTAAATCCCATTACACAAAACACTGATGCTTTTGATCTTTGAAAGCAAAGTATTCTGTATACATGTGCATACTCTATGATTAAATTTTAATATCTATCTGCATGTTTTTACTGAATTTGCAGAAGGTCTGGAAACTGTAGACTTCCAATTAAAGAGGATGAAGCCTTTAAAGAGAGCCACTGTGGTGGTGCTCAGTGACAATGTGCACAAATTGAGATACAGAAGTTTTCTTTTGAGCATCAGGGAAACACTTTTTAACCCTTTTTTTCACTATGAGAGTGGCTGAACACTTGCACAGGTAACCCAGGGAGATGGTAGAGTCTCCCAGCTTGGGGATATTCAAAGCCTCCAGCACATGGTCCCGGACAACCAGGTCCTGATGGCCCTGCTGCAGCAAAAGATAATACCCAGTGTTTTATATCTTGAGTGAAATTGAATTTGTATTGTGTCTGTGTTTTGAAATTTTTTGCTGCAGTAGAACAATGAATGCTATGTTAGAAAATAATCTACTTATAAAGAAACGCACAAATAATTAAATAAATAATGTGTTCTGGATAGCCTAGTTAGGAATTTTATTTTCCTTTAACACAGACACTGATCTAAAGAAACATTAGAAAGTCCTCAGTAGTACCCAGGTAGTCTTTCAATACTTAGTATGTGAAAAATGATGCCGGGAAAGTGACATAATAAGAGTTAAACTCCTTAAAAAAATAATTAAATGTTTTCCCCCTTAATAATTTTTTTAAAATCATAATTATTCTTTCCACACAGACAAAACTTATGCAGATATCTACATAAATTTGCAACAAGGAAATTCAGAAATATTCTGATGTATGACAGCTCTTCCCGTGAGTCTTTTGCTTATTTGTATTTTTCCATGTATATCAAATCTTATGCTCTTAGGGATGCTATGACAAAACCACTATCTTTGAAACTATCTGAGCATAAAACCAGTTTACAAAGTAAAAATAAGCCTATGCAAACACAACCATTTTGTGATTTGAATAATGAGGATGATGCTGCCCATGAAGTAACATTTCTGGAAGCATGATAAGGGTGCCTTCCTAATTATGGCTTTTGATACTTTTAGTATAAAATTTTTCCATCAAATAATGATGAAATAGTAGCAAAATAAAAAGTCTTGGTTATTTTCCTTTTGTGTATAAATCAAACCCTTTCTCACATCCATTTTAAAGCTGTATAAAAGTCCAAGTTCTAGTTTTCCTTTTCTTTAGGATAATAGTAAAATTTAATGATAGAAAAGAAATCCTACATAATATACAAAAGTGGATTGTCACAAGGACATATATAGAAACACACATGCATTTTAAATTTTAGAGAATGTATACTGAAAATAATATAATTGTTTTAAATAGGGGTGACATTTCAGGTTTAATTAAATTGTTTTGAAAAAACAATCTGTTAAATTTTTTGATATATATTTATTTGAAATCTTGGTGTTCTACCTATTACCCTGACACTAACTCTGAACAAGGCAAACAGAGTTTATCAAGCAATTATATTTAAGTTATGCTTTTCCTTATGTATAATTACAATTTAATTCATGGAGCCAAATATTTAATTATATTATGAGATTAATTAAAACACGTATTTAATACAATAGGTATGGAATGAAAAATACTTGCTCTTTATTAACTTTTGGCTGTTTTATTTCTAGAATGGGTTCATTTTGACTTCATCTTGTATGGAGAAAATTTTTGCTTCTGCTTGACCATTTGATGTTTTCAGTATGCTTAAAAATACACTAAAGAATACTTTTCCCTCAGAAGACATAAAAGTTGAAACTCCAATTGCATTGTAAATAATAGAAAAAATAACATTTCTGCTACTTTTTAATGAACTTTTTATGTTCTTGTACATTCTCTAGTAAAACAATAAATTTATAACAAATATTAAAATACACTGCATGTGGAGTGGAATCAGTCTTAAAGATTATTCAGAACAACCCTGTGACTTGCACCTTTTATTAGCAGTAAGTACACTGAAACCTTGACACAGTCATGACACTCCAGATGTGATTAAGACAACTATGTAAAGAACTGAATCACAGCTGCTCAGGGCTAGAATACCATGAGTGATAACATGTATAAAAGCAGTAATAGTTTGGATCATACCTTCATTCAATCTGAGCAGTTTCTTGCTTGCATTTTTGTTGTCAGAGAAGTGCATACAAGGAACTGTAGGGACTCCTTTTAGACTGCAAACAACACATGGATGTACATCAAAAGAAGATGTTTAGGAAATCAGAAAAAAAAAGGCTATAGGAAAACTGTATGATCCACCTAGTCTAGCCCTCCACCCCTGCAGCCAGTTCATCTGCTTCTAACCATTCCTGACAGCTCTTGAGAGTGTTTGGCACCAACACATGTTCCACAATAATTCTCAGTAATTTTTCTAAGCTGAACCATTATTCTGGAAGAAAAGGTTTAGTTCCCACCTAGTAAACTGTTAGTACTCATACATGGTAGTTTAGGGACTGTCTGCCACAGGGACTCACACTATCATGGCTGACTTTTGGTCATTCTGAAAGAATTTCTGAAGGACTGCTGTACCTCCACACCCATCTACTTTACTAGAGGAATTGTCACATTGGGAAAGGGCATTCAACATTGGCCATAAGTGGATACATAGGGATGAATAATACAGTTGAGACAAACATGCACGCTGCTTCCCTTTCAGATTATTTTCACTCCCAACCTCTTTATTTTCAGATTTTTTTAGTTGCAGTATCCAGAAACCTCTCTTTTCTCATTTGAATGAATATATATATTAAATATTTAACATTTTACAAAGCAATTTGTTATTGCTTTTTCTGTCTGCTGAACTGAAACATCATTTTCTTTGCTTCTTCTCCTAATGCTTATATACATGTGGAATTACTTTTTGCACTCTCTATTCCTTGCTAGTTTTTCATGATTTTATGTGATATTCTTTTATTGATTCTCCTGATGTACACAGTTTTTATACCTATTTTAACGTAGTATGCCTATTTACATATTCTACAGTCTTTGTGCTTGAGATCAATGAAGAAAAGCTCATGGGCCAGCAAGCTGGTTTTACTGTACATCCTATGAGTTCTCTGCAAAAGAATAATTTTATCTTTGTAGTTTTGCTTCACTGTCTAAGTCCTTTAGACTTTCTTCTCTTAAGACCTGGACTCTGGATGTTTTGAAAGATGCCACAGTGATGTTCAGTGTCATTACTTTGTTGTTGTTCCCCCTTTTTTCCATAATAATAATTGTCTCTTACTTTCAACAGCCCTATAACAAGTCACAAAAAAAAAACCTCATTAAGCTTCCTGGTAGATATCTCTAATAAAAGTCCATTTAAATTAAATACTTATTATATCTATTTAGTTTTGATAGCCTCCTTCAACATACATGTTTCCCTACAAGCTTTATAGACATGAGAACATCAGCATGCAGTTTTATCTCGTTATCTCAATACTTTATCTCCATTTTCTCTACATCTCTACTGAAAAAAAGTAAATCTGTGTCAGTAATACTGGCATGAGAATTATCACAAGTCTCCGTCATGCCAATCAAGTCACAATCAAGCTTTTTACATTGCTATATTAAGACTATCAGCTTCTGGTTTATTCTATGTATTTATAGCAGATGTGCACACATGTACAGCTGTACACAGCTTCTTCCAAATCCTATGTGTGCACTGTCTGATATTTCCTTGAAACTATGGGAATTTTTAAGCTTTCTGGATTAAGTTAAAAGAGGGGAAAACAGTTGAATTAAAGTAACAAGCTATAGAAAATTATCACACAGCAGGTATTTCCTTTGAAATATGCCTTGCTCCTGACAGTTCAATGAATATATAATATTTGCTTTGGGTGTTTCTTATAGCAAAAAATGATAAGTCTGTAAAGGAAGTGTGGTCTTACATACCAGTGAAAATCCAAAGATTAATGAAAAAACTCTTAATAGAATCAGTGCAGGTGTGGACAAAAGCCAGGAAGAGTAGTCAATTAATGAGGATGTTCTGCATGCAACTTGAGCATACAAGACTTAGAAATGAAGTAGCTTTAACTTGTGCCTCAGTTAGGTTTGTGAAAAAAATCTGAAGAAGGCAAAATTCAAAGTAATTGTACATACAATACTTGGTCCTTGGCTAATACAACTTTTATAAGGGAGCTAAATTAAACTAAAAAAGAGAAATAAAAGTATACAGGTCACTTCCCTGGAATTTGATTTCCAGCTGATTACTAATATAGGTTATAATTTCAGTGATAGAAGAACCTGTTACTGTATTCTGTCAGAAATATTTTATGAAAATGCATATATTTATAGATTTATGTATTATATATTTATATAAAAGTATATTTATGTCAAAAAATTATATAGATTTATATATTATTAGCAGTGGAACATAGAGAAAAAAATAAAAAGCTGGGAGGAACTTATGGTTTAGATGTCCTAGGTGTGCACAGTCCTACAGCCCTCACCTTGATCAGCTGTGTCTCCAGCACAGCAGCAATGCAGTGCCCACCTGGTGCACACTCCTGCAAAAGGGAAAGGCACAAACTGCTGCAGTGAGCTCATTTCTGCTGGGTACTGCTCATCTAAATGGAAGGTTAATGACACAATGGACTGTCATGGGACAGGAAGGACAGACAGACTGCTCATTCTCTCCTGAGGAAGCTCCCAGGAACATGCAGTGCAGAAAATCATGAGCTCCTTTCCATTCAGCAAATGTCAGTTCAGCCTTATGAAGAAATTGATGGACCTGGCTGGAACCAAAGAAAAAAAAAAATCCTACTGACTTTCCCCCAAGACCAGGACATTTTTGGGACTCCACTAATTATGGACTTTGAGGTGTCATAGAGGAGAAACAAATGAGGAAAGATTCAGAGGACAGATTTGGGGATTTCTATAGATGCTTCTACTTCCTCAGAGATTGCAGCTTCATAGAGAACTAAAGTGTTAAAGGAATTGATCTATATTATAATATTTTTTACTTTAGAGTATTTTTTAAACAGGTTACATGAACTCAGTTTAAAGGAAGACTAATGCACAGTTGAGAGGTATCCAACTTATTATAAATGAGATAATTTAGGAGATAATTATTTGCCTGGGCTGCTTGACAGCAATGTGTTGAAATGGTTTAATGATGATGCACTTAAATTAAATATGTCTGTTCCTTAAAGATAATTTTCACTCTATAAAGGTTTTGGGTTTTTTGGTAAGGAGAAAAAAAGAAGGGAAAGAACAATGTTTAACCAGAAAATAGTTTTCATTTTTTACTAAGTAAATGAGTTTTTAAAAAGTGTTCATGGACACTGCTTTAGATATTATTCAAAGCAAGGTGATCTAATTATAATTAAGGTTTGTAAGTAACTGAAATATCTTCGTTGATGTTTTGAGCTTCATGAACTGCGTGCTACTATGGTCTGTAATACAACTTTTTTTCATTCACAGTTTGAGTGAATGTGATTTTTTTCAGCTTGTTGGAAATTCACATGTTGAAAAAAAGTCTGATATAAATGTAGGAGGTGTAATGAGAAACCACACAGGTAAAAATCACAAGAGAGACATCTAACTTAAAGAGGGAAAAAGGAAAATAAATTTGGCCGAACAAAACTGGTATAAGTGCCTGAAAGTCCAGAGCAACAAATCATCAGCAATTTTATAGTGCTGAGGTTAGGTAGTAACAAGAGCAGTGGTTTTAAACTGAAGGATTATAGATTCAGACTATGTATAAGCAAGATTTTTTTTATGATGAGTGTGCAAGGGACTGGAACAAGTTGCCCTGAGAAACTCTGGATGTCCCACCCCTGCAAGTGTTCAAGGCCAGGCTTGAATGGATGGGGCCCTGAGTAATGTAGTCTAGTGAAAGGTTCCGTGCCTATATATATATGATCTACACTTATCTTTCAGTTTAAAGCCATTACCCCTTGTTCTATCACTGCATGCTGTTGTAAATGTCCTTGTCCATGGTTCTTGTGGACCCCTTTAGGAACCGAAAGGCTGCTGGGTGCTGTGCCACGAGCCCTCTCTTCTCCAGGGTGAACAACCCCAACTCTCTCAGCCTGTCTTCATAGGAGAGGTGCTCCAGCCCTCTGATCATCTTCACAGCCTTCCTTTGGACACAATCCAACAGACATATCTCATCTTTGGAGCCCCAGAGCTGGATGCAGCACTCCAGCTGGAGTCTCACAAGAGTGGAGTAGAGGAGCAAAGTCACCTCCCTTGGCCAGCTGGTCACATTTCTTTTGATGCAGCCCCAGACACAGCTGGCTTTCTGGGCTGCAAGTACACATTGTTCGATTATGTCAAGCTTCTTGTCCACCATTAAGCTCAAGTTCTTCCCAGGCCTGCCCTCAATCCAGTCCCCACCAATCTGTATTTGTGTTTGGGATTGTCCTACCCAGGTGCAGGGCCTTGATCTTCACCCTGTTGAGCTTCATGAGATTCATACACACCCCCATGTCAAACCTGTACAGGTCCCTCTAGATGGCATTCATTTCCTCCAGCCCATCAATTGAACCACAGAGCTTGGAGTCATCATCAAACATGAGAGTGCACCCAATCCCACTGTCCATGTTATTGGCAAAGATGATTGTTCTTATCAGTTCTATTCCCCTTGCATACCAATGTTCTCCTTACAGTCACTTTTTCAGTCTGCTAGATCAGTATTTTGGACCACTGCATGAGAATTTACATGCATTATACGTCCTACTTCAACCTTGAAAATTTAAAGAGAATCCTTTTCTTAAATCCCAAATGCTGAGTTTAGGCAAACATAGTACTGTAAATCATAGGGATGTCAAACTACTTAAGAATGGGGGAAAGGTGCATTCTTTATTTATTGAGCCTTGCTTTGTACAGAAAATATAATGGCTATATTAATAATACTTAGCAAGGGAGAATAATTCACAGAGCCAAAACTGAGATATCCATACAAGCAGCTATTTCTTAATGCAAAGGTCTGGCTGGGCCAATAAGATATATGTGCAAACATTAATTAAGGGACTAGATGTCCTTAGTGAACACTTTCTGTGAAACAACTGAAAACTTAGTGCTGTCAATAAATTCTAGTTTAGGCTGATGAGATATTTAAGTGTTAGAGGCTTATTCAATACCACATAGGAAAGAGCATCTAAAAAGCATTTAATAAGCCTGATAATAAATTATTTGGGCTTCTTGTTATCATTTTAATTTAATTATTTACTGTAATTGTACTGTACAGCTTTGTTACAAAATTGCAGACAATCTTAACTATTTTCAAGTCTTTTTTTTTCCATGTTACCAAAAATCGTTTTTTGTAGTAGGCATACTGTATTGAGATTGATTTTTCAAATGTGATGAAAATAGAAAAGTCTAAGGAATAAGAGGTATACCCACCATAATTATATATTATAATTGTATATCTAGAAATAGCTTTAAGATGAATGCACCCTGAAATGAGCTCATTGTCAAGTGACACATTTTTACATTAGCCTGCCATAAGCACCAATCTATTGCTTTCTCACTCTTCCCTTTTTACAAACTTTACACTAAAATGGATTTCCCAGTGAGATTAATAGCTGAGTGCTACCCATACTGTTATTCACTGTAAATATCTCCAGCTGCCCTATTAACTTTAATGCATTAGCTCTTCTTCTACTTATTGCATCTTGATGAATGCATAACAATTTTAGTTTAGGACACCATTAGCAGGATGGTTTTTCCAAGCTCCTGTAGCTCAGCAGATGTAGTGTCATAAATTACCACCAAGCTATGTGCTCTTTTATGACGGTCATAAGACAAAAATATTAGAAAACCATTTTTTATTCTCCTACAGACTTGGCATTCAAAAGGGCTACAGGTTCAGTAAAAGCATCATGTCTATCATAAGCATATGTTGCACAAGTAACCAGGATTTAAGCAGAAGCAAAGATATAAAACTTGGCCCCACAGCAAATCTAGAGGTAAGGCAAGAAAACAAGAATCCAGAGGATATACATCAAATGTTAAGGAGCTGCTCATGTCTGACAATTGGGACTATTAATATATATTCCATTCATAACAGGAGGTATTTCCCTTTCGTATTATTTGGAACAACACTTAATAAAAATGTACCATACCTTTGAGGTCTTTTTGAGGGCTCACATGAGCAAACAAAATGATATTTATGTCATTCACTTCACATCTATACAGATAAAGCTGTGAAACAGAGATGGCTAAGTGCATTTCAGGCAAAATTTGATGTGTGAAAAGTTTTCCGAATCCCTCCCACACTTGAAAGCAACGCTTGAATCCCTGGAGTGCAGTTTAAGTAGTTGTAATATGCACTTGGGTAATTCATGGAAATCGTACATATAGAGTGAGTGTTAGTATGACAAACAAATCAGCTTGCTGTGATCTGCTTTTAAAGTATTAAATACTAACCCAGCTGCGAGACCCAGATTATTAGTCTTAGAGCCATCAAAATAAGTCAAAAGCAATAGAGTTCTCCAAGAAAGACTATCACTTCCTGAGAAAAATGTATGGTGAGCATTGAATGACTACTTATGGCTTTATAACTTGTGCTATATTTGAAAGTACAGATATAAATTTAAAAAGGGTTATAACAGTTTTAGATATTAATCAAGCAAAAATAGCTATCTGAAGCAGAAGCTCTATTACAGAGAAGCAATTTCTTTAGTTCCATACTGACATGCTGAAGAGGTTAGACATCCTACATACCAGAGAGGAGAAAGCCACATTTTCCAAAATAACATTGAATTCTGTCAGTAAAATAAACAATCTTCTTTGATCTTTTAGTGTTTTCATTCTTACATTGAGCTGTTTGAAATACATTGCAAGATGGAGTCAAGTCTAAAGTCCTCACATTTTCATATTTTTCAGTGCTTCTATTTTCTCTATGTGGCCAGTCAGAAATATTCCTTGAAATTCCATGTAATAATGTATCCATACAATGTTTGTGATCTGGAATGCTTGCCTTAGGTTTGGTTCTTGAACCATGCGATTTTATGTGTATATAAAACCTTGTGATGCCTGAAACAATCTAAGTTACTTAGGGATTTTGGTAGCTATCATCTATATCAAAATAGCCTGAAAATGTTCATTTTAGGTCCCTTTCTTTCAAAACTGCTGGTGCAGGACTGCAATATGTAAGCTTCTCTGAACATCCTGAGATTATTCAGCCTGAAGGGACACTTGTTACAGGTGACAGAGTAGACAGCCTGCCCACCATCAGACATTTCCTTCACATTATTCATTCTCACAATAAACTGTGATTGATAGAACAAGCATGAAACAGTGAAGAGTCTCAGATTTACTTCACTATTATATTTTGTCATATGATGAATAATATACTCTTACAGCCTGCTCCAGAAAGTATCCTTCATAAGCAAAATTTAACTTCCTTCCTTTTAGCCTGCACAAAGCTTTTCTGATCAGTATTTCCTCACCCCCATGGGACCATAAACTAACAGCTCAATACTACACGTATTTCTCTAGAAATCACAAGGAGAGACACAAGGACATTTCATACCTGCTAAACTCAAACAAAGATCAGAAATCTTACAGAAATCATTACATTCAGTTCACAAAAGTCCTTTATCATTTTTTGACCAAGACTTTCCTTTTGTTCAATTTATCTAGCTTTCTCTGTGTATGTATATGTATATATATGTACTCCATGCTTGTTGTGCAAAACCTCAGTAATTATGCTGCCTAATCAACCTCTTTCTGGTAACTAGGAAAATATCAGAGAAACCTCTAATTCTAGTTAAGTTTATTTACTTAATTCTATTGGATTTGAAAACATAATGGGGTAATTTTTCAATTTAGTTCAGTATGCTTTATGCATAAGTAATCAACATTAAATAAAGTTACTTTTGTTTACACCTCAAAAAATATATCCTGAATGAACTAACAACAAAAAGATTGATTAGTTTTGGACATCTTCTGCAAGGAATTTCTCTTTAAATATGTTGTAACTTTACTTCTAAATAGGAATTTCTAGAGTTATGTGACACTTTGCTGGACCACTGTTTCTCCATACAATGCATTTTGCTGTGTATATCAGTGCTGTTGTGTCCATCTGAGTAATCATCAGTCCAAAATTCATACCCTCTATGAATCAATGCTGAAAAGTTCACTCCAGCTTTAAAATCTCATTTCTCCTGGTTTTAGTGTTAGTGTATAGGTCAGTATATAACCTTAACTAGAGATACAGATGTTCTGAATCTGCAAGGATCACTAGCACAGCTAGTGTGGAGTCACTGCTGAACCCATAGGAATGACCTTGAGCATTTGTAGAATCCAGATCTTGAAACAGAAACTGATTCAGATGAATGGAATTCTTTTACATTGCAGAAACCCCATTTTCAGGAACAAATAAAAAAACCCCAAACCAAACAAATGAACAATTTAAAAAAATGACAATACCAAAAAACCTCCCACAAAAACCAATGAGGGGCAGTGAGAGACTACCATGTTCCTGTCAGTTCACCAATGTTTTTTAAAAAAATTCAACAAATATTGAATGTAAGTTGTTTTATAATAAATTACTTTTTTTTTCTACGTGGATGATCAGCATGAGTAACAGAGGTTATAGTGGATTCATGTTTTCCTGATAAGAAATTTAGGCAACACAGAAACGCTTTCTTTTCTACAAAGAATGATATTAGTATAGCAGAGCTATTAAGGATGATTGTATGGATCAGCAGTTCACTTAAAATATCTTCGAATTGAATTCCCAGGTGCTACTCATAATACTATCACAGCCATAACTCTACATTTAACATTTCTTCTGTCATCACTCTTAGTTTCCTTTGTAAACAATAGACAGAGGTAGGCAACCCTTTTATTGGCATCCTACTGTGCAATATTTCTTCTGAATCTTCCATTTGGAATGCAGATGTATTAACTGCAAAGATTCACCAGAATGCACTGTATATTAAACCCAGCATATTATATATGAATATGTGTATATAAAATATGAATATATACTATATATTTATAATATTCTGATATGTAATATATGCATACATATTATAATACCTATTCACTGTATACTAAATATTATTATCCTGCACCGATGAAGAATCAGGCTATGATTGAGTGTAAGAGAACACCAGAGAATAAATGAACTTAACTCCTCAAGACGAGTTCATTTCCTGAAGAAGCCTCTGTTATTGAACAAATACTCATTTCTCTAAAAGTATTTATGACTCCTGTCTGACTTGATGGTGACCTAGCAAATGCACATGACTGCTTCCCTCCAGGGAAAGTGCTCTGCTGAAAGAGGCAGAATAACTTAGGCAGCAGAAGAACAAGGTGCTTACAATCAAATGCTGCATTGAGGCCCAAAGCAACCTGACATAAGCCTTGACTAATGATTTAACTCAGCCCTTCAGCATGCAGGTGTATCTGTGCTATCATCTAGAGGACATGCAAATCGCTAACACATGTGAAGAACAAGCTGATGTTACAAGATAATGGCAATGTGCACCTGTGATTTAGAAGGCAAATCAAGGCCTTAGAACAGTAAGCTAGATAAATTATTATAAAACCCTTTGTCTCTAGAAATTAAGAGGCTTGCTGAATAAAATAAAATACTTCAGCGATTATAGTTAATATCTTATCAAAGATTTAAGTCTAACTATAAACAAAAAATCTCTATGCTAAAATTTATAAACAATCAAAGATATTCATAATTTATGACTGATTTTTGGACAAATGTCAAGATAATTTTGCTGGAGCAGAGAAATGCATAGCAGACTGCAAAGGCACAGTCTGATGTTGACAGACAGCGGCTGACTACCTGCCTTCTCTTCCTTTGAGTTAGCATTTCATATTTGGAAGTGTCTAACCTACTTACAGCAAAGTAAATTACTGATAGTACTTCATGTTTTCATCCTTTCACTCTAAGATTAATTACTTAGCAGCCAATTTACAGCATTTTGATTTACCTTTTTCTGTATGAGAACATATTCACATACAGAAGGGAATGAGGGATTGAGACTGGGAAATTGCTTTCATTTTCCTGCTATCACTAAATAATCTGTCTTCTCAATATCAGGCCAAAAGGTCAATATCTAGTTTAGAATCCTGTTTCTATAGTCCTTGAGATGAGTAACTCTTCAGGAAAGATGGCCTTGTGATTTAATGCATTTTTAATGTGAGAAAAAGCTGAAGAATTTGGCCCATGCTTAAAAGCAATCATTTAAAAATGAACAGTGCCTCCCCTCCCCTCCCCTCCCCTCCCCTCCCCTCCCCTCCCCTCCCCTCCCCTCCCCTCCCCTCCCCTCCCCTCCCCTCTCTCCCTTTAGCAAACAGAACCCCTTAGTTTTTTCTCCATCTCTATATATTATAGGTATGAGAACCAGAAACCTGAAAGCCATGCTTTTTCCAAGGGATATTCCATTCCAGATGGAACCTGAAAACCTAGAAAGTTTCTCCCAGTTCATGTGACCTTCTTAGCTTAACAGTTTTTTTGGCCACAAGCCAGTCTGCCAGATTAATGGCTGACACTGTTTGTTTTGTGGCTTCACCAGGCAAGAAGATTAATTTCTGTTAGAGAATTTGTCAGTTTGTGATGGACTTAATACTCCTTGAGGCATTCAGTAACATGGCAATTTCAGGAGCTAATGAGCATTCTTCAGTGATACACAGACAGATGCCCCAAATTGTTAAAGCAGCTATATAAAAATACAAATTTCCCTGATTTTTGACATGGGATGTAAACATTTAGTAGAGTATATGCTTGTTATTTAAAGGAGCCTGTCTTACTACAGCATGCATTTTAAGTTCACAAATTCCTTTTTTACAGAGTCTTCCTTTATTTGATCCTTCTGACTAATAAACTTCATATTCTCTCACAACATTATGAATACATACTGGACAAATATTTAAAGAATTTCACATTCGTTCTAACTGCCTTACAAAAAGGCTAATTTATTATACTTAATATGCATAAAGTTACTATTTATGTTTTAATATAAAAAACTAGAACAAAAAGGAGGGTGAAAACTATAGCAAGAGACTTCTCAGTGACACTTTAATGGATGCAGGCATGCAGCAGCTAAACTATAGCAGAATAGTTGTTTGCTGGGCACTCCTATGCCATTGCCCTTTAGGAAAGAAGAATATCTTGATTTCTTTCTAGCTCTGTCTGACTTTGTGTGACCTTTCCAAACTCACATTAGTTGGATGTGCTGCATCCATAAAAATTGGTAAACTCTTGCTTTACTTGTTCTCTTGAGGTTTGTTAGACTTAATTAGTAAATTTTATAAATCTTTTCTAGATTCAGAAAAGCAAAGTGCTGTAAGGACAAAGTTTTATTGTCACCATTCCTTTGGGAAATGAGTTTCTTGAAGTTATGTGAGGTAATTAGTCACATTCTGCAGGTTGTGCTGCAGCTAAACACACCATTAAAGTAATCTGTTTTATAACACGAACAATACCTTTTCTCACAAGTTTGGTAAAATCAGATGTGAGTTCTGGGTTTCTGACTTGGCCTTTTCCAGCCCTTCCCCAATTTGAAAACATTTAGGATGTTATGATTTTTTATATTCCCCTAAAAAATATATATAAATAAATAAATAAAAGGTGATAGATTTTCACACTATTTCTAGAGAATGACACATAATAAATGTTTGGGAAACGCTTTCCCCTGTTCTTGACAATTGTCCACAATTGCCTAGAAACTGTAATTATCATTCGCAAAATACTTAAAATATTTAAATGTTCACTAACAATTTTTTGCTAAGAAATCTAGTGATTTCTATAAGTTCTGTTGTACAGGCTGCAACTGATGGCTTTAAACCTGCTTCAAGCTGCCTCTCAGCTGGTCATTTACAAATCGACTGATTTTGAATTTTTTTTTTTTTAGCAACCGATGTCACCAATGTAATTTTTTGGAGGAAGAGCACATCAACTCTGAGAGTTAGCCTTGTTTAGTGGAATTATAGCAGGCTGTCTGCTTCTGTGGAATTAATAAAGGTGCTAAGACAGTTATAACAAGTTCATTTTATGGGTCAGATTTTCAAAGTAGATGTATGAAGGTACACATACACCTCATTCATGTTTCCATTCTTCTCAAATCTCTATCTCCTTTTCTAAACTTCATGAATTTCCTTCATGAATTTTCTTTAATAATGTTTTTCTAAATCCCATGATAATTTCCCTTTCTTTCATTCCGCTTGGAGAAAACCATCAGGTTACAGATGTTTATTTTGTCGCTTTAACAGTTAAAAAAACCCCCCAAACCTATCTGTCTAACATTCTCCCAAATTTACTGTGTTTCTACTGTTATTCTACTGTGTTTGTTTCCAAGTGATTGGACAGGTTGGTTCAACCTTTCACTTCACCTAAGACCTCTGCTTTGGAAAACTCAGTTAATCACTTGTACAGAATCCTTATGCATGTTCTCACTGAGCTGCAACCTGAGTCATGTTACCCATACTCATCTCCCATTCTGTTACCATGCAGACTTTCAGAAGGTACAATTTCTCTGGTAACTCAAAGAAAGGGCTTATATTGCTCATGACTATGTCATGTCGCCTTTTTCACTAGGCAGCACATCCTAGGCAAGGTGTTCAGTTTGTGATTCTATTTCAACCATGTGACTTCGCCAGTTTCTGTTATAACTAAGTTGTATATTTAATCATTACCATAATCATAAGATGCTCTGTTTACATTTCTTGCATTAATAAATATCTGTAGAAGATGTTAATCAACTTAGTTTACTATGCATTTTATTTATCCTCTCTTTGTGATATGAATATTCCTCTCACCTTTGGTTCACATACCTTCTGCCAGGTTATCTAAAAGGGTATTAATAATCTTATGACCACATTTTAAGTAAAAAACAAAATAAGCCAAACTTCTCTTAGCAGCATGAAGCAGTTCTTACATACTGAAAAGAGTTTGCTTTTCTATTAACATTTATAAGGTGTTCTGCATGGAAGATCTAAATACTGCAAGGCATCAGCAGAGCAGTCCTCTCTGTGGTTTACTCAACATTTATCCGCAATCATAAACCAAATATTCAAATACTCTCCTCTCAAGTGAAGCTATATAAAGAGGGAAACACACTTATTATATATACTCATTCTACCAGTAACACAAGAGATAGGTTGTGGAATTAATTTTGACTTGTAGAGAACATTCACTGTAGAGATTTGTGCATTGCAACGAGTTATCTCTAAGGTGTAAATATGCTTTATATTTATATAATAATAATTAGTGGCCATTTATGCAGCAGGAGAAAGCAGTATTCAAATCAGTCAGTGGTAACCAAAGTAAAACATATTTTGTGCTCATTCACACAGTCTTGTTTGATCATTCCCAGCAAGAAATCTCACAGTGTCATAACTATATATTACATTAAAATGTTGATTTTTTTCTTCCAATAACATGGCTGGTAGAATACTAAAAATTTCAAAATAATTCACCTTATTCTAGCAAAGAGCTTATCAAACACAAACATCACAAATCTTGAGGATAGAAGAAAAATAATAAACTATGCAATCTAATTTATAAACAGAGTTTATATTTTTAAGAGTAGAATAGTGATTATTGAATCTCACTGTTTTACTCATATAACCACAGGAAGAATGGTCTCAACTCACTGCAGAGAACAAAGGGACTATTATAGAGAGAAATACTGTGGACATATGCAAAATATGTGTGTTCCTATAGTTTTGCTTTTTTTTTCTACTAAATATTCATTCATGCATCTCATCCTGGTAAGAGAAAACAAGAAGGAAGCAAATTAAAATATGCTCATCCATCTTCTGCATAATCTTTTTTTCCTTGTTGTCTGCACACAAACAATATTAAATTCTGCCTGAAAAAGAATCCACACATGACTTAAGATATAGATATAACATAGTGCTCACCTCTGTTATGGAATGTCTCAGTCAAAAAGTGGTAGCGTGGTTATTTGCACATTTTGTGCTGATACGTTACTGTCATCCTGAAGAGCAAAATTTTGATAAGGCTGAGCTAGCCAGCTCTCTATGTGGATAACTTTTCAAAAAGGAAATGTATTCCATCCATTTTCCCACCAATTGTTCTATAATTTTCATCAGTTCCTGAAAATTCCAGTTTACTTTTTGGTGTAGCAAGACAACAGTTAATTCTATACAGTTTAAGGTTTTTTAGTTGTTTATCCCCAAATCTGACTTTTTTCACCACAACATATTTATGAAACAGTACTCCAAAGCAATAAGGCAGTAAATTTAAGAGGTGAGCAAAATTTACTGTATTCTTCTTCATCATTATATTTCTTTTAACTTTATAATGTCATATATCAACAGTAGGTGCTGTTTGAATCAATGCTGGACAGTTTAAGTAATGCTTTACAATTTCAGCATGGCTTTTGAAAATATTGTTGGATATTGTTTGCCTGCCTAAAAACTAACAAATGCTATGGTTAAATAGAATTAGAGAATGATTTGGGTTGGAAGGCACCTTAAAGATCTTGTTCCAGCCCCTGTCTGTGGGCAGGGAACCTTCTACTAGGCCATATTGTCCCATGCAATCTGACTGTGAACTCTTCCAGGGTTGGGTCATCCACAGCTCCTCTGGGCAACCTATTTCAGTGTTGCGCCAACACCTCAGTAAATAATTTCTTTATAATATCTAATTTAAGTCTACCTTCTATCAGCTTAAAGCTGTTTATATTTGGTTTTGCTTTAGGATGATACAGTCATGGCCTTTGCTACGCACGATACGTAGACAAGGCAGACCTAGTTTCAGTTCTCTGAACTAATTTATTCAGAGAAAGATTATGAACACAAGTACCTCATCTTCAGGGAAGCATCACACCTGTTATATATAGGATAAATATTGTCAATATCTGACAGTTTATCCTGCCAAAGGATAAACCTGATTACTCTGTGGCATGAGAGGGACATACTCCAGAATTAACAATATTGTGTAGATAAATTGCAAAATTTTATTAAACTGGATATAAAGCATGTTAATTTTTTTGCCCACAGATCATTTTGATGTTTTAACAGTGTTTCATCAAATATTTTATTATTGTATGACTTTTACATTTAAAATTTAAGTTTTATTCTGACCTATACTTTTGATTGCATAACTTTCATATTTCATGCTACCTAACATTTTTTGTTTCCTGTCCCAGTAAGGTGGATGCTTAGAAGGAAGCCTTAATTTCTTTGAAATTTGAGACTTCCATTCTGTTAAGCAAAATAGAATAATAAATTATTGTTCTAATAATTTATTCGATGAAATGGTACTAAAGGTTTTCCACAAATTTCTGTGCTGACTGCAAGGAAACTAGTTCATAACTGAATTTTTAATAAAGAGAGTGGAAATGTACTTGTTTAAAACCAGGAGCTATAAAAGCCAGCCGACAGAGCACAAAGCCTTTTAACATAAGTAAGAAATTGCAGACAGAGGAATGGACCCTTATTTTCAGTGTAAGAGATTCACTGGTGCAACTCAACACAGATATCAGGATATAGGTATCTGATTCTGGCTAAGGATGGAGCCATAAAGTGTCATCTCCTGAGCAGTGCTGAATCAGCTCTTTCTTGTGAAATGAGACAATAAGCAAGAAATAGATTGCAGCCTTGTATTCATTGGGAAAGATTTAAACTTTTTTTTTTTTTTAAACTTTGGGAGCACAAGAACTTCTATCTATCATGTCTGACAGAGCTGTCCTAAGCAGAGTAGCAAAAGCATTCAGAATGAAGCTATCTCAATTTGTGCTGCTAAAGACGCTCCAGCTGCAGTGTGGTATTCCCCCATTGCAGGAAGAATAGTGAAAGAATTTCTTGTTTACTCAGCAAAGAGGAGTTCCACTGTCACAGAGGAGTCCCTGTGGAGAGGGAGGAGTACATGAAAAAATTCAGTTCAGGTCTATCTTATAACAATTTTAATTATAATATCTTTATTTTCCTGCTTTATGTCTGGCTAGCACTGTATCTCCCTGAGGGAAAACTGAATTCTTCCAGCTCAGGCTCCACAAAGAGGAAATGCGAAGTCGCAGGGGAACCCCAAAATAATGAAGGGAAGTTGGCAAAGCAAACGCAGGTCCGATCAATATGATTACTGCAACGTTTCTCCTTCATTCTGTGTAAGATGGCAGTTTTTATACACTCTATATAGTTTACACTTACAGATACATTTTCATTGGTACATGGCACAGGGAAGAATGCAAACACTTATTGTTGAATAAACTGTTTAAGGTAGCTACTGTGTCCACACCAATTATGATACTTACTAACTACTATGAAACCCTTTGACCCTTGTTAACACCTTAAGTGAAATTTCTAAATGCGACACACTCTTGGCACTGAATTTTTATCTGCGCCACAAGCCCCACAGGCCTCAGTGCCATGGCCTTGAGGCCTCAACAATATGGCTCAGTCTGGATGATTCAAGTACAGCTTATCTCCTACAGAAATGCCTTGTTGGGGCATCCTTAGGGAACTGTGATGTCAGTAAATATTTTCACTGCACCGGTTCATAATGGAAGTTGCTATGTTTACATCTAGTGCCTCAAACTCAGGCATTAAAGTAGTATGTAATAGAAAGTACATTCATCCAGAGTCTGGGCAAAGACTGACCCGGGATTAGAAGCTTTGTTTTTTGTACTGGGTACCCACAAACTACTATGAAATAAATCCTGAAGTACTTCACATTCCTGCCTCTTTCTGAAAATAAACCACAAATTATAATTGCAAGGAGATACACACTTTGCATGCTGAAATAAACAAAGTAAAGCAACGGCTTTTAGATTCAAAAATTCCAGTTCCTTGCAATGTATTGCACAGATCAAAAATCAATACTGAGAAATGGACTCAGCAAAAACAAATTAACTCAGCATGTGACTTGGACTTGCCCTGTAAACTTTTCTTCTGCTGTTTTTAACCCTTTAAGATATCAGATCACTGCTACATAAAGGAGGAGGTGCAGTCATGGTTTGTTTAAATGTTTCAACACAATTTGATAGTGCAGCTTTCAAAGTGAATCTCAACATAAAATTTTCCAAGTGCATTATGATTGTTATGATAAAAGATGCTTTTTGTTCACAGGTAGACAAAGGAATAAGTATTTTTTGGACTTTTTTCAAATGTTAATAAAGTCACATTTGATCACTCAGGCATGACTCTATATTCCTGATATATAAATATGAAATCTTAGTGTATTTTATCTACTTTTCCTTCTTCTCTCCCTCTCTCTGTCTCAATTTTTTTTTCCCTATGAAGTAGTTTTGATGCTTTTGTTCTGAAATTTACTAAATGATGGCTACATGCCAAACAGACTTAGGAAAATGATCAAACCAATATAACATAATGCAATTTTCTAAGACTGACTGTTTCAAATAGACTTCTGACTAAGACTGCCAAAATGCAATGAATGTTCAAGATTACTCAGAATGTTAATGTGTGTTTTGCCTTCTATGCCTGTAGCATTAATTAAAATTAGAACAGACTCTTTCATGCTTTTTATCATTACAGCTTAAACAGCTTCTGACTGACACCTCAGCTGACTTATTCTCCTTCAAAATTTTTACACATATGCCAGCCTGCCTGGCCACAAGTGTAGATGTAATTTTTATTAACATTAGTTGCAAGTCTAAATGCTGTTGTGGGATAGAAGGAACTGAAAATTCCCTTTAATTTCAAGGACACCTTTTTCCCTCCTTCAGTCATTATGGACAGGAGAATTTTATCCTTTGTAAAAAGTAAACAGCAGAATACATCACCAAAATGGTTATAGAAGTAATGACAATCGAGCATAAAAAAACCCCAATACTAGTTTTAACATTAAAAACCTAAGATCAATAGCTAATGCCATTCACTAGATGTCATTAAGTGCCCTTTATTACATCAAGATATATTTATATCTATAGTTATTCATATTAAAGTTAAAAAAATAGAATATATTTCCTTTCCAAAATCTCCTCAGGAGAACCGCATCACATGATTGATTGATATGTTGGAGGGAAGGGATCTTGACAGGCTTAAGAGGTGGGCCCATGCAAAGCTCATGAAGCTCAACAAGGCCAAGTGCATGGTCTGGCACATGGGATGGGAAAATCACAAACAAAAATGCAGGCTGAGTGGAGATTGGATCAAGAGCAGCCGTGCCAAGAAGGACTTGGGGATGTTGGTGTACAAGAAGCTCAAGCCAGATATGTGCATTTGCTGCCCAGAAAGCCAAATGTGTCCTGGGCTGCATCCAAAGCAGTGTGGGCAGCAGGGCCAGGGAGAGGGTTCTGCCCCTTGTCTCTGCCCTGCTGAGACCCCACCTGTAGTGCTGCATCCAGCTCTGGAGCCACAACATAAGAAAGAGATGGCACTGTTGGAGTGCATCCAAGGGAGGGCCATAAATATGATCAGAGGACTGGAGCACCTCTCCTATGAAGACAGGCTAAGAGAACTGGACTTTTTCAACCTGGAGTAAAAAAGGTTCTAGGGAGACCTTATATCACCTTCCAGTACCCAAAGGAGGCAACAAGAAATCTGGAGTAGGATTTTTTTTCAAGAGCATGTAGTGATAGAACAAAGGCTAGACTTCAAACTGAAAGACCATAGATTTAGATTATATATTAGGAAGAAATCCTTTACTGTGAGGACAGTGAGGAGCTGGAACAAGTTGCCTAGAGAAGCTGTGCATTTCCCATGCCTGGAAATTCACAGGACAGATCTGTTCAAGGACACATTGGATGGGGTTTTGATTAACCTGGATTTGTGGAAATTGTCCCTGCCTATGGCAGGGGTGCTGGAACTAGATGATCTTTAAGATACCTTTCAACCCAAACCATTGTATGATTTTATGATTCTATGTACCTGTTATTATTTCTGTGATGGAACCAATCTCTTCTGGAAGGATTCCATACACCATTTAACTCCCAATTAATGTCTAGAAATGCAGCTTAGAGTGAGGTTACCTTCCAAGAATTTGCCTTTGATTCTGGGGACTTTTCTAGTCCAAGCTAGATTGCAGCTTCCAGAACTTTTCTAATTCATGCTGTTGATTTATAGCCTTTGTAGTGAAATGAGACACGAATTTTTATGGAGAAATACACTATGAAAATATGCCGTCTAATTCCATTTACTGTGTTGGTGTCTTCTTTTCTTCATTTTCTTTGAAAGATCAAGCCAAGAATTACAAGAATGTATCATTAATCTATCCTGTCTCTTGTTTGCTGTCTCATACTGTCTTCCCAAACGCCAGAATAACTCTGAGTCTGAAACCATAAGTAGTTTGTTCTTTGATACAGCTTTTAACAAAAAAACCCAACAAGCAAACAAACAAAACCCAAACCAAACCAAATACCCCCAAAACAACTTAATACTTTTGAAAACATAGTAAAAGTTATACTTAAGATAAGACATTCAGTCCTTTTACACCAGCCACTGGAAAATACAGGGTGAATACAAAGTCATTCACTGATTAGATGGGTTGGGAACAAAGCAGCGGTCACATGAATTAATAGATACTGAAGTATATGACTCCAGAAAAATTAATTTATATTACAAGAATAACATGGCAAGATCTTCACAGATCTTCCTCTCACTTTGTGCAGTCGGAAGATTAATGGATTAGGTATGTTTTTGTGTTTGTGTTCTCACACATCTGGATTCTCAACATAGACAAATGCCTCCCTGTTTCACTATCACCACAAGATATATTCATTTTCTGAAATGAGAAGCAAGTGGAAAGAGGAAAAAATAATTTTTAATTTAAATTTTTTTATATCTTTTAAGGATATTTCTCCCTTTGCATATTGTCTAGTAAAATAAAACTTCTTTCCTCTAAAAGGAAACAAAATACTCACACACACACAAAGAGATTGTTTTGGCTTTTTCCTGTTTTCATTTGAGACACGTTTTTGTCTGTAGGTTTTACGCTTCTAAAGCCTCAGTACAAGTGAATGTACTTAAGCAAAATCTTCTAGCCTGTAAGTAACAGCTTGGGAGTAACAACAAAACCAAAATTTGCAGAAATGCACATATTCCTTCAATTAGCAATGAGATACTTATCCTTATCAGGGATGTTGTCTTTTGTAAAGCTTCCCTGCCTCCTCATCTGCTTTCACTGCTACAAAGAATGTATTTAAAATTGAAGAATGATTAAAATCTAAGCAGCTGTCAGTTTGCAGATTCTCCAGCCTCTGCATATGTGCTGCCACTCTGCCAAGGCCGTGCCTAAATTCCAGTTATAACAAGGAGGACATGCATATTGTGTTACTCTAGTCGCTACTAATTTTCCCAATTATTTTGGCTAGCACTATTGATTCTTCCATCAAATAGAACAAATTGGATAGGACAAAACACTGTGAGAATCTCTAATTATAAACACCCTCTAAACAACCCCTCCATCAAGCATAATCATGCCCTTATCATGGCTGTTATGTATTCAAAATCCCAACTGAGGGAAAAATGTGTATTTTCCTTCCAATTAGTACCTTACTGTCTGCTTGCTTACATGAATTTTAAGCTCTGCAAAGGCTGGGATCTTTTTTTTGTTGTTTCTCACTACTCAGAAACTTAGCTGAAACTGTAGTTTCCATAGGTACAGATCCCTCCCAGAAATTTTTAAGAAGCTAACGGTAGGATTCTTTGGGCTGTCCTGTGTAGGGCCAGGAGCTGGAGTTTGATGATCCTTGTGGGTCCCTTCCAACTCAGAATATTCTGTGCTTCAGTGAATACCCAATTTTTTCCTTTTTTTCCCAAGACATTCTGATCATCTGCCAGTGTCTTCCAAACAGCATTTTAATAATAGCTTAGTGTTTGGAAAAGAATGCAAGAGAAATGAGGGTTTTACAGCTAAAAGAAAGAATGTACAGATCTAGACATATAGCCAATACAGGATGCACATCTGTTGCAATTGTGGAAAAAACCCCAAAACCTGAGAAAAAATAATGGTGAAAAATTCAACTGAAAACTATATATTTCTCGTGTCTTTTTGTATTAGACAATAATTCTTGACTTTTGAGGTGAAAAGCCACAATAATCATGATATGGATGAGAATTAAAACACTGATTATATAAATAGATTTTTAAAGGGAAATTGGGCATCTAGAGTGACTAGGACTAGTTGCAAGGTTATATTTTGCGGAATTTTACATATATCACCATGAAAATCGGCGAAACCCCTGAAAATTCTTAGTTCCTAAAAAGACAAAGGTAAACATAGAGACTTTCTTTTAATTATTCTATTGCATATATAAATTTATGTTACCAACAGTTTTAATTAATTTACTTAATTAATAAATTAATTAATAAATTTAATTAAATGTAATTCCACTCTCTACATCACTTTGAGGACTGGGTCTAAGGAGAGAATTGTCACATTTCCTACATATATAGAAAATATAATTAGTTTCCTGAAGCAAAAATAATGGCCTGTGTGTATTTACTTTCTGCCTAAATCCCTCCAAAAGTACTTCCAAGTAGTGACAACCAATGCTTTACTGTTGCAATTGCTATTTGTCCATATCGGTTTTTTCAAGAATACCACAAGATTTTAGTCAACCTTTCAATATTGGGGTGGTTATCAATTAGAGTCCATGAAAACTGATAGCTATATGACAAGAGAAAATTCATCAGGCAGGGTTTGATTCCAAACCCTTCTCTTTTTACAACATTTCTTTTTGGTCAGAAAAGAAATTATGAAGCAGTAAGGTTTAACTATCTTCTTAAATGAGCTAAAACTAGAATAAATAGGTAGAATTCCACCCTTCTTATAGTATATTTTTGTAATGTTTTTGGAGGTTGCCATAATCCAAAGAGGAGCATTGGAAACACTTAGATTCTCAAGTTCCAAGTACACTGAAGAGCTGCTAAATTCCAGCAGTGAATAGTTTCCCGTAACTACTTTTCATACATGCATTCCGAGTCTCTAAGTACACGCAGAGTGCTCCATCATGAAATTCCCTCTATCAATGTAAATTTACAGTAATATCTAGACAGCATCAAAGTTATTCCATAAACTGAAGAGTGGCATGCGAAGTAGAATTAGAAATTAATCACTGTGTATCACAGACAAAGCTCCTTGCATACAAGTAGTTTATTTTACATAATCTGTGTCGTTCAAGGAAGAGTTGGCTTGTATTACATAAATACAGACACATATTTGCACATGCCTCAAAGAGTGACATGGAAACAGATGTGTATTGGAAATGGCTGAAGAAGTAAGCTATCTACTAGCCCCATTCATTTATGCATGAAATGCCTTATTGATTTAAAATAAGGTGAAGAGGCACACCTGAATAGCCTAGCCTTGTTTTGTAAGTTTACAGCTGGATTTCAAGCAGTTAATTCTGGTGGCTGTAAAGGGAAGCCAAACCAACAGGAACACTATTTTTTTGAACTGTGAATACAGAGTAAACTATTTAAACAAACCTTCTGGAACCAACTTTCCTTTGCTCTCAAGTCTGTTCCTGCCCTCCATATCCACCCCACCTTATTTCAGCCACTTGATGGACTTTAAAAGTGTGCTAACTACATCAAATCAGATGAAAGAAGAGAAAACTCTAGCGAGCAGCATTACTTACTGAAGCTTAATCCAAGGCAACCAAATCTGATCTTTCACACCAAAATCTTCATTAGGGTCACAGGATTTGTATTACAGATTTCAGGGAGAGATTAAAATTGGGAGTTATACCCCATTAGATGGCCAGTTGTGCAATGACACAGCTCATACCTCATTTTAGCAAGGAACTGCTTTGGGCAGGTCAAGACATAACCCATGACATGGGTCCAAAGCCTTCCTAGCTGTTTGCCTCCCACATCTGTGGATTTAGCCTAGTTAAAAGCCCTTCTCCTTTGTGGCACAATGCAAGTCCCATGTGAAGACCAATCTGGGGACATAAAGAATGTGTTGGCAATGTGCAGTCAGCAGTCAGTGCTGTCCAGCTGCCGCCTGTCTCTCTGAAGGACTGCTAAACAAGGTAACAAATTACAATAGTTCACTCTGCTCTTTTATCTATTGGCTTTAGGAAAAGGCAGCTGCAGTATTAAAATGTCAAGATGTTGGTTGTTATTAACAAGGCCAAAAATAGATCTTTTAAGAATGTGAAAAATGAGGGCAGTAGAATTTAATAGGATCTCTGATGACCTGAAAAAAAAAAAGCTCATTTACAGCTCTTTTGCTTTGTATTACAACAAGCAAAAATAAAGCTAATTTATCTCCAAAACAGCAAATTGCTTTTTAGTAAATGGCTCATGAGGGGGCAATAAAAACATTAGGGAATCTTTGACATGGTAAATAATTAAAGACTGGTCAAAATCTTGATAGAAACTCCCCATTGCCTGCAAATTACAAGACCTCAAGGGTACTCCTGCAGAAAAGGAAAAGTAGAGTAACACAGGAAATGACTCAAGTTCCAGGTCCAACACAACAGCATTACATATTAAATATTAAGTAACAGAAAGCACCAGAAAAAAAGGAACTTTATGTCATCAGCATCTAATTTGTCTCTGTATCATGTAGACTTATACATCTTAGTGGTTCAAGTGATAAATTCAAATATAAAAACCAACAGTGTAATAATTTAAAAAAGATAGTACATTAATAGGTCATGTATATGGAAATAACCTCTTAAGTTGATCAATTAAGTCATAAAGGATAAAATTACATTTCATAATTAAGGATTTTATAAGCTAGTCTCTAACAAATACTAAGCATTTACCCTTTATTTGATTAAATTTTAAAGACAGTAGGCCCATGCAGAAATATTTTTATTCCAGTGAAGTACAACTCCTGAGCAAGAGTGATTTAGATTCCCAAAGCACTATGGTGATGTTCATTAAAATCACCTCTGTTTTTCATAACTCAAGACCTGTGCTGCTCCAGCTCAGTCAAACAAAATCTCTCTCCCAACTGCAAAAACAAAGTCAAGAACCAAGTCCTTCATATAAAATGCCCATATTGTTTCCTGAACCCTACTTATTCTTACTGGGAGTAAGCAAGATTTTAAGGGAATAAAACCCTACAAATCAAAGAAAATCATGCCATTAAAAATAAGGTAATGTATTAGGGAAGAGCAGTAACAGATTTTCAAAATGTCATTTACCCTACATTGTAAATGTAAAATAAGATTTTGAGTTATTCTAAATACCAAATGAACAGAGTAGAACCGGATCTACTAGATTCACCTGAATCAAAGTGAAAACTCAATATTATTACTCCACCCATTCCAGCCAATGTGTGTTTTCAATTTTTTCTTCTATCAACTGTTGCACTCATGTTACAACTCTTTACACACACAAGCAGCTTAATGTAAATGATGAATAAAGCCAATAATTGACAGACATTACATTAACCTCATAACTTGATAGGAGTAGGGGAATAAACAAGCTGAAACATAGAAATCTATGTTGGATACCAAGGAAAAAACAAACATAAGAGTAGTTAAATACTGCAACATATTTCCCAGGGAGATGTCTACTATTGGAATTCTTAAGGACTCTAATGGACATAATCTGGACTGGGTGCCTTGATATAATTACCCCTGCTTTGAGCTGAAGGCTGGACTAATTGATCTCCAGAGGTCCCTTCCAATCTCAGTTTTTTAATGATTTTACTATTCTCTTCTGTCTGTATTTTCACTGTCAAGCTTTTTAAAAAATGTAAAAGAAACCAGCCAACCAGAAAAGAACATATGCTGGAATAAGGAAAAAAATAAAACTTAGTGGCAAAATAACCAAACATGTTTGGCACCCTTGGTACTGTTAGTGTAACAATGTAAGTACCCAAATAATCAAAACACAGAAAAAATGCTCAGCACATAAGGTTCTTCCTGTGAAAATCGCCCTTCTTTATGTTGTCAGTTCTCTAAGAAGTCACAGCTCTATGGAACGTGTTTAGCAGTGACCCATGGCAATCATATAGTGAGGGAAAATTGTTTCTGCAAAACTGTTCTTTGGAAAGGATGAAGTACAGAAAAAAAAAATCATGGTTAGAACAGATCTGAATTTTGACTCCAAATCATCCTCTTTCTCTTTTTCTAAGAAATCGTACAAGGTCAAGGAGATAATAAAGACTTTTTTCAGCCATTGCCATTTAATATTGAGCAGCTTTTGGTAATATCAGCTTCTGTGCATTAGCTGATTATATTCAGAGGATTTACACAGAGATTTAAATAAATGTGTCTGCTCAACCTGGGAAAATTCCTTTGGAAATAGATCTAGAAAGTTCCAGAGTCTTCAAGATAAAACTTCACACAGTCTTCTGCTACTGTGTCAAAACATGGGAAAATTTTGAATAGCTATTATGAATCAGTACAGCACTGATATAACAGTTATATTGATTTATGGTTTTTCATGCACTCTGAGAGTAAAGGACACATATCAGAAGTGGAACTCAAAGCAAACTTACTGTTAATTTATCTAGGTCCCCAAAAAAATATTATTTGCATACTGACACACGTAAGTTTTAGAAGTACATTATAGACTACTGACAGCAATACAGAGTGAAGTCTTCTTTTCTGTACAAGCACTGTTAGAAGCTTTTAAACCTCCTGTTGTGTTTTTTTTAAAGGATAACCAGGAACTGTTAAGTAGAGAGGGATTGAATTAAAAATTCAAGCTGTCCTTGAATCCACGAAAAATGGATTAATTAGAGGCCAGACCATCTGTATTTGTCAGCCAGAAATTACTGTGTCATAGATTATGACACTGTATAACACATACCAGAATAGTGACATTGTAATGTCACCATAGTCATACTTTCATCTCTTTTTGATGGGTGATCATGTCATTACAAAGGATGTGAAACACATCATCACCATAAATCATCCACCTATATCTATGTAAATCATGATAAACTCGTGACATTATTTGTTTAGCAAGAACGGTTTGCTTAGGGTACAATTGGTCCACTACAATTGAGACAGCTTAATTCTTATTTTAATGTACTATTTGAAATTCTTGCCTGTCTGTAAAGCATGGAGGAAAAGTATGCTTTTTTCTGAAACTTACCAGAATTAGAAAACATGCACAAAATATATACCACAAGACCCTTTAAAAGTCAAAGCCATATAATATGACACAAATACACACACAGATATACATTGAAATTCTAGCCAAAAATAATTAATGAGTGATATTACATTTTTTTCTTGTCAAAAAGATTGCAAAAAAAAAAAAAGGCTGAATTTTAAACATTCAGTGATTAATGTTTTTCATCTATGGATACAGATTTTATTTCCATTCTTTTTCCTTTTACTAAAAAGAAGGTTCAAACCATCAACATGTATTTTTGCCACCTTTACAGGCATAGCCAGGAACAATGTAGATCCATGAGTAAATTGATCTTTTTTCTTCTTTTTGAGCTCAGCTGAACAAGTAGAAAATAAATGTAAACGAGGAATGAAAGCAGCCAGAATTCCTCAGGGTTCCATTGGGAATGTAAAGAACATGTTGCTGGTGATATTTCTGCTGTTGTGTTTAGTGCCAACAAATCTCCAAAGAATTTTTTTTTTCAAAACACTAAACTGTTGCAAACCTCAGTTAATGCACTCTGCATAATAGTACTTCTGAATTCATACATGGTTCCTTTTTGCTTTCTCAAGCTAACCACCTAGAGACCCCAAAGCAAGCCAGGGAAAATTAACCAGTGCATATATTAGAAAATTCATAATTACAAAGCCCTAGTCTGTAGAATTACTAAGCTTTTTACTATTCTACTTGACTGTCAGTACAAGGTATTTTACAAGCATTAATGCCAACAAGTCGAGTGGGTAGACTGACGTAATGTTAATACAGCAGTTTGAAGAGCATGTTTTGTGTAGTAATGAGATGGTAAGAAAATTTATAAAAAAGAAGACAGAAGTGAATTAGGAGGGAGAATAGGAAACGGTAAAATGTTGCTAACTTAATATACCACACATGTAAAGGTCAACACAAAAAAATGAAGAAATGATTTTGCTTTTTGCTTGGTGCCTCTCTAACTAGCAAACTTAACGCCCAAGATCTGCTGACTGCTCTAGGAGCAGAAGACCTGACACAGACGGATGAATAAATTATAGGACAACAGGTCTATGACATGCACACTACTGTTAAGAAAAACAATTCTGACAAACAATTCCTGCTTCTTGGCAAACCACTAGTACCCACACTGATTTTTTAATCACTGACTGTCTTTCAGTACTGATTAACTAATTCACAGATCAACTATGATTGGAGGGGACTGCCAGACATCATGTAGTTCAATCCCCATTCTACAGAAAGGACACATAGAGCTGGTCCCACAGGATCATGAGCAGGAAGTTGGTGAATAGATCAAAGGAGAGACTCCACAGCATCTCTGCACAACCAGTGCTCAGTCACCCTCAAAGTCAAAACGTGTTTCCTGAAGTATCAGTTTGTACTAATTGTCTCTTCTGTCAGTGGGCACAAGTAAATAAAAGAGCCTGACTCCATGCATCCTCTTTGCACCCCCCTTTCAGGTTCCTGTGACATTGATCACATTGGCCTGAGCCTTCTCTTCTCCAGGTGGAACAGGCCCAGGTCTCAGCCTTTTGCATTGAAGACTTATTTCACTTCATGGCCCTTCACTGGACTGCCTTCAGTGTGTCCGTGTCTCTCTTGTGCTGTGGAGTCCAGAACTGGACACAGCACTCAAGTGTGACCTCAACAGGGCTGGCAGAGAACTTGTGGGTGCTCAGTCCTTAGAAGATTTCAAGGCCAAGCTGGATGGGGCTCTGAGCAACCTGATCTAGTGGGAGGTAGTTCTGCCCATGGCAGGAGAATCAGTATGAAATGACCCTTAAGGTCCATTCCAACCCAAACCACTCTATGGTTCTACGATTCTGATTTTGTCATAATGTGCGGGTCAAGGAGGGTCACTTTTGCTTTTAAGCTCTTCAATTAATTCCTAAAACCTGTTTGAAAGACTCCATTCCTATAGATATAACCATTTAACATATTTTGATAATTTTGTTGTCACACAGTTGTGCTGCTCACTTTGAGAATTTTCACAGAGATGATGCAAAAAGCAATGCAAAAATTATCTGAATGACAAGAAGTAATAAACCTGGGAAACAAGGTGAAACACCAATTAGAAACTATACATCTATCAACATCCCATACACTGTTTTCTCTAAATACTCCCAGTAATTGTGAAATAACAGTGGGAGTGGCAGTGTCTGTTGCAACACATTAGTAAGATAAATTGATTTGCCGCCGTATCAAAGAATAGTCACTTCCATCCTTGATCTATCCAAACAGCCTTGTGAAACTGGCTGCAGAACTCTGAGATGATGTTATTGTCTTATCTAATAAAACACTGTAAATACCATCATTATACTTGAATAAGGGAAAGTGAATACAATAGTTGATAAAAAGTACCAAGAGGAAATATAGAGAAATATTCTTTAGCATATGTCTTTTCAACATGATAATAGTAATTCTAGTTTTGTTAACAAATATCTAATTTCTGTCTGACAAGAATATGCTGAACTAAGTCTATTCTGATTCTTTTTTCTTATTAATTTCAAATTAAGCACAAGAAATACTTCCATTGTTTAATCTAGAAAAGAAGTGACAGCCAAGGAGAACACTATTTATCTAATCTTGACAGTGAAATGAAATAAAAGTATCAGTGCACTAAATATTCATTGTTATGTACTTCCAGATACCAAAATTTTTACTAATTAAAGTATTATGTCACTCTCTATTGAAATAGGTGGGAAAACTTAGAAAACTGCTCTCAGGGTTGTAGTACCTTCATTACATGGGAAAGTTCATATTTCATAACTTAAAATTGGCTTATTTTGAGTAATTGCTTCTATATGTCGGATTTTATGTAGAAAAAACTGTGGGACCCATGAAAAAGAGAGATATGTAACAAAAGCATACAGTGTGAGAGCTACACTGCATTGTAAGGATACTAGTGAGAATGAGTAGTAAGGCTTTTTAGCCTGTATCCTAAAATAATTTTTCTGGAGTGTTATTCTTGTCTATGTTGATGATACCAGGAGGACAGACTCCTAATTTAATGTGCTTGAATTAAATACCTGTTAGAGAAAGTAAAATAATGTCCACTTATTTCCAAAACTCTTAAATGGAAGCATGATATTTAAACAAAATACATATATACCAGGTTTACAAAGCAGTACATATTTTAGCAGATCTTCCTCTTAATTCAAAAGCAACCACAAACCAATCCCATAGATGTCAAAATAATTTCTGCATAGGGCTTCTGTTTGGAAGATTGATTGATTTGTTTGGTTGGCTGCAGTTAAACATTGCAAAGGTACAGTTTTGCAATGTATCTGCCGAACTTCTTAAAGAAATGAAATCTCTATGTCTATATATGTATATCTCATCCTAATATCCACAGATGAGATAATTAGAATTCTGCAGTTGGCTGATTAACAGAGAATCTACTATTCTAAATCTTTCCTTATCATTCTGAAAAATCTACATTTGCATATGATCTATTTAGGTTTTTACACTTCTATCCGTTATGAATTCGGGCAAACACTAAAGGGCTTATTCTCAAGTCATACTGTATGGATTTAGTTTCATTAAGGAAAGTTAGTTTACAGTTAAGACAGCAAGGTGTTGTAAATTTTATTTTTTAACCATTTGGAATATGTGATCCAATAAAATTAACAGGGAAAAAAAATCATCCTTGGACTTATAAGGTTTACTTGGTTAATCTCCCTTACCAATTGGGGTGGGGCAGAGGGGGTGGGGGAGTGGGGCAGCAGAGGAGTAAATTCAGTTACAGTTTTAAAAACCTTAGGAAAAGGCAGTAGAAATCAGATTTGAGCAGTGATTTGGCACAAATCTATCTAATAGAAATCCACACTAGTGCATTTGTATAAAATGGATGGATTTGATTTAATCTTGCCAAAAAAAATGAACACTAACTTACACACACCAGATGAGACTAAACTCACTTTATGATCAACAGAAAGAGAGTGAGTCATTTTTATGAAGTAATCAGCCCATCCAAGGTATAATGAAAACTCTAGTGAAGGACCAGCACCTATTTAACATTTGATTTTGTTTTTCTTTTTTCCCTTTTCCCCTTTTTCTACTTTTTCCTTTTTTTTTTCTTTTTTAAAGGCAAGAGGATTACCTGAAATTCATATTCCTGCAAATTGAAGATAAAAGCTATGCTGCCATAAATGCTGCTAAAAGAATGCTCTCGTCTCTGCATCATCTCAGAGGAAAATATCCCTGGCTGGTTCTACTTCTTAATCACAGAAATGTTCTTTGAGCCTGGTTAAGGGAATAAAGAGACCAGGACAGTTGTTGCCTTATCTCAGATTATTTGATTAGCAGAGCAATTGCAGGAGCTACAGGTCAAAATTCTTGGACTTGTTTTAGAAGTCCAAATAAAACCGTTTGTGACATTTATTTATCCGTGACATTTTAAAGTTGTGCTACGAAACACATGAAGATATCTTGAAATAGGTTATACCAACATCTCTAAGTAGTCTAAGCAGCACAATGAGCAGTAGTCTCATTTTCTGAGTCTTAGTACTTAATTCTTCAGCACAGTCCTTGAAATTGACTTTTTCAGTTTGAAGCAAGAATTAAAGGAATATTGACTTGTTAGAAGAATGTGGTACAGCATGCAAGGGACATACAGAAATAACTCTACTTGCAAATCCTAAAAATTGCATGGTGGAAACATTTTTCAAGCAACTAATACCAGATATGACCAAGGGATCCCTGCATTTTCTTTATGAACGAAAATACAAAAGAATTGTGTAGGTCAAGCACAAAAATGATTAAAAGGCATATGTACATAAATCAATAAATTCCATTAAAACAATGCCCCTCTTTGCATTTTGGCCTCTTTGACACCATTACGATGAAGCTGGTAACCTATTAATTCCATCAATATTTAATACACTGAGATTATAAATAAGAGGGAATAATTGCGAACTAATTGATAGCAATCTTTTTCTTCTGGTATAATAATATGATATAATGCAAAATCTGACTTACAATTTTGTTTTATTATTACATAAAGAACATAGGGGCTTGTTTACTTAGGTAGCGCATGGCCTTTAGGATTATTCATCTCTAACTGTGTGATTCTTGAAATTCATAATAAAAGCTTAACAGCAAATTTAAGTGTTTATCTATTTGCAATTTAAATTTAGGAAAGAGGAAAACTACTATTATCACTGCCAGCTGTGATCACGTCTCACTGAACACAAGAACAAAACAACTTCCACACGAACAAAAACATCACTGCAAGGAATAAAACACATTCTCTGGGTTCAACTGAACGAACTTCTAAAATTATGTACAAGAAGTTGCTACAACACAGACTCTTAAAGACCTGCCAATCCTTTTACAGTGTAGCAGTAATTTGGGTGGACAACAAAATGTGCTGCAAATATGCCTTTGAAACCGGAGCAAACGAAGTTCCAAGGCTCCCAACAAGAAGTGAACTCAGGAATTACTAATTTTTTTGTTCTGGTTTCTCCTAGACAAATTAGGCAAATGCTAGACAAATTTACTTTGAAATTAGTTATGAGAATATTGTGATCAGACCCTTGGAAAGCAGTCTTGATGAATTTCTCTGCAGATACATTAATATTCTTTGTGGATTTAGAAACACGACATAGATCTATTTTTAATCCTTTACTTTTATTTCATGCCAAAAAATCTTCATTAAAGCATGATGGGATTAGAGCTAGGTTTTTTATTTTACAATTTCTCATTTCTTAAACATCAAGAAAATACCACAGCCACTATGATTAATTCTAACTTTAGTAAGACTCTTCTCCCTTAAACCAGTCTGATGAATCACTGAAATCTTTATATTCTTTATAGAGATAAATAATATATCTATTTGATGCCTCCAAGTATTTTAGGAATTTTAAGCTTCTCAGAATATTATTCAGTGCTGTTTACACAGTGGAATGAAATAATATAAGACTTCCCCACACCAGCTTTTCTAGAAGGAAAACTGATGGAAATGTGTGAGTATAAGAGGGAAAGAAGAAATTTATTTAAGTGTTCACAAGAACAGATACGATAAAAATGTTCCAGGAAGACTCAGGTTGTAAATTGGAAGACTTTATAGAAAGGCATGTGCTTTTGTTCTGTTTGGAAGATTAACTGGTATTTCAAAATGAACTTTTTCTCTGACATGAGTAATGTGAAAGCAAGGTTAATTAAGAAAAGTTCATTACAGAACTCTATAATTTATGACAAAATATACCCTATCAAAATGGAAACTCAATAATTTCTCCTTTTTAAGTGCTGTTAAGAATTAGAAATATTTTCAATCATAATTTTATCAAGTCTTACACAAAAAAATAATTCATTTAATAATTTTAAAATTATTTTGCTAGTCATAAAACATCTTATCACAGGTATTCTAAAATCTTGCCAACAAATATAAGGGCATCTGACCAAAAGAAACATAAAAAAAGTAAAAAAAACCCTTGTGGGTTCCTTGGAAATGGTATTGAATTGAATGACCTTTTTTTTTTTTTTTTTTTTTCATATATCACACAACCAAAAGGCTAATTGTTTGCTTTATATGGACTTAATTTTTCTTATAATAATTTTTCATGTCTCCTATGCTGTCAGACAGCATTACAGTAGTCGTTTTCCTGTGCAGGTTGGGAGACATGCAAACTTATAGCCTTAACTACATAGAATAGAGTATAGATTATAAACATTGTTTATGATCATACTAACAGAGCAGAGAAGACCGAGAGAGTTTTTTAGGAACTTTTTCTTTTCTTTTCTTTTCTTTTCTTTTCTTTTCTTTTCTTTTCTTTTCTTTTCTTTTCTTTTCTTTTCTTTTCTTTTCTTTTCTTTTCTTTTCTTTTCTTTTCTTTTCTTTTCTTTTCTTTTCTTTTCTTTTCTTTTCTTTTCTTTTCTTTTCTTTTCTTTTCTTTTCTTTCCTTTTCTTTTCTTTTCTTTTCGTTTTTAACAAACTCACTTTTTTTCACTCTTAAATCTAATTTAATGGGGAATTCTGAAATGCAAAAGAGCACACATAGGATATCTTACTAAAACCAGTACTTGACATTTGTTTTGACATCCTTAGAGGTGCAGTTTAAAAGTTCTTAAATATTAAAAAATTGTGATACAAACTTCGAACGAAAGAGCACAGTAGAAGTCTAGAAGTACAAACTGGTCAACTTTCAGATTTTTGTTTGCCTTGCACTGTCTCCTATTAGATAAGGTAATCCAACTGTAAGCAATCTATATCAGCAGCTATACAAACTAAATTTTGTTAAGGTGACTAAGTCCATCACTAGGCCCCATTTCACCCAATGAGTCATATCAATGGTGCAATTAATGTGAGGAGAGCTCTGCAAGGGTTTCTTGTCCATTTCACTACGTCCATTCCTGTCTGAGTTGCCCAATTTGTACAGTTTTTATGATCTTTTTCCATAGCTATGTATGTTAAGCTCATTAAAGTGATACATTGAACACTGTTACAAAGTTTTAAGAAGTGCCCAGCAAATGGAAAATACCAATTCTACTATTTTAAAAATTCTATATAAAATGGTCATCAAACAATATGAATTAAGCAAAGAAAAAGTATATTACAAAGAGAAAAATATGCTACTTTGTGCTGCAAGTAAACAATAGGTACAAGTGTAAACTCTACAGAATTGTAACGCTTCATGTAACTCCTGGTGGGTAAGGTCACCAAATCAGAGTGTATTTATTTTCCTGCAGATGTAATCATTTCACTCCTCACCTTCTGCCCATCTCTGACATATGTAGATTTAGAACAGATCATTACAAAGCTGACATTGCAATATCTTAGCAAAAAATTAGCTATGAGACAAAAAAGCATTCATTTCTGTATTCTACCATTTCAGCACATTTTTTCTACTTTTTTTGTTGTGTATTTTGCATTCTAAAATAATTTTTGAGAGGTTTTTAATTTTTAACTTTTTGAACAGGGTAGAGCTTCAATGACAAGTTAAAAACAGTTGGAGAATCATCTAGAGCAAGCAACTCATTTAAGAGTAGTTTCTACAGGGCTTAGAGAAAAGCAGCATCTCTAGAGAAGGATCCAGAACTGCTAAGTTACACTGTGATAATGCCAGGAAATATTTATGAACATGCTCATCTTTTTCTTCTAAAATGGCTGACTCTGTGATCCATTGTTCTTTTTTAATCACTTTAAAATCAATAGTAAATTTCAACAATGCCACATCCTCTTGCAGATGATGAAATTACTTTCTTTTTTTACCTAACTCACTTAAATCACAGGCTTAGTCAGAACGCCTGTCTTCACATTTCTTCCTGGACAAAATGAGAGCACTATCATTCACAGTGTTATAGGGAGTTTAAGTACTATCACTTGCAATTCTGTGCTGAGCAGAGATGATACTCTTAATGGCCATGTGGTGAGCCATAGCAAACCACCTACAGCTTTGCACTGAGCTAAATTGACACTACTTATAGTGCCATGACTGCAACACTTCCTTTTCACAGTTGCACACCATATTAAGTGCAAACACAGGCCATGGTGCACTTACCACAGGGTCACATCCCAGTGGACATCAATGGTACAGGAACAGTTTGACCACTGAGCTCACTGTATTAGCTGTAGGGATGCTAAGATTAAAACATAAAAATGCTACACAACCTCCTCACTCCCCCAACACACAACCACAGAAAAATTTCAATCAAAACCAGCTCTGATAGAGTATTTAACAGAACACTAGAAAAAGCCTTTCTACTTGAATATCCAACATTAAGGTGGATAAATCCAAAGAAGTAAACTAAAACCACTGCTGAAATGCTCTCATAGCACACAACACACCTAGCCATATTGGATGAAAGCCAAAATTGCAGGATATGTTCTTCAGTATTATAACATTTTCACACTACTACACTTTATAGAGAAAAACCTCCCTATCAAAGCAGCCCACTGAGCAAAGCAAGCACCAGTCTCAGTGCTGTACAGAGTTTGATAAACTGCCTCCCACTGTTGTATCACAGAGCAGTGTATGCATATATCCTACTTTCTGACAGGAGAGAGATTTATTTTTCACACTTTTTTTTATTCAGTTTGTGGAAGAGATTTAGTTAAAGTACAGTTAAAAAATTGCTGTCACTGAACTGCTTGCACCAATTTAAACAAAGGCATTATAGAGTCAACAAGTGCATCTTTAAGTCTGGAACAATGAGAAGTTCCCTGTAGCTACCTACATTCATCAGCTCACATAGCTATGAAGAGTGTTTATTCATTATTAGATATGTGATCTCTCCACATCAGCGAGCTTGTCTTTCATGTACAGAAACTTACAGATTTTACTCTTATATAATTCAGTAATTTTTCCAAATAACAACGGAAATAACAAATAGTAATTTTTCTCAACACAGATTGATGATTACTTTTTCGGGGTGACTCCAAAAAGTAGCTGTGTTTTCAAGTGGTAAGAAAATTTTTTACATAACCAACTGATTAAAAAAAAATAGAAACAAAACCACATAAGTGAGGGTTTTTTTGCATATGAAGACATCAGGTATGATAGGGACAACAAATATTAACTTCATATTGGCTAAAATTCCTCTGAGTTTTACCTACTGCCATTACTCCAAGGGAAACATCTGAAAGAAAAAGGGAGCACCTACACCTAGGGAGCAAAGGAGAATATTTACAAGGAGGCAGGTTATTTTATGTGTTGCCTTCTGACACAGACAGTTATCATACATAGAGTAGCTGTAGACTTTAGCTGTGGGAAGAAAATCACATCATTGTTGAAAGTTTTTAACCTTAATAAGTGCGTGACTTTTCATTCAAATACAGCAATGAATGTATCTCCCTGGATAATTTCTGAAGGTGTTTTATACACATTCCTTCTTTTATTCTCTAAATTTATACAATCCATAGTAGCAATCAGTTTCTCTGATGTTATTTGCTACTTAAATATTTTGCGTTTGAAAGAGCATTTACAGGAGATTACATTTACCCCAAAAATGTGGTCTGTGGTTTGTCAGTTCAATCTTTTGTTGTCATGAAGTATATTTGACAATGCTAGGCAAAACCAGAAGAAACCACAATACACGCTTGGCAACACACCACTTGAAGAGTCCTGACTGAAACTTTTAACTAAAGAAAAGTAAACTCTAGAAATCTCAAGGACATAAAAAACTTTTGCAATAATATGTTTGCTACCTAATTCTGGATTTGAGCAGTAAGAAATAAATGCAGAAAATCTCCTGGTAGGTGTTTTTGGTTGTTCTTGCGTTTTTTCCCCTAACATCTTGACAGTGTGCTATTTTTCTCAGTTATTTACTGAAAAAAAATCAGATATTTAGGATTTTTCTTACTGCTGTGTTATATTTCTATAGTTAGGAGGCAACCTGCAAATTGGATTCTGTCTGAAAGTTTGAGCTTGGCATTCCTTAGGGTTAAAAGCACTAGGTACTATTTCTTGGAATAAAGCTGGAGATGAACCAACCATGTGTTTTATTCAATCTTATTCATGTGGTTGTAGGACAGTAAAGCAAGAAAAATTCCTGAACACATCTAGCCTGATAATTTAAAAGCATAGTGTAAAACTTCTGAGCATCTCTATAAAAGTGAGCAATAGAGAGCTTGCTATGCTCTCAATGAACATTCAGGGGGAATGTAGAAGGTACATGGGGGAAAACAGGGATTAATGCAACTCTAAATTATTTAGAAGGCAACCCTGTCTTTACTCTCTTTCAGCAAAGGCACATGCACACACTCGGACAAACTCACGTATTCACTTACATCCACCACAAAATTTCTATTAGAAACTTGATAAAGCATTTAATTTTTAAAGTTATTTGATTTTGCTTTCCAACTAGAAGCATAGTCATATCTGCCAGCTCTCCTAGTAGACCTCTTCAAATATTGGTTTAACCTCATTACTGGAAAACTAGTATCTCATTTCAAAGCTGAATTTGTCATAATTTCCATGGTTTCACTGTCATTTTATTGCACTCCTATTAGAAAAGGCCAGGTAAATGCTTAAGAAACCTTGTGCTAACTGCTAATGACTTTTTGAAATGAAACTAATAACTTATTATGTATTTGTGATATCATTACTGCTGCTTGGAAACTCCAAATTATTCTCTATTGTGAGCTGACTACTGTTGTACATGTCTGGCACTGGAAGTAAGGGAAAACAGACTCAGTTGCTTGTTAAGACTAAGTATTACTCTTTTTATTACTTCTGATCATGAGAAGCGGTCATCTAGAGGCACACTTAATGAAAATGATAATCACTTCATAGAATGAATTACTTTTGCTAGCAAACCAATTACAAATATTCCTACAAAAATCTTATCACTGTTGCAATTTGCAGTATAACAGCTGAATTCCCTGTAGTATGGATGAAAGTAGCAGAAATTCCTGGGTATGAGGACTTCTGGTGAAGTGCCACACACTGCAGTATTTGGAAAAGTAAGACAGAAAATATCTTGGAAAAGTCATAAGAACTATTTTCAACAACTTGTTAGCCAGCAGTAAGAAACCAGCTTTAAAAATTATACATAGAAAAATGTAAAAATAAAGAACAACCCAGACATGCATACAAGCAGAAGGATTTATTCTAAAAAATATTTTCTTAAATCCATACTCAGTGTCTTTATTCATGCCTACAACTTTTTCCACCATTGACTTTCCTGATTACTTAACATTAAACAACATCAGGATTTCGGGAGCAGTAAATATTTATTACCTTTCCATTCTTCTTTTGAATTAAAGTTATAGAATTTGCAATATTTAACAGATAAGTGCTTCACTCCCTGAGTCAACTAAGCACTGGATCCAGGAGAGAGGATGTGGACAGCAATCTGCCTTGGTTTTCAGTGCTGTGGCTGTTTTCTTGCCTTGCACCCTGTGCAAATGCAGTACTTCAGGATGAGCAGTAGAAAGTTTGTGTGTTATCTCATTTTTCAATTTTACAAAGAAGTCTGTGAACAGGAAAGACCCTAAGCACTAGCACTTGTCTAGAGCTCTGTCTCCAGGCTTTTTTGCTCAGCTATCAAAAGTAACAAAGTTGCACGGTATTTCTTTTACCGTCTGTGCAGGGCCAGGAGTTGAGGGCAGGATACTGTGCATAACTGTGTAGATTTATCAGTGACAAACACTGACCATTCATGTGCTCATCACTCATTTGGCAGAGAAACAGCATTTCACATTTTTGAAGCTGTCCACTGAATTGGGAAGGATTGTCTAAAAAATGGAAGAACAAAAAAGAGAAATAGTCCTGGCACTCAGAGTGGAATGAGTATTTATATGGTTTGGTTAATGAATTTGTGAACCTTAGGCTATGAATTTTAATCCTGGCCATGGCTGCTGTAATTCTGAAAGTTCCATACTGAGCAAGTTTGAGATGAGTTTTGGAAGCTGATAAGTACAAATGTTAAGAGATAATTCCTAAAAGCCTCCAAGTAGCCATATGGAGAGGGATGGGCAGGATAAAAGACAGGAAGCACCTCAGACCCATGCCAGCTGCAGGTCAAAACTATACAGCACACTTGTGTTTGTTTGTGCTTTCTTACTTAAGAGCATTTTTGTAAGTCTCCATTCATATCGTATTCTAGCAAACAGCTGTTCAGAAAAGGCCATGCTGGTTCTAGCTTTGAACACAATATTGTGGGATACAGAAAAAAACCCCTGGTATTTAGGCAGTCATTGCTAGGCACTAAGAATGTTTATGTGTAAAGGAATGAATGGTACATAGAGAGTTTTAAGGACAAATGTTAACATTTAACAGTGACCACTGGGTCTCAGAGGTACTGCCTCTATGCTGTGAAGTCTTGCAACTTTCATTATACCCCTAACTTTATCGATGCCATGAATTATACAGTCTTACAGAGAAAATGAGCCTCACTTTGACCCGATTAATATGCAGAAGGTAATACTAGAGAAGTAGATAAATGGGCAAGGGAACAAAAGGGCATATAGAATATGTGTTAAATCAAAATAGAATTAGAACTCTATGAATACTATTCCCTCTATTATTCAACCTTTAGCATATATTTGAACTTGAAACATCTTGTAACAGGCAGCAATAATTATTAAAAGGAATGACAGGAGTCCTGTTCTCAAGTTAGCTTTTCCAAGTGTCTTGCATCTGCCAATATAATTCACTATCTTAATTTCTATATAAATCATGAGATGATAATCTAATCTATTTTTTTTTCTGTTAAACAAATACTTCCCTTTCTGAAACATGAAGAGACATACCTATCTGTTTCATGACAAGGTCAGGGGGTGCTGTTTTAACTAAAAACTGTTGGTAATATACAATTCCAACTTCTCTGAGAAACCAGTGCAAGAAAACTTTAACCAGTCTTGACAAAGAAAAGGTTCTCTGCATAGCTGCTCCTAGTGTGAACCAGAAATACATAGCCTTTACTACACACATAAACCAGACTTTAAAATGATTATGGGGGAACCAGGACAATTAGACCCTGGGAATACACACCCAGACTAATTCTGACGAGCTTGGATTAAACTTAAACTGAGCATCTCTGTACTTTGTGTATTACTGTAATCAGATCAGATTTTAAAAGTTACTCTGAATTTTTCATATTTACAGTTTCACCCATGGTGATCTGTTTTCTAGCAGCCTGCTGTCTTTCTCTATAGGAAACCTTCATAGGAGGAAGAAACAGAAAAGAAAAAAATAAATCCCACCAAAATCCTCCAACAACCAAAATTTTTTTCCCAACTGTCAGTTCAATAGTAAGCCAGTTTCTGGTGAAAAATAACAGCTTAATTCTTCTTCAACTCCAGTTTAGCTTGAAGAGCAGTACTACACATAAGAATGAACATATCAATCTTGAGATCTTCTTTTCATCTGTTAATTATTAATATTTCATAAATGTGAAGTTTTTGACAATTTAAGTGCATAATTGTTAACTGTACTCCCTGACTACCTTTGCCTTAAATCAGTTTGAGAGACAAAGTTTCGTCCTCATTCTTATGTTCAGAAAATAATACATTTTTTCTCCATTCAAATATTATTTTCCATATAGCTTAGGCACACTTCCATACATCCACACTTCAGAACAACCCAAAATAACAGGGTCAGTCTTAAGACAAAAATGATATAAAAAGGGGATCAACAAAAATTAGAGAGGTCATCCCTTCTCTTGGATTCTTTCCCTCACCACTACAACATCAATACAATAGTGCAGTACTCTCTTCCAAACACTGCTTGCTACTAGATGATGATTTAATGGGTAAGTAAGTACTGAATTTTAACACTAAAAGAACAGAAAGAACAGAAATTGAATGAACTATCTTTGTGGAGCACCACCAATATCATTGTTTTGTTGTTAACTGCATTCAGGCATCAAACTTACTAGGCCAACTTGAATTGCATCAGCTGTAGGAATGAACCATTTGCAACTGTAAACGTTTTAATGAGTTCTGTAATATAAAAACATCTCCGAATGCAGGACGATGGAATCAAATATTATAGTTATGGAGACAGTAAATTTCTAATTATACTGATGATCTTATTAAAATAACTTCAACGCCAATTTTGTTATATTTGGTTTATTTCAGCTCTTATAGGATTAAATTTAACAATGAATAATTATTACTGCACATGAAGTATTTAAAACATTATCTCTGTGCATGTGAAAAATGTATGTGTTATCACATTATAGTCAACAACCTGTGAAGACAAACACTGCTGTTAAAAATTATTTCTTACAGAAGTTAAATCTCCTGCATTAATATGGAACAAACCTTTAAAAACCCTAAGGAATCACAAATCACAATGAAATTTTAAAAAGAATGCTTTAGAAACCATCAGATAGGAGTTAAAAATTAATAGATGAGAGAAATAGTCAGTTTTAAATATGGTGTTGAATGACTGGCAAGAGTTTTCAGGGTATAATGCTATTTACATAAAATTCTCCTGTAAATATTGACTTTCAGTTTAACTTCCTAAGTAGTTACACACTTTAATGTTGTATTAGAATTAGTCACTGCTAATGCTTTTAAGTCTTTGCAAGATGTTTTTTTTAATGTCCCTACCTAAACGATGCCTGTGGCAAACAGCTGAAGCTCATTTCTGTATATCCAATTTTAGGATACAGAATTGTCAGCATTTGAAATGCATCTCACAAATTTTGAAGCATATTAATGTGTTGTACAGAGTTAGGGGAAACCTATTTGGAGCAAACTCTACAGGTATTTTCTCTAGCAGCAGTTGAGAGTAAGGAGATGGCTATGTGAAATGAACTCCAGGCTCAGGTACATTAGTTTCACAGAAAAATACCTTCTGCCAGATGCTGACATTTATCTCAAAGATTTCAAGATAAAATAAATAACTCTTAAGAAGAAATGCTATATTTAAATTCCTGACATCCTTCTGAATTTTGCATCAAATTTCTTGCTATTTGTAGAAATTAAAAAAAAAATCCATTAAAAAATTAAATTACAATAATAGGTAGTGGTTGTAAGGTACTACTACTACTACTAGAATCACCAAAATAAAAATGTTTACAATACAAACTGAAATTTACAATGTGGATGACAATCCACCACAAAGAAAACAAAGATTTCCCTGCCTAAAATCAATGGACTTAGAAAACACACAATAATGAAGCTACATGAGGGAAAACAGATTAGATCAGGCTCTTTCATATACGCATCCAAAGTATGTACATTGACATCCATGGGCTCTTTCCATGATTAAATTCCTGTGTCAAATATCATTTTATTGTCACTAATCAGGAGTTTTATTATGACTTTTTAATTTCATCTTGTGATGACACAAATCCAATAAATTTTGCAAGAATTTGGCATAAGAGTAGCTTAGCAACTGTTGAGATGCAATAATCATATCCTGTAATACAAGCACAGCACTTATTAACATCTTAATCTCAGTCTTTACAGTTCCATCACTCAGTGTAGAGGCCCAGAGAAGGTGACTTTAGTTGCATTCCCACCCACCCTTAGGCTTCACTATGTTCTGAAAAATGTTCATTAGGCTTTGGCCTTGAAAAACTGCACCTGGACTTAGCCTTTCTCCAGCTTGTCAGAAACACTGTCTATTCCCAGGAAGTAGAAGACCACCAGTTTTTTTAAAGAGCAGCTTTTGAAACTTATTTTTCTTGCCTGAAAAACCAAAATGAAATAATATTTCTGTTGCTGAAGCTTCAAAGAAAGTTAGCAACTTGAATTGCACCTATGATAGAATATTACAATGACTAAAACCCACTCTCTTGTGGTCTTATAAACTGATTTAAAGTGAGACCCTTTTGAGCTCTCGGTTATGAGGGGTTTATGAGTACTTAAGCCCACTACCTAATGACCTCATAAACAGTGGTCCAAAGTGAGATTTTTTTAGCTCTCAATTTCCGGAGCAAAGGTGGCTAATGCGTCTCAAACACCAACAAGGTTGTGAAGCCAATCAAGAACTTTTACTAATAACAGACATGATATTTTTATAAAAACAAGGGCTATTGGTACTGTCAGGCTCTGAGAAAGAACAAGTTTTGACTGGAGAAGAGGGGCCAGGTGGAGACAGGGCAGCACTTTTCTGTGAGAAAGAACCACAATGCAGTACAGCTGAGCACAGGAATGAATGGCAGAAAGTGGTCATGGACCATAAGGTGAGATTGGGACCACCAAAACTTTGGAAGTCCTCAGACGCATTTCTAGAAAGGCCTGAAAGTATGGACTGTGCATGATAAGTAACTAGCAGAGAAAGTGAGAAACTTGTCTTCAGAGTAAAGAAGAATCTCCACAAAAAGGTGCACAGCCCCAAGCCCAGGCATTGCCTCTTGGACCCTGGACATCTCCTCAGCCACAGTGACGCAGTTGGATTGCTGCTTATCACCTGCCTTGACATTGAAATCAGGATGGGAATCCCCTCAGGTGGGTTGGCACCAAGACCAGGATAGGCATCCCCATCATCTGTGTTGACGCTGAAGTGGGAGGTGGTGTACCCTCTTTTCCTTTTCTTTTACTTCTTTCTCATCCTTCCTTTTTCTCTTTTCCTTTCTTTAATTAATGTCTCTCTTTTTAATGAACCTCTTTAATTTCTGTCTTCCTTTCCATCCTTCCCCTTGATCCAAGATCCACTGCCATGTGCTTAATCTCTGTTTTCCCTTTACCCTGTACTTTTATCTGAACCTCACTGCTATGTGCCTACACAGCAGGTCAGGGACTAACAAACCAATTTTCATGCCAAATGCATAATTTACCAATAATACTCTATGCTTCTTTGCAGACTCTCTGACTTTTGTCATTTTTTTCAACCAAGGAGCATTTTTGAATATTAAGTGCTTCCTTCCCTTAAAGGTGGGTTCAGCACACTCAGGCAAAAAGTTTTCATGATGACACTGATCTTCTCCAGCATGCTTTTACATCTTCCTATTTTTGTTTTCAGTTAAGAGCCTTAAAATGAAAAGCAAAGTTTTCTTGGTTTTGTTTTGCTTTACCTGAAAGACAGCCAGTGAGTGACAGAAACAGCAAAAGTTTCCATGACAACCACATCCTTGGTCACAAAGGTCTTTCCGTCCCTCTTTGTGCAGTTGTTAGCAACGTTGATGTTTCTTAATTAAAGCTTAGCCTAGTGGGACAAAGACAGATCTCTGTTAGGAAAATTGAAAATATCTCTCAATAATATGACAAACAATTCAAGACACAAAGCTGCTCCTAATGCAATTAAAAGTCTAGTTCCAAAAGTCTCTGTATATGCAGGAACAGGTATCAGAGGCATCTTCCTCCAGTAGTTAACACTGTTAATAGCTCAAATGTCTGTTGCAGTGCTCTGCATATATGTATATATATTTATATGAATATCACCTTAACACTGCATGTTTCTTGCAGCTTTCAATTTCCAGAAAGCCAAGATTAGAAGATAGTACACATATCTTTCACAGCAAATGTATTCAAAGCACATAACCTGACGTGTTCTTGCTTTCCTGAAATATGTTTATTTTTGGTGTAAAGTGTTTCAAAAAGCTCATGTGGAAGTGTGGGTTAGATGAGTGGAGAGTGAGGTGGATTGAGACTTGGCTGGAGGGTAGAGATCAGAGTGTTGTGACCAGTGGTGCAGAGTCTATTTAGAGCCTGCAGCTCGCAGTGTGTTCCCCAGGGATCAGCACAGAGTCCAGTCGTGTTCAACTTATTAGTCAATGACTCTGGCTGAATGTAACCCTCAAGTAGTTTGCTGATGATACAGAACTGAGAGGGTGGCTGATACCCCAAAGGTCTGTACAGCCCTCCAGAAGGGCCTCAACAGGCTGCAGAAATGGGTATAGAGGATCTGTCTGAAAGTTAAATGCAGGGTCTTGCACTTGAGGAGGAATAACCCCAGTACAGGCTGGGATCTGACCTGCTGGAAAGCAGCTCTGCAGAGAAGGACCTGGTGGTCCTGATGGACAAGAAGCTGTTCATGAGCCAACAGTGTGTCCTTGTGTCCAAGAAGGCCAGGGGACCCTGGGGTGCACTAAGAAGAGCAGTGCCAGCAGGTCAGGGGAGGTGATCCTGCTCCTCTGCTCAGCCCTGGTGAGGCACATCTGGAGGGCTGAGTCCAGTTCTTGATCCTTAGTACAAGAAAGACAAACAAGTGCCGAAGAGGGTTCAGCTGCAGGCAGTGAAGATGATGAGGAGACTGAAGCATCTCTCTTGTAAGGGAAAGTTGAGAGAGGTGGCAGAGCACTGGAACAGGCTTCTCAGAAAAGCTATAGAGTTTGCTTTTCTGGAGATATTCAAGACCCTTCTGGACACTATCCTGTGCAACCTATTCCAGGTGAATCTGCTGTGTAAGAAGCTTTGAAGTAGACACATGCATATTTACCTTTCAACTCCAGACATTATGTGATTCTTTTCCTTTCTAATATGTAATATGTTGGTTTATTTAGTATAAACAATTTTTTAAATGCTTTTAGGAAAATCCAGGTGTTTTTACTACTTGCAAACTAGATTAAAATAGATTTTATTTTCTTCAACTTTACTCAGGGTGTGAACAATCTACCAATACATTCAAAACAGTCAACACTTTTACAGAATATATTATTCATACTCATCTCCTATTATTCTCCAGATTTGTGTTTCCTCTCTGTTCCATGGAATGAACATAAATTTTGGCACACTTCGTCTTTGATCACTGTCTTCTTAGCTATCACTTTAACAATGTCAGCAACTTTACCATATTGAAACTCAAGAGACTTTGCATTCAAATGTCTGAAAAGTCAGTCCAAAATATGAGAAGATTCAGCTAGGCTTGTATGGACATACGTGTACTTCTGGTCTTTGACTTGAAAAGCATCAAGTTGCAAACATAAATTTAATTTCCTGCATTTAATTAGCCATATATATTCAGAAGGATTTTGAGATCCTCTTACTGGAGCTCAAGGAATCTTCAGTTAGTAGAGGCTGTGATTTACAACTACAAGAGCAATGACATGTGACATAATTATGAGACAAAGGAGAATTTCCTTTGTTTCTCTATCAAACCCCTTTTGAGGATAATTTGACCCCATCAGATAATATCCAGCTTAGTTACATGCCATATTTGCTGCTTTGGAGGTCCTATTTTCTTTGTTAGAACCCTCACAGTAAGAGAACAGAGGCAAAGCTCTACACACTTGCCAAAAGTAAAAATATAAATCATAATGTAAGAGTAGTTGCTGCTGGATATTTCTATTTCAACTGCTTTCTAAGCATCTCTAGTTGTAACCAGTTTTGACAGACTTTCCATCATATATAGAGAGACACACTGTGTGAGCACAAGATGACATCTCTTTATGTTGCTGGTATTTACTCCAGCAACAATATAAAGGTGTGACTTGTCAGCTTTCATTTAAACAGCACAGCAGATATGCTTTTCAACACAGATAAAAAATCGCATTTAGGATTTGTACTTTCGGGTAACTCCAACCAGGGAAACTTAATATTGGATGTACACATAGGTATGAGAAACCCTGAAAGAGAATTCAGCAATTTGGTAGACAAGTGATTTTCCACATAGAGCTTGTAACTCATATAAACCTCTACAGGAAACCTCCTCAATTAATTATTAATGTCTTCCGCCTTTGTTTTTCACATCACTGATAATCTGCTTTTTAGTTTGTGCTCCTTTGGTTAGTGAATTATCTCATTCAGCATTCTTTGCCGGCCAGGCCTTTGGGAAATAAGTATTTTCATTAAAATTTAAATTTTTCCCTTATGGCCATATCTCTTAAAGAGAGTAGAGCAGAGATTTCTCCCCCTGCCCCCAACTTTATTACCTTTTCTTTTTCCTCTTTTGCTCACATCTTTTCAGCTACTTTTATACCATTGCAACACAGAAATTATTTTCACTTGGTGCTTTTTTCTCTCGCACCAAGAGGGAAAAAGGTACCAAATTTTCCAGTATTATAGTGTGAGATGGTTGCTGTTTTTATTACTAGGTATTACTGTGCCTATTGGATTGCACTCTTAAAATAATAATAATAAAGGTTGTGATTGGTACAACAGAAGAATAACTGGAGCTAAACAGTGGGAACATCAAAATAAAAGATGGACATATATATACCTTTCTCTTTCCATTCTTTAAACATGATGATTTTAAACTCTCTCGGAATTCTTGAAACATGATTATTTCAAACTTTCTGTGAAAAATATTTTTTCTTTTTTATGAATATGTCATTGAAGAAAACAGAGTTATCACAAGTTGTGTCTGGTAAGAAGCCCATAGCTAAATAGCTGTAATAATAACTTATATGTGACAATCTTATGTAACTATCAATGTAAAACCTACTTCAGACCTGTTACACAGGAATATGAAAATGTTAAACTAGATCACTGTGGCGGGGAGATGAACTAGTTTAAGTCATGGATGTTGGACACTGGCCTTCCAATTTTGGTATTTGCTGTATAAATACGTTGTCTGATCTCAGTAGAAGAATTGCCAGGAAAACAAGCAAGGACAAAATATGTCACTATAGCTCTTTAAAAATCTACTTAGAAATACTGATTATTGCCATAATGAAAGGATTTTGCCTCTCTACTTATTTTTTCTGTATTTCTTGTTTCTTCAAGGATAATTGGCTAAAAATTTACTGGGCATATGGATAAATGAAATGCATAGCAACATAGTAGGGTTATTGAACATCTAAGGTTTGGGAAGTACCCTTCATGCAGACATGACAAAGACATTGATACTGGACATGCAGGGCTGCCACGGGGCACGTGGGACACTGACAAAAGTGCTTTGTAGGAAATAACATGGGCAAGAGGATGAAAATGCTGTATTTAATAAATACAGGCAGATAGCCTAATTTCTGTTCTAGATTTAATGAAGGGATGTACTCCTGGCTTTATTACTACTGGTTGTCATCTATCTTTGCAACGACTAAGCTCTCACTTTTAGACACACATGTGATTGAAGAATTCCTTTATGCTTACAGCAAAAAGATCAAAGCTGAACTAAATCCATTAAGAGGAGTATCTTCTTTCTCACTAAAGGAAAAAAACAAAACAAAAGAAAACAAAACAAACAAACAAACAAAATCAAAAAAACCCAACATACAAAAAACCCAGAAAGGGTATTATTGCTAAAAAAACCCTAATGAATATCTCTTAAAATTTATAAGAAAAACTTCTACTTAAAACTGGCTTATTCTAAAAGTATTTCAAGGGCATATATACTGGCAGTATTCAGTTGTTCTTGGTTTGAAAATTTTGCTAATTTTCTCTTTTGTTTTGTTTTTTTTCCCCCACCTGATACTATCCCAGAATGAGGAAAACTTTAAAAAAAATAAAATTAAATTTTAATCTTATGACTGCAAACCAGAATATATAGTAAGTTATGCAAAAGAACACAGCTGAAGCTGATGCTTAAAAGGACTTTAAAGTTATTTCAGCTGAACAGTGTCTGCTTCTTTCCCTCAATTATAAATTAGGACCTCACAAAAATACAATTGGCTTGTTTGGAATAGTTTCTTGGCTTCATTCTTCAAGAAAAGAAAATTAACTCACCAGAATATACTATTTTTTACAGATGTCTTTTGCGTAATAACATGAGTGTCAAAGCTCTACAGTCATGTTTTTAATTTAAAAATGAACTGTCTTTAAATCAATTCAATTTCTTGATTTTTTTTTTTAAATTCTGTCCTGTTTTTATTCTGGTTTCTTTACAATACATGCAGTTTCAGTAAGGTTTTTTTGGTTTTTTGTTTGTTTGTTTGTTTGTTTTTGTTTTTGTTTTTTCTCTTAATTCAAAGGACATGAATTTCCCTGAAGGAAATGTGTATAAAATGGTGACCTAAGATACAGATGTATATAAAGTGCAGCAAGTAATTTATCTAACTTCTTTTCCAGCACAAAAATGAGAAAATGCAGTTCTCAATTTCCACATGGTACTGCCCCTGATTCTTTGTTTTCCCCAGGATTTCTGCCGAATTACTTTTGCAATTTCTTTTAATTCTGTGTGCTAATTGTAGAAAACTTAATAAAGCCCTCCCCATTCAGTGTATTTTAATGAATTGCTTTGGCTGGTAGTTACAGGGTGGATACTTTCTCATGATTCTGATTCCTAGCAGAATTTTTGAATACTGAGAGCATGAGTACTAATTCAGGGTTTTCAACCCTAATGTGCAAGACGTTTGAACCAGACCAAGAAAAATTGTGCTCTTTCTAAAGGTAACAATAGCATCTACTATCATTAATGTTTGTTTGCTGGCACTTATAATAAATTCAAATGCAACTGCAAGGATCTGCTCTTTTTTAAATTAAAATTCTTATAAAACAAAGCCTTTAGCATAGATACTGTGACACTGATATCAAAGTGCTTTCTTCCATAATCACTACCTAATTTCCCTTTTTTCATCATATGCATACTTATCCATTTATGTGTAGCAACATGAAAGAGACGATTGCTAAAATCCACATCCCCTCTCAAAGCAGTGAAGCAAACCCTTGTGTCTACAGTGACTGTACTGTTCAGAGGAAAGGTTGTGACTTGTCACAAAAAATAAAAGTTTTCTCTGTATTTTTTTTCCTATATCAATGTATATTAGAGGAAAATAATTTATATAATTTTCCTTTTCTTTTCAAAAAAGGAACATGATCACAGGTAATGAAGAAACACCAATGATAAGCAATTCTGATGTTCTGGATAAACTTGGAAAAGCAGGAACTGAAAAGAATTAGAAATTGAGCCATTCCCACCCATATATCCAAATAGAAAAAGAATAGCGTATGTTGTGACAAATATACTTGGATTGTTTTAGACATTATTATTAGGAAATACTTTCTCTCACATTTATTAAAGGGAGGATGTGGGCGTAAGGTGCAATGAAACTGCAAATAATATGCCTTGCTTAAGGAGGCAAACTGAAATCAATAAATGCAACAAGCTAAGCATCACTAACTGGCCTTTCTATAAAAGGTTTTTTATAGTCTTGGAAGAAGACAGGGGTCTACCTGAAGATACAGTTTAATGTACTTCTACACTTGAAAGCCTTCTGAGCTACTTCTGAACTTCTACTTCCCCGCACAACCTCCAGTGCAATCAGGGCTTGGAAGATATGAATGGAATTCTTGCAGACAGCAGTACATCATATCTTCCTTGCTCCCATGAGTATCAGGACCCTAATGCTCAGTCCACAGAGAATTAGAGGCCTTGGAAAACCAAAGGCTCAGATATGAACAGAGCTCATAATGAACAGAGGAAGTATCTTGGCTGGAAATTTTTGAAAAGAGCTTGTCTGTAAAGATCTCCCTAATGAATACTTACTTATACAGTTAACTATTAAGCCACAATTATTACAGACAGTGGTTATACAGAATATAAATAGCCTTGACTGGGCTCATGGCCCTGCTTGATTGCAATAAAGTTTTTATTTGTTCAGTGCAAATTCTTTTTGACAATACTATTTTTAAATTGGCTTAAATTTACTAAAATTATATTAGGTTAATATTTGATAAAATTCATACCATAGACACTTATACAATGAAATGTCAGTGAAATTTGTTACAGGACAAATGAAAGAGAAATGATATTAAGCTAATATAAACAGCAAAGCATCTTGTAGGATTTGTAGTAACTGTTCAAACTATTCTAAAGAAAATTTAATACAAATCAAGATTGAGCAGTTAAATAAATCAATTTCAGAGTGGTTTATGAACACTCAATTTGCTGCTAATAATATTAAAAGTTTATTCTGCAGTGGAACCTTTCCTTGTCAAGTTTCTTTGTAAGCAACCAGGACTTTCAACATCTAAATTAATTTTTAATGAGCTTGTTTGTTTGTTTGTTTTTCTTTGGTGGTTTGTTGTTGTTTTATTCATACTAATAATGTTTTCAAAGACAACAGTCCGGGTCTAGGAGGAAGCAGAGAAAGCTACTCTACAAAAGAATCAAACTAACTCTTTCTGAAATAATGATCAATCACAATTTCTATACTGGTGAATGAACATCTGAACTACTGCTCTAAAAAAGCAAATCAAAATATTTGATTGTTAATGTTGAATAAGTATCTCAAAATGCCTATTAGTCCAAGTGATTCTGAATTATTCAGATGAATCAAACCTGTTTGGAAAGCTGTGCACAATACCCATACAATAAAAAGTTAATATGATATTAATATTGTATTAAATATTGATTATTTTTATAGTATTTGAATATATTTGCACATACATATTTAAAATATAAGGTTTGTTATATATAAGGTGCAGAATGTCTCCCTTTCCAAAGCTTCAACCAGTTAACGGAATTTGCATTGTGTTAAATGTTACTTTTTTTAACCAAATCAACCATTAATATGTCTAGAGGAGATTTACAAAATCACTTGACCAAAAAGGCTGGTTTATGCTAAATTATTTGAGGGACAATGTTATTTGCTATAGCAACTAGATCCTCTTTAACATTCTTACTGCAAATCAGACATAAATGTCTTTATGTGCTCAGGCAAAGATGGTAGAGCCCTCAGCTTCACTAGACCAACAATACTGAGGTTCTCTATTTGACTACATTCATTTGAAGAAAGCTGGAAAAAGCTAGAGTACTGCTCAGGCGGTCAAAAGACTTAGGATATACCCTGAGGCACTGGTGCTGAGAAATGTTACAACCATGAACTCCTGTCTACTTGCAGGCTTTGAGGCAGCTTCAACATGCTGCTCCCAGTACAAGGCATGGTTTTGCTCTCAAGTGAATAAAATACCAGCTGGAAGAGGCCTTCTGGGAAGGAATGAGGTGGAATTAGCTCTTTGGGGGATTTTTCCAGCTCTTTGCCAATCAGATTGACTGTTTCTAAACCTCAGCTCAGATTTCAGAGAACAAGCAGCTGCTGGGAATGAAGCAGTTTAAAAAGCCTTGCTCTCTCACTTAAGATTGTCAATGCAACATGGATTCACTCAGCAGCGTGATTTTGAAATTCATAAAAACCTGGGCTGGAAATAACAAAGATTTTGTCACAAGTACCACAATTAAGCTGTTTGGATTTTTAAATGAACCTTATGATCTGTAATTTCTCAAAGTCTCAAAAGCTGTTGTTACACACTTTTCAGTTTTTGTGTTGTTTTTTTTTTTGTTTGTTTGTTTGGTTGGTTTTTTTTAGTTCTGCAAATATTAGTCATATCTAATAGGAAGAAAGAATAAAGAAAATTATGTATAATTCAACACTTTGGAAATGAAGTATATAAGATCTCTCGTTAGTAAATGAAGAGGAATAGAAAACCTGAAAGAAAATTAATTCAAAAGGTTTTGACAGGTATTTTGAAGTGAGATGAATAACCTCATTCCTTTTGCTAACTGTGATGGAAACCTGATTGCAGCAGAAACCTCGACAGCTATCCTAAGTTATTCAATTAACTTTCAGATGGCTAAAGCTGAGTGATAATAGTCTTCAATTGTTTTTTTTCAAGGCTGTATGGAAGTTTCAGCTGCATGTGAAAAACTCTGGTCATTTAGATCCCAATATCGGTTGAATTACAATAAAATCACCCTTCATCTGTGATAGTCCCTTCTTGCTATTTTGCTTTAATTATTCAGGAGATATATTTAAACACTTAAGTATAACAGATGCCTAAGAGAAATTGGGAAGCTCAGGGAGAAACTATAGAATTGTAGGTCATGTTAGCAACCTGCTCTTAATCTACACTCTTTGTATTAGACTTATTTGCAATGAAAAGCTGGAAGGAAAAAGGCATATTCTTACTCTACTTTTTTCAGACCCACTTGTTTATTTCCAAATTCCTCTGGGAGATCATAATATGTGCCAGAGTAATCACATGTGGAAATAGTCTTTTCTCTTCCAAGCAAGGGATTAAAGACAATGAGAGGACCAGCAAGATGCTGCTATTGTTTTGTCTCTCAGCTGCACTTGGTAAAACCAACTTTGCTATATAAAGAGCAGCTCATCTTGACCTCTCTTCTGCAGCAGCCAACTACTGCCAAGAGGGAAGATGACTGCAGTGAAACAAATATCCTTAAGTGCCACTGCATCTAGTACATCACCCAGCATAAATAGGCCTAGCTTAAATCTTCCACTTAATGTAGGCTGCCAGACTACAGATATTATGCATTTTAATAGCACATACCAGGATCTTTACTCATTTCTCTACAAGAATAAGCTCCTGAAGATTGTGTGTACTGTTCTGAAGTAGTGGTCACAATCTCTCCATGGACCAGTAAGTTCAACTCACCTCTGTGCTCTCTTCCAGACAAGTGAGCTGTGGCATAACAGTATATTGTGCACCAGGGCATTTAATACTATGCATGTAAAGGATCAGTAAATTTTCTGTACCTTAGATGTGAGATCCTATGTGCTTTATAAGGAAGGTGCCAGGCAGGGTCCCATAGGTGTGTTTACGAGAAGTAGGATCCTTCAATGCTCTGCTTACCTCCTACCTTTAGGCTTTATGTGAATCTGTCAGGCTGTAAGAAGGACACTCATCTGAATGGATGTAGGCTTCATGTGCTGAGTGCAAGGGGTTGTTTCATGTGTAGAGTGAGTGGGAGACACAGAGAGATTTGTGTGCAAAATGAGGGTGTGTGAGCAAACTGTCAGTGCATGTGTGGTACAAGCCTGCCTCAGTGACAATCCACAAATTAGAAAAATGACAGCTCCATTGAAAAAACTTATCTTGACATGTTTCGTGAGTTCTGAGTTATTACCTGTGTAGTCACTGTTGCAGATTTCACACTAGTTTAGCCCCTAAGTTCAGGTAACAGGACCATTTTTAGTCAACTATTTTATTTTATTGTGATATAAAATAATATAGCTGAAAAGTTCCATCTAATCACAGAACCATTTAAGATGGAAATCATTTTGGTTCCCAGAGAAGTTGTGGTTGCCCTATCCCTGTTCAAGGCCAGGTTAGTTGTGGCTGTGAGCAACCTGGTCAAGTGAAAGGTTCATGGTAGGAGGGTTGGAAATCTTTAAGGTCCCTTCCAACCCAAACCTTTCTATGACTCTATGATTCCAAGAAAAGGCCTTCAAGTTCATTGAATCCAACCATAAACATAACACTGCCACTACATCTTCAATTCAAGGCAGGCTAGACATTTCCTAAGCTTAGGAGACAGAAGTCACTTTAGACACTTTCGGAAACAAATCTTAACACCAAGTGTATTTTATAAACACTGAATGTGTTTCTTTAAATTATAAACCCGATTCAATATATTCAGATAAAAATAAACAAAACTTCTATTTGTTTCACCTAAACTGTTGCAATAAGCTGTCTCATTACAATTAATAGTTGCAACATTTCACAACAGCAGAAGGTTTAATATACAATAAAAATACATTATCTTTGGAACTTAGATGTTAGAGGAACAGATGCAGAAAGATGCAGAATTTGAACATGCATATGTAAAAACAAAATTAATTAGGAGAAGACACCTAAAACACTCAGTTGTTTTTCTGCAATGATTGTGGTGATTTGAATGTAAATAATTTTGTTCTTAGCTATTTTCTACTTATTTTCTACTTAGTGCAATGCATTTTTTGGCATACTGGCATACTGAAGAATATTAACGATGCAACAAATTTATTGGTACTACAGAGATGTATCTGTTTTTTTCATAAGTATATTTAATTGCACCATTCTAAAGTCTCTAATTACAACCAGTACTAAAAGTGTCTAGATGCTTAAGGATGCATTTTTATATTTAAACATACTTCATTATTATTACTTATATGGCAGATTGTTCACTAAGATATAATGATAGGATATTAAAGTGGATTAGAATTCTCATTATTAGTACACAAGCTTGTCTGAATAGAAAGCAAAAAAAAAAGTGTTCTAAGTAGAATAAGCACCTCTTCATTTTCTTTCACAAATCTCATTTTATTAAGAACTAAATGTCAGAGACATAAAGACATAACTGCTGGCATGATCCCATCAGGGAGGTTTCTATCTGTTATCACATGGTATTCAACATTATTTTTTCACAGATTTTAAGTAAAGCCAGCAAAATTTACTAAGGGCTCAAATTTAACCCAAATATATTTTTGCCTATCTAGAGGTGGATTGTTTATTTTAAGAATTAAGATATGACTGCAGTCAAATAACATTTCTTCTTGTATTTTAAGTCAGCATTAGGGCAGACACCAATTATGAAATTGTGCTGTCAGGTTATCCCTCTAAGGGCAGTCACACACTTCATGTTTTCAGTGGCAAATTGAATTTGACATTTAATTTGAAGCCCAGGACACCATAATGTAAAACCTTCTGCAGTATTAGTGATAAAGCATGAGGGCGTACATCCTGTCTGGTGCTTTTAAATAGCCCTCTCCATGTAACTATTGCCTTCATTATTTTCCATGGAGATTATTTGCCTGATGCTTAAAGGAAAATCCCAGTAAATATTTAGAATCGCAGTAGCTCACAACTAGAGCATTTAATGTTTCTTCATAGATTCAAATAAGTGATCTAATATAGCATCTACCCATACATCCTGTTCAGACACCTTGTAATTTCTGAGTTTAGAAACAATTAGAGGAAACCTTAGCATAGCTCTTTGTAGCTGGTGGTGCCAAAACTTTCATTTCATTTGTCTGTTCTTCAGAAGATAATTTAATTTAACACTGCAAGAAAGTGTGCTAATAGTGGTTGCAAAGCCCTTTATTGGTGGAAGATTAATTTCTTGCAGAGATTTCGTTGGTAAGTTGGCAGCCCTTCCTCTAATACATTTTAGAGTATTGAAACGCAATATTTTCAGGAAGCAGCCAGATTTTTTCCTTCCTTGACAGAACAGACAGCGTTAGGATCAAAAATTAAGAATGTCATAATCTGAAAGTCCAAAGGCTGATTTGGTGCACATGCAAATGCATTTCTGGGTTAACCATTACCTTAGAGGTTACAGTTGCATATTAAAAAAACCTCTCAGAACAATAAACAAACAAACAATCACAACAAAAACAAACACATCCAAGTTCAAAAACAAACAAATACCAAAGCAAACCAAAACACCTTAGGAAAGTTCCTTTTCCCTCTAAGCTTTCATATTGCAACAGCCATGAATTAAGCTGTGAAATAAATACCAGTTCAGAATCAGGCCCAGAGTCTCCAGCCATAGAGTACGATGTAACAAATATAAGATCTCTGTGCTATTCAATATTAGTACACAAATATAATCCAGCCCAAATAGGATCACATTTCTGGTTAATTCCCCTGCCCACACAACACATTCAACACAATGTTAGTTTTACATAAATTGGCACTATCTGATCTGCATTAAAATCAGCAATGATCCAGTTAATTCCCACTTTTTTCCCTACCATTCCTACCATTTCTACATTCTGTGTCATTTGGATGAAATGTTTTAGTATAATTTTTTATTGTTAGTATGCTAAAGTGGAATTTACTGCCATGAAGATGAACTGCTCTAGCACTCCTTAGAGAGTACCAATATTTCCCTAATTATTTCAAGAAATGGTCACAGTTCTGTCTGGAGATGTGGAAGCTTATGTCCTGAGGTTGTTTTTTATTATTATTATTATTTGGGTTTTATTTCTGAAATGATTTCTTAAAAGCTTTTCTGGGGAGCTCCTTAATTAAAAGAACTCACGAGACTCTCACTGGTTTCCAGAGAGCATTGTCATTGTGTTCACAGCACTTATTTCCATTGATCTCAAGTCTTTTTCATTCTATAAGAACATGTCTTGCAAAAAACTTGTCCTTTTTTTTTTTTTTTTAGCAAGTGAGCTCCAATTGCTGGACCAGCAATTGTAGGGTGTAGGTTGTGTTCACTGACAGAAAAAAATTTAATTTTTTTTCTTTATTCCCATTTATGAAGGAAGAGAATTTAGAATTTACAAGCAAGAACACAAACAATGCACAGCTTAAAGTTTGCAGTGTGCCACTTTCCTTGCTGTAGAATATTCATCACTTTGGTCAATTCATATTGTCTACGAAACACAATCTAGGAACATCAATTCAGCAGAATGCAATGATATAGTGAAGAAACTTTAGCACCTTGTGCTGTTAGTGTGCTGAAATTCTGCCTGTGCATCATGCAAAAATACAAGCCTGAGGCTAGTGGTACATGCTGGACAAGTGCTGACAAATCCTAATAATTACCCAGAGAAGGCTCTGTCGGGACAGAGTTTTCAGTCACTTGTTTGACAGGGAGTGAAGTGTCAGGTCCATCACTGCACCTACTTAAGATGATTTTTTTTGTGCTCCTGGAAGATATGTGGAATGATGCCTGCCTTTATTAAAAGTTCAGCCATCCCCTTCCGAGAGACAGGAACCCCTTGGCACAGTCCTGATTAGTGCTTATAAGGGAACCAAGGTGGATTTGAGATAGGATATTTATGTATGCTTCTCTTCCCTCCCTGATAATTAGCTGGAATCAGAAGTGTTTTACAATTCAACTTCTAACATCTGCTGCCAAAAAAGAATAGCAGGATGGCTAATTGATAGATTTCCACTTATATCTGAAAATGAATGCTGTCTCAGGATGTCTTGTCACATTCCTGCTCTTCCCTACAGGTTTCACGTACAACAGCAAAGAAGATTCCAAAAGGACACAGGCTTAGTAAAATAAGCTCTCAAAATTAGTCTGATAATGCCTTTTGCTGAATGTGATATTATACTTTCTATTCTTCCTATCTTGAGTGTTCCTGTAGACTCTAATTATAATAGTTTATCCATAAAATTAACATGATTTATCTGTGCAACTTAGTACTGTGACAGGTCCCATCAAAAAAACCAAACCAAAACAAAACAACAGAACCAACAAAGCCAAACCAAACCAAACCAAACCAAACCAAAAAAACCCCAAACCTTAGCAATTGGAAAGAGAAAATAACCCCCAGCATGTTCACCTCTTTTCTTTCCACTATCTACATTATGTCAGATTATTTTAAAATTATTTCAAACAAAAGAATGAGGATGTCATTAAGTATGGCTATATAGATTACCACTGAACGTGGACAGGCAGGTATTGTTTGTTTTTTGAATACTGTTTTTAAGTGTATCTAGTGTATTCTTTGTAGTTTTTGTATTTATATTTATATGACTCCTTGGCCCCATACAGTGACCTACTGTAGGATAAAACTTTATATTAATTACAACAATTGATCAATCAATTAATTAAATATAATGAATAAATTAATTAATCAGATTTTAAGCTAAACTAATTTAAAAAACTTAACCAGACTTAATCAAGGACAAAGGGACTTTAGAAATTTGATAATCCTTCATAGATAATTATACAGGAAAGCAGTCGTGTTAGCTTGGCCTAATTCCAGCAAACTAAAAGACAAAGTTTCTAATTGTAGATTCTTCACTTCAGCACTGAAAATATGTTATAAACTCCCACCTAAGGAAAATCCAAAACTAAAAACACATGATTGAATACTAACCAAAGCATGGGAAACATCTTACTTATATCACTATTTTAAATTTCCTGTAAAGAAGACTCATAACACATCCAGCAGAAAAATCTCTAATTTGAAAATATTGGCACTAGTTTTACCACACCTACTAGTTTTATACTTTGTTAGTAGATCAGAAAAATTAGCTTGAGGAAGTGCAACTAAAAATAATTTTGGTTTCAATTTTGTGATTATGTGAGTGGATCTCTCCTGACAATTTATTCACTAAGCAGAAAGACATTAAAAACCAGACTATGCTGCAGTCAGTCCAAGGGCTTATAATAATTATGAAGAGATAAAAAGAAAAATTTATTTAGTACAAATATTACAGCTGCAAGTGGATATTATCATCTCTTTTCATCTTATTTTCAAAATGTGTAGGCTGGAAAATATTTCTTGAACCATAGAAAACTCATGACCTTTAGAAAAGGATGTTCTGATTTTGTGAGGAAATAAATTATTAAAAAATTAATCCATTTAATGAAATTACATATTTCCTCACTGAATTACTTGTTCCCAAACAAATTGGGGCGCAGGGAGGTGTTGGATAAGCAAGAGATGGCAACAGCTGATGAGAAACTTAGAGACTGATTTCTCCATGATAAGGCAGAAGATGGGTGTCCCTTCACATCCATACAGTTTATGTCTAAAAATGTAGTCTGATTATTATGTTATAAGGGAGACAGAGGGAAGGAATCTCACCCTTCCCTTAATGATTTGAGGATTTGCTAAACATATCAGAAGTGCCACAGTTTTAAGGAAGATCACTTTCAGAGTTGCAGAGGAAATGGGGAATTAGGGAAACTAAACAAATCTATGATCTATATTTGATGAAGGGGAACATTATGAAGGAAAAGTGAAGAGGCAAATTACCTTTTTATTCATAGGCTTCAGGTTTGAACCAGCTGCCTCAATTTCATTCTTTTATATTTTAATTTACCAGTCTCCTCAGCTGTTCTCTTACAATGTAAATTTTATGTGACCATCAGTGACAGAGATGAATGATTAAAGTCAGATCATGACATTCTGCCCCCAAGTATTTTCTGTTTTCATAGAACAAGCAGATTAAATATTACAAGACAGCTACAAATCCAAAAATAAATCTGCTGTGTCTCCTATTCCTATATACCCTTCTGTAGCCTGTCTTACCCCCAGCTGTCCTTGTTTGTTGCCCTCTGTAGGCCAATTTTTGCCCTTGACTATTGTAATATACTAGAAAGTTATGGCATTATTTGTTGCCTCACTGTTTACTAGATCTGCTTTTTTCCCTTCAACAAAGAAAGCATAAAATTTGGAGAAATCAATCAGATTTATAATGTAGTGTCACAATAAATGTGCCTTATGTGCCATTTTTTACAGCTTGGTATTTATTAGGTAGTTTAAAATCATTGAGAATAAAATTAGGGAAATCAAGTCCACAAAAGATTTTTGTCACCAGGCTCCCTCTCCTACAGGCATTGCAATGTTCATCCCATTCCCCTGCCTGCACCTTCTCATGAAGATAAAATCCATGACTCTTTTGCCCTCCACCATTACTTATCCATTTGGTTTTTCTAATTCAATAGCCTTTAGGTCTAGTTTTGTTTCTGAGACATATATCATTATGTAGGGTCACAACAGTCCCAGCTCGCTTGGTCTGAGCAAGTTAGAAGAATTAAGACATGTACATGCAAATGTAAATGAATGTAGGTGTGTGTATATATAGACATTAATTTAAATCTTACTTTGTCTTACGCACTGACAAATTTAACTTGGCAAGACTTTTATTAAACCTAAACACTTTGGTTTAATGTTTAGATATCCATCCATCTAATATAGTCTATATAAAATTATTTTTTCTATAGTGCTGAAAAAATGTAATTTTTTGATTGTTTTTAGTTTACCTAAACAATAAAGATAGTAAAACTCATTTGTTTTAGTTTATTGGTTTTATGGGTTTTTTTCAAAATTATAAGGCTTTTATGTATAATAAAGTTGCTCATATTATTTTTGTATGGTATATCAAGAATAGTTTTGAGACTTAAATGTTATTTTAAAGTAAAAAAATAAAAGACATTTAATTTCTCAAAATTCTATGACAAAAAAGATTTTCTAGAAGTTGCTGTAGTAAAAAGAATTGCTGATATTAAAGGCAACGCATTCTACCTACAATCCAGAACAGCAAAAATTCTTCGTTTATTAAAGAATAGATGTGCAAATAAAAATATTTGGTTTCCCCTGTGTTCAGTTACCCAAGCATTTTATTTTTTTACACAAACAAACAAAGAGATAAATTTATCACATGGATATGTAAACTTAAAGTACTGGCAAGATTAAGACAAGATTGGAAGTAAATTATATATTTCAGCATTCAGATTTAAATCAGTGCTTTGGTATATGGAATTACAAAGTAAACAAGAGAAAGTATGGAAACGCAATCATAAGAAGCAAGAAAATAAGAAATGTATGGATATAAAAGAAAGCACTTAAAATGCTTAAAATTACTTGAGGCACTTAAAATTACTTGACTTTGACTGTCACATCTTTCATAGAGGTTCAACTGTGCAGTTATGACATTCTGCTAAGTAAATTCTGTCTACCTGTATAGCCTTTTAGAAATTTAATGAGACAGAATGAGTTAAAGAAGTTATATCATTCATCTTGCTTTCCAGGAACAATTTTTGATTACAAAAGACAGTCCATACAATCCCTGGACATATTTATCATTCTGTGGGTATATCCTATGACAGCTGCAAACCTGTTATCACTAACATTCAAAAAGTATTTTTATTTTCCACCGTCATTGCAATGTAGAGATGTTTTTATGTAATCCATCAATATTACTGGTCTCTTTTTTCCACTTTAAGAATAAAGACAGCTGTTCAAACACAGATTTGCTGTGAGCCTATGTTCTTCTGTTTTAGTTACTGGGAGTGTGGGCAGTCTATCAAATTATCTGTTTAATAATAAATTAAGTGACCTGAAGATAGATAAATTAAACTTACACAAAACCACCACAAATATTCTTAGGATCATTCTTCAGCTAGTACAAACCTGTGTGTGCAAATATAAATTTCTTCCTTTTAAAATAAAATATTGGCCTAGCTTGGTCACTTGCTGAGAAATGAATCCAACATAATTCAAGTAAAGTTGCCCATTTAAAAGCCTCCCCAAAGCAATATAAAGTAATTTAAACTGACTTGTGTAAAAATCAACTTAATTAACTCAGTAAAATGTACAATGCAGCTCTAATAATTAGTGAAATCAAGGACATATAAAGTCTAAATTTAATTGGTGACTATGTGGGCATTTGTCCACATCATGTTCAGGTTTCTTAATCAGTGTGATGATCATGGAAATTTTGAATGTTCTTATGCAAACTCACACTATTACAATTTAAATTTTCAAGACGTTTAGCCTTTCCAGAGGCTGAACTGTGTTTTCTCTTCCTAAAATAAAACATGAAGAGACTGTAACTACTTAGTGTACTTCTAATTAATTATTTCTTTCTTAGGTTTTAGGCTTTCTTTGATTCCTCCTAAAGAGTGACAATAAAATCACCGGAGATGTTATAAACAAGGGATAAAATAAAGTGTTCTAAATAAAATGAATTATGATCTAAATAACTTCATTAATCAATCCAAGTTCCTGCAAAAATCACACAAAAATTCTTGTTTAGTAGAGAAAAAGAAAAGAAAAAAGCAATCACAAAAAAAGAGATGACAGCACAGATGAAATATTTTATTGTGTGCTAGCTCCAGAACTGCTCTTTATTTCTTACACATCAGATAATTTATTTAGTCATGAATTAACTGTCATCATAATCTTGAAGAACATATTGCATTGATTATCTTCAGTAACAGCCAGCGATGACAAACTGCCATTAAAATATGTTTAAAAGTATGTGAGATTGAGATACAGGAACTAATTTTTTAAACAATCTTAGCCACCCACTCACATCACCACGTCTGAATGTCTTTTCTATTAAGGATATCAGGGACTTTTATTTTCTCTAATATATTTTTCCTTAGGCAGGTTGCTAACTTTCCCTCTTCCTTCCTACAAATTCTAAGATTTTCTCCATTTTATCAATATTCAAGCTTTATTTTTGCTCTCAGTAGGGATTGTCATGGAGAAGCAAAAAGCTTTACTGTTTTTCTGGCTACTGTGACCAGATCTTCTCATGCTTAACCAGAAACAGGACCAATTTGGGCACTTCTCTTTTGTTATCTATAATAAACCCTTTCTTAACTCTTTGAAAATTTATACCGGTGTACAAACTCTTACTTTGAAAAGCATTTCACAAGCCATGTGCATCAACATGATTAAGATAAAGAGAAACAAATAAAATGAAGCATCAATATGAAATCATAATGTCCCATCTTCTGTTCTTATTAGCACTTTATTTTTTCCATAATTGAGAGCAGTCATGGAGTTTTAAAGACAGATTTTGTAATCCATGCTGCTGCTGTCTTGGTTTTTTTTCCTCTGCTAATCCTTTAGCAATAAATTATTACAATTAAAATCACATTAGATGATAAAAGCATGACAAACTGAAGAGAAAATGAAAACACCGTATTACAAGAAAATTACGCACCTTTAAATACTAATTTGGACTATGGTTTTATATTGGCTTTTTCACCAAAAATCATAAGGATGCTAGCTGGAAACATAGCCTCTGGGAGGAAACAAACCCTAATATGATGGATCTTGAGCTATTCTGTCTACCACAGTTTAGTCACAGACAGCAAGGGTTGACATAACTGCTGCACACACAGCACCATCTGTGAACAGACACTTCTGCACACCTTCCACTGCATGACTCCTAACACCCACAACAGCACGGCTGTACTCTGGGAAACCTTCTGATCCTGCCACATTAATTGCCTTTAACCAGAACTGCAGATCATTTTCTCTTTGGTTCACACAACCCCAGGGGGGGAACTGATATTTAACTTGAGAAAATCTACTGTGGGGCTTTACCTCAAAGGGACATACTACATATTAGAGGGAAAAGAAAAACAATGCAATTACTGAACGACAGCATCAATATTCTGGATTTTACAAACCCTTTCTGGGAGCGAACACCGAACAAACACCTCTCTAAATGGACCTGACTAGCATAATTAGCATTTCACAAGTGCACTCAGGAACATCTTATAGGGTTATACTTTAACCAGACATCTCTAACACATCTTTACTCGTTAATCACATTCTTTTCTCTTTGAAGAAACAAAAATACCTGTATGGATTTTCATCGAGCTATACATATTTATCTCTGATAGTAAGACTGAGTCCAACATGAGTTTAAAGGGAAATTAAAATCTACTGAAAAAAAGATGACATGAAACAAAAAAAAATATCTCTCAGCAGCCTTGGAGAGGGAACAATAGAAAATCTGGAGCAAATTGCATCTTTGTTATAGTAAGAGATACAAAGCACAGATCCAGAGCATAAACAAGCTAAACATGCTACAATCCTTAATTGATGTATCCATCCATAGAAATTCAATTTTGCTCTAAATGCAGATTACCAGATGACGGTAATTTCCAAATGCCAAAATGTCTGCTGCAATTAAAAACGAAAGCTGTAACCAGGACTAGATATTTACTGTAATCATAATTTGGTACAGATAGCATATTGGAAAACACAACATAGAAAACTGTCTTAAATGGAGAACTTTATAAGCTAAGAAAGCTGAACCCTTTATTTTTGCAAAAAGGGTTATGTTAAACTGTGTCTATGTTAAACTGCATGTGACACTAATTTTTGGGGTTTTTTATTAGTACAAGATTAAATAGATAAATACAGATCTTATAGGATTATTTAATTGAAGATCTATTCAAAAGACCTATTAAATAAATAAGATACATGACAAATTGCTGCCTCCAATTTGTAACAGCCCCTGCAGTTAGTTTGTATTTGATCTATGAATGAACAAAAAAGAAGGTGGGAAGACAGACCAGCTAACTGCTCAGTCTGAGAAAAATAAGCTGTTATTAGGGCATTCTGGAGGAATTTAATTGCCTTCATTCTGATTATGAGGAGAGAGAACTGAGCAGCCATCTTTATGCATTACAGAAATTAGTTGCTCTTCAAAGAAGAAGGAACAGACGGATTAACTTTTCACATACCAGCATTTTTCTGCAGAGAGATGCTAGAAGACTGAGACAATTTTTTTTCTCCTGCCCTAGGTGTTAAAAATGTATCAGCACTTTATAGGAGAGAATATCTTCCCTTTCATAATCAATATGAACACTGTACGCAGACTGAGGTAAATGCATGAAAGGGCAATTCGAGCAGTAAAAAAAGGTGTAAAAACTTCATAGTGCATTTTCATGAACTTTTTTAACCAGTCAAGGAAGCCTTAGTCACTTAGCATTACCATCATTGTAAACAGATTTTTAAGGCAGATTTCACATACATGAACTTTCTGCTGTCTTAAAATTAAGGTAGTCCAGTTTTTCAAAGTAAAATATGCTAAAAGAGTTAAAATTCTTTTTAAAAAAAACAAGACCAAATATTAAAGCTGTAGGAAAAATCAATGTACAGGACAAGACTGCACCAAGAAAACCAAAAGAAGGTGAAGACAAACTATGTTCTAACCAACTCTTCTCTAAAGGAGTGGATTATGTTATCAGAAAGCAAGATAAATTGCTATTCAGGACTCAGAAAGAAAAGCCAAACCAGGCAGTAGTCAGTTTTCATAAAGGATATATATTTTCTTTTGAAAATATAAGTAGATTTTTTGAATATGCAAAAAAAAAAAAATTGAATATGTGAATTTTAGAATATGTGAATTATAGAGTTTCTAAACAAAAATTCTAGATTGTCTTGTGGGGCACTATTTTCATTAATAAGAGATAGAGAATTTTTATGAATGACAGTGCAAATAGAATTTTTCTTGTAGTTGTTTTTGAGCCATTAAGGAGTCAAGAAATCCACCAAAGAAATTTTTATCAGCCATAGGAAACACCCAGATTATGATGCTGGAAGAATTGATGCAATTCAGACCAGTGCAGTTCTGTCCAATCTCAGAAAAAGTACTGCCAGTCCTGCTTTTTACAATAGAGTATGAGAGATTTATAAAGACATTTGTGAAGCAGCTTTCTTTATGAATATAGCTGACATGGACATATTACTGACAACTGACAAAACAGCAAAATGGTACTAAAGGTTTGTAGATCTAATTGAAAAACTCCAACAAAAAACCCCACAAAAATATCTGCAATCTGTTAGGTTTTTATGAGCTCTTCTACAGTAAAAACAGTGAAAACCTACTGGAGATAAAAAAAAGTATTTAAAATAGCCTGCTACAGTTAAGAGTCACCAAGAGGAGAAATTATTTTTATTTTCATTTACAATTATTTTTATTTACATTTACATTTAGGTCAATGGTGTTTTCATATTACTTTTCCTTAAAGAAAATTAGTTCACAATTACTACTATTTTTAAATAAAATCAAAACTTTATCCAGTTAAAACACTTCACAATGTCATTGTTGAAGGTTATTGTAAAAAGGATAATGTAATTACAAAAGTTTGGGGCTTTACAAATCTTCTGCCAATTAATCATAAATAGGAGCATAGCTTGGGTTGGGAAAAGACTGTTACGGTCATCTCATTCCAGCCGTCCTGCTGTGGACATGGACACCTTCCACTATGCCAGGTTGTCAGAAACCCATCCAACCAGGTGTGGGACATCCTGTCTGGACCACCTGTCCCAGTGCTTCACCATTCTCACAGGAATGAATTTCCCCCTAAGCATCTAGTCTAAAACAAGCACCTTTCAGTTTAGAGGCCTTACCTCACGTTCTATCTCTTGTGAAAACTCCCTCTCCAGTTTTAGCCCTCTTTAGGTGTTGAAAGGTGCCTTAAGGCCTCCCCAGAGCCTTCTCCAGGATCAACAAGCCCAGCTCTCTCAGCCTGTCTTCATAAAAGAGGGGTGGCAGCCTCTTTATCTGTAATCCAGATCATCTTTGTATTCCTTGTGTGGACTCACTCCAACAGGTCCATGTGCTTTCCAGTATTATTTGAAATGTGGAAATCCCAGAAAGAGGGTTGAATAGCTATTTTGTTGTTGCTGAGAGTTAAATGTTATGGAAAAGAAGTACTTCTTTCATATTACTAATGTAAATATTCCTTGCCAACAACTGTCAGCAGCAAATGTCAAGACTGTGAGTTGCCAAAAGAGAGCTTGTCAGTGGAGAACTTAGTTTTGGAATGACTGTCAGATAAAAAGATCAGTTAAACAGAAAATTAGTATTTTAAATTTATTTGCAAACTAATAGTAATTTTAAAAAAACCTCTTTGGAGTAAAATTAAGTATATTGCTCCTGCATTCTAAACCAATTTTGATTATTATTTTTAATGGTCACTAAATTATTTTAGCTTTTTAATATAAAATAATTTCACAAAGGCATTTAATTTATGTTCCTTCACACAGTTTTTATGTGGCAAAAAAGATCATATTGTTCCCTGAGAAAGGAGTGAATTTGAAACTTCAGGTAGACTGATATCAAAGACATTTCAAGCGACAAAATGAATTGTCTGAACCATAAGGTTTATTTCATTCAAGACATTTTCAGCTACAGGAAATTATGATGCTTCACAGACGAGGGAACATCAAATCTAAGTACTGAAGCCATGAAGGAGTTGGAACCACAGGAAGCTGTAGAGTGCAACTGGGGAGCACTTTATGTTACAAGAATGAGCAGGATCCTGGTGTACAGCAAAAGACCGACAAGTGGCTGCATAAGTCCTGTATTATATTCCTGGGGTGTAGAAATTTTTCAGACATGGCATATCACGGTGCATAACATGCACTAAGTGGATCGCAGTCCATGATTAGGGCCTATCTGTGTGCCTGGCAAATGAATAACATGATTATCTAATTTGTAATGCACGATAAGTTACGCTATTTTCTAAGGAACGTAGGATGTGTAAGTATTAAAGGATACAAAGAGTATAAAAACCAGAATTTGTGCCCACTGACTCCAGTTGCTACAAGGTGACATCCCACTGTGTGTTACCTATCACCTGAGTAGAGAATTTAATTTGCTGCTGTGTTGCATCACTTTGAATAACAGGAACTGTGGAGCCAAACTGAATCTAGGTAAAGACAGCCACTGAAAGAAGTGGAAGGCTCAGGGTGGATTTGAGGCAGACTGGTGCTGAGAAGTTGTTTTTCTAAATGACAGTGCTGGACATTCAATGTTGTAGTCCCAGCTGTGGTTTAACTGCATGCTTGTCATTCCATGGAATTGTCACCAGAATTGGCAGGGGTTAGAAGTAGCTGATCTTTATGATACCTTCCAACTCACACCATTCTATGATTATTTGAAGGCACAAGTATTTTCTATATAGTATATAACTGACTTTATTGTCTCTAAAATAAAACTCATCAGCTACTGTCTCTGGAACTTGTAAGACCCTAAATATCACCTTATATTGATTTATACATATATATATATATATATATATATATATATATATAACATGTTTTTGGGGAAGCTGTGTGACATTGGCTGATATTTTAACTGTGTTCCACTCCATGCAGACCTTAAAAGTCTTCTGAAACATTTTGTATGCATTAGGAAAGGGCTGAAATAAAATATAATTAAAGCCATCCCCCTTTCATTTTCTCTTTTCTTCCCAAGAATGATGTATCAGGTTTTCACATGGAAGATGCATTCTGATACATACATATTTATATTTTTCAGAGGGAATCTATGAAGTGATTGTGAATAGCAGTAAAAACAGCTCTGTAAAATAAATAATAAGTACTACTGCTTTAAACACTTTTATTTTTCCCTATCGCTGTGGGCAGGCACTCAGATTAAGCTATAATATGTTTTGACTCTGAGAGGAATAAAGGTGGGAAAGATAAGATTTCACTGAAAGTATAACAATGCTTTTAGACTACTGAATTAATTTGATGAGACACCTTGACACCTAATTCTTATGACCAACCAGACAGGTTGCAAATAAATGGCTTTTTTTTTTTTCTTTTTTTTTCTTATGGATGGTTTCAGGGTTCCAGTAAATTCTCATGTATTCTCAGTTTAATAAATGTCTGGTAAAACTGTCTAAAAAAATCCCTAGCTGATTCTTCTTTAATTCTCAATAAATTTTCTGAAATTCAAAATGGATGAACTTGAAAATAAGGTAGGTCTTGTCTTTCCATGTACTGTCATCAGATCCTCTCCTCTATTTAACTATTTGTAAAAAGAAAAATGTGTATTCATTTTAAAGAGAGTAAGGCATGTGCTCATTTTTAAAACTACATGTTCTACTTTAAGGGAGTGAAAACCGTGAAGGAATACATTACTAGATGTATATATGTTTTGAATGTCAGGTTTCAAAAAAGAGAAGATTCCAAAGTATAAAGAATCCAGGAAAAGCAGGTGTTCTTGATATTTCCTATACACACAGAAAATTCAGGCAATGGTATGATGAAAAAATAAAGAAGCTGACAAGTCAGCAAGAAAATCAGAATATAAATGACCTAAATATTATGGAGTCTGATCTGCAGATCTTTTGTCTAATGCAACTGTAAAAGCCTGAAAAAACTGTGCTTTCATATTAAAACCTATTCTTTCTATAAAGAAAGATTCCTATGGTGGTTTTTAAAGGATGTAGCATCATGAGGAATTAAGGAAGAAACTGATTATTTTCAAAAAATTACAGAAATTACTACTTTTCTCTTGATATTTCAAACTTTTAATTGCTTCTCTTGTGAATGGTTGTATAGCCTCCCCACAATTTTTCTTTTGCACTGTGATGTAGTGATACAGACCAGCAAACTGAACCCCTGATCTCTGCATAATATTACAGGAAGGACTTCATAACTAGGTTTGACCTTGAATAAATGCCCCTAGGTCAAAGCAGCCATCCAGTCTGAACTCTGTGGTAGTACTGGTACCTCCTTTTTGTCTTGCTACTATTTCTTAGTTTGTTTGGGTGTCTAGCTGTCAACATACCTTTAAGTTTCTGTAATAATTTCGAACACTTCAAACAGTAACCTTCTTTGAAGGTTACACTAGTCTTTTTTTTTTTTTTTACTGTAAGGATACTTTTTTTCTACCTTTCCATTTTTCTGCAAGTACCAGTGAAGTATGAAGACTTTTGTGTTGTGTTAAAAATAATCACCTTCTGTCTCGACTGTAAAAGTTTCAGAGATACAATTGATCCAGTTCTTAAATGAGAACCAGTATTGTACTAACTTTCCTCAAACTGTATGAAATTGTATTCTTTACTTGTAATTTCCTGTCCAAAGTGAGACCTCCCAATGAAATTGCTTAGACCAGACAGAAGTCAAAAGATGGATGTGAGAGATTTCTTCTGTAGTTTTCAGATCTCTCTACAATTTCGGGCTATCAATTCTCAACTGCCTTTCTGCAGTAGCTCCGGGAAGGTTGGAGGTGAGCCGGGGCAAAAGAATGGAAGTGAACTCTAATGTGAGGTTGTGCAGAAACACCCTCCTTGTAAGGAGGAACACTAGTGGCAGTGACACTGAAAACAGTTGCAGCAAAATGGTGTGGCAGTAGCTAATTCAAGAAAAGCCCAGTGACTAGAAAGTGCATTCACTCATGCTTCTTTTCTTCAGGCTCTTACACAACAATATCCAATCTGTAACACAGGGAGTGGTCCGGTTTCACATCTTTCTTTTTTCTGAATCTGTACACTGGAACAGATGTGAAATTTCTGTATCTTAGTCCTGCAATAGAGATCTGGTCTTTATTATGTACCCATCAGACTGCAGTGGGAAGCAAATTACTTTGAGTCTTCCATCACTTTTGGTGGGGTTTATAAATATTAGTATTGTAGGTCTGCTTTAAAAATAAACTGTACTTAGCAAAGGGTTTGGAGGGGCCATGACCATGAACAATGCTTTCACTCTCATCACTGAGACATGGAAAGTAATTTGGAAAGTTCTGTAAGTGACTTACATGGCTTGTTGCCTACAGCATCTGCAAAAGCATTGATAAGAACTATGCCTAAATTAAACTGGCACTGCTGTATTCAAGAGGTTTTTCAGAGTTGCACATAGTTAGTGAGTGGCCTTCCAAAAAGCTCTGTTTCAAGTGCTAAACTACCAGTCTCTTCTCAATGTAGTTTTCCCTTAAGTGACTTTGCAGTATTAGAACATGGGACTCCAGGTTTATACTGAAGGTTTTTTTTTTTTTTCCAATTAAGCAAAAGGGTAAACAGTTCAGAGTATATTCCATCACTATTAGGTGATTTCTTCAAATCTATATGATTAGAAGTTGCAGATACTTGCTCTTCGGTTGCAGTTTTCAATCTGGACAACAGAAACGCAAAAAAAGGGAAGAAAATTACTTCCTTGTTTAGTTAACCTGAAAGTTTACAGCCTCTTTCGCTAAGTCAGTTGTAGGTACTGACCTTTTGAAATTAACAGCCTTGGAATATGAGTTAATGCTATATATATATCAAGTCCTTGTAATATTAAAGCCAAAGAGTAAATCACTGAAACATTTTCAGGAACAAAAATAATTAACCAAACTCCAGAGGAGTTAATACTACACTGCTACTTCTTTCATCTCTAAAGATAAAAGAACTGCTACTCTTACACATCTCTCTCCTGCAGACTTCAGTTTTATTTTTACAAGCTGAAATGAAAGTTGACAGCACTAAATTTACAAGTACACTAATCTATGCATATTGCTGCTCTTCTAAGTGTGACTTTGGTCCTTAAATATCTTTAGGTTTTCTAAGAAGTTGACAGTGTTTTGAAAATTTTCCTACTAATCAAAGCTTATTTTTGAAAGGAGCCTAATGTGTTTTCTCATGACGAACGAACACAATTCAACTGGGAAATGAAAAAAAACTTTCTGGTTTTGTGTTTGATTTTTTTTTTCAAAGCATCTTCCAGAAATTAAATTGATTTCCTTTCATAAAATATAGGCTGATAGGCAATCCCACCAAAACATTTGATTAGTAATACAGAACAATCACTCACAGCAATTGTTATAATAAGCACCTGAAAGGAAACCAATATTAACATTTTCAGTTACCTGAAAGAAGAATTAAATTGTATTTATTTTATAAAAGAAAGAAATAAAGTATAATACAAAATTCATGTTAAATTCAGTGTTTTAGGATTTGCATTCTTGCTTTGTGGGAAAGGAAAATTACTGTTAGGACTACAAAGATGACATCAATCTTGACAGCTATTGGAATCAAGTACCTGCCAAAAAGATCTGCCCACCTACCTGACAGCTTGTTATTTAAATACTTAAAATTAATTTCCTCTCCTTACTCTTGCAGAACAGTGCCTCAGAGAATAAATCTCTTCTTAAATATAAATGACTACTCTAGAAAGTAAGGTATACATTCTCTATAAATTAGGTTCAGTATTTCCTTGAGCCACAAACCTAGATCAGTGCTATAAGAGGAACATGAGGAAATGTGTATGTTCTTTTACAACCACAATAGCATAACATTTTCAATTACATACCTGAAAACCAATGTTAAAACAAAGGACCACTAAACTGTTAACTAGGTATTTTTGTTCTATTTCTACAGGATTTTGAGTGTTGTAGAACATACTAAGTGTCCTTGGTTGTAGTATAGGATGTACACAAAGTATTCTATCACCATCTTCATGAACTTTTGAATCCAGGTGGGGCAGTGTTTTCCCAGACCCCTCCCTCTGGGCCATTATCTTCTGTTAATGGCCCATCAGATGCCTTGCCCATGACTCATAGATAACCCCCTCCGGGAGTTGTCTCTGTTTAATGGGCCATCAAGGACCCCCTGCATGACCCATCATCCTATTGTGAGATGCTCCGCCCAGGGGGAGGAACCAAGCATTCTCACCTGGATATAATCTGGGGTTTGGGACAGTACAGGGGTCCCTTACCCACTGGATTCCCAGAGGAACAGAGCTACCAGACCTTTCTACAGGATCACTGCTTCAGGAAGACCTCATCTGGACTGCTTCCATCACTCTGCTCAGGCTGTATTCTGACCATGTCAGTGGTCTTTTGTATTATTGCATCTATTTTATTTTACTTTCTTTCCTTTGTTCCTATTAAATTGTATCTCTGACTTGGAGCCTCTCATTTCTTTTGCTTTCAAACCACTACACTAAGATAAAGTTTAGTTCATGCAACTCAGAAATTTTACACTCTGCATATGAATAAAACCTTAAAATTATCTAGTAGACATTCTCCTAACAAAAATAAAACAAGGCAGCATTATGAATTACAAGAGAAGCAATATTTAAGGTAATTTGTCTGTTAGATGATGAATACCTCAAAAAAGTATGTGTTACAGGATTAAATATGAGAACTATCATGTTTTAACCCCAAACAGAAGCAAAGTATCATGCAGCTGCTTGCTCACTTCCCCATTCACCAAGGTGGGATGGAGAAGAGAATGGGAGAAAAGATAAACTCCATAGGTTAAGAACAGTTAACAATGGAAATTAAATATTAATATTATTAATTATGACACAATGAAATGGGAGATTAAAAAAAGAGAGGAGGGAAAAAAATGCAAACACACAAGTGATGCACAGTGGAATTGCTCACCATCTGCTGACCAATGCTCAGCTGGTCCCCCAGCAGTGATGGGCTCCTTACTGTTTTAAAGTAGAGTTATGACTAAAAGTTCAAAATATGTCTTCCTTTTATTGCAGAAAAAAAGCACTTGGTAACCATTTGGTAAATTGTTGACTTTGACTAGGAAAAGTTTTTCTTTAAAACCCAATTCTAAAGTATCTCTCAGATGTTGAATCACTAAAGGAATGGGGAAAAAACATCACCTTCCTTTCAAATAAATACAAATACAAACATTATTAAAATAAAATAATATTGCCCTTATTAACAAAGACACGCTTTATAGTGAAAACATTTTTTCTCAATGTAGTTAAAAATTTGATTATTATTATTATATTATTAAGCCTAAGACCTTATCACTGTGCTAAACTATAAGTGTCCATTGCCCAATAATATCCTTGAGATTTGTGGTAGAAGGATAAAATAGAGAAATATGTCATGGATAGAGACCTGACAAACAACAGTCTAGAAACACAGCATCACTTCTTCTACATGAAATACTGACAGACAGATGATGATAGACAGGAATTTGATTTTTACCAAGCAGAAAAGCAGTGTGAAGCTATGGCTTCTAGGCTAAAGTCAATCCATGATATTGTGCTTATCTAAATGTACTCACAGATATATTACAAGTGCGATTGCAGGTGGCAACTAGAAGTTAATATCTGAGAAGGTATTTCTGTTTTACTGGTAGCATAACGAGCCATGTTAAAACAGTGTGGATAGCACTGTGGAGCTTAAATTACTATGTAGGAAATCTATGAATGAGCTCACTGCTCTGCAGGTTATTCTATTGGTATATTTATTTTACTGTATTGGTCAAGCTTTAAAGTTTTCATTTCAAAAGTTGTTTTCTCACTACAGATGCTGGAGCGATGTATAAAACTATAATATCCTTATGAAAAACATCACAACTAGGAAAAATAGTAATGGAAATTGTAATCTTAGTTCTCTGAATCACTAAATACAGAAATATATACATGAAAACTGTAATCTAGTGTATCTGACAGACATACTACATAACATGAACTGATCCTAAAATCCCTCCTCAGACAGGAAGTGTCACATGAGTGTATCCATATCCAGATGTTAAAGCTTGCTGCTTGTCTCACAAACATACGTTTTATACTGCACACCATATTATACTATCAATATAAACATGTGTCACAAAGAAGTTTATTTGCAGAGACAGAACTTTAGAAGAGAAAGAAACATAAGACAAAATCAATACCAAAACAGAATCAATAAAACAAATTAGATTTGCAGTATTGTTCTTCCTATTCCTGTTTATATTTTACTTACCAAGGCTTTAGCACTTTTTTTAACTTCAAATTAAGTTTTTTCAATTCCTCAAGTGTACTACATGAAGTGTTCCAGAACTCAGATCTAACTGCACATGGATATGCAAGTCTTTCTTCTCCATTTATGGAAAAAAACCAAAAAACAAATAAAGGAAAGTAAATTAAAAAAATAACTCGTTACAGCACATAATCTGGAAGTAATTAATAGTCTATAACTTTTGGAAACATGTCTGTCCTACCAAGGATTTACCAAAGGGTGTGACAAAAGGGGGACATTCCGATCTCTTTCCAACATGTTCATGTTGGAACCACTGTGGCTAATTTACTTCCATGGGTGTGGTGACTTTGTATTAGTGAAACTAGAGAAAGTCTTGTGTTATAGATTGGGACTAAAGGTTTTTGAATTTAGCTCACATGAACTTGGTGCATCGCTGCTTAAAGTAATGCTCAAGCAATCCACTGCAGTTCTTGAAACGGTAGCCACATGGACTGGGCTGTAACATGCAGTGATGGGTACTGACATTTCAGAACGCCAGCTGTAGAGGGTTTACATGGCAAGGGGTTGTTTCCAAGGAGGAGAGGAGCTCCAGGAGTGGCTTCTGAGAGAAGATGCCTGATGCTGCCTGCACATGAACAGAAAGTTCCAGACAACTCCAAGAAAGACCCAGTGCTGCCCAAAGCTGGTGCTTCTGCAATAACATGTTTGAGAATGGGGACATAAAGTTGTACAACAGCATCTGGGAGACTGAAGTGACTATATGTGAGAGCAAGAGCCTTGCAGACCCCAAGGCAGTGCAGAAGGAGTGGCAGGAGTTGCTCCAGGCACCAGAGCAGAGATTTCCCTGCAGCCTGTGGTGCAGCCCATGGTGAGGCTGCAAATTAAGTAAGCAAAAAATAAATCCAAGCATGGATGTATGTAGGAGATAAGCTGTACTTGAATCATCCAGACTGAGCAATATTGTTGAGGCCTCAAGGCCATGGCACTGAGGCCTGTAGAGGTTGTGGCGCAGTTAGAAATTTCAGTGCCAAGAGTGTGTCACATTTAGAAATTCCACTTAAGGTGTTAACAAGGGTCAAAGGATTTCATAGTAGTTAGTAAGTATAGTAATTGGTGTGAACATAGTAGCTACCTTAAACAGTTTATTAAACGAGTGTGCATTCTTCCCTGTGCCATGTACCAATGAAAATGTATCGATAACTGTAAACTATATAGAGTGTATAAAACCTGCCATCTTACATAGAATAAGGGAGAAACGTAGCAGTAATCATATTGATTGGACCTGCGTTTGCTTTGCCGACTTCCCTTTTTTATTTCGGGGTTTTTCCTGCAACTTCGGATGCAGAATTAAGACAAAACAAAGGCAGAAATTAATGGTATAGAAGAAACTAAAAATTAGGCACTATTGTGTCATGCAAAAGTTTTCTTTTTTCTTTTCTCAAAGAATATTCAACAGTGGAAACTTAAGGAAGGCCTAAGAGCAGGGCATGGAAAGATTAGTCTTTAACCTGAAATGAATAATTTAGGTAATGTTGGTCTTCTGCAAGAAACAAACAGTGCTAATGTTTCCAAACACTAGACTAGTTGACTAATAAGAATCTCTAAAAAAACATTTAATTTGAACATGGCACAGGTGAAAACCAGAATTGATGACCAAATGTATCAGATGTAGGAGGATACTCAAATGTAATTAAAAAAATAATTAATCTTTACTGATCTCTGGACTAAGTGCTCTTATAAGCTTACACATGTACCATTAATTGATCCTTTCTAGATGTACCTTCTAGGCACTTATTCTGTGTGTAGACTTCCCGAGTATCAATGGCAAGACTCTTTTTTTTTTTTTTTTTAATATATATATAAGGTTTCACTACCAGAAAATCCACTTGGTTTAATGTGCATAAAGTCTAAATGTCTAGAACAAAATAAATGTGTGCTTTTCTCCTGATGTACTAAACTAACATGAGAGAAAAGAGAGGAATCACCAGAATTTTTGGCTTGGCATTGCAGGCTAAAATTAATTCTATCAAATAAAACCCATACCAACAACACTCAAATCCCCCACATTTCGGGTCTAAATTAAAATTAGTCATCTAGAGACAGCTCAGCTCAAGTCATATTTTCAGTCTAATCCCTCCAAAAAATGATACAGAGTTTTAGCTTACTTTTCACAGTCAAATTTAGCTTTTAAACACTTGGTTGATACACTTGAAATAGCCTTTATATGTAGGAGGCATGTACTTTAAAGTAGCAATGCGTATGAAGCTTGAAAAGTGTTACAGTGTACTGGCTACATGGTGGAGAAAATAAACTCGTTAGATGGCACGCTACAGTAACTTGTTCCCCTCTTCAAGCCATAATCTTTGAGGTCATAAGTTTACCCCTGTGAAAATGATGAGAATTTACTTCACTACAATAAATCAGTCTCCAAAGCCAAAGAAATGTATGGATATGATCTTCTCCTACTATCAGCTTGGTCTGCTTGCTACCTACAAAGTTTTTAGCCTGTCCAGCACTAATTTACTGGGACTTGATTTTCAGACAGAAGTAAGATCTGACTTCTCTTGAGTGTTTTCATATTTACTTGGTGTGTTGCTGTTACATCAATATGTTTTGTGCACACAGGTGTGCATGTCCCAAGTGGATTGGGCAGTCAGTTTGGAAATCATGCTCGAAGTTATTTTTTAATTAAATTCTATCCTCATTTGGTATAAAGAAACATCAAGATTCATTCATATTCAGCAGTTTTACCATCTTTGTTACTCATTCTTCAGAGCTCTCACTTGTATCTCAGAGGCTCAAAATCTACACAACTTCATCAGATGTTACAAGAGTTTTCTCTGGGCTTAACAATATGGTCAGCTTCTGTCCCAAGTTCATTTGCAATCTTAATTTCCAAACTGAAGGCACTGGAACTGCTTAACTATCAGTAATGACATCCCTCCATCTGCCCTTAAACAGATGGAAAACTATCCTTGAAATGAACCTGTTGCAAGCTTTATACATCTCATCTTTCAAAAGTATTTCCAATTCATTTACACTACATCTGTCAATGAACAGTTCGCCCACTGCTAGTGCCTGTATCAATATCTAAATGTATCACTAGAAATTGCTTCTCTTTTCTTCAGAGAGAGTGGCTCTGTTTCCATGGGGAAAATAAGTTATTTTAACTAAGACATGATAAATTTACCTCCCTTCAGGGGGAAAAAAAAAAAAAAAAGAAAAAAAAAAAAGAAAAAAAAAGTGGTATACATTTGTTCTTTCTTGTCTTACCACTTGGCTTCCTCATCCACATTTATTTTCTTTCTTCCAAAATGAGAACTGTCAAGACAGTTAATTTTTATTTCTATCTTTACCTTTTCATGGACAGTTTGTCTACTGTCACTTCCCTAATATTGCCAAACTCAGTCTCTACTTAAATCATGAGTTTGTTGGTATTCCTATTTTTTCCTACTGTAGTGCTGCAGTTACTGCATCATTTATGATTTCCATGCACCCCAACTTCAGAGAACAACAAAGCGATACAGCCTGATTACCATTCTCCTCCAAGGCAGTATCAGCCTCCAGAAAGAAATGAGGCAAAAGGAAAGGAAATATATAATGATAGACTAGGTAAATGACAACTAAAAAAGAATATAGTAACTAATAAATAATTTTAATGTTCTAAATAAAAGCCTTGAGTTAAGGAACTGTTTCTTATTGTTGTTGATAGAATATAATATGCAAGATAAATATAATGAAAATAGGATTTCAGAATGTCATCTGACTCTACTGCTTTTTAAAAGATGTTTGGAAATTACAACTTTCTGCATTTAGATATAAAACACTGGCCCCATTTATCTTCTTATGTTTATATTCATCACCATCTTAAGCAAACAAATTTAGGAAAGATGTGAGTAAAAATGGTTTTCATCATATACTTTAGGAGCCCTAAATCAAGTCATTCTTTTAGAAAGGTACTAAGGAAACCTGAAAGCTGGCTCTTGAACATATTTAAAGAGAAACCAACCAGCAAAGAAATATTTCAGTCCAATTTGAAGAAGGCATGTCTTATTTTCATGTCTATCAATTTATAAATTCATATTTAAGGAACAGAATTATTCTGACTCTCTGGATCAGCTATCCTTCTGCAAAAGGATATTGCTATTCAAAATGCCATTTTCTGATACCCTGTTGAGATAGGGCACTCCTTTGTGTCAGGGTTTCATAGAAAGTTAGTGTCCTGTAGGGGACACAGTCTCAGGGTTGTTCACAGCACAGTCACCCACAGCTAACCAAAAGGGTATATCAAGCAGAGAGCTATCTTTGAATTCTCATTTTGTTTGATATTTATTCATAACATTCAAGATTATGCCTACCTGTGCAAGTTTAGGATACTGACTACTTTCCCATGAAAGAATCCTAAATAGCACCCCATAAAGCTTTTTTCTATTTAGGAACATTGAGGTGTGAAAGCATCTGGAGTTTACATTTATTGTTAAAATACCAGCAGAAGAAATTTGTTATTCTTTCCTGTCTCAATTCACTTAGAAAAACTCAGTTTCCAATTCCTAAAGTGTTGACATGCAAAATAGCACACACGATTCCATTCCTTATGTTGAAGTCAGTTTTCAAACACAAAATTATCAGACTAGAAAGAAAGAAAATTGATAGGAGGAATTGACCTCTTCCATGATTGGCAAGCATGCATTCCAGTCTATTCCTTTTCTATGAATTGTTTCAGGGTTAAACTCAATGGATGTTTAGAACAAAAATGTTGTAGTAATCTGCAGTGAAGCAATCGGGAATTAAGTCTTCTCACTGCCAAAAGATTTAACAAAAGCTATTCTGTTCAGCTCTGTGCTTAATGTCAGAGGGGAGTGTACCAAGATGCTAACAGAGTAATAAACAATCCTGAGTTGTCATGAATGATGCTTGTCTGAGAAGAAAGCAGGAAAACTGCAGCTTAAAAACAAACCAAAAACATCCATACATTTAAAAGATGTCACTATGGTCTTGAAAGTTGTTTAGAAAAGGATTGTGGCCATGAGCTTTAGAGCATTTGATGCATGCATAGGAACCAGCTCTTTGATGATTTTTTAGGACATGAAAATCCTTTCTTAAATAATTTTCTATAGAAACTTAAATGCTTAAGGAACATCAAAGTCTAGTATGTAATGTCTCTTCATTTCTTATAAGCTTTTTGACCTGCTCTTGAATATAAGCACCTAAATTGTTGTTCAAATCCTATAAGCCCCGCATAGGAACTACAGCAGGCAGTCTGATCTTACAGAACATATCGTTTTGCTTTTTTTCTCATCTCTCTGATTGCATAGCTAAAATAAAACTTCCTAAGGATGAACTTGTTTTCATGAATTTCCAACACCAATCCAGATATTTCTGTAATTTCTTTGTAACATATTTACTTTTTCACAAAAAGCAATAGTCCAAATTGAGTTCTTTTTTCTATCATTCCTTACAAAAACCCTGTTATGTTATATGCATTCTATCAACCATTTGTTGTGGTAGAACATATATTTCATGTTGTACTACCATAAAATAAAAACTGTTTCAGTGCTGCACTTTTTAGCACTTCTCTTTTGTAAACTTATAAACTTGTGAAAATCCAGTGAATTTTGTTCTATTACCTTTAGTAAACCTAAACCAAACTAAACTAAACTAAACCATGTCATTCTGTACAGAAATTTGGTCAAACTGACAAAGATTTTGCTAAATGAGTAAATAGATACCAGAATATCTTTGAACAGAGAGAATTGGGTAGGGTTTTTTGTTTTGCTTTCTGGGGCTTTATCCCTCTTTTTTTTTTAATTTTTTTTTTTTTAATTTTGTGAAGAAATGCAATTACTTTTACTCTACACTATAAGTTACAATAAAATGCCTGGAGATAGAAAAGGTTTTACATTATCCTTATAGATGCTGTTTTAAAGGCAACAACAGTTTTTGCTCATTAACTTTCTTTTAAAAGTAGAAATATTTTTTATTGGAGCAGAACTGGCACTGGCTTGCTACCCAGTCTCATTTACTGCTTTGATTTCTGGCTTTAGTATTGTTTTGCCTATCTGTTTCTGACTCTTGCCAGGCTCAGTCATTCTCAAAGGTTCTATCCTGTGACCCACTGATCTTAGTTTTCCCTTTTGCCCTGACTTCCATGAATTGGATCATAATGTTCTCCCTTTGTAGAGACAGAAGGTTACATGACCCACACTTAAAGATCAGCAGAAGAGAAAGTGAGCCGAGTTGTGTAAAAGGGATTTTTACTCCTGCTGTGGGATTCAGTACTGGGTAACAGGCTTCTTTCTGTCCTCAGAGCTTTACTGTGCTTTTGCTAGCTCACAAGGTGATAAAACACTTTCCTCTGAAAATCTGTCCCTCAGCCATCACTGCTCAAAAACTGTGTGTCTTCCCTGTCTGCCATTCTGGAATTCTGCTTTTCAAAGCATACATTTTCATGGTAGAGTTGATCCCTGTAGAAAAAAATAAATTCATACAGTGGAGGATGCAGCAATGGCCAAGGAGTTCTCTGCACAGGGGGCCAAATCCAGTCAAGAGCTTCATCACAATATCTCCATCTGGAAGTGTGTGAAATATCCTAGTGAAATAATAGACTAAGCTCAGTCTTAGGAGAGCAGATGCTGGACAACTACATGGTGTTGTAACTCAATGAGATGAGAAAATCTGTCCCTGCAGTTCAGGGAAATCTCTCCCAGGCACTAACATTTTGCTTTTTCCAGTCTCTGCCCAATTTTCTTTTAACTTTTCTTATTACTTACGGTTCTCCTTCAGTTCTACAATTTTTCTTCTACCCTTCAATCTATCCAACTTCTTTTTCTCTAATCATTGTCCCAGGGTATCTTCTATTGTCCTAAAAGACCATCTATTATCCTATACATAAAGAAGCTTCTTCAGTTTTGTTGTCTTGCACTTATAGTCAGCTGATGTACAGACATACCTAGGCTATGAATACTTCTCTTTATATTTTTCAAGTGGTACTTAATATACCATATTCCTTATTACAAAGAAATGTTTGCTTTCTTAGACGCATTGCAGCTATACTTCATAGGAAACGTACTGACTTCCACTTGCACAGGCACTCACTGGCATTTGTTTACTCATCAACAAGTTGCCAGAATTGTTTGTGGATGCCTTGTGAGAAGGTTTATAATGCAGTTTTGCATATCCAAAGTCAGTATTGTCACTGACAGCATTTCATTAGCAAGTTCTTCCAAGATGATAATTTGATTTGATAAATTATGAAGGCTGAGAATTTTAGGAACCCCCTGGTAAGCAGTAGCAGTCCATGGGAATAGCAGTGACTGGCAAAGAGGGGAGGAGGCTGCCCAGGAGACAATGCTTGTTATCAAGTCTGTTGGCAATAAACACGGCTAGTAATGCTTAAACAAATGCTTCCTGAGTAATTTCAATTCCTTGAATCTCTTCTCAGTATTAGTAATGTGTTCCAGTTTTTATCTTGTTAGAATAAAGAGGGGTTTACTTTTCCCTTACATTTCACTCAGACTAGTCTGACACATACCGGGAATGCTAATCCTGAAGGACTGAAGAGAGCAACTGCTCAGTTGCTCTTGGTGTTTCATGTATTTCAGGCTGTCAGGACAGACAAACAGGGAGACCCTCCATCAAAGTGAAGCCACAAAGATGAGGCTGAAGAGCATTTCTTCTGCTGTGGGAAATATTAGTGAGATAGACACCTACCGATTTTGGACAAAAAAAATCATATTGCTGAGAGATGTGAAAGCTAGTAAAAGTTATTAAGATATCATCCACATATATCCTTGAAAGCAAATATCTCATTAACCTTCTTTAAAAATCAGACATCTTGTCATTGATACAATTATAAAGTAACTACAAATATTAATAAAAAGTGAAATTTTCCGCTAAAGTGAACATGTGCCCTGTGGTCAGTCTAAGAACACCACACAGCAGGGGCTAGTCCTTTCCTTTCAAAGGATGATGGAGGCCTCAGCTTATATGAAGAGTCTTGCTAATAAAATAGCATAACTGTAGTATCCAGTGATATTTTTTCCTTAATCCATACATTTTTATGAATATGTTAACCAACATAAAACTTGCATTATGCACTGCATGCAAAATTACCTATTTTCAGTTAAACCCAAGTTGTCAACAAGAGAATATCTATTAAAATTGGAAGCAATTATTTATTAAAAAAAAAGAAAAAAAAAAAAAGAGAAGGGCAGAAATTGCACAAAATGTCATGATTTCCCTTAAGCTCACCTTTCAAATCTGATTTGGATTTTCACAGTCTAGATAAAAGCTTTATAGTCTCCAGCATATAAAAAATGAGAAACACTTGGTGTAATGTACTGAGAAGCTCACACCAAATAACAACGAGCTTTACAATATTCATGTTAAAGTTCTGCAACAAGATCACAAGTTCTCTATTTGTTTCTCACTGTTCAGTGTTACCAATAGACCAGAAAGCTTAATGATAAGCAGAATATCTATATCTATGTCATCTGCTGTTTGTGTATTGATTTAAAGCTAAATTTTAGACAAAACCTATTCTCATAATCTAATTTTCAGCTGACAAAAGCAGATGAGATATACTGATTACAACTGCAAGATAATGCCTGCTTTAGAAGTACAACTTCACCTACTCATATGGAATGCCTGTTCCTAAATAAGCAATTAAAGAAACAGACCTGAAAGTAATTTGTCAAAAGCAAATTTGCTTTGTTTATAGCAAGTGTCACAAAACCGACCTGAAGTTCATTTTCTGAATATGACTAGGTATTACCAGCCCTATACTACCTGTTTTGTATTTTGGGGGTTTTTGGGGTTTTTTTAAGGATTCGGTAATATTACTGCAATTTTTTTTTTCCTTTCCAAGCTTGAAGTTGAATTTTTATTCCTTTCTGTGTCTCCCTTTTTAATACAGGAATCAAGTGACTGTTATACCATGCATCATGTCTTAATAATGAAAACATCCATTCCTGATCCACAGTACAATCATAGAACTATTGAGTATATTAGGTTGGAAAAGCCTGAAGGATAATAAGGTTGAACTCTTAATTAAGGACCACCCTATTCACTGTGAAACTGTATCCCCAAGTGCCACATATAAATATTTTTGGAACAGTTTCAGGGATGTTGATTTAAACCACCTCCTTGGGAAACCTGTTCCAGTGCCTGACCACCTTGACAGTGAAGAATTTTTTTCCTAACATCTAATCTAAACCTTCCCTGGCACATCTTGAGGCTGCTTCCTCCTGTCCTGTCACTTGGGAGAAGGGATGAACCCCACTTGGCTACACTCTCCGGTGGTTGTACACAGTGATGAGGTCCCCCTGAGCCTTCTTTTCTCCAGGATAAACATCCCCACCTCCCTCAGCTGCTCCTCACAGGACTTGTGCCGCAGACACTGCCCCAGCTCCGTTGCCCGTCTCTGGACACATCCCAGCACCTCAATGTTTTTCTTACAGTGAGGGGCCCAGAACTGAACATGGGATTCACGATGCAGCTTCACCACCGCTGAGTACAAGAGCAAATCTGTGGCTAACAATTTTAGCAAACAGACACTAATGCTTGTATCCTTATCTCATGCTGTTTCTCACTCTTAAAGGCCTGGCAGATGGACAACTACCCCATACCGTTTTTTTCCAAAATGCTCCTCAAACTTCCTAAATAATCATTGTTAATGAAAACATGGCAACAGTTAGGTTTTTGTAGGGCTGAAAGGACTTATCCCTTTCATCCATTCCTCCAGTGTGTCTTGCCTTATTCTCAACTTTTGATCTCAATAATAAAATTATCTTATTATTCTTACTGCTTATTACCTTCTTATTCTGACTTCTTACACTTATTATCTTTAGTACTGCTAAATGCTAGTAGTATGAGTATAGACAGTTATTCCCTTCCAGGGGAAAAAAAACAACAAACTGATAAATCCAAGATTTCCAATAGCTATCTTTGTACCAAAATAATCTTCTGGAGTAGGAACCTTTACAAGAGGGTCAAATAAAAAGTAATTTCAACAAACTCTGATTTTCCTCTCTCCTCCATGGTATGTTAAGTCTAGTTGTCTAGAACATCAGACATTTTGGCTATTAAAATGTCTTGCTTCCTGATTCCTGTCTTTCCTAATGAACTGTCAAGTCATCTGTTCTGCCCATGGTCATGATTTACTAACCATATCTGATAGTGATATCTTTTGACATGCATTTGTCTAATTTGGATGCCATCTCCATGTAGCAATTTTACCAGGGTGAACCTTATGCTATTGGTAGACCAGCCGTGATTTTAATAGTATCAAATTAACTTTTGAAATCTGAAAAATCAGCATTTCATTTTAAAAAAGAAAACAAAAAACTCAAACAAACCTTCTCCTGTAACCACATAGAAGAACATTCAAAGCTGAATTTTTCTTCCAAAATAATCTGTGCTGTCCCATTGCATAAATTTCCAGAGAAGAAAGTCAATATCAAGGAATCAGATGTCTATTGGAACTAAGACACAGTTGAAATCTCTTGACTCTTCTACAGTTATCTTAGTTGTAAACAGCAAGTGAGCTCTCACATTAAAAACGTTTTAATATCTATTTTCTGTACTAGAACAGGTCATGTATAATTAAAAGTATGATTTGATAATAAAATCTGTCCTTAAATTCTTTCAAATAAATTAAAATAGCTTTTTTCACTCCTGAATGTAAGATTAGATATTGAGATAAGATTTGAATACTTTATAGTCTTGTTATAATTACAAATCTACTTCTCTAGATTTTATTTGTATTTTAAAAGACTTTGGCCAATACCACAGCTAAATGCATGAAGGAGAAACCCAACAGTTCTTTGTCATACACAGTGTATGAACCAGAGGCAATAAATATGTGTCTCTGTGTGTGTGTGTGTGTGTGTGTGTATGTGTGTATGTGTTTTGACATGCACAAGTGTGGTGTGAGAGAGAAAAAGGGAAAATCCTTCTTTATAGAAGAGTCATGGCAAGCTGGCAACAGCATGCATTCAACTGTTCTAAGCTAACACTTCTTACGCAAAACAGATCAATGCACTGGAAGCATAATATTTCATAGATGGCCTTATTTAAAACTTTTAAAATTGGTTGACTGGTTAATCAAATGGTATTACCAACAAAAAGTAGAAGTCTTATTTGGATATGACCTATTTATCTTTCTAGCATGCTGAGTTCCTCAAAAATGAAGATGACTCCTAAATATTATGTTAATGATATTTTTTTCCTTTAGTTTTGAATGTATTTTACATGGAATCAACCCTGAATATGGAAGAAAAATGGAATTACTATCTATCCTCACACTGATGACATAGCAAAAAGCTATTACATCTGCCAACAGAATCTTTTATAGTTAAATATATGATGATACAGTACTTAGAAATGTTAGCACTTCCTAGTCTCAGCACTTTGATCAACATGAAGATAGTCTCACCATGCTTCCACAGTGTTATAAAAACCTGCAAATGACCAGCACCGGTAGCAAAATAAATTCTACAAAGTAAATATAAACGGCATCTGCTGCTCAGAATACTTAAGCCTTATAGCTGGAATTTGAAAGGCATATTCTAAGCAAAACTGCTGCTGAGATAGCATTTTTTAGAGGCTTGTGGGATATTAGAAGTCTATCAATGACATGCATTATCACTTCAAATGTACTGTGGAATCCCATAAAATAAGTGTTCAGATTCCACATACTTGGAATTGGGCACAAAAAGGTTTAATTTCTCCTGATTTCATGCAATGGTTTTTTCACTATGATATCGTTTTTGGCACTTCTGAAATTGAAAAACTAAGTAAATAGGTTAAACCTTAAAATAGCTTGGTAGGAGGGGAACATGGCTTAGAAGGACGGAGGGTTGTGCCTGACATATTACTTGAATGATGAAGTTCTATTTCCATGGTAGAAGTACCGTCACACTTTGTCAAGCTTAGCCAAGATGCAGAACCTATGCAAATGTATAAGAAAGGATGCAGGGCAAAATGAAAGATCTCTGATCAATGGTCTCTTGTAGGGGTGTTTTAGCAAATGACTGCACCAAAGCCAATGTCCTGCCTAATGCCAGAAGCTTTCAGCTTTTTAAGAGAACTGCATATTCTGGTCTAGCCAAACTACACAAACCCCATCTTTTCATTAGCCTTTTAAATTATTGCTTCAGAATGTGAACTAAAAATGCTAGAACATATTTCCTTTTCATCACCTCCTCCACGGGGCAGTAAACTTTGCTTCAAAAAAGGCAAGGAGAGCTGGAGATAGATGTGTCACATCAGCCTAGCAAGATTCACTAGAGGACATGCATCAAAACCCAAAGCATTCAGCATTACAAGGGTGGCCAGCACTGATAAGGAGAAAGAAAGGGAAATTATTTTTTAATCTGCTTAGCAAAGATGGAAAAAAAATATACACTGTTTTCTGGATGACAAAGATACAGACCAATGCGCTAGTACATCTGAAAAAAAAAGCCCAAACCAAAAGTCTCTTTGGAGTCTGAGAAATGATTGCATTTTACTTTCATGAAAGACATTTCCCATAGAAAACACTTTGTCCTTACAGGTATTGTCTACTCTGGCACCACTCCTGAAATGTACATATTAATGTACATGTTAATGCATAATAATGTACTAAGTCTTCAATAATTTAATGTTGAAAACCATTTGAATTATTTGCTAATTTAGACATTCATCATGTAGTTTTCCCTAATATTGAAGTAATTCTGAGGATACTGAACTATAACAATTTCTGTGTATTTCAAAAACACTTGTTTCTTTTCTATTAAGTTTGTCCTGCTGCAAGTTAGCTAAAATTTCTAGATTATTGCTTTTCCTCATAAAAAAGGAGCATAATTAATTTCTTCTTTTTTCATCCTTGCAGAGAAATATGTAGACTGAACAGTTTTGCCAAAGAAATCTTACATAAGGAGGTTCAGAATAAATCCTGGCTGCATTGAAGTGAAATGCATAAGCTAAATGTGGCCCTTAACTTTTGGCATATATGTTTGTCATCTGAATCTAGCAGATAATCAAATACCTTATAAATATCTCTCTTCAAGCAGTAAGCTTTTTCTGAATGTTTTGTGCTTTCATAAAAAACAGGACTAGCACATTTTGTCAAAATCATTGCAACCCGAAAAATATTTATTGATAATACTAGAACATCATAATTATATGGTATTATCTTGAAACTACCCTTTTACAGAAGATTAAGAGGATATTATTGTCATTAACATGAAAGATTCTGGTATAAACAACATATAGAAACACTAGAAAGATTAAAGTACATGGTTCAATACACACAGAGATGACATGAAAAATAAAGAGAAATTCAAAATGAAAGTAATTAATTCAGTGCACTGAGAAAAATGCATAATTTCAGACATCAGAATTGAAACTGTTAAAAAAAACCAGCAAGTTTTTCAATACAATTAACTAATGAAAAAAACTTGTTTTTGCCTTGAGTGGCCTTTATGGTAGTCGTTCTCCAAAACTCCTTGGGATAAACAGACCTTTTGGTCTAATGGAGACTTTAATTCTTTAGCTTTGGAATACCATGTGCATTTTAAATGCATTTCATAAGTTTTATGGAAGCCACACATCTTTTTTAAAAATCTTTAAAAGTGGTTGTTTTTTAAGGTCAAGTGACTGAAATTAAACAACTTTTGGAATAATTTTAACCCAGAAATGATTGACTGAATGTAAAAGGAGAGATGATTTTTTCTGGGGAATAATTAAATTGGAAAAATTATCTTTTGTGTCTAGAAATGTCGTATTTAGCACTAGAACTGAAACCCTGCCTGATGCCTCATCTCACAGGTGTTTAGAGGTCTGGGTCAGCATGAGCATTCTTAAGTGAGAATTCTTTTTACTCTCTCAATGGCTAGACTAAATGTTTTTCAAGTCAGGACACAGAACTTTAAGGAAAGTAATTAACAAAAAAGTGACATTTAGGAAAAATTAGGAAAAATGACAGCTCACTATCAAGAATAGTGAATAATATCACTATTAGAGTACTCAGGGGAATAAAGAAACAGAAACTAAAGACATTGCATTGTCACACTTTTGACAGGAGAGTTGATTCAGGGCACACCATTTACAGCCTTGTACATGTACATCAGGTTACTGATAGCTTCAGTAACCTTGATTGTGTCTTGGTTCTAAATAAAACTAGCCATTATTCAACTCTGACTGTAGAGAAGAGCTAATATGAAAATCAGTATATCTTATGAAATGACAAACAAAACTTCTTACATCAGGTTATTTAAATTATACTTCCTGATCCTCCAATTTTCTCTGTGTTCCTCCATGGAAATTCATAAAAGGGCAGAGTATATTTGGTCAATTTTAAGGCTAGGAATTGGCTGCATTTCTGAGAGAGAATCTTTGTCACAATGTTTGATGAAATGTGTCATTCTTCGTATCTTGAACTCCATGCTCAGAATTATTACAGAAAAGGTTTCAGATAGCATAGATTGCACTCATTCTGTGAATACATAATCTGTTGATATAATCATCTTCTTTTGTCTTCTAACACCTAAAAGACAATTGTAGCATGTAAAATGATTTTTTTAATATTGACGGTTAAGATTCAATACAAATATTTAATATTTTAAACATATATCTGCTGCACCAAATGCAACATTTCAAATGTCATAAGCTGAGGGGTATTCATGCTTTCTGAATTCATTTTGTCTGCATCAGATTATTTAAAGACTTTAGCAAGTACCTTTTTTTCAGAAGATTTTTATTCTTGTTAGAACTGCTTTATTACCCATCTGTTCTTTAAATAGTTCTTAAGAAAGCAATTTCAATTTAATTTCCATTTTCAGTGAACTAATTATATCTTTTGTGTAGAAAGCATGATGTGTGAGAGTAAAAAGGAATTCTATTTAAATACCCCAATATTATGGGGAAGCGTATGTAGTTATCATTTTCCTGCCTGAACTTTACTGGCCAAATTTTCAAATATGATCTTTTGTTCACACTTTTGTTATTGCAATGACTTGCCATTCCTTAATGGTTAAGAACAATTGCATTTCATTTGTTGCTTTACAATATTTTTTTTTTAATTTGAGACATTGTTAAATATTTCCTTCTCTGTAAGTAATTGTTCTTTGTAAGTGCTTCCTTTACTGGCACAGAAATATCCACTCATACACAGAATTCCACACAAGGTTTTAACCGTATCTGACAATATGGCATTAATGTTTCATCATTTCATCATTACTACTGAAAATATTTTGCTTAATACATGAAATCATGGAATTCACTGCTAGTCAGCGGGCACAGATAATTTCCTCTTTAGGTCCCAAGAGCTGAGATCCAAATTTAGAAGAGGGGGAGGGACATCTGTTGGAGTGAGTCCAGAGAGGAACCACCAGGATTGTTAGAGGGATGGAACACCTCTCCTATTAAGAAAGGCTGAGAGAGTTGGCTTTTTTCAACCTGGAAAAGAGGCAGCTTCAGGGTGACCTAATTGCTGCCTTGCAGTACCTGAAAGGAGCTCTAAGAACACTTTTTACATGAGCATGTAGTGACAGGAGAATGGTAAACAGTTTTAAAATGAGAATAGGTTTAGATTAGATATTATAAAGTAATTCTTTACTGTGAAGGTGGTGAGACACTAGCACAGGTTGCCCAGAAAATTGTGGCTGCTCCATTCCTGGAAGTGTTTAAGGCCAGGTTGTGTGGGGCTTGGAGCAACATGGTCCAGTGGAAGGTGTCTTGCCCATGGCAAGTTCCAAGGGTCGGAACTAGATGAACTTTGAGGTCCCTTTCAGCCCAAGGTTTTCTATGATTCTCTTATTTTTAGTATTTTCCTTGAGTGTTTTTTCTTTTCTGAAATAAGATAATATTAGGAACTTGAAAGTCAATACGATTTACTCAAGCAAAATTTTCCCCTATGTTCAAAGAACAACTGGACTTTTGACTACCACTTAAAAATGCTAGACCATAAACTGTTTATAAGACCTTTCACTGTTTTAAAATATATTTCAGATCTTTCTGATTTTATTAGCCCATACTATAAAGACTCTTTTTCAGTTCAATTTAAAGCAGTTTGTAGGTTTTAAGCAACAGAGATCCTATTTCAAACATTAGAGCATTGAAACTTTTGCACTTTCTGGACAAATCAAGAAAAGCAAATAATAAAAAACAACCCAAAACCTTCACCAATAAAATAACCATGAGTCATCTCTGAGTCATCTCAGTCTGTGGATATCCAATATTCAGATTTTGCATTATGTAACCCAAATTGCCAGCTACTTGCTTCAGAGGACTAGAGCTTCAAAACAGATATTAACAAAAAAAGAGGATGTTGGCATGCAAGACTTTCAAAGAACAGAACGTGACAAAAATGAACAATTCCATTATCACCTGATCAGTAAGAATTTAGATAAATTAATCTTATAATTGAAATGCATTCTTTACAGAAGTTTTGGGATACAAAAATATAAGATAAGGCATGTACAAGCTCTCATTAAGTAATAGATTTACTATGTTGTGTAATCTTCAGATTTTCTGTACCCAAAGAATTGGCTGGTTCAGAAGATTTTCAGTAATTTGTTCCATTTCCAATGAACAGATAAGTACAGAATGCTCACTTCTAACTTTAAAATAAGACTGACATATGGATGTCAATTGACACACCTCCTCATCTGCTGCAAGTCAAACTTTTCCAAAAATGGGATAAGACAGCAGAAAGCAAGACCAGTATAGTTTCTTAAAAGGCTGCAAAAGTATTCCTTAGTTTAAATCATAAAAATATTATTTTGCATTAGTTATTTGTCTCAAAATGCTGCAGTGACTAAAGCAAAGATAGAAGTAAAAATAAAGAAAAAGCTGTTTCACATCAAAATCCTGATAACACACTTCATAGCAACTACAAACAGATGAGTTCAGAGTTGTAATTAAACAATGTATTTTCAACCAGATTAAATATTTAATTTTTAAACTTTTCTACCCCATTTGTTTACTTTATGTAGCTTTAAAGTAAAAAATATTCATAAAAATGCTTCTAAAACATTAACAATTAAACATTCAGGAATGCTTTTAAGAGCCTATCAGTTTTATATCAAACATTTTTTTTAAAAAGAGTACAGACTGAAAATTATAAAAGTTCCCAAAAAGCAAAAAATTCTCCAAAGATTTAGATTAATTTGCTTTTTAGGTAAAAATGCCTTTTTAAACAAAAAGAATACAAATAAAATTACTTCAAGAGGCCTGTTGAAATCTGTATAAAGTACACTGATAAATTCAGATTAAAGGCTAAAAATTATGAACAAGCAGAAAAAAATCTCCAGGGTTAGTAGTGTATGAGTGATTTAATGCAAGATTTACCCTAGTCAGATAGGGGATTAAGCCTTAAAAAGCAAGACAAATCAACTACAAGTATTTAAATGCAAAAATACATGATTTTATAAAAAATAACACTCCACTAACTCTTACATCTGTAGAAAGCATACTAACTTGAAAGTTATAGTGTCTCATGATTAAAACCAAACAGAGACCATGTACAAAGATAAACAAGTTAATAAAAAATACTAACTTTTTTAAAAATATGCATTTTTCTGCTGCACCCATAATTTCTTATCATTCTGAGGTAGAATAGACTGTATTGTCTAGTCAGAGCTCTCAAGAACATCAGAAAATTCATCAAGGGTACTTAAAATGTTGAAAGGAGACTGCATGCTAATTCAACTGAGGACTTATTTTGATAATTCAGCCCCATATTGCAAAGAATCTCTGTATAGAAAATCACCTTAGACCTGGTACCACTCCTAAGGCAGCCTGGGTATTATTTGTGCTGTTCCACAACTGTTCCTGTTGCAACCATTTGGTTTCGATTGTCATAGATCATTTCTCATCCTTAAGTAGGTTCATTTTCATTCCTGGTACATTAAGTACTGTTTCAACCTCAATTTGAATTGCTGTTTAATAAGATAAATAATCATAAGAAGTAATTACTCAACATCTTAGCTGATTTGTAGCTGTTGCAGTGAGGCAGCAAGATTATCAGGAATATTGCAAATGTATTTTTATTCCTTTCCTCCTGTCTTGGAGGGCAAATGGTTTGAAATTGTCTAAACTTGGACTAAAAGACAGCAAATTGAAATAATTCTCCCATAGTCTGAATTTAATATCTCATTTTTCCTCAGGAAGTCTATTTAGTATTTCTTTTTCAATTCTCTAATCTGTTTATTATTAGATACTTACTAATGATATCTGTCTACCTTGTGTTAAGAGCAAAACTTCTGGTCAAAATATCAAAAATCTTGAGTGACTCCCTAGAGCACATTACTCTACCACCATAACGCATCAGCTTCACCTACATAATTTTTGACAAGAATTTGTCCAATCTTTTGTTATCACTGTCATTGGTAATAGAAACTTTGCAATTGCATTATGCATTTTACTTAATCTGCAATTAGATATTGTTCCCTATTGGACTATCTGGATCTTTATCTCTGGAACCTAAGCTGCAACTTCTCAGCTCATCCACTTTGCATATTGAGAAAACGGTGGTAAGTTGTCTGTTTTTTATGTTTTAGAAGGCTTCTGTACTGAAAAAATGGTGGTTACATGTCTGCTATAGCTTCTTATGGTTTAGAAGGTTTTTTATATTTCATATGAATTCTATATTCTTCAAGGTAGACAGTCTTAAGCTGGTCAATCTGTTTTCACAAATAAATTCACTAACCTCTGATTGTTCTCATTGCCAATGTCTGGACTTGCCAGTAGCTGCACGCATTTCTAAATCAGTCACACATGAAGTCTTAGGGGCTTTTTTCAACTGAGAGCTACTGTTGTATAGCTTAGTTAAAAAATATTCTGTTTTCTGTATGTTTGCCCTGTCCAAAACTTTCTGGTGGTACATCTAAGGGTATTCCTGTTTGGGCAGCAACATGGTTTTTACACTTCATTTTTACCTTGTGTTCTCACGAGCCCTTTCTTGGCATCTCTTACCAGTGCAGTTTGTTCTTATGTAAGATAGTATTTTCAGGTTATACGTTGGTTTACATCTTTTTCTCCCCCACATGATTGTCCCTGATTGTCATGATAATTTCAAAATCTGAATCTTCCAATATGCTTCACTCTCAGTGAGGTAGCTGTGATCTGCAATTTATTATGAAGTTTTCTATTCCATCATGCATTGGGTTTGCATGGTGAAGCTTTGGTAGTGGGAGGCTACAGGGAATAGTTTCTGTGAGAAGCTGCCAGAAGCTTCCTTCATCTCCAACAGAGCCAATCCCTGGATGTACTGCTGGTCAAGGTTGGCCCAATTAGAAACAGTAGTAAAACCTCTGTGACAACAGATTTAAGAAGGAAAAGTTATTGCACAGATGTAATTGTGGCCAGAGAAGATCAGTGTGAGAATATGTGAGAGGAGTAACTGCAGACACCAAGGTCAGTGGGGGAGAGAGAGGAGGTGATCCAGGCACTGGAACTGAGATAGAGAGAGAAGCCCACTCTGGAGCAGCCTTTCCTTGAAGGACTGCACCATGTGGAAGAGTGACCCACACTGCAGCAGCTGGGGGATGGCTCCCATTGGAGTTCACAGAGAACTATCTCCCATGGGAGGGACCCCATGCTGGAGAAGGAAAAGGAGTCCTCTCCAGGAGCAGCGGGAGAGAACCTCAGGTGATGAACTGACTCATTCCCTGTCTCCTTGCACCACTGGGAGAGAAGGTGGAGCTGGGAAGGAGGGAGGGGTGGGGCGAAGGCATTTTTTAAGGTCTTATTTTACTTCTTATTATGCCACTCTGACATTGTAGTAAGAAATTCAATCAATATTTCTAATTTGAGCCTGTTTTGCCTGCAATGGTATTTGATGAGTGGTCTGTCCCAGTCCTTAACTCATGAACCCTTTGTTATGTTTTCTCTCCTCTGTCCAGCTGCTGAGGGGAGTGAGAGAGCAGCTTTGGTGGATGCCTGATATCCAGCCAGGGTCAACCCACTTCACATCATAAAATTTTTACTAAAGGTAACAACTAGAAATAGGCCTAGGATAAACATGTTAGAGTTTAACAATATAGGCTCAGTTTACTCTTCCTACCTAATTAATAACTGTTGGCAGGTATTCTTAGAATGTAGATTTCTAGCTATTTTTACATTTACCACCTAGTCCTATCTGGATCTTTTTTAGATTCCTTTAGAAAGTCCAGACCAAAGCAGAAGATCAAAAGCAGTAATATATACTCCCTATCTACTTAGCCATACTGTAAAAAGAGTTTAAAATCCACAGTTGGATTTGTATGACAAAACTTATTCTAACTGATCCCACTGGCAGCCATTCATTGCCTTCTTACCTGACAGGGGCCTAAAATAATATAAGTATTTATTCCAGAGTATTTTCTTGTCATGAAGATTCACTTTTTCTAATTTCATTATTCATACAATGTTGCTTTTATTCCAAAGATTTTACAGCCTGGGTAAAATAAGTCTAGGGGGTTCTTTACATTAAACATATTGACAAATAAAGTATTACTTAATCCTCAGTCTATTGGACCATTTGAAAATTGAGGCTATTCAAGAATCTAATTTGAGACAGAATTAGGCAGAAGGTTCTTTTTTTCATACTGAAATCTCATTAAAAGGTATGAAAGTAAAGATTAGTGTTCAATTGCCAGTTGGAAAAAGAGTCAGTAGTGGCATCCCCCAGAGCTGAAAATGCCTAGCAGGTTCAAATAGCAATTAGAAAAAATAATGGACAATATCTCCAGCAATAGATACTAAAATATTTGTTTAGACAAGTATGCTTTAATATCTCTGAAGCAGTGACTATAGATGCTGAAGCACAAAAAAAAGAAAAAAAAAGGATTACAGAAATTACCTACTACATAGGACCACAAAGTACTCCACAAAATGAACAGGCCTCTGTGCCTTTCCCAGACAGTAATTTATGTTGCCATCAATAGAGATAGGATCTGAATCAGCAAATAATTTCCATATTTTTAGGATAGATTTTTTTCCATACATAATTTAAAAAACAAGACAACAGCAACAAAATAAATCCTAGTAGCATAACATGATGGTCTCATTATCACTCAGGAAAAAGCTCCTGGGGCCAAGATCCATCACTGAAGATATTTGCTCCATACTCAGAAGTCTAAAGGGAAAACAAACATTGGGTAATAGAAACTGAGAAGAACACAACCGAGAACATAACAAAGCTATCATAGAAACCCATTGCTTTCCCATACCTAAGATTCATTCTGTGAATGGATTCTTTACTCAAAAAGAATATGCTATATTTAGATAGTGGTCCAAAGGAAATCAGCAAAGATGTTATGAAAAATCTTTTGTGTGAGCAATGACTAAGTAAGTTAGGACTATTTAGTCTGAGAAAAGGGAAGGCTTAGAGAAGGTGATGTAAAATTGTTTAGGCCACAAAAAGGCGTATAGAAATATAAGCCAGAACACATGAAATACAACCAGCCGGAACCAGGTTAAAAAAGAAAATAAAGCATAGTGTTTTATCCAGGCAGTTTGCATATGTTTTCCACACGATTTTGTGGATCTGAGTTTATATGGGGCAGTAGTGCAGAGAATTGAGTGCAGAGAGTTGATAAATTAAAAAAAAATCCAGAGATAAATGTGATTTCTGTGCCAAAAGTGATTGCTGGCTGAAAGAGCTTTGGGAAAAATGTCCCAGTCCTTCTCCTGGCATGGTCTTTGGTCAGTGTTAGGGACACGTATAGGTACATATCTTTTTCATGACTGGGTGTGCTTGGTCTTTTCTCAGTCCAATAAAATCATGAATCACTGCTAGATGTGAAGATAAGGACATGCGTGCTTTTGAAGAAATGTAAAGTCATTTATTGGATTATTAGTTTTTGTCAAACACTGGATTTAGGAACTTTTTTTTTTACTTACAAAATAAAAACAGTTCTTTACAGTTATTGACTTAAAGTAGAAAAAGACTTCTATAACATGCAAATGAAAGTCTGTGAAAAAAAAACAAAATCAACCAACTAACTTGGAGTTCGAGCAATGAGCTTTTTTCCTCAATAGCCTTTGGTACTATTCATACTAACACAATGTCCCATAATAATGTCACAACAATTGAAAAACTCTCCATGATTTAAGACCAGTGTTAGTAAGAAATTGTGAGGCTGTTCCACCATGGAAATCCTAAAGTTCAGAATACCCTGTGTTCCTGACATACTGCTGGAGGAAAGAGCCTTCTGAAGTAACAAACAGACAAACAAACAAAAAGCTTTTTTTTTTTTTACTGTATATATGTACAGCTATACAATGTTTTCCCCCTGATTTCTGAATGTCTAGCAAGGATTCAGACATGCCTGAAAGGCAGTTGGCATGTGTGCAAGCTAGACAAAGTGGGACGTAATAGAGATTGGCAGAGGGAATTGTCTGAGGTTTTGGTTAAATCTACAAGAGCTGTCTCAATTAAGGGAGCTTGTTAGACTCTTAGCAAAATGGTTCGCTTCTGGAGGTCCTAAGTAGAACAAATACTGTTACTGGCCTTTTAGACTGTACAATGGAAAGAAGCATTTTTCAGCTGATGCAGACCACTGGATTATAGTCTACCATCCTAGACAAAAATCCCCACAGAGGAATACTCTGGTTTAGTGAGGTGTATCCAGAAATTACATTTCTGCAGGAGGCATTAAAATGAAAGAGCATCTTGATCATTTTGTAATCCTCAAAAATTTTGTCAGGATGTTGATTTTCATCTCAATGCAGTAGGAATAGGGCAAAAGCTAGCCTGTCATTTCTTCCAAGTGCTGCTAAAAAGCAATCTGTACGTTCCCATGTGAAGCTGTTTTGAGAATGTGAAGTTCCTTTAACACAACAATCTATTCTGACAGTGAAAAATAAGTGCACCTGTAATAACAAGAGATTTGTCCTATGAGAATCAGTAAAGAAAATATGTAAACAGTCCAAGAATAGATAGATTTGATGGACAAGTAAAATTCCTTTAACTAACCAATAGAATAATTAAAAAGAAAGCTATTAACCAATTAAAAGTTGCCCTCGAGGTTTGTAAAAACTGCATAAAAGACAGCATGAGGCCATAATAAAGAGCCTTCTGAAGATTCTAATGCGTCACTCTATGTGTCATGTCCACCCTAACCCTGGCACAATACCTAGTTTCCTACGAATTCAAATGGCACTTCCTCCTAGTAGAGTCTGGGCCAGCTGTGCATCAGTTGTGTGTGAGGTTAAGAGGCACCACCCTCTTGGAGGTCTGTACTCAACAGGAAGCTGTTTTAGAGTCCTGAAGAGTGTACAGTTTCTTAAAATATCTCCCATATCAAGCTAGATTAAATAGCATCTTCTGCAGAACTAAAAATTGACAGCTCTGGAGTTCAAAGGTTTAGATATCCAACAGTGAATCATGAGAGCTAGTTCAAGTGTGTTTTCCCAAATATCATTCTAGGAAGCATAGTAGGGTTTTTTTAGTACTTGTACCACTCCAGTGATACCCTCTCTAGTTCTGTTATTACATGTCTGGTAAGAGACAGACAAGTACTCTAACAAAGAATGGAAGTTCAACTTTCTTTTTTTTTTTCTTTCTTTCAGCTGTTTCTGGTGGAAAAAAAATCCTGAACCGTGGAATTTGATGCTGATATGTATTAAACTTCAAAAAAAGCTTTATGTATAAAAACCAGTAGAGTTTCCACATTTTGGCCTATATTGAAGAATTCAGCGTAATGAGCTGCACTATACGCTACCTAAGGACGTAGTTAATCAGTGGCTCAGTTCAAGAACATGCGAAGTGCACAGAACATCTCTGGCCATGCTGGACTCTGAGGTAGAAGTAGAACCCCTCTTTCAGAAAAACATTTGCTTCAAGTAATCTTCCTATTCTACCTCCATCTTCCCAGCCTCTGATGGAATCATAAAAAACCTGGGCTTCTTTGCGTATCCTTCCTTGGGATAAGAAAAGTTACAAATGAGAAATATTAGCAAGTTTTGTCCTAATACAGTTCTTATCAAAAAAGGTCAATGAGATAATTTATTCTGCTTCATAAAACGAGAATGGCCTTTTAAAATACAATTCCCTGATTATTTTTATGTTCAATTAAGTAAAAAATCAAAGTTGTTCCATTAGGCATTCTGTTATGTATCCTGTTTGATACAAACATATAGGGGATCCTTTTACATTTCTCATTAACAGATTTATTTTCAACATGCCTATGTTCTCTGCTGTTCGTATCCAATTTTACTCCACGTTCCAAATAGGAAAAAAAAAAAAGAACATATTTCAAGCTTTTAAAGAAGCTAAGTATTTGCACAAAAGAAGGCAGAAAGTATTTTAAAGTTCAATGATTCCACTGAGATAACAGTAAGTGTCACAAATACACAGTGTTTCTAACACAATCAGAAAATACTGATCTATAAAAAAGTATTTTGGACAGTATCCTGCATGCAAAGTTTTCAGCCATAAATCCATGGTAATTTGCATCTGCCATTCTAATTCTTTTTTCAGCTGACTTACCCTTTAAACTCCTTTAAACATGGAATTTAAATACAGTTTTTATTTGACATATATTTATTAAATATTATATATATATGTTAACACATATATATATATATATTTCTTTATATTAAATATATAAGATCCTAAAGCTCAGGATATTAAAAATAGGAATTATCTTTCATTTACATTTCTTTTCACATTACTGAGATTTCATTCCTTTCAGTTAAGACTAACTATCTTGTTAGAAAGCAGTCAGGATGAAGAGTAACATGTCCAGTGTTGAAATTTTTACCTAATTGCATTCTAGATGAACTCAAGAGAAAGGATAACAACATTTTCTGCCACTCTTTTGAGTAATTCACCTTGGCCTGTGAGGGATTAAGAAACAAGGAGTTTCATGTCTTAAATTTTCCATCTCTTTCTGTGACTAAGAGCTAACAACCCAGTTTTCACATACCTATTTTCATCTCATGATCAAAGCTGCATGTCTTTAAGTTAAGCACATCTCTACACACATAATTATGAGATTAATTCCTTAATAATCAAAAAGAAAAAAGAAGTACAGTTTACAGTAATACTAAGGCCCTTGTGTCAGTTTTCTCAAAACTGTACAGCCTCTGAATATTATTCCACAGAACTTACAGAAAAAACTCACACCAGTTTTACTAGTCACTGTTCAGACACACACATTCGTGTTCCAAAGAGTTTAATTGCAAACAAGGTAATTGAACAGCAAAAAGACTGATGGAGACCAATAAATTAACCTCAAGCAGTTCTTGAAAACAATTTACTTCTGTCCTGTGGAAGCAGCTATCAATATACATTTTTCCTTTCTAAAACCTTTATTTTTCCTACTCAAAAATGACAGAGCCATGTATACAATGCGATGGTCTTATAATAGTTGCTCATCCACTTGAATGAAAATAGACTAACTGCCTGGAAGGAGAAGCAAGAAACCTCTTATAAAAGCCAACTGTGCATCCTGTGCACTCAGCCACAGCTAGTGTTTACCAGCAACAATTTCCTTTCAGTTACATGCAGAGCTTTGGTGAACCTACCTTATTTCCACACCATTAACTTCCAAACATTTTTTTCTTCCCACTGTCACTCACCATGATCTCTTCTGTGTTTTTCTGTCAAATCCAATAGCTTTTCCAGCAGTCTCGCTCTGTCTGTCTCAGAGCAAATCTAGACCTTGTTTCTTCTAAACAGCTTTTCTCTCATCTGCATCTGTTTTTCTGAGTAGTTGGAGCAATACCTTGCAAATTGCTTACCATCATTATTCTATGTTTATCCAAAAAGTCTGAAATGTCCCCTAATCCCAGGTGTGGTAGGCAGACGCAATTTGACTGGGTTACTTAAAGGAGCAAGGCACAATGCTACACTTGCCTGGGCAGAAGTATTTTTGTGCTAAACACCAAGCAGTTCATGCTTGGCAGTGCTCTGAAGCATGGGACTTTATCTTCTGTAAATAGGATTAGCAAATGAAAATATGTATTCTAGTTTCACAGAGAAGGATTATCAGGAAACCAGTACATTTCTGTGATGTTCCTTTTAGCGCTATTTTCTGATGAGCACTAATACAGCTTTTGTTAATCTCTTCTGTGAAAAAAATGCACATATTTGAACATATTCTACATTGTAGACTGCGGGTTTAGGCTCTCACTTTTAGATCATCTCTTTAGTAAAAATAATAGAAATCTGAGTCATAGATTTTCTTATTAGAGAAGGAAAAGATTGTGTTGTGGAGTCACTACAAATAACAGAGCAACTTTATGCTGAAAATATATAGCCGTTCACTGCACCATTTCAAATACCGTGTCCTTTCAGCTTTAAGGTATCCATTTTATATAAACATATTTAAAAGTAAAAGGAAATGCTGCTGCACAAGTTTTTCTTTATGACCCTCTGAAAAGCAGGTATTGACAGTTAAAGTTTTTGATAAGTCCCTGAAAATGGTAAATCATCTGCTCACAATTAATTCAGTGTTGGTTCAGGGACACTGAATTTGTCATCTGAAGCTTCATGGTATGTCTCTGACACAAACTGTGCTGGTTTTGGCTGGGGTAGAGTTAGTTTCTTTCACTGTGGCTGTTTTGGATTTGTCATGAACACAGAGTTACTAATACAGTGGTGTTTTTTTTGTTGTTGCTGAGCTGGGCTTACACAGAGCGAAGGCTTCTGCTTTCATGCTGCCATGCTGGTGAGGAAGTTTGGGCTCCATGTGAGGCTGAGAGGAGACACAGATGGGGCAGGTGACCCAAATCAACCTAAGGGATGGTCCAGACCATAAGGCATCATGGTCAGTACATAAGGCAGGAGGAAGGAGAAAGAAGGGGAAACCTGTGGAGTGATGGTGTTTGTTTTCCCAAGCTGTTGTTACACATGGTAGGACTCTGCGGTCCTGGAGACTGCTGAACACCTGCCTGCCCATGGGAAGCAGTGAATTAATTCCTTGTTTTTGTTTGTGTGCATGGCCTTTGCTTTCCCCATTAAACTTTCTTTATCTCAATCCAAGTATATTTTGTCTTTTACCTTTTTTATTTTCTCCCCAAACCTACTGTGGGAGAGTGAGCAAGCAGCTACACGGGGCTTGGTTTCTGACTTGGGAAAACCACTACACGGGCTCATGAAAATTTATTACATAGTTTTATATTGAAACAGCATAAAAAAGGCTTCCATAAACTGATTCCATATTTACTATAAGGTCATCCTCAGTACATATTTCTTAGTTCTATCTGCAATTTAAAATGTGATGTAATACACTTATGCTCAAAAAATCCCTAAATTCCTGAACTTTCACTGAACAGCAAATTTACCAGCCTGAGCACGAATTATCTGAGTTGGTTCTACATGCCAGTTGAGATATCCAGAGACTTACTTTACAAAGAATAGATGTCATTTACAGTTTGTGGGACAAACACATTTTAAATGAATGAGGGAAATAACAACACAGAATTTTTCTTTCCCTTTACAGTTGTAAGAAATAAAGGCATCAGTTACACAGGATGTAAATCTCTCATTTGTATTTGTGAAGACTGAAGTCAGGACCCTGAATTTTAGGAAACCAGAGCTCCAGCCATTCAAGGAGTTAGTCAGCAGGACCCTCTGGGAAACTGCCCTCAGGAACAGAGCTAGCAGATGTTTAAGATTGCTTCTTATACAGTGCAAGAGTTTTTAATCATCAGGTGCAAAAAATCAGGCCAAGAAGGCAAGAGACCAACATGAATGAGCCAAGACCTACAGGTCAAACTAAAGGGCAAGAATGAAATATGCAGACAAAGGAAGCAGAGACAGATGTCCTGGTAAGAGTCTAGGGACATCACCTAGCTGTGTAGGGATGGGGTCAGGGGAGCCATGGCACAGCTGGGGTTGAACTTGGTAAAGGATGCAAAGAATAAGAAGAGTTTCTGCAGGTATGTCCACCAGAAAAGGAAGGTCAAAGAAGGTGTAGCTCCTGTGATAAACAAGGCTGGCAAACTGGTTACTATGGGCAAGGAAAAGGTTGAGGTACTCAACAACTTTTTTCCTCAGTTTTCAACAGCAGTTATTCTTCCCATACCTCTTGAGTGGATGGACAGCAAGACAGGGACTGGGGAAGCAAATTCCTTTCCACTCTAAGAGAAGATCACCTTTGTTACCACCTCAGCATAAATAAATAAGTCTCTGGGACTCAATATAAGAAATAAATCTTTAACAATGAGGGTGGTAAAACACTGGAACAAGATGTCCAGAGGTCTGTTGCATGTCACATCCCTGGACACTTCAAGGCCAGATTGGACGGGGCTCTAAGCAACCTGCTCTAGTTGAGCATGTCCTTCCTTATTGCAGGTGAATTGGAGTAGATGGACTTTAAATATTCCTTCAGGAAAAAGTATTCTATTTTTCTATTTCATTATTTACTTAAAAACTAATGGAAAGGTTATAATTTAGAATGCATACATTTAATATACCAAATAATGCAACCATGTCCTCTCCACAATCAACTAATATGGATAACTCTGCTGATTTTTCTCTGTTACTAAACTTATGTGTGCACACCTGGATTAAAAAACTCCTTTTTATGTATGGAAAGAACTAATACTTTTACTCATGATGAAAAGAAAAAAAATATTTTCAAGCAACAGAGGGCATCTCTATCTGCTATAATATTGTTATAAAAGGAAGAAAAAATAATGTGTGTAAGTACCTTATAATTTTTCCAAATTATTTGCTATGATTTGTAAAATCAAAGCGTAAACATCCTTTTTCAATACAGCTAAGGGATATAATGCTAAAACTGCCAGCTAGTAGGCTAGACAATTGTCCCCATTGCAGACAGTGTCAGATTGATAGAACAACTAGAAAGTTGTGTAATAGGAGAATAAATGGCATTCTCAACTGTTTTGCCATTCAATCATTAACCAAGTGAAAGCAATTTCCAACAGCGACCAATAGTAGGATCTAAAGTCTCAGGGCAAAAATTATGGAATTAATTGGTTTTACAATTATCAGACATAAGGGAAGAAAAACAAACAAATAAATAAATAAACAAGAATAAAGAGTTTCAGACATCCACAAAGGGAAATTGTTATTAAGGCTTGGAATTAGAAAATTCTGTGTTCAAGGACTAACAGAATAACTACCTCCTTTTGGAGGAAAATATAGTAAGTAGGCATGGGTTTTAGTGTATTTAACAGCCATCTAATTTCATATAATCCCATCATTTGAGATATCACTTCAAAGAAAGAAGCAGTAAAATACATGTAAATTCTCTTTCAATTCTCCCTTCTGAAATATCTTTTCTGGTCTCTATCCTCCTCCCCCTTCTTTCTTCACCCTAGCAATGATTTCTGCCTCTCACAATCTTGATTGCTCTGATGACCTCAATCAAAAGGCAATTATCCAGCAAGGATGGAAGGTAATTATTCCCATCAAGGGGAGATTGAATGCACCTGAATAGACAGCTGCAGTTCTTCCAGGGATTACATTATTACTATAGAAACTGCCTCCATTAATTTGTGATGCATGTCAAATTTATGATAAAAACTTGATTTGTTTGCAAGACAACTACTTTTACCATTTCATCCAACACTCACTTTAAGGCAAAAGCAACAGTCAGTTGTAAGTTACTTTAATATATAAGTGACAACTGTCAGCATGCAACCATCTGCTCAGAAGTCAATGACATAAAATCAGGAAAGGGAATTGAAGCTCCAAATAGATACACATTATATAATTCCAGACAGAGCCAAAAGCATGAATGCTTCAGCCCAAGTTTGACAAGATCCTGCTGTAGGGACAACACTATAGGGACAATATATATATTATTTATATAAAAGAAAAACAGAAAGGCTCAGTAAGAAAATAAATTTAGTCACCCTATTTATCTTTAATCCTAGATGAGAAAATGTTTAATTCTAGGAGGGAACATATGGAAAATCTGTAAGTTATTATGCAAGATTTATATATCAATATTTACAACATCCAATTTTTAAGGGAGGTTGGTAAGCTACCTTCTCTCAGATTCTTGAAGACTTATAAATCCTCACATTTATAAGGTATATCTTAAGTGCTGAGCTTTGTCTAGAAATTTTGGGTTAAGGGTTCTAATCACTATAATCACTACATATGCTAAAATACTACCTTCCTTAGGAAGAATTTCAAGATTGATAAATTATTTCTAATATCAAAATTCATTAGATTTAACAGGATTAAAAGAGGCCATTTCCTTTCCTTGCCTCCTAAAAGGTAAAAAGCACAGAAGACTGGACCAGAATGCGGTTTACTCTCTTACTGCTGAATTATAAAACATCTTAGTAGAAAATCAGACAAAAAACCTGTTGTTACATCTTATTAAAGGTTATTTTTGTGCATAGGCTACAACTGTAAATCTTGCATTTTAATGCCAGCAGAATATATGAAAGTTGCCATTCTAATGCTAGTAGATTGTCATAAATCTCGACAGTAAAGTCACATAATGTAGTGTTAATTAGGTACATACACGGCATATTTAATTTAGAAATAAGGAATTTTCTATTGTAATCTTGCAATCCTTCATTTTTGGAAGTAGAGTATCAAGTCCCATTGATTTACTAGACTTAAATTTATCTTACTTTCTGAAGTCTGCTTTTGAGACACTAACATTGCTAAAATCATTTATATTATTGTTATTTTGAAAGTGTATCACATAACAGTCTCTCTTTTTACTTGTAGTCTGAAAGCATCAAATATTTTTTGAGCATCTCCAGCTTTTCACCATCATCTCCATCATCTTTCTGTAGTTCACCAAATACAAGAAAAGAAGGGAGAGGAGGAGGGAGTACAGTGTGATAAAAAACCTGTGAGAACAGAAGGGACAAGTATTTGCCCTGCCTATTGCAAAACTCTTTTTTCATTTTTCGAAGTAAAAGACACAGCTGAGCTTCCAGCCTGCAAATGATATCTGTTCAGTTCAACTGGCTTTGCTCTTGAAACACTTTTTTCAGCTTTTTTTTTTTGGCTCTTTGTATGTAACAAAAAGTTTAAAGTGCAGTCAGAGTTCACTTCCTAAAGCCTTTTTCATTGCTGACTAAACATACAAGTTCTGGTTAGGCTTCACTTCTTTTTTTTACCACTACTTACAGCTGTCTGGTGGTTTCTGCCTTGAAATTCTCAGTGATCAATGTCCATTCACACATTAAATAACTTTTCTTTTTCCATGAAGAGAATAGCAGAAATGTATTGTACAGCGCTTTATTAAAAGTTTGTGTGCAGCAGATAGGGATAAAAGAAAACAAAACCTACTTTGCTTCCTGGGTACCTTTTGTATGTATGACTGCTATCCAAATTACCTTTAGATTCATAATTGCTGTAATTAAATTTTGCAGGTTGCTAAATAACCATCAGCCCCTAATTTTTTAAATTATTGTCAATTTCTGATTTATCTATGGACAAACTGGTTCCAGATATTGTTACATACTCTATTGTGATCCTAGCCATTGAGGCTTGTTTCCCTATCTTAACTTGATATCATAGTCTCCTGAGAGACACTTTGCTTTTTGGTCTTGATCCATATGATGCAAGTTCCTTGTTAGGGCCATGCAGTATTTGTACATAAAACCTCTCCCGTCCCTTTTGAGATATTCAGAGAAAACAGCAGAATTGTGCACTTAAAGAGGTCAAGTGGCAAGTTTTTTGGATTTGCCTTAGTCTTCAGTTAGGAACTTGTTGATGGATTATCTTAAAATCATCCTTTTTTTCAGAATAGCTTAAAGAAAAATGAAAAAAAAGAATTCAAAACATGTCCAAAATAGCTGACACAGTTACAAAAAAAAAGGAAGAGGTAATCAGTATTTAATCTGCTTGCTCTATGATTAAGTAATAATAAAACCCCCCTTTTTATCTAGCAGTAGATACATCTGAACTTTGGCTTCTGTGGATTTTACTTTTCCTCCTGCCTTGTATCACAGGGGTTACCCCTGAAAGAAAATCTTGCCATGGCAAGACAGACTTGGGGGTAGAATTAATTTCTATTTTGGAGCCCTCCCGTGTATCTAGAGAGATATCATGTGTTCTTCTAAAATCAGTTTACTTCTCTTTCATTCTCGTGATAGTCTGACCATCCATCTGAATCCAAATAAACTTTCTTTCACTTCCTTAGAAACGCACATTTTTTCTTAGACCAGATCAGTTCTTATACCTGACATTTACCCGACTGAAATTACTCATTCCTTGACTCAGTGAAGGTATAAAGTCCTCTCTCTCTTTCTGTTTGGGTGACTCAGGGTGGCTTTTTTACCTTATACAAATTGCAGTAGAACTCAGGCCCATTACTAATGGTGGCAGTACAATCTCGTCTTCCCTCTGCTTTCCTGACATCGTATCTAAGTGACAGGAAACATACCTAAGAGTCTCCATGGAATCTTGAATGTCCACATTGATGAATACAATGAAAACAAATACCTAAATGGGATATATGGTTTGTAACTTGTTCTTCATAATGCATGAGTGAAATTAGCCTTTCTGACATGACAATGGAACTGGGAAGATGAAACACCAGTCCAAACATCCCCCCTAGGAGGATATTATGACACATAGCCTTTTTATTCAAATCCCTACTAAGCTCTTGAAGTTTGCCAGTGAGGATCTCCTCCTTCCTTATTGCTCTTGGCACACTGAGACAAGCTAGTGTACAATCAGAAAAGCAATAGAAATAGCTACTGTAGCATATGACCTCTCTGAGAAATAGTGCAGTAAGAAGTTATCAGTTTGGAACAAACAGACAAATTGTGCCTGGGCCTCTGGAGACACCTGTTACTGCAACAATTCACAAAGCTGAATATTCAGTTTGCTGCTACCAAATAGTAATCAAAGTGTCTTGGGTAACCTACACAACTAAATTAATAATGGTCATCCTCAACTAGTTACGCTTCTGGGTTAAATGCTTTTCATTCACCAGTATGTTTATTAATAAGCCCAGAGCAGAACACCCTCCATGGATAGCCTAGTTTAAGAGTAAATCAGAATAAGGTGACTTCCAGGAAAGAGTGTGTGACCTCATAGCACCAAACTTATCAATTTTATATTGCCAAGAACTGCTGATAAGAAAATTTTATGCCATACTGTGATATACAGCTTTAAATTACAGAGTTCCACTAGCATTGTATACATCTTACAGGAGATTTATCTCAATCTTTAAAGGTTTATACATTTAAATATTCCTCTAAAGACCTATACAAAATGTTGACTACTTTAAAAGATGTACACTTGGAAATCATCAAAGCTTATAAGTAGTTTAAAATGAGAACAAGAAAAAATTACTAATTAATCACATTAACAGTAAGCAAAGCCCAAATTAGCATTTTAAGAGTCCTGTTTTCTTTCTGACTCTTACTAAATAAGCTGAGAGAAATTGAAAGGAAACAAACAAAACAAAGGAAAACATTCTACTTTAGATATATTGAGTTTATACAAGTCAATATGATTATGGGGCAAACGTGAACTTTCTATCACACTTTCTATATTTACATGTATGTTCTTTTGCGACTGTAATGTGAGTCATGATGCTGCTCCCTTTTTGTTGTTTTTCTAATAAACAGTAATGAATGACTGCAAATGTCTATTGCAGAAGTGGATGAGAGATGGATATAATGAACACACCAAGGGAACATATTTTAAACCCAGTATGTGATTGTGAGTATGCACAAAACCAATTACATAAGTAATGCCTACATCACTCATGCTCTTTTTTGCAGATCAACAGACATTTTAAAGTTTCCAGTTACAAGAACTTTCCTGATTGTTACCCAGGGAGAAAATTTCAAGCAGTCTTTTTTGAAAAAAAAAAAAAAAAAACCAGAACAACAACCAATTTTTTTTGAGCTTTATTTCCTGTATTAGAAACTGATAGCCTTTATAAAATTATTGAGGAGCACAGTACAAAAACCATTCTTCTTAGAAATAAACTAATTCCTTGCTAGGCAGACCATCTGTAGCAGGAGATTAATCTCCAAATTCAGTCTCAGCTTAAATCGGAAAAGGCTAATACAGGCAGTGAGTGCTAAATGGAAGGAGGGAGTCAGAGTTTGACAACCAGACACAACTCACTGGTTTATAGCAATTATGCTTTACAGTAAATCTGTTTTAATTTGCTCTGAAGATAGCTAAGAAAGCTAGTGAAGCCTGGCTTTAGCTGCAGAGCAGTCTGTAGCCTGCAGCCCCCCTGACCATGACCTGGCAAACTCCTGTTTTGCCTCATTTTCATCATCTGTATGGTCCTCTACTTCTCTCCAAACACCTAGTTTTTGATCCGATATACAAAGCAAATCTGCTGAACACTGTTTTAAAAAATTATGTAACTTCAAATTTATGTGATGTTAAGAAAAAAGAAGGCTTATTCCTGCACACATTATGTTGTCAGAATGATTTAGCAGAGTTTGAGTCCTCTCCAGTTGTATTAATTCTGGTATTGATGTGATTTTTGCAATCTCATTCCTTGTGCTAACCTTGGAGAGAAGACACCTGAAAGAGCTTAGTTTTCTGCCTGGTCAGTGAGCTACAATTCCTTGGGTTAAGGGCTGAGGAGTTGAAAGGGAGGTGGCAGGACTGCACACAAGCTGGGAAGGAGGAGGGATCACAGGTAGCTTGAAGCTGAGTTTAGGCTGCAGGGAAGCCCCAGGCTCCACTGCTGCGTTTCTGCAGAGGAGAGGACACAGGTAGGACATAGTGAATTTTACTTTTCTCTTTTCAGCTGTGTTGAAGATGGACTCAAGACAGAGGTGGCTAAAGAGACCTGGATAACTAATGAGCTGATGAGTCTCATGCATGCTAATATTGTCTAGGATTTCTTCTCCCTCTGAAAACACCCAAATGTGCTTTCTCTTGGATCTTGTCTCTGGCAACAAGAAGTGATACATATGCAGTGATCCCAAAACTATTTCCTGCCACATAACCTTATTGTAGCAATGGCAGTCACCAAAAGTATGGATACAGGGTATGCTAGATGTCAGCAGCAGAGGCAACTGGGTTATTATATTAGAAAACTCAGCATGCCTGGAGCACAGGGTGACCCACAATGAGGGACATTCAGCCTCAGAAAATGCAGCATCAGGGCATGATAGTTCTCACATTTTACAATAAGATAGAGAAAATGTATATAATGCCCCTAAGACAAATGCCTGGATGTCATCTCCCATCACAAAGGTTTCACTCACGTATTTTAATTTGAATTTCTTCATGGAGAAGTCAGAAGAAATCAACAATAAGTAAACAACTGCCTACCTAAAATTCTGATCCATCACTGTGTACATGTCAGAATCCTGAAGTACAATTTCTCCTTAATCATTATGTGATTTCTGCAGACAGTTACTATTATTTAGGGGAAGTGAATGATCTAAATATAGTGATGAGACCACCTTGCAAAAATTAAAAAAATATCCACATCACATTTTAATCCACATGAATGGAAACTGCATTGAGAATAAACATCATGTCCACTCTCTCCAAATATCTGCTTATTTGATATGAAAAATGAATTAAATATTCCATCAGGAAGCATTAAAAGTAGTGTAACTGCAGAATTGTGTGCAAACTCAAAGATACTTATATCACACCCATGTCTTGTATAACAAAAGGTTTTAAGAGTGTCAGTTGCAGTGAACACAGAAAAATAAACAAGTATTTTCTAGATTTCAATTATAAAATCAATTAAGTAGCATTACCCAAAAGAATATTTATGAACTTATATGTTCTGTGAAAAAAAAAAAAAGCAACCAGGAAAATTATCTCTAAAAAATAACTTTTTCTGCATAAAGGAAATGGAATAAAGCCTATTTATAAAGCTCTTTGTGCTCAAAATTATGCGTCCATAGATATAGTACCATCAGCTACTTGCATCATCCCAACCATATTGGTGTGGGTTAAGAGAAAGTGTATTCTGTGCTCAATTTATCACTCTACATAGTAGTTTCCTCACCACATGTACTGAACAGAATGCAGAACATCCACGTTCTACCTAAATTTATCCCAGTTAAGCATTTGGAGATATTTTTTCTCTGCTTTAATTTTTCACTAAATTTTGTTGAATAGCAACAGTGAGTATTCCTTCAATGTTCTCTTGAGTTGGCTAATGAGTTCTGCTATTACTGGTGTGGAAGAGAAAGAATTTCCTCGCAGACAAATGACTAAATTGCATAAACCTTATGTCCTGTTCAAATTCTCCAAATAATGCTGTCAAAACTCAACATTCATTTTGTCTTTCTACATATTATCCTATGTACTCTATGTGACTGTCACAACTTTCCACCCTATAATGAAGTTTATTTGTGGTTCCCATCCTTCAGAAGAGAGTAAACAAAGAGAAGAAAACACCTTCTATCTACACTAAGCCTGTTTATTATAAACAGAGTGCATTAGGATGAGAGAGAAAAAAGAGAACCCTGCTAAGTGAAACATTTAAAGGATATAAACATCCGGAGAATATCTGAAGGACTTCAGACTGAAAGGATTTCTCCTGGCATGGTCAGAGTAAGGTCCAGCAGAAGGCTTACACTGGACTGGACAGTTTTACCCAACTCCTCTTGAGTTTTCCAATTCCCCCCTTTACAATCTCCTTATAACATTCCAAAATTGGACTTACACATCTGAAAAAACTCTTAAGTAACCCATCGTAAATGTACTCTTACCCTTGAGACCCATGCTGATTGTGTTTCCTCCATTTTTTTGATTATGAAACATCGGATAAATCTCTCCAAGGCTTTGCTCCACTGATCCTTTCAGTGTTCTCCTAGCTCTTGATCTATGGTAGTGTTTCTGTAACTTCCTCACCATCTAGGTTTTTGTATCTAAATGTTTAACTCTTTACTTCTCCTGATTCACATCTTTATTTTTAAAGTTGAATTGCCATTAACCAGGTATGATCACAACTCAGATGTCCTTACTTTTCAGGTGTCCACATACATTTTTACCATCCATACGTCCTTATAATACCTTTTTTTTTTTCCCCCAAGCATGGCAGCACCTTAATTAAGGGTTTATGACTATTGCTATTTAGCAGTCTCAAAACAACAACAATCCCATTTTGCAGGATTGCAACCTTAGTATCTGGACTATTTTCAAACTTACAAAGAGGTACCCTTCAAAATTATTCTATATATTTAAACATGGGAGAAATGAAGCACAATCTTTTAGACTCTTCTTCACAATTAAATTAGGTTGTTGCTCTTAGAACCTAACTGCGTGAGTGTGGTTCTTTTGTGTCCGTCTAGCAATAGACTTCAACAATTATGAAAATGTCACTTTCCTTTACTTCTGGCTGAACCATATAGAACATCTTAGAAAAATGTCAAGGTTTTCACAGGGCCCTGTGTTGTTATTGGTTGTATAGCACAGTAGATAGAGACTCAGAAATTTACGATTTTATAACATTTTCTGTCAGGACGCAAAAAATGTTATCACTCACACCAATATAAAGAAAATAAATAAAAGCCTGAGTTTTCAACACAGTACAGAATTCTCATCATCTCTGTAAAGAAAATCTTTCACCATCATTAAAAAAAAAATTATAGTATAATTTGAAAAAGATTAAAAACAAAGCTGAACCAGAACCAGAATATTTAATTGCAAGTTCTATAGAACAAACTCCTTACTTACATTACAGTTTAGTCATTTTGAACAACAAGCAAAGCCTGAGGATTATGGATGTCTCCAGCTCTTTTAGTGATGTGCCCTCGAGGAGTTATGCCTCATCACTCCTCACCAGACAAAATCTTTGAGGGTTTTCAAGGACAACACTAAAGAGAGAGAGCTTGTTACAATATTCTAGCCCAAAGACACAGGGCACTTGGGGCAGGTTTCTGTCCATTATAATCTTTGAATATTTCAGAAATTAAAATGGCTAAATAAATATGATGTCTGAACTGTTTGACTACAAGGCATCACCAGTCTACACTTGCATGGTTTTGAGTTTTACAGGAGATGTTATCCTTAAGTGTAATAAGGAAAAAACTGCTTGTATTCTTAAACTGAATAAATAAAAAATAAAGAGATCTTAAATTTTTGTAGAAAATTGTAAAGGTGGAAGAGAGGAAAGACAATCAAAATCAAGAGGGAAAATGGGAAGAATAATAGACAAAGAAGCCTGCCTGATGCTGTTACAAGAGATCATCCTGAAAAGAAAACCTATTCGAAAGGTACTCTAATCTTCAGGATGTACATCCTGAAAGTTGTTTCAGGACTTTTATATGTTCATTGGCACTTAATTTGACAGCTACAATTCAGTTAAAGAGTTTGCAGAAAGTATAATCAATTATTGTACAATCAGGTTCACATTTTTTTATTATAATTTTTTAAAAATCTCACTATGAATCTTTGGGTTTCTTTACATATTCTAGATATTTGTGTGTTCATAGGTGATTAAGCTCATTCTGGGAAATAAGATGCTTAACAACTTAAATCTCTTAAAAATATTTTTCTGTAAGAGTTTATGAAGACAACAAACAAGCAAATAAACGAAGAAATAAAATCCCTCTGTTTCCAGGGCCAGTTGAATACATTCAATTAAAGGAATCCAAATTAAATAAAATGCAAATTCACAACCAAACAAAATTCACCCCAAAGTACAATTTATTCTCTCTATTTATTTTGAATTTATAGAGAATAAATCCAAAACTAAAATTTATTTAGTTTCTCCAGAAGTAAAAATTATAACCAAAAAAAAAATTTAAAAATTGCAGGAATTAATGAGTTGTTCGAAATTTGAAATTAAAGTAATTTTAGTTCTTAAGATATTGAAAATGTTATTTTAGATAATTTTAAATGGGTTCAGCTCTTTTTGGTAGCTCTTGACAACAGTCCTTTCTAATAAAGTAAAAATAATTCTGAATTTTCCATTTAGACCCTGTGCTACAGAAATAACTCAATTGAAATGATTATTCTAAAACATATCCTTTTAGTTGTCCTGTCTTTCAGCATGGAAGCCTGCTCAGACAGAAGTGATGCAAACAACTGTTTACATCATCTAATTGTCATTGGAATGCGTTCAAAAGTTAAACCTATAGAATCTCCTGGTGATCTACTTGTCAATTTGATACATGACATTCCTAGGTTAAGAAACATCTTTAGATTATGCAGTAGACTAACAAAAATGAAAGAAAAAAACCCACATCAATGATAGATATGTGGTAAAAGGTGTGTGACAAAGTTATTTCTGGTTACCTTACTGAAAGGTACCCATAACTCAGAAATACTGGTCACAGAATTGCTTTTCCCATTTCTTTATTTTATAATGCATTGAGAGTTTATATCCATTGACTATAGAGTTGTGAAAAAGTTCAGCCATTTTTACTAGGTACAAATCTACTGTCTTTATTACACATTATAAAGCAGGAATTACAACTCAACAAGACCTGCAGGAGAATAACTAGCTTAGCTGTTTGAGAATTCTGTTGATTTTGTTTTATTTTCTTCCTTCAAATTCAAAGAATTTTGAGATCCTCTGAAAAATCAATGTATCACCACCTCATGGGAGCTCTCTGATACTGGAATAAACCCATCTCTCTAAATGTACTAGTTTCAAAAGATTTGCTGGAAAGTTCTGCAGTTTTAAGCAGTTTGGTGGACAATTCAACACTTAGCCAAATACGATAATGAACCTAAAAAAAGCCACCTCTTTTAGAGATTTATGCAGTGTTCAAAATGTATCCTGACAAAAGTTAAATAAAGCATTGTACTGGAATTTTTATTAATGGGTGTTAGCTCAGGTCAAGACTTGAGAGTGGATTCAAGCTTTTGCAAGCATAATGAAAATTTATAACTATAAAGATTCTTATTTTGTAAAAATAATTGTCAGAACGTGTCAAACTAACTACTTGTCTTTTCTCATGATTTTCATATATCCTTGTCATTACTGGCTGCAGGTTTTTTCCTCACCTGCTAAATTATTGAGAGAGAGCTTTGCTCAGAGGCCTTTTGAAATTAAAAATAATCAATTGAACTTGACTCAGTAGGGGTTAAGCAGCATTATATCAACTATATCTGAAATTAAACTGCAATTTGATTTCAAAAGTAATCAGACTTTTTGACTGGATTAAAGAGCTGCACTATTCTTATAAATGTTATTTTATTAATTAAGCAATCAGGAAAGAATCGCCAAATGGAACCCTGAGTGGGAAAAGTCATTGCAGTTTCTAATCATAATCTTTTGAAATTCCTAGGGGCAAAATGCAGTTTGTGATTTATATTTTCTTGCATTTTGACATCATTGAAGAGCATTCCATTTCTGCAAGCTTCTGTCTAAATATGTTCTGGTTCTGATTTTTCAGATCTTTTCAGGAGAATATTATTTAATTTCAATTAATGAAGGATGGACCTGTTTAATAATTATTGTTATTAAATTTATCCTTTTGAAATATTTGGGTTTTTTTTTAAGGGACTAACCAAAGTTGTTATTTAATTGGAGACAAAATTCAACAAGTTTTTATGACTGCAGGCAGAAAATAAGCAGTGAAGGTTAGGGAAATTCCTGAGTAGATCTACCAAACTCACCTAGGTTCTCATAGGATTATTTTACACTGATATCTAACTATTGAAAATTATATGAAGATGTGCAGTTCTTTAGAAATATTATTTAATCTATATCAGCAATAGAGTTACCCAAAAATGTTAAAATACTTAGCAAAATGTTTAAACAAATGACTTTTTCCTTTTTGTTTTGAGCATCTCTTTTAGCTGAATTTTTAACTTAAATACATAATAAATGAATTGATATGAAAACATATTGTTCTTGTTCAGAAGGAGGTGATTTATGGCATGTCCTTGTATGATTGACACAGAGATAATTCTTTTCTGTAGATATTTTCAAGTATTCCACAGAAACAGTTATGGTTGCTTCTTACAAAAGGAAAAAGAAGATAGAATTTAAACAAAGAAGTAGTCATGAATGTGTACAATTTTTTTTGTTTTGTTTTCATTGAGCAATATTACCCCAAAAGGCAGCAACCAAATTATATGGCTATAAATTTCAAATAAGAAAAGACTGCCAAGGATAAATCCCACTAATTTCAGTTTAAGACTGGCAAGATCTCAAAACACTGTTTTTCTCAGCTTACTTTCTTGCATATTCTGACCAATGTACGGCTGGTAAATTGCTGATGATGTTAGCTCCAATGCTCAGGCAAGAAACCCAAAAATTAAAGTGAAATATTTCTGTGAGCATTTTATGTTGGATTTTTGAGACCACTTTCATGGCATTCACAGAGATGCAATATACAATTTTATCTAACAAATTTTCTGCTAGCAAATAACACATGGTCTTTATCTCCCTATTCTTTATACAACTTTATATTTAGTCCATTCCTATTTATGAATTAATTAATCATTAAATTATCAGTACATCTCCTCAAGTAAGCTTTCAGTCTGTTGACTGGAATTTGAGGTGATCTTGTGTTATCCTTTTCAGTTTTACATTTCTGTGATTTAAGTCTTCCTGGTTTAAAAAGAAGTACTATCATCATACTTAGAGGTGAACTGGTACTGCCTGGCCTAAACCCATCAGCCCAAAAATAAGAAGCAGTGATAGATAATCCTGAGGTGCAAAGAGAATGCTAATATGATGAAACAACATTGAAATAATAGTATTGAGTTGTGGAATTTCAGCTTTCTCAGACTAAACTTATCACAAGTTTGAAGGTAGAAAGTCAGCAAAATAGCCTTTTGTTTCCATTAGCTTTTCTACCAACATTGTCTGTATCAATGTATTACCATGTTTGTATCACCATGCCTTACAATCATCACCACATCTTCACCTTCTTTCATTCAATTTATGTCCAAGTGTTAGAACAAACCAATATTCTGCAGGGAAATAAATAAATAAATAAATAAATAAATAAATAAATAGTAATAATAATAATACCAAAACACAAAATAACCCACTAAAAACCACCCCCCCCAAAAAAAAAACAAAAAAACAAAAAAAACAAAAAAAACCCAAATAAAAACCAAATAAAAACCACACACACACACACACACAAAACTATTAGGGGTGGTTTTCTTTTCTCTTTTCCCACCTAAATTCAAGGTAATGACACTCAAGATCTTCATAACACTTTCATCTCTGTGTAAATGAGTGCTTAAATACCTTTTTGGATTTATTGCTATATAGCCCACCCTAACTTCAGGGATCCTTTGATGTTTGATTGAAGTCGTGGCTATGTTCAAGGAGCTACACTCAACTCCCATTTTCTGCAATTTCTGTGAATGTCTAGGTCAAGGTGACAACAATGGAATTATTTGAAGTGACGTTCTCTGGTCTTCCTAACTCCCTCTAAGTAAAATTCCTTTTTCTGATTTTCAACAGTTCCAAAACTGTTGAACACACAAAAAATAATCACCTCTTAAGAAAGATACACGACAATCAGATCCATAACACTTGGCTACTCTCTTTTTAACTCTTCTTGAAATATTTCAAACTGAAGTTGCTATTGAGAGGCAGAACATGTTTCTTTACATCCTGGTTCTAAGCCCAGCCATAACTAACCCATGTAAGTTACAACACTGTGTTGTGAATGGTATGAGCTTCAGCATGAAATATCTCCACCCTAATTTTGCCCAACAATGTCAGAATAAAAAAAAAAATAGAAAAAAAAATTCCAAGCAGGAGTAGGAAGGACAGATAGTCTCAATTTAATGTATATATATATTTTTTTTTTTCAGCCATGGGAACTGAAAGAATGACTGGAACATTGATCCAGCAATATCCTATTAATTTGGAAGAAAAAAAGCCAAGTTCTCCCTCATTCTTTTAATATTGTTCCCTGGAGAATTAATTAAAGTATTTCACTTTTTAATGTAAGGAATTAACATATATGATAAAGGGTCAGTGCCAGCACTTGGGAACTCTGTTACTTAGGCCAGCCTCCAGGGTCTCCAGAATCATACTTACCACCCCTGGAGATACAGCCCTGAAGCCAAGAAATTCTTCAAAAAACCCTGCCTGAAGAAAATTAGTGTTTTAAAACAACCTGACTTAAATATTTGAGCAAATAAAGAGAATTAAAATAATCTTTGAAGAAAATATTGCTTTAAAAGTATACAACATTAAGCAATGTGTTCTTAAAGAGTCTTTTTTTCCTCTAAGAAAGACTCACATTCAGTGATTTCCTGGCTAGGGTAACTGTACTTCCCTATAATTATTTCATTACCATTGGTGCATTTACAGTCGCTTTGGCATTAGCAGTGTTCCATGCCCCTTTAATGGATCACCATTACCAATTCTAGTCCTGGATGGATCTACTGATGTGACAATAACAGGATGGAAGGGTTACTTCTTAAACATATTAGCCATGACACACAGCCTTATCTAACTCAAATAAATTTTGACATTTCTTGTTGAGCAGTTCCTCCAGGTTTAGAAATGGACTACTACTATGTGATCCAATTTATACTGCTGAGAAACATCAAAATTTCAAGAATGAACATTTTTTATTGATTTTGTAGCCTTACAATTCCATTATTGTTTAAGAAATACCTAAAGAAAAATAAATAAAGCAATGGTCAGTGCATTTTCAACTTACTGGACCGAACTGGTAATTTGTGAGTACAGTAATTTAAGTAGGCTTCCCTTTTGGAAAAAGTTCCATTGAATACTCTCTTACGGCTTTGAAAATGATCTGTCAAAAGATGCTGCTGAAGATGTTTCTATTTAAGAGGAAGCCATGGAAGAACTAGAGGGAGAGTCAGATCGCCTTCCAAACTGCCTGACAGTCCTTTTCAAGAGCAGATTCAGAAAATAAAATTCACCCCCTTCGGCAGCAGAGGCTGAAATCTTTTTAAAGGAAGTTTTTCTGTGAAAAGAAATTCCATTAAGTGTCACACCAGTTGTGACAGAATAAGGATACACCCACTCAGAAAGCCGCATGTAAGCTTTTTTTGCTTTTCTATTTCAGAGGAGGATGACATAAGTATATTACAATTTTTTGAGCAGGATTTTTGTATTGTCTTACATAGTACTCAGCAGAGTAGGAACATTGTCATTACTTTGCATATTTTTAATTTGTTTTCTAAACACTCTTCTGTGACTCTTCACAGTCCTATATACCTATGAAGTTGTGTACAATGACACTATGCTGACTTTTGTTCTTTCAAAATCTTGTAAATGGATCATTATTTTTGAATTGAGAACCTGAGTACGGGGTACTCTTTTTATGAATAACATTAAGCTGCAAGGGCAATATGTAGACAAATCTAGGCTGGCAAAAGAAAACCCATAAAAAACCAACAGACAGGAACCAGGAAATAAAATATTTCCATCTAATGAACATGGAGTTTTTACTTGTACATTTTGAAGTAAGCTATCCAATACTCATACGTTGATCAAGCTTAAATACCATGTTGGTCACCAAAATATCAGAGAGTAATGTCTAGGGAAAAAAACGGAAGTACATTTCCAGTTACAAGTGGTATAATATTAAAAGAAAATCCTAGGAGGGAGTCATGGAAGGCATTCCAGACAGCCAGAGTTATCTATGGAGAGAATCTGTACAGATTTTTTAGGAATACTAATGTCATTAAAATAATTGTGATGTCAGAAACTTGAAAGATTTAAACTAATTTAGTTTAGTTCCCAGAAGCTAGATGAAAATTTCACTTTTCTTAGATTATGAAGAAATTTTTGCCATAGAAGATATAAACATAGAAGATATAAACTATAAACTACTTCTGATAAACAAAAGTAATCAGGATGCACAATTTTAAATCAGCAGTTTTAAAAAAATTATCCATGACAAAGTCCAGTCTGCTGATGCCCTGCTTCAAGCCTTGAAATACTACAAATTCGAGGACCATGGAACAAAGTTGGTGTTGTGTCAATGAAAAGTAAGTTTCAAGGAAGTAATTACCAATCTATCAACCACATGCCAATCTTTCAAAAAATAACAGGTAAGAGTCAAGTACGAAAAAAAGGTGAGGCCATGCTAACTGGCATAAATTATACAAAAGTGCTGAGAGTGTACTTAATGATTAAAGGAAGAAAATTAATCCAAATTAGCATGGAATTATGGAAAGTAGATCTTAACTTAGAAATCCTAAATGTTTTTTTTTTATACAGTCATAAGATTGATTGCTGAAAACAAATATGCTGATACCGTGTACCTAAATTTTAAAAAGGCAACACTATTAAAATTAAATAGCTTGCCTTTCTTCTTCAAAATGCATTGTGAGCACCGAAATCAATGAGTGGTTAATTGACAATGTGATTAAGAATAAGGATTGTATATTATTCTGATGACCATCTATTTGGATCCCAGGTTCTTAGTCATACCTATTTCACATTATCCATTTCACGTTATCTAAAAGAGACCTTAAAAAAATTCTAGTCATAGGAAATAAGATATTTAAATGACAGAATAATCAGACCACTAATCCTGGATTACCTGAGGAATCAGAAGAAAGTGCAACACCACTTCACCCCCAGTGTGCTTTTCAATGTCACTAAAGCCAAAACAGTGTTGCTAAGTACCAAAACCACGGACTGTATTTTTGAATAAAATTATCTGAGTAACTTCAAAATCAAATCAGTACAAGCCAATGTCACAAATAGCAATAATAATAAAAAGCTCTGCTGGCTAGAATAATGAATAATGTGTGTGTATATCAGTTCTTTTACAGAACTCCTACTCAAATATTGTGTTTGTAATTCATAGAAGTTATCAAGGAGCTGGAGGTGGTACAGAGAAACATACTTATTGATTTAAAAGTGTGGAAATTACACCTTCCAGAGAAAAATTCAAGTCCTTATAGTAATGGAAATAAAGTTGGCCTGGACATGAGTAAACTATATGTAGAATACAGAATAGCCAATGGTGTATCTTATATATTAGGAGCATGATGTCACAAAATCATAATTAATAAATTTTTAGGCTGAAATTAGTACACATTTAGTACATATTTAAGAGATTAAGCACAGGATCAACTTAAAAACAATCTTTTGTAATATCTCTGTCAACAAACAATTTAAAACTTGATTTCTTTGTCTTTTAATATTTGCTGTATTGACATAGATTTTATAACATCTATTACCCAATTTAGAGAGATCAAGCCAAGTAATCACAACAGTTTCTTTGTTGTTGCTTAAGAATACTTGATCACTCTATTATTTAAATGCCATTCTTACTGATCATTTCTCTGAAAGGGTGAAAGGTGCACATAAAAGTCACTAGTGTCTCTGATGACATTCTACAATATGGGATACTAACATTTTGGGAGCTAAAGAGAACAACTTATCTGCAGGTAACATTAATTCTGTTTTCAGCTTACTTTCTTATCAAAATTTTATCTGTTCTTATAATTCATTGCACTGAGACAAAGAAAAAACCTTATCAATTCTGTTTAACTGTAATAAATTCTGTTAAGGAAACTCCACAACCAGCTACCTTTAGGTTTTGTAACAGCTGCTCATCCATAGGCACCAGGAAGAAGTGCAAGTTTAAGAAATTGCAATCACTTAAGAGCCCTTTATAATTTTTTCCCTTTTTAAAAATATAACACCCCCCCCCCAAAAAAAAAAAAAAACAAACCAACCAAACCTGTGTACTATACACATGTTGGAATGTAATCTGTATTTTTTAAATATTATGGATGCTTGAGAACACCATTATTGAGAGACTACAAAGATCTGAGAAGTTATTTTGTTTAGCAACATGTATGGTCAGTGTATTCCAGTCATTCCATGTACAGGCAGAACTAAGCTTTGTCTGCAGTTCTGTTGTTCCATGAAGACAGTTACTTCAATCAGACATATATTTTAGGATCTGATCCATGATATTTGTTTGCCATCTCCAAAATAGCTAACATGGAACTAAAAACCGTGCAGGCTCCTATTTGGAGTGTTGGAATTGCCAGAGTTCCTTAAAGGAAATGTTAAATTGTCAGTTACACTAAGAAATTATTGCTAAAATTGTATGGAACAGCTCAAAATAATTTCTGAGTATGTCTTAAGAGAAAGCTACAGGAACCTTCACAGCAGGCTGCAACATCTTGACCTGATTTCTGCTTTCATAACCCTTTAAGGGCCAGCATATCTTGCTGGTACCCCCTGAGCCATGATCATCAAATTTCCTTCTATCCATTCTTGCCTGCGCTGCAGGATCTTGTCTGGAAATCAGTATTTTCTTCTTAACAAAATAGGTACAATTATTCACAATGCTGTAATTACTTTACAATTAAGCATATTTATACCACATTTTTACTTAGTCAATTGAGATCATTATCCCAGTGACATGAGTGCACATAACTCTGTGGGGAAAAAAGAGAAACAGCATGCTTATGAAATGTGGTGGAATATAAATTTTCAAGGCCTCATGTCAGATGACATGAGATGAATTCGAGGCCAGTAACAGTGTTTTGGAATTACAGATGTAGATATTTTTGATGGGAAGAAAAAATGCTCTTTCCTGTTGGAGAATTCTGAGGTACTTTAAAGTTATGAATTATAAAACTTTTAGTATTTATTGTACTTAATCTAATTATTATTAACTACAAATCTGTTTAAAATCTGAATGTTTTTATACATTTTTATGTTCTTTGGACTAAGCCCTGAAGTTCTAATTCCCCACAAAAAATTCAGACTTTTTTTTCTCTTAAAACTATAGTTATTCTGGACAAAAATATCTGAAAAAAGTGTTATTTTTTATTATGTGACTTGTGAAAAATTAATATACTACCTTCAAATAAAATTTTTCTTTTAAATGTTAGCAAGTACTAAGGAGTAGCATGATGGTTGGGTAATGTAGCCTTGTTTTGTTCTATCTCTGGAACATACACTTGGAAAAAATTTTTTGCCCTAACTAGACGCTAGTTTCCATGTAAGAGTATCAAAATGAATCCTGTATGAAATCTAGAGACTCTAATGATTTTTCCTGGCTCTTAATTCTGCCAAACTGCAAATGCTTTGCCTGGCGGTTTTTGAATCAGAAAAAAAGAATAGGTTTTGAATTCATACAAGCATGTATGAATACTGTATACAATCAGTATTTGCTGAAATACACTCAGTTCCACTATTAATGATCAGAGAATAGGGAAAATACTCCTTTTCTTCCCAATAATTCCTTGGCAATCTATCCAGGTCTCTTCAAAGCTATGTAACTTCCAAATGGTCAAGCCAGCATTATCTTAACACCAATGTAGCTTATTCTGTAACATATTAAAATTTTAAATTAAGTTCAATATCAATGTCAATTTCATTTATACAAAAGGTTTGATTTCCATTTTCTTATAGCAGCAATTGTAGTCCAAGGCAATCAATACATAGCTCTTTGGCTCTGCAGGAAATAAACCTCAATTATTTAGTCCTCCAAAATACACAGAATATCTCTTCCAGAGCAATCCTCTATGACTGAGGTGATGATCAATTTCTAGACTATTTCAGACCAATCCTAATTAAGCATCTGTGCAGACCCTTTCTCTGTTTCTATGGTTTCATCTAAATAAATTTAAAAAAAAGAAGTAATAATTTCACATAATGTCTCTGAAATATAACAGGGTTTTTTTTTGGTTTTTTTTGATATCATAGAATATCCTTCACCTTCACTAACTCTTCCACTTTTGTTGATTGAATTCTGCTAACCCCAGGTGGCACATGAATGACGAGTTAAATTAAATTTGACATTTCTATTGACTGAGCCAATGAAAGACAAGAAACACATCCTACTGATTTCCAAAATGTTATTTTTGTATGGAAAAAAATCACCCCTTCTTTTTATAATGAATAAAATTCTATTCAAAAGAAACTATTTCCCCTTATGAGAATTGGAATTACTGTATAGATATCTCATGTACCACTTCCTATAAAAATGTTTGATTACTTTGAATAAACACTCCTTTGTTGCAGTTCTTCATAGTGTCCATTCACTCCACAATTTTATTTTTGTGATGTTGTTATGTTTTTTTTTTGTTTTTGTTTTATTTTTCCTCAAGTAACGGATGAGGCATTATTGTTGAAATTGAAGAAAGGATTGTTCTGCTTGTGCTGAGGCTCAAACTGTTGCAGTCATAAAAATAGGAAGTATTATTGCATCTATCTCATATATCTTAAACATCATTTTTGCCAAGTGTTTAGATACCATATGTACTTTTTGTTCATTCTTCTGAAAATATCTATAAACTCTGCCTTTTATAAGACTCTGCATTTTAAGTTCACACATAGCCAGATATCTTAGGTATCATCAGGCAAATACTCTGGGGATTTAGCATGTTTCACTTAGCACAGCCTATATCTACTACTACTATTGAATATTGTCTTTGTGGAGAAAGCAAGATATTTTTCTCCAAATGCTTCTTCCAGGGCAGAGTATCGTCAAAGAACTTGACATGAAACAAAGACCTCTTTTTTCTTTTTTTTTTCCTACAGTCAATAAGAAAGGAAAGAAACAATTTTCTGGAAGGTGGAAAGAAAAAGAAAAACACAGAAAAACCCCTCATTCCAGAGGATTAAACAAAGCAGCAAATATGAACAGCAGAAAGAAGAAAAATAAAATGTGTCTTTCAGCCTGTCATAATCTCCTGGAAAGCAGAGTAAATTACAAAGTTTTCCTAGAAGGAAGCAGCAAACAAATGACTGCTTTCCAGTGTCTATTACTTAAATGCATTTCTTGCTTAAGTAGTTTTGAAAATCCCACTCAGAAGATGACCAAAAAATTAACAGAAAACAGGAAATTACTGTCAAAAAAAAATCAAATAAAATCTCCAACTAATAACAGCACTGTCCACCCTACTTCAGACCTCATCCAGATCTAATCAAACAAAAATGCATCACAAGTATGTTAAAATATTAATAATAATAAAAAGTTAGAATGTACCAGACAATATTTAACCTAAAATCACCCTGTCATATGTAGCTGTTCAAAGACAGTTTTAATGTACACGATCATGTAGTATTTCCCACAAGATCCCTAACTCATTTAGGTACTGTGTTCTGGAAAATACAGGATTATATGTTTCAGAGAGCTAAAAATCAATTTGTAGTGCTCTAAAGTGTTAATAGTGGAAACTGGAATCAGTGGGATCTTTGCTTTGGATTAAACTTCTGGGAAAATGCTTAGAAAACTGGGAAAAAAAAGTCATCTTAGCTTCTTAAATAAGACATAAAAAACTGGTCAGCACTCTTGGATGTGCTGCCAAACATTGGTGACCAAGTTCCCCAGTAAAGTGGGGGTAATGTAACATCATCTCAGAAAACCATTGTAAGGATTTCCTGACAGCATGGAAGAGTGAAAAATACTCTGAATGAAGACTCCAGAGTCAAACTGTTATGAAAACTAACAATTCTTTGTTTGCTAAAGATTTGCTTGCTGTAGAGCAGACAGACTAGATAGAACAGGTATGGAATAGGTAAGTCTAGATAAGACTCCACAAATAATGAAAATAAATTATAATAATTAAAAAGAAACAAACAAACAAACAAAAAAGCCACAAAAAATGTTTAATGGATCTGTTTCAGTATCATGTAGAAATGACTGCAGGCAACCATTCTGGACAGACACATAAGAAATTTAATTTGCTTCTTTCTGTTTATGATACGTAGTTACAATGCTTTTAGTGCTAAGCATTTGTCCCTCACACTAGGAATTTTTCTCCATAGATGTAATATTGACTCTTCAGGTACTCGACAAAAAATTAATAGAAACATAGAATTGTAGAATTGTATGTGCTGGAAGGGACTTTTAAAGACCATCAAGTGGACGTGTCATGGACAGGGACACCTTCCACTTCCCATACTGGGACTGATATTGTTCCACAGCTGTAATAATGACATAGGCCTTGGGACTGAGTGCACCCTCAGCAGGTTTCCAAGTGACACAAAAGCTGAGTGGTGCAGTTGACAAGCTTCAGGGAAGGGGTGGCATCCAGAGGTCCTGGCAGGCTAGACAAGTGCATCCACATGAACTCCGTGGAGTTCAACCAGGCTATATGCAAAGTTCTGCATCTTGATTGGGGCAGTCCACGAGATCAATACAGATTGGGTGATGAATGAATTGATGGCAGGTCTCTGGAGAAGAACTTGGTGATACTGGTGGATTTGGATATGAGCCAGCAATGTGTCCTTGCAGCCCAGAAAGCCCATTCATTCGAATAAAGTGTGACAAGCAGGTCAAGGGAGATTTTCCATTCCCTGCCTTTAGGTTTAGGAATTCAGAAGAGGGGAGAAGAACAATTGCTGAGGGAAAAAAAAAAGTGAAGTACCTCATTCTTCTCCATATCACCTGTCACCAGATACACTGTCTCACTTGTTGAGGAGGTACAATTTATTTTCTTTATCTTTTCTGACTGTTGTAACTGTAGATTGTCTTACTATTCCTCACTTCTCTTGTTTATTTCCGGCTCTTCCACAGCTTTCCTGATCCCATCCCTACACTTTCAGGTGGTTTTGGTATGTTCTTCCCAGCATGCACGTCCCTGCTTCCATGCCACAAACATTTCCATCTTGTATTTCAATGGGACCCAGTCTTTCTCTGCCATGCTGATCTTCTGCCTTATCATTCTTATAGTCCTAGTTGAGTCAGTTTTCTGGAGTGTTGTTTACCAGAGTGGCACTGCCTATAACAGACATTGCTTTTTGCCTTTGGGACTCCATCTGTAAGTTTTAACTTGGAAGTTAAAAAATCAGTGTACTAAATTTTCCTGTCAGTACCAATTAGTAGCTCAGATACAGAGATAAAAAGCATTAAAGTACAATCCTTCTATTTCTAATCTTCTAATTCAAATGTCTGTGTTTTGGTTTTGGGGAAATGAGAATTTTTTTCAACTTGCATGTGCTCTAAATACAAAATATATCATCCAATTTTACAAAAAAGCCAACAAGAATTCTAGAGGTGTTAAAGACTTTTTTCAGCACCATTTTTGCAAAGGAGATCTATGCAAATACATACAAAGAGAAAACTTCTGTAGTTTTGTTTAGAATAGGAAATAGAGCAGACATCAGACTGATTTTAAAAGTAAACCACAGCTTATAAATTTTTTCTTGGTACATCTAATGCAAGGGCTGCAGGGTGTCTATTCTATAAACCATAACTTATGTTTATTTATCTTTGTCTATACATAGGAAGGCCAACACTAACTTCAAATAAGCTAAAAATTTCCTTAAACTCCTGATCATTAACATCCATTGTTGAACTTCTCAAATTAATTTTAACTGTTTGATGGTCAAAAATAGAAGAAAAAATGGCAAAAAAGTTCCTTCAGTCTTCTAACAGTTTGGGCCCAACAACGAAGAGTAAATAATTTCATGATCCTAAAGCAGCCTGTCTGACTTTTAGCACTTCCTAAAACACCTAGAGATGCAGTAGAGGGAGGGAGGATGAGTTAGTGACAATGAACTCTGTAAAGATTTTGGCAAGCATAATGGAGAAGGAAGCTGAATGTAGAGAGTGGGTATCTTTTGCCATCTGGCCACAGAGACAGAAAGACTCCATGCTATGGAGTGGCCTCCCCTTGATTTCCTCTCTCTTCTCATCCTTCTCTGTTTGTAACTTGGTCATTCCCACCATCTGTTAAAATGGGCAGAATGGTGATAACAGTTGATCAACAACCTCCCTGCAGTTTCCAGGCAGATGTTGCTTATGCAGCCAAGACCACTTCAAGTATTTTTTCAAACAATGGCAATAACTTACATTTATTCATTTCAGCTGAATGTTTAGCACAGATTTTAAAGTCATTTGCAGTTCATAAATGATAGCTCAGATTTTACACTATAGATCATAAATATGTACTGCATCTTTTTACCAAGGTAATAAACTTTGAAAAGTGTCTTAGAATTCTAAACTCATTGCATTAACCTACTTATTCTTTATAAGCATAAATTAAAGACTATCTATTTAAATTCTTACAGTGAAAGAATTATCAAATAAATTAAAACTAAATTTTATCTCTTCAGAAAGGATCTATGCAGGAGATACCCTAATTTCAAACTGCATTTACATTATTTATATGCTGATGCAGTTCCATGAACTTCGATGCATTTTTCTGAAATTTTAATCATTTCAGAGAAAAGGCAAAAAAAAAGCTCTGTCTATACAAAAGGAGACATTTGGTGACAATCATCTGGAAAACATTTTCCCACTGCAAATTCACACTTTTTCATTCAAGACAACGTCAAAAATTGCAACACACCAAAGTTTCAAGGCATGGGGAGGAACCAATTATTTCTTCTTACTTCTAGTAAATTATATGTTTATTTGCACACATATTTAACTCAGTCTTGCACTATAAATCCATTTACAGGATGAATTATTAATCATTAAAAATTCAGATCACATCTGATACCATGTCCACTGACTGAGTAGGCAGGTCAAGCTATTTAAAAGAACAGGAAAACGTAAGTCACTTATCTTCCTACATTGTTATGTATCATGGGATTAAATCCTTAAAACACATTTCTGAATGTGATGCTTTACTTTTGTCAAGTAAATTTTAAAATGCCCTCTACGTAAGGCCTTAAAATCTTTAATACCTTTGATTTTAAATTTTTTTTTCAAGTATTAAATATATTGCCTCCTAAGGAATGGTTTCTGTCAATATCACAATATGATAGGATTCAAACATTTTTTATCTGCAAATGAAGAACATCTGCTATTTTGTCACTTAGCAACAACACTATGCAATAATTTTGCCCTCTCTGCTCCCCCCCTCATTATTATGCAAAATATGTCCAGGACAAGAAATGCTTGGAGAAAAATTGTTCCTGCACTGAGATATTTTGACACAAAAATCTTTTTTCATCAAAGATGAAAAGCACCTTGTCATTCATTTCTAATTACAGCCTCCGTTCTGTCAGTACAGAAAGACACAAACTCCCCATGGTGATGTCATACACTGACATTTACAAAGCTACATTGGACTTAGTCTCCTCTTGGTCTTTGCCAAAATCAGTCAATGTCAGAGCTGGGAAAGGGAATTTAAAATTATGAGCATTAATTGTGTTTTAAGTAAAGGAAACTGCATTATGATTTCTGATATTAATAGCTGCTGAATCATCTAAAAAAATGGAGGAAACTTCATTTAATATTTCTATTCTGAGATGCTAAGACACTAAACTGCAATGACAACAGAGATTTCACACTCCAAGAATTAATTTGAATAGATGTAAACTTATTAAAGATTAAAATGAACTATTTAGTGTTCTGCAATTAGTGTTAACATCCAGGCTAAAACTACCAGTGGGGAAATACCAGAATGGAAGTGGCAATCATGTGAGAATGTAAAGCCTCAGAGAAATTCTAATCCTGGCCAAAACAGCATTAGAGAGTCTAATTCAGACTAATGATGAAGCCATATTAGCATAAATCAGAAAAAGAGGTAAATAAATCCCCCTGATTAGTTTTACTTAACATAAATTCTCTTATTAATTTTCTGAAAGTAATAGAAAATACTTGTATGAGTCTAAGCTGGAGGTTTATTTTACATTTTATTAGGAATTGTTTACAGCTGTCAAGATAGCTACTGCAACAAGAACTTTTTTGCTCTTGACATAATCGTCCAATAAGAATCCTTGGTAATTTCAAGTCCATGTAATTAAGAAATTCAGCTATGAAATCACTGTAGGATTTCCAAGTTATTAATGAACTCACCACAGATATGAAACATGTTTAAGTAACTTATGGTTTATAATATTTTCATAAAATCTTAGAATCATGGAATACCTGTTAGAATGGACATCAAGGATCATCTGGTCTAACCTTTCTTGGAAAAATCATGGTCTAGACAAGATGCCCCGTCACTCTGTTCAGCCAAATCTTAAAATTATCCAGTGTTGGGGAACACATCACTTCCCTAGGAAGAGCTTACTGTTCTCGTTTTGAAAAAATGTTCTTCTTGAAACTTCCCAGGAGGTAGTCATCTTTAATGTTAGAGATTTTTCTCAAGGTGATACTAACAGTTTATTCTAGAGTATGGGCATTAGTACAAAATACTTTGCTTTCAAGAATCAAAATCAAAAATCAAAAGCATCAGTGTTTTTTAAATGGGTTTTAATAAAAAGGGCTGAAAGGAGTTTTTCACTGAGGTAATAATGTTAAAGTTTCTATCCTGATTCTAGTGCACAGTTTGGTTTTTTTTCCTCAATTTTATCAAAACTCACAGTTAATAATTTGTAATAGATTGTAAACCTCTGTGGGTTTTTGCTTTTTCTCTGGTTTTGGATTTTTTTCACTAAATAGTGCAATTTACTGTACATCACACAAATTAATATATACTTTTGCTGAAAAATCTATGTTAACAACAGAATCCCTGAAGGACTTGAACTTAGACTCAGTGATCCTTATGGGTCCCTTCCCTTGGAAAAACCTGTTCCAAATGCTATGAAGGCATAACCTTGAAATAAAAATATAAAGTGGGGAAAAATCAAATGTCTATTTAAGAATCACATTTTGAATCCCTATGATTCTGATCTCTATCTAAATATTCTTGTGTCGTGAGTTTTCTAAAGAACACGTTATCAAACTAAAATGCACAGAACATATTGACTCTGTTACATGGATGATGTGTTTGAAAATGGCGCTGAACGAGGCCCATTTTATTATATAGAAATGACTGGTGTTTTGTGTTTTTTTTAATAAATATATATATATATATATACATAAATACTCTGAAATGTCTGACCTATCATATAAACCTCACTATATAATAGAACATAATATATATATGTAAGTGCCATGGAACAACAGCTTGGTTACTACTGCCAAATTGTATATTTGGGAAAACTGCATGTAATCCAAGAGTTGTGTTTTTTTTGGTTTTTTTTAAGTTAGTATTCTGCAGTTTTATTATATTCATTCCACAGACCGCTCCTTAGGCAAAGAAAGATTTGACATTCTGCACTGTATGTGTGTGTCCTTGTTGAACAGTCGCCTACAGAGTGGTTGAGCAGATCAACACTCCCACTCAGTTCATTGTCAGCTGAGAACTGTTTGAGGGGGCACTCAATCCTCTTGTCCAGGACAGCGATAAAGATACTAAACACAACTGGCAGCAGTACAGTGGAGAACCCCACTGCTGACCTGCCATTAACTGGATGTAGCACCATTCACCACCACTCTCTGCACCACCCAGTTTTGAACCCAGTGAAGAGTGGACTTGTCCAAGATATGGCCTGCCAGTTTTTCCGGGAGAATGCTGTGGGAAACAGTATCAAAGGCTTTATTGTAGTCCAGGTAGGCAGTATTCACAGTCTAGTGCACAGACCCATCCCACTGCCTCTCCTTCCTCATCTGTCTTGTTGGAAGAACTTATAGCCACCCACAGCAGCCCTCCACGTACAGGAGTCACTCCACTATGTTTGTGTGAATGCAACTAAGTCAGAGCTTCCTGCTGCACAATGGCTTCCAGCTCCTCCTCTTCATTACCCACACTGTGTGCAGATGAACTTCTGCTCTGCCACTGATTTCACTCCCAACACTGGCCTGTTGCTCATGGCTCATCACTAGCCAGCCTGGTCTTATCCCCTTTCCCCTCCAAACCTAGTTCAAAGCCTCTCAATCATCCCTGCGAACTCATGGGCTAGAGTCCTCTCCCTTTTAACAGGTGAATTCTATCTGTCTCCAGCAGGCCTGGTGCTGTTTAAACATCCCCATGATTCAAAAATCCGGAATTCCACTGATGGACCTCTTTTTAGGCCATGTGTTGATTGAGTGGATTCTCCTCCTTGGCATTTTCCTTCCTATTGAAGTGATTGAAGAAAGCACCATCTGTGCTCCGGTCTCTTCAACTAGTCATCCCAGTGCCATGAAATTATTTTGATTTCCCTTCTCAACCTTGTCACTGCTGACCTGGAAAACCAGAATTTGGTAATAATCAAAGAGCTAAATCAGTCCAGGGAGTCTCTTAGTACTAGAAAGAAGATTTCATAAACACTGATCAGTCTACCCATATGACATATATCTGACACATATATAAAAGAAAACCTTTGCTGACATTCACCCAAACTGCAGCAGTTATGAACAAACAGCGCTCAGTAACTGTGAATGCATGTAACTGGTGCAAACAGCACCAGTGAAATAACTTTAGAGTAAAAATACAGTTTTATTATCTCACAACACTGTTTCTGGTTTGTGAGTGTAAATGCATTGCACTGATTTTTCTAATCTTGCAAACAAGCAACTCAACTGAGTTACAGGATATATATATATACATATTTTAAATAAACACAGTTATTGCATTATTAAAATCTTAAACTACCCCAAAAAATTCTATTTTCCCAATGTTAACCAATTGGAAAGCTATATCAAATAGACTTCTTTCAAAATAAACTTTTAACAAGTGCCCCAAGGGCACTAGGTACTAGAACTCCATAAATAAAAGTATCATGATTTTTTAATTAGTTTTATTAAAAAGAAGGCTTTCAGAAGAAATGCTTATTGCATCTTTAACTCAGCTGTGATGACAAATGCCAAGACATACAGAGCAATTTTATTTCTCACCCAGCATAATCAATAGTGGTCACGAATTCCAGGGTAGACAACCTCTTGTTGCAGGGGTTACAAAGCTGTTCAGTACAGACAGTAACACAGGGAAAGGAAACCTATCAACTAGAACTAATAAAAGACAGTGAATTGCCTTTTCCACCTCCATAAATTGACACCTGGTAAGTTCTACCTTTTAAACTCTTCTAAGATGAATTATAAATCAAGGTACATATTATTCTAGGAAGTGAAATAAGGGTATGGATTACTTTAGGAAGAGAAAGGGACTTCAGGAACTATTCCCGAGAACAACCTCTCATGAACTCAGGCATATATTTTATTTTTTGCACTAAAGCAGCAATCAGTGTAACTTAAATGCATGACAGTTATCCTGACTTTTCATAGTGTTAAAGCTCTGAAGCCAGAAAATTTTGTGTGTTACATAAGAAGAAAACAGCCACATCTTTAGCATCTTTAGCATCTTTAGTTTCTGGCCAAAAGCAAGGCTCTTTAAGGGTTAATTTAACTAATGCAATAATGATAAGCAGAATTAGCTTTTTGTTTAATAGATAAGGCATTCAAATTGTTTGTGGAAATGTCAAACTTTCCCCCTAATGTTAGGGTCCTAAAGGAGACACAACTGCATTACAACAAGCCATAACTCTTTTTACTGATCTAAATTTGTCTTCCCCATTGGACAACTTCCAAATTCTGAGAGGGTTTTGAGGTGTAGAGGAGTGAAGCAGCAGTGATGTGTCTAAAATAAGAGTGTTAGACAAAAAAAAGAAACATTAGCTAATTAAACCAAGTGAAAATAACTCCATGATTACGCGGTACTGGAAAGGAGAACTGAAGAGAGAGCAGCCCTACAAAGAAGGAGTTGAGGGTGCCGGTGGATGAGTAACCAGACATGACCCAGCAACGTTCACTTGCAGTTCAAGAAGCCAGGGCTGCATCCAAAGGAATGCAGCCAGCAGGTCAGGAGGTGGTTCTGACACTCTGCTCTGCTCTGATGAGACCCACCTGGTGTACTGTGTCCTGCTCTGGGACCCTGAGCACAGGAAAGATGTGGACTGTTACAGTGAGTCCAGAGGAGGGCTGAAGCACCTCTCCTGTGAAGACAAGCTGAGAGAATTTGGGTTGTTCAACCTAATCTAATGTTGTTTTATAAATGTCACTTGGCCATTACTTCATTTGAATTGCTATCGTTTTACTCTGATAAATCTAAGGGAGTATATCACTAGAGCTAGATGAAATGACGATATTTTTCACAAGCCCAAGAAGACTCTAAATTTCCTAAAGAGAAAAGACTGTTAAAAGTAAGTAAAGTTTATAAGCATTTGATTTTTCAGAAGCTGTCAAATTAAAACCTCTTACATAACTCTACTAATATAGAAAAAATCTGGACACACTACTTGCTCTTCAGTGCTCTTAGTGACATTAAACTATTACAATTTTAATTTGCAGTTCAAAACAGAATTATATTAGATTAACCTAATTAATATTTTATTCATTTTTAAAAGGCACCTTTAGGCATAATGAGGTTGATATTAGTTACATAAAGTAATTTTAAAGTAGTCTGCAGTGTTTTAAAGGTGCTGTAAGTCTGTAAATGCTAAAGAATTTGAAAAATAAATTTCAGAAACTGAAAAATGTGCAAATGTACAAATATTTGATTTCAATTTTGTGCAGTCATATGGGTGGATTATCTATCTATTGTCTGTTGTTTTGTTGATTTTGTTGTGGGGGTTTTTTTTAATAAATTGAAACCTTCCTTTGAAAACTTAAGGATTTAAATTTTAAAATGCATGTCAGTAGCTGTATTTCATTTCTTGTTGGGTCCAAATCTACAAATTTCTCATCACACAAACTATTCACATTTATTAAAGAAAGAATGCACTAAACTAAATTCAGGAATTATTATTATTATCATCATTATTATTATTAATAGCAAAATATTGGCTAAGTATTTATTACTCTATTCTTGAGATAAATCCAATTACATTCACAATGTATGTATGTCAGGTTTCAGTATTTGACAGTAAAAAAAAAACTGCTGACAAAGAAAGAAAAAATAAATAAATGCTTTCTCACATCTCAAAGAACAAATGACATTAAGTCATTGTGCTAATCAAATATATTTACTCTGGAATGGAACTGGTATTTAAAGGAATGATTTATTTTGCAAGATCCAGTGAATCTGCCATTTATTCACATATTAGTAATCACCCTGGCTGAATTGCCTAAAGAACACAGAAATTAGAGGAAAGATAAACAAACACAAATTGGTTATCACAACGTAAACAGACTCTAATGAATTCTCTATCCTATGTAAGCAACATTATCCCCATCACTCTACTTTGATCTTAAACCAGTGAATATAATCACATAGATGCTTAAGACTGACTTTAAGTCCAAACATTTACAGAACAGACTTAAACTTCTCCTGCGAGACCCCAAGAGACTCTGTAGCATCCAAATCAATATGCACTGCTTCTTCTTTCTTGTGTACATCGTTGTGGTTACCCCCACATTCGCCTCCAGCAGGTTCAGAGCCTTCCAAAAAAACTGCCTACCTTCCAGCTTACTGTCTGTCTAGGCTCTTCTCTCACACTAAAATCCGGTACAGAAACAGCGGAAGAGAGTAACAGGCAAGTGGGATTGTTCTCTGTTGGGCCACTCGTGTTCTACTTGCCAGAGAAAACAGTAGCTGGGGAAGTGGTAATGGGACTGAATGTCATGAGGATTGCCCAGTACAGTCCCAGAGCCTGTTTGTCACTACAGCTGACAGCCCTAGAGGGGAAGATGCCAGCAACTGCGTAAATCAGGGAATTACCAAGAAAAGAAGGACAAAAGGATCATGGTAGTTTTAGAATTCCAGAATCATCCTGCCACCATTACAATCTCTGTCTAGGGCTGGCTGAGCATCGTCAGCATTGGGGCCACAGGGACGCAGTCAGGGCACTGGTGATACAGACTGCAACACAGGACCCACACCTCACGTGTGCACCCATGGAAGCTCTCTCACCAGTGGATGGGCTTATATGGGTGTGGGCAAAGCCAGAGCATTTAGGCGGCTGTCTCAATGTGTCAAATTCCCACTTCTGAAAATAAGTTATAAAAGGCTGATCAGAATTTTTAAGGAGTTTCTTACAATTTAATGTATATCCAGCACTGCGGTTTGTCTTCTGTATTGTGGAATATTGATCCTGAATATATGGTCCATTGATTTTTGGTTAATTAGAAGTCATCAATAATTCAATAAACCACTCGTAATCAGATTTGATTTAAACCACTATGAACTGAGCAGTTTTTATGTCCAACACTGTCATTGACTTCATGGTCAAAAAATGTATCTTTGAACAAGCTCTAAACATATAGTGGAGAAGGAACGCGCAGGCATTGGAAAACAGAACATTTTATAACTGAGCGTTAGAAGCTTTCAATAGTGAACTGAATTGTGGCAAGAGAGTTGTTGAAATCAGAATAATGCAACAGAAGTGACAAATATAACAATGTATTGATGGGTATATACTATGGCTAGCTCAGAAGGTGACTACAGCCTTGAATATATAGGTGTAGTAGGTGAAGGCTCTAACAGTTAAACAGGGCTCAGGTATGTCAGTTTGGAGGACTACTCTTTGGAGAAAATCCAAGTGATGAGAAAATGTTTTTTTTATAATGAGAACTGTGAAGCCCTGTTTTGCTAAGTATAAGGATGCAAATTCTTCAGTATGTCATATTAAAAAACTTACATGATAAGAGTTAAATGAATAATGCAAACAGTACATACTCTAAATAATACTATTTCACATTAAACCTGGGTTATATTTATTAAGTTTGGCAGAGTTACAACACAAAATACTGTTACACAATCTCTACAATACACCATTTTGCAAAACTTTAGCAAGATGACCAAGTCAACATGAAACTGCACTGTTGCCAAATGAAGCTTAATGGGTAATACTTGGCCAGTTCATTCCGACTAGGAATTCCAGGTTCCTTTTATTGGCAGATACCCTGAGGACAATTTAGATATTTGTTGAACTGAATTAACTTCTGCTACTTCTTTTTATTCATTATAAACAGACACTCAGTGATGGAGCTCAAAGCCAAATGCCTTAGGCATGCAGTGAAGTGTATGGAAAAAGAATGACTTCTTTTTCTAGATTTTCTTTCAAAAATTTAGTATCTAGTTCTGCTGTTTCATAAATGACAAGTTTTTATAAGCAAAAATAAAATAAATAAATCATACTCTAATTCATGCATGATTTTCTAACCTTGTACAACTGAATTTGAAAAATGCGAACTTATTTTTAGTGAAAAGTGTATTTTTATACAATGTAAAATGTATATGTTATCAGCTTAATAGACACTACTGTATATGAACCTGCTAATTCCATTTCTAAGATTGGTACAGTTGCATTTATTTTAATGTGCAAATTCCAGATTCTCATGTAGCTGAACATTCATTTGTCTGGAAGACTGAATATATGTGGGCACTAATTTGTTATGGGTAATGAATGCACTATGCAAGAAAAACACACATTTCTTCTATATAAGCCAAATTATTTTTAAATTTAGCAACATGACTGATTACTTATGTATGACAATTACCATGTTTTAAAATAGTTTTTATAGTTACTTTTACTGATGTCTTAAGAAATATAAATATTTTCTTTGTTTTTATCAGGAAAGTCTATACAAACAAAAAGAGTATATACTGTTAGATTTCATACCAGTGCAAAAATATTAAAGACAAACATTTGGGTTTAAAATGAAGCAATTCTTCATCCCTGGTAGAATTATTACTCTTTTGCTGTGTTCACAAACAAGCCTCTTGTACAAATTATGATCTACATATGGGAGTTTTAATAATGCTGATGACTTAGTATAAACTCAGTAGGATAATGGTGTATGCTCATTTTTCTTTTTACAAAAGGGAAAAAAATAAAAATAAGCACTAAAACCAATGTTCAAAAATCTCTTATTCTTCTATTGTTCAAATATATATTTCACAGGAAAAAAAAGGCAGAAGTAGTAGTTCAAGTCTAGTTTTATTTTACCTGTCTTATTTTGTTGTTTCATGGGTTGAGACATATATATATATATGAAATTTTTAGAAACATATTTGTTTGTCCTACTCCTATATATATATATATGAAATTTTAAGAAATTAACATATTTGTTTGTCCTACTCCTAGTTATCTTTTGTTGTCTGGTCCCCACATCATTCTAGTGAGTTAAATGGTTGCAATGTGTGACATGACTTCTATTTTCTCAGTGGTTTGGGAGATTGACTGGCACTGCTGTGTATATTTTTTTTTCCATTTATTTTTAAAATTTATAGTGAGTCACTTTTTTCCCAATTAACATAATGTTCTCAGTCATCCTGTAGGCTCTCTTGCATGTGTCTACAGATAATGAATGTTCATTTATCAACTGATATTGCTTATTTAGACTATTTTCTAAGGGTTTTCTATCACCCTTCCTTTCCCACTTCACTCACAAATCCTGAAATGGATTTTAGCTATGAAGCGAAAATTCGAATTTCTGTGGTAATTTTTGACTGATGAATTTCATGGAGGACAAGAAGGCTCAACCACAAGAACGAGTTAAGCTATCTGAAAATGGGAATGCTTGAGACAGAAGGCTACTTTGCAAGGGAGTGAAGCATTTCTGAGTGCTGAGATAAGGAACAGCCTCAGCATTATCCTGTAGCCATCCTGGAATGAGAGCACCAAGGAGCCATGTTTCACAGCAGATGTGGACTGGAGGATGGACCCAAGGATGGCCTGGAGTGTACCATACCACTGCTCTTGGAACTGGTGCTGGTGCAAAGGCACATAAGCATTCTGCTTGTGATCCATCTTTGCAGACTCCAGGTAGAGTTGCACACTGTAGTAGGACAGCACATTGCATTGTTTATTACTTATTTTAAAAATGTAAGTATTTGAGCACAAATGTGTTTAATTCGCCTCAGGGCATACCATGAAAATTCCTCAAGAGCTAGCAAACTGATTAGTCAGTCTACAGTTTTAAAGAGTTTAGCCTCCTTGTTTGTTGTGCTCAGTTTTTCAGTTTGTTTGGGTTTGTTTGGGGGTTTTTAAGTAGTGTCTTTTCAACAGAAATGCAAGAAGGAATATTCTGTACCTTCTATTTCCATGCTATCTCACATTTTCTGGCTTTTTTTTTTTAATCCATATCTCTACTCAGTTCAAATTAACTTTGAAGTAATTTCTGCTTTTTGTACCAGAAGTTAATGTGCTCACTCTAAATTCCCTGTAGTAGCAATAGACCTTTTTTCTTTGAAAAGAAAACACATATAGAATTTTTATAGGATTCTACTTCTCAGACAGACTGTATGCTGTTCTTCAAATTTCTATAAATGTCATGGTCATATGCAACGCTTGGCACTACTGAAACCTTTGCTATTAACTACAGTGGAATTTGAAATGGTTTTCAGTTGGTGGTTTTATTGACTTCCTACTTTCAAGGTCTTTTCTAACATGAAAACTAATAATTCAGATTTTCAACTAAATTGCCTGTTGTTCCACTTTTCCTCCTATTCTAAAACCTTGGATCAAAGACTCTGTTCCTACAAATAATTATATAATTAACCTGTAAAATATTTTAGATTCTTCATAAGTATTTTTATTAGATCGGTCATTGAAATGAGAGAGTTAGATTAGTTGATTTATCAACCAAAAGAGACACAGAGAAATTGGAAGGCTGTGGTTTGTAGCTACAGTATAATGAGAAAAGCACACTGCTACTTTACTATATTACTTACAATCTCTTGAGTTCCTTCTCAGCAGTAGCTATGTATTTCCTGCAAGCAGTGTTACTCATGGGACATAGCAAACAGATTTTCATACAACTGCATATGCAGCCTGGGACTTGAACCCAGCTGGAAATGTTTCTGAGTCCCTAATTTACAGAGAATAACTTTTGTACTTCCGTAGTTTCTGTGCTGGGTCTATTGTCGTCTTCAAAGGGAGTTCCTTTCCCACCTCTCCTCAAAGTTATCTAATTTTCATTAGTGTATGATTTACAGAGTGAAGGAGATTTTTAATGAACTAAAATTCATTTCATTTTTATTTGATGACTTGTTGCATTTATCTTAATAAATACTATGAAATAGTTTTCATCAGGTCTGTGAAATAAACAGTTCTTGCATATGGTAAAAATGGCAATGTTCAGTGAGGAGCAAACTGAATCAGATAAAATAGCACTGAAGGTTCTCAGCTCCATATATCAACTTACTTTTCAATCTTGAATTCAAAAAGGCAATGGGGTAACTCTTTTTTTAAATGATCTATGGATGATAGAAGAAATCTCTACTTGAAAATTTGAATAATAAAAATAGTTAAATAAGATCTAAGGATCAGTATATCATGAAAACTGAACATATCTCTTTAAATACATGTTAATTATAAAAATATTGTGATTTATTAGAAGAAAAGGAGAGCAGTAATTGATTTTGTAAGTGACCTTGTATTAAAATATATATGAATTCTTGGTGGGTGGGACAAGTATGGATGCGTCAAAGTACTGCAGATACAACAGGAATGCTCAGAGGGTAGCATTGAATGTGAGCTCAGAGACCATTTGCAGAAGTTTGCATAGCCAATGTCACCTTTGCTGAAACTCCAAAATAACTGCCAGCAAAAATGGAAGATTTACCTAAAGAAGAAAGAGTTTTATCCACCACAGTTAGATCTCTAGCAACTCCTTCACTTCTCTGTATGGAAGTAGCTAAGGGAGCTTGGATGAAAAGAATGTATTTTCCTATGCCTCAGAGTCCAGCCAACCATGCTATTGAAGATGTACTCCGCTAGCATAAAAAACTGTGATATCCCACTGCCTTTCTTTTCCTAAATTTGAAAAATTTTTTAAAAAAACATTTCTCTTGCAAAAAATGAAACAAATATTTAGCTCACATACACCCTTGAAAGCTAAACAAAGTTTTCTCTGTTTGAAATGAGTTTTGTTATGGAATGGCTGACACTTGCCAATGCCTTTCTGTTTCCCTTCTACCTGTTCTTAGGATGTCTTGCAACCTTATGTGTTTCTGCAAACCAAGGACTTCGGTTTAAACTAATTTGGATTGAAGGATTTTCAGTATCAAAATTTGGAAGTGGATTTTTGCTTCATAAGGCATCTGAAACACTAACTAGGATTACTGTTACAAAATTTAGGTGTTGCATTTTGCTTGCTAGAAATAGTCGTTTACCTAAATTTGTTTTTATACTACCTAGTCCTCATAAACAATACAAGCATAAACTCTGTAAAAAATTCCTTGCACTTTAAATAAGTTAACATATTACTTTTATTAGCTTACTGTATGAAAAAGTTATGCTGATGTTTATTTTTATTTTCCATTCATGAAAGACTTTTCTTGCAGGAGAGGCTTTCAAAGTCTGGCAAAAATGGGAATAGAATATCAAAAGCCTTGTTTTACAATATTCAGGAACACCACTTTCTTCATTGCATGCAATCACAGAAACTTATCCTTGAAATCCATTCAGCCTACCAGGAAACATTTTTATCCACGCTATTCATCAATAGATGTGCTTCCTTCCACATTTTGCTATTTTGTAAATGAATTAGCTATTTCTTTCACTAGTAATGTTGAGATCTTGTAGTCAAAGGATTTTTTTCCATCCTCATAGGTGTGAGTTCATCATTACATGGTTATGGCACACTAATTTGAGTAATAACTAATTTCCTTGTTTTTTTCTTAAGTCAATGTAGAATTAAAATTTCACTTGACATTTACAAATAAATAAATATCTAAATGTAGCATCTGAACTGGGATGATATTTAAATGAATATTCAACTACAATACACTTGAGGTAATAGGATTAAAATTAAATTTTAATTTTTGTGTATCAAGAACTTAAACCCCAGAATACTTAATGATACTTTAAGAAAGCTGTGGCCCTCTTTCATTTTACAATAAAACTTAATTGAAATTAACTTGGAGTAAAAGAAAAGAAGCACTAAAGAAGCTACATTTTTCCTCTTTTTTTTCTACAATAAATGGTGAACTGCAACTTTCATGTAAAATATTGTAATACAACTTTCAACTGTAAATCACAAAGATTACACACTATGTCTTTAACATAAAAGAGACAGTTCAAGCTTTTAAACTTCCTTTAAAAATATAAAAAAGTGCAGTCACTTATTCATAAAATCTCTTGGGTCTCATACAGTACCACTCTTCTCCCTTTCTGGCTAGATATAAACATGAGAGAAATCACCCTATAAATATTTTCCCTTCTCAGATATTTGCATCAGAATGATACACATTTTTCTTCTGAGTATACAGCATTTTCATTCTTGCTTCTCTAGAAGGAACAGCCCACATTTCTATCTGTTTTGGAATTTCAAATCAGGAGAGAACATCCCCAACACATCCAGTGGGCAAGCATGAGATAAAGCCATGAACTAATAGGCAAAGTTGTGCAACAACAGAAATGATTATGCACTGATAACTGTGTCTTGTTTGAGACAAAAGGGATGAAACCAGAAGGTGTAAAAGGAAAATAAAGAATAATAAACTTGGGAGGGATGTGTAAAGCTATGTCTTCCTTTTGCCAAATCACTGATAGAAGGTTAATTTCTATCAATTTCTTTAGGAGTTCTTCAATATGTTCTCTGTCTTGAAAGCTACTGCTTTGATGACCATCATGTTCTCAGTTTGGTTTCCTGGGAAAGCAGAGGCGTGCATGAGAAACTGGTATCAACCAGAGTATGTGGAACTGTCCCATTCAGATATTTCATTTTGGGGCACAAACTGGGACAGTTCAGACTAGTTTTAAAGCAAGTAAACAGGGAAGTCTCTTGCATCAGTTAAAAGTTTTTTCTTTTTGCTCTTTCACTGTGACAGACAGTGCAATATTTGCACAAAACTGTAGCTATGAAAACATCACCAAAAAAAGCAACCAGAGAATTCTCCTATGGAAATAAATTTTACCAATATTGTTCTTACCTTAACTTTTAACCAGATGTTTCTGAATTCAGGAATTTAAAGAGGAGTTATATATTATCCTCTTTGAAGAAAAAAAAAAAATTACGTCCCTTTGGATGCATATGTCTGAAGATCAAATTCTGCTTTTGGTACACCAGCAAGAGTCTGATCTATCCTCCTGCAAATTAAAGTTGGTATGAAGAAAAAAAAAGTACCAATTCAATCATATTTATAAATATCGTCTTATGTCTATATTTTAAAGACTGACTAATTTCCCACTTTTCCAAGAACTTTCATATCTAGAATACTGCATCCAGTTTTGGGTCACACTGTAAAAGAAAGACCGTGACCAGTTGAAGAGTAGACAGGGAGGTCACTGAGATGGTGGGGCTGAAGCACTTGCTCTTTAACAAGAGTCTGAGGGTTCTGGGCTTGTTCAATTTGGACCAGAGTTGGCCTTGGAGGGATCTACCAGCAGACACCAGTGTAAGGGTAAGTCCTTGAGGAGACATCACCAGGCTCTGCAAAGCAATACAAGCTGGAAAGATGAGAAACAAGTATAAATTGAAATAAGAGAGGTCCATCTGAACATAAGAAGTTTTCCACCATAAGGACAGAGAGGCAGTGGCACAAGCTGAGAGAGGCTGTTCACTTTCCATCCTAGGATGATTTCAAGACTCAACTGAATGAACACCTAAGTATCTTGGTCTGACCCAACTGGATGAATACCTAGGAAGCCTGCCCTGACCTCCTTGGAGCTGACCTGCCATGAGCAGAAGATTGGACTGGAGACTGTCCAAGGCCCTTTTTCTATCTGAACAATACTATTGTATGAAATTTGCATTTTATGCAGAGTTATTTCAGCTTGCCAGATTTGGTAGTTATCTAGTTTATTTCATGTGATAGACAATCCAGGCAGACATCAGTTACAAGAAATGATTTTAAAGTAGCACAACCAATAAATGTGAAGTCTATACTCTCAAAAAAGCCCCTGTGGAATCCCATAAAAATACATGAAAATCAAGGCAAAAGCCCATTATGTGTGTTTGCCAAATTCATTAAAATTAACTATAAAACTGTTGACTCCTAAAATTGCTTGTGTCAGGTGACAATGACAAACTTGATAAGTACTTCCAGAATGTCATTAAATAGTTTGCAGCTCATTTCTAACAGTATAAAATATTAGATTAATACTATAATAATGTTCATATAAATTTGAAAGAATTAATTAGAAATCTTCTTTAGAAACCCCACCGCATATTCATTCTGAGAACTTTAAATAGGAAAAATACTTCTGCTATAATAAAAAACAGTAATTAGTAAAATGACAATATATAATACTGAGCTTTGGTTCTTCTCATCCTGTCAAAGCAGAAGTAATTATTTTTCCTCACAAAACTGCAAATAAAGGAGTTGTGCTGCATATTAGGGATGTTTAATGCTTATTATCAATATCTCTGTTAAAGTATGCAAATCTTTAATTTTTGTGTGAAACTGTGGATTTTCCACTATTTTTAAAAGTATTGCAAAAGACAAATATATCTTATTTGCTAAGACCTCTTCTCTACAAGTCGCCGCAACACTTGAGCACTTGAGATATGAATTTGGATTCAGGTTTGATCACGAGACAAGATCAAGATCTGTTGAGAGCCTCTTTCTCTCTCTGTCCTTCTAGTCCTGTAAGGCAGCATGACATAAGCATTTTTATGGCACTTTACTAGGGGTTTTTTCAAGTCTAGGGTGATAAAACAACATTTATAAACATATGCTTTGCAAATACCTCTCAAAACTTGAAATATAAATGACTGCAATATAAAACCAGAAATAAGAATGGTACATGAAGTTGTTCTGAAATATGTGCCTGTGTAAACTGTATAATGAAAATCTTACACAAGACTTTAGGTCTCTCAATGTTTTCTCATTATCAATTTCAAATCATCAATTTTCTGAGATTTCTGTAATGAAAAAAATCATGAAAATTATGGGCATCTTCCAAAACTACCTCTAGCTCACGGATTGCTACATTTGGCTATCACCCAAATACACAAATTCCACATAAGATGGTGATAGTTATATCATATCTGAAAAGGGATGGTCAATGACTTGTCTTCAAGATTCAGTGCTTGTCACTTCAAACATTTACATTTACTACTCACAAAGTATGTGTGGCTAAAATTATAAGACTTTCTCACTTCTTTAGAAAGGATGGGTGTCTGTGTTGTATCTGCCCCAAATTCCGTCTGCCTGTATCCACCCCCAATAAGCATGAGTGACTGCCTTGTAGGTAATAGCCTGGCTGGTAGGAGACAGCAGTGCAATGGGCACAGTCTCGAACAGCCAGATTTGAGACTGGACTTCCATATTCACTATGTGGAAAGTAAACATATTTTAGTCTTGATGGAAATTTTAGAGGTGTTTATAACCAACAATGAAGGCGGCTTGGAGCTTCATGGTTTGACTTGTAGCTGCTTTCATGAAAAGCATGGTGCCTCCCCAGATCAGACCAGAAGTGGGGGTGAGGCCCTACCACTTTTAATTTTGTGTTAGTTAATCCTTCAGCAGTGGGAGGTGGCACCCTCAGCGGAGGGGCTCTGTGTGTAGTTCAAAAAGCTAGGCATGCTTTTTGGCTTCCTGTGATTGCAAAGCCAGTCTGATAGCAAACTGCCTTGAAAAGTAGAAGTTTTACTGCCATGATATTTCTCTTACATCTACCTTATTGGTTTAGCCCTGAAACAGAATGAAATTGAACAAACCAGAACAGAATCTTTTCCACTGCATCAACCAATTAAGCGCAGAATACACAATTTGTAGATATGCTACAGGGAGAGAACCGAACCACAACTTTTGCAGTGATTTTTCACTGGTAAGGCTTCACTGTAATGCCAGACTGAGCCTACATAACTATTTTAGGACAACATTTTTTCTTCTTTAGATCTCATTGGGATTTATAAAAGGTTTATTGTATGGAGACAGATTTATAGGAGATCTGAAACCTGCATACATTCAATTTGTTACAATAATATTTCTATTTTTCCTATTGTGTGTCAACAGAAGGCAGTGTACCACTATTAATATGTTAAATTTTGGATTCTCATTAGCATGGAATAAGCTGTAAACATATATATCACAATTTAATCCATCAAATTACGTACTCAGTATTAATGATAACTATACTGAATAATCCAGAACCATAGTCTAATAGGACTTCAGACATTACTCGGAGGACATCTTAAAAAAATTGTACTAACATAAAGTCTTAATTTTGAAGTTCTTTAACCTTTGTAAACTTACAGAGAAGCAAAATATAAGATTTCATTACAAAATTAAAACAATCTGGAAGAACATAAAATTGAAGTCAAAGTCAATGGATTCAAGATCAAAAACCTGGAATATTTTAGTTATTTCTTCTGCAGACACATAAGTAGGAAAGGGGAGAATCATTACTCTTTTCAGGCCATAAAAACATGAATTTTCTCAGACCACAGGCAAACTTGTTGTCAAGAAGATATCAGTCATATAAACCACTTAAATCCTATTTTTAAACTAGTGTGCATCTATTAACGCCTGCTACCTGTGATTCTCCAGTCTGTGTTGCTCTCCCCACCTTGAAAAGAAACTTGTTACTCATGTGAGATGATACAGCTGCTAGCAAAGCAGGCGCTAAACTGCTACGCTTTGCATCCAGCAGGCAAAATCTTTTCTCTAAGATTGAAATTCGAGTCCTTAATGTATGAAACAGACTGCAAAAGAAACCTTTTCTGATGAGAATAGTTACATCTGAAATAGATTTGATGGCATTTTCTACCACTAGTATTTTTAATTCTATAATCAGGCAAAGCTATTCAAGTCACTTATATGCCCAATGTAGTTTTGAATGACCCTAAGTTAGAGAACCAATAACCATGGAAAGCTTAATTAAGTCATTGGTGTATAGTAAGTAGAGTTTAGTATTAGTCTTAACATGGTCTTTGCACTGATATGGAAAAAGTATGATTTCTACAGGAACTTAAAAGTAATTAAAATACGCCAACCCAAAGTATTAGATATAATCTCAAAAATCCTTTTTAAACACACTAGATTAAGAATCAGTGTGAATTAACAGTAAACTTTTCAATTTTAGATCCCTTTACCTCTTCAAAGTTAAGCAGGTAGCATGCGAGAGCAAGTTATCTCAAAATCAGGACTCCCAGGCAGAATCTCTTTTAGAAAATTATTTTTCTCCAGTTGGATTGGTGAAACAATAAATGTTCAAGTAGTCAGAATTTCTTTATTAATATTTAAATTCAGGGTTTTTTTTTCATGGTAAAAACTCACATAGTGTATGTGATTTAAAGCTTCTTGATTCTCAAAAAACTATGTTAGAAATTCAAACAACAAGAGTAAAATCTAGAATGGTCAATTTTATAACCAAAAAAAATATTTTAAAGTCATGAAATGATCAAGCACCTGAACATCATGACGCTCACTGGTAGTAAGACTTTCTCCTTAGCACTCTTTAAGCTCACGCAACCCAAAAGTAATAATAATAATTATAAAAATAAAAAAAAATCCCAGGAAAAATGCTACATTTATCCCTTTCAGAGCCACAGCTGGGTTTTTTTTCGCATAGAGAAAGTTCCTGTGGGTAGCTTTATCTGGCTATTTGTTGAAAAAACAGTCTTGTTTGATAGGGAGAACTGTCCCCCTGGAACATGAACTGGCAGAAGGCCAGAGCCAGTAAGAAAAATTCAAAATCAGTTGCAGCACAGCAGCAGCTGAAAGTATCAATTTTCAAAATAATTGAGTCATTATTTAACACATGAAATACTGAATAATACTTTTTTTTTTTCTTGAATAAAATATAGTTACCATCAGAAGTGAAGTCAGTAAATATTTTTTTTAACCCATAGTTTTGAGTGAGTAGAATTTCTGGCAGGTACCCAAACAGGTCACCATGAGTAGGATAATGTGGCAATCTGTTATCATTAGCTCTGTTGGAAAGGTTCTGAACACACTAGAGAGAATTAAATGACCTGGAAAACTCAGTCTATGGAAAAGTCTATTGTACTCATCTCCTTTATTTCCACCTCTCTGCATCACTGGAACAGTGGAACAGCAAGATTTGCAGTGGTGACAAAGATAAAGGTCATTTTTCTGTTTCTCTATCATCCAGAACAATCCATTTAAGGACTGTTAAATTCTACACATACAGAAAATTACTATTTTCTGTCAGGTCCTTCTGCTCTCTTGGCGCATTAGTCTATTGAAATCCTCACATTTGGAAGAATTGCAGGCTTGTGTTTTAAAAAATCACTGCTACTTTTGTTCCTGACCATCATTGTTACAACTGTCAGAATTTAAGATCATCCAAAATAACAATATACAACCCTCCCTATATAGCCCATTTTGGTAACTGTTTTTCCGAATCAGTATAATTTTTTCCAGCAAAACTCGAAAGAGCGAGCAGTTCTTAACAGTTCTATTAAATCTAATCTTTATGCCAAGATCCACATGGTCAAGAGAAATACTATAAAATAGAATGACATAACCTATTCAAAAACATGCATCAGAGACATTTCTATGGTTTATAGAAACTTGATTGCTATTCTCCATTTATTTGAGTGGTTAACTTAAAGCAAAGAATACAACTTTGATTGGCATCAGCTATTCTGATTTAATGGTTTTGTAAACAAACTTTATACCTAGGAAATCCAACTAAAGATAAAACCACAGCAATGAATAAAAAGAAACAAGAATCAGCAGAATCTTTGGCAAAAAGAAAAGGAAAACTTTTGCATTTTGGGAGAAATGAACGATGATGCCTTGACCTCAAAGTCGAGAAAAAAATTCAAGGAAATGTAGGCAGGGAAACTCAGTGTTTTCCCTAAATCTCTTTTATTTCACACTATGTACTTACTGAGAGGCTGAGGACATGGAATACCAAATATATGTTTTTCATAGCATATTCTTCACCAGTAAATAAGCACCTCCTGCTTAGGCATAAAATTACGGCAAATCTACCTTCTTTATGGAAGTGTAACAAAATACAGCACAGTTTATGTTTTACTGGAAATTTACGTTGTTTTTTAAATAGGAGTTTCTATATTGGAGAACTTTATTGTTTATGACTAATGAACCACATGGATTTAAGAAACAAACACAAGACTCAGTTCTGCTCTGTTGTAGCAGAGGATGAATTTAACACTTCACACAAAGGCTGGCAGGACAAAAGTCGGTTCTGTCACTTGATATTATGGATTAATGTAAAAAGAATGTCTGTATAAATGATCCTGAAATATTTGTCAAAATTTGACTACCATAAACCTCCAGTCTAAAGACTAAAAGATTTCTGGAATGGTATACACACTTATTTAGCCTATAAGAAGTTATTATTTTGAGAAAAAAAATCTGTGGGAAATTATGTCTTAAACATACCTTTAACAATTATATCTTGCACTTATCTTTTCTGTTCTTTAGCAAGAAAGAGAAAAGAATTATTTTTCATTTATCTCTTGGGAAAAAATACCCTTCCTCCCTTTTCTCTTCCCCTATCACTTTTTGCTCCTCAAAACCATTAAAGACACATCTTAGATTCCAGAAAGCCTTCTTTGCATGCATTCAGAACCAAAATATTTTTATATAACAAATATCCTTCCAAAAATCCTCTACTCTTATGACACTTGTAGAAAAAAAACCAAAAACAAAACCAAAAAAAAACAAAAACAACAAAAACAAAAAACCCACAACAACAACAACTTAAAATTCACCTGCCAATCTTTTCTATGCTTTTAGTGCAATACATTTCCAGGGGCAGGCAAACGAGTTAAACTGTCTTACATTTAAAATTATACTGTGAATCTACTCATATCAAGTTCATCAGTTGTAATTCAGTTTTGTCTTTTGGAGGTCACTTTCTCATTCATTACAATGGCTTTCTGGCTCTCTGATATGATTCTCAATTAGTTGGGTAGGCAGGTAAAACTCTGACATCCAGTAATGAACTATGTGCTTCCAAATATGTTTGCACGGCCACACATTACACTTAAGCAAGTTCTTTACCTTAACCCATTAATAAACCATAGTTTGAGGTTAAGAATAAAGACTCAACTCAAAAATTAATTAGAGGTGTTCTGAACTACATGATCATGAGTCATTCGGCTATGAAATGATAAAGCACACCAGCTAACAGATAACCGCAGATTTTTACTCCATCATATTTCAATCTGTGGCTGTACTCATGATAAATTGAAAGTGAATAACCATCGTTCATCTGTAAAGTGAATATCAGATTCAAACGACTCACATCTACAGCTGCTGTATCACAATGGTTTGTATTACAACAGGCACTTGAACAAAACACTTTCTGTATTCACCTGCTTCTTAATACCAATTTGTATTTATTTAGTAATCTAGCAAGGCATGCCCTGAGTTACACAAACCACTTAATATAAGTTGGAAAAAAACATAACTACTAAAAGGGGCATTACCCTTTACTTTCATGAGTTTTATCTTCGTAGAACTTGTTTGTCATTTAAGAGTCCTGAAGCAAACTCACCATATTCTAGACCTAGACCAAGCCACACTGAAATACCTGAGAGCTTAGACTTGCAGTATTGATCTTGGGACTTATCTACAGAGATTTCCAGAATCAATTATATGCTACTAAACATGACACAAAAATTAGATTTCAAAACCCATTCAGTGCATTCAGGTTAAGAATATACTGCAGTGACTGTTTTAAAACACTTCCAAGGAATTGTAAAGACTTTCAAAACAGAACCTTCTACAAATCTATGTTGAGAAATATTACAATATCATCCATAAAAGCTTTTTTTGAACTCTGTTCCATTTGTAACCTTGTTCAGTTTAAATTGCTCATGAGAGCATCTGTGTTTGATTTGAACTTTATAAATTAATAAAGGCAAAAAATAAAGACAAGAAACGTATCCCAAAAGTAGTTTTGTCTAAATATCCAGTACCTCAACTTTCCAATTGTCTGTACAGAAGTTCTTCTAAGCAGAAATTATCTCCACAGATTAGGTCCTGTATGAGTGAAAGCCGATGATGCTCAGAAGCTGCACTGGATCCAATTGTATTAGGAATCCCTTTTCATAATCTGTGGGGGAAAAAAAGTTACATGCACGTGTAGAACTATATTTGAAATATTACATATCTGAAACCTTCTTCCCTGTGGACATATCTTCATTTGACTCTTTATGTTTCATTTCTTGCATGTTGCATGACATAGCTATGTTGCTTGGCTGTATGAGTTTAATCTGAGAGATCTGTCTTTCTTCACACTGGATACAAAATTCAAAAGTGTTTTTTTATGTTGTTTGGTGGAAAACAATCTAATTTCTTACAACAAGAACAAGAAATCAAGAGAAGTAAGAGAAATTAAGAGTTCTTTTTTATCTGCTACCCTTTATAAAGCATGGTGCTGGGAAGAATAGAAATGGTACATGTTTACACTATTAGCCTCTTATGCTCATGTATACTCATCTATAATGGAAGGAATATAAAAAAATTCTGTTGTCTAAATTTAAAACAGCTCATAAGCATTTTTGTAAAGGTGCTTTCTCAAGGGATTTTTTTAGAATAACCTTTTCCAGATAACATGCAATCACAACTTTGTTGATTATTTCATTTTCAAAGTACTCATTTGAAATTATGCTAGAGGCATGTGTCTCCATTTAGCTTATTATAGAAAAAAAAATAGAGCATGACTTCCTTAAAATAATTATTGTGTTAACTATTCAATCATTAAGTTAAATTGACTGCAAAGAAATCACAACACTTCTAATAAATTTGAACACTTTTTAGCAATCTCAGTTAAGAAAGCAAAAGTTCGAAACCTCTCCCCACCAAAAACCAACTAAACAACACCCCCCCCCCCAAAAAAAAAACCAAAACCCATATAAAACCTCCTCCAAAAACCCAAAAAGCCCACCCCAAAACCCGAACAAAAAACCACTGTTGTGGTGTTACATGGACATTTAGATTAATTTTCACAGAAAGGCTCAATCCTAATCTTTTTCATGAAAAAGTGTTTATTAACAATTAACACAGTCGTATCATTTTCAAGTTTTTCCTTTTTTTCATTTTCTTGTATCAACCTGAGTGATGTATTTAAATGCTGCTTCTCTTGACTTTTTCATTCTTTCATCCTGACTAAAGGAACCATGAGGAATGTCTTCATGTTCCAATTTACTGTCTACTTCACCAGTTGTCCTGGGAAACTAGCAGCAGCTGGATGTACATTATTAAATAGTTTTTGCCCTATTCAAAAGAAACAAAATAAATGAAAGCCAACTAACTGTCCTAGTCATACCTGTTTATGTGATAGACAGGAAATGTATTAGATGTCCAAACTTCTTCTATCAAAGCACAGGGGTAGAACTGACTACCTGTTTCATAGCTAATTCACTTGAGAATTATGAACAGTCTTCCCTCACTCTATTAGACTTGGAGTTCAAATTAAAAATTTTACCCAGACCTTGCCTTTGGAAAGGCAGTGAATTCAGGGACTGGAGAGTAGCTTTGACTTATAGTTCATATTTTGAAACAAACAAACAAACAAATAAACAAACAAAAACATAAGGGAGAAAATCTGCTGCTGTTCTTATTAATATTTTTGAAGCCCAGCCTAGAGGATAAGAATTTACCTAAGTGATATTACAGGTCTGCCCTGTACTGCTTGAATGATTCAAAGTTGCATCTGCAGTCCAGTAACCATTTAGATCTGTGAAGCAAAGGAAGACAATCTGCTCATTCTACTTTTAGAGATGGTTTGCCTTGCAGAAAACAGTGAAATTTTATAAAGATTGTGAAGACAAAGATTAAAGAAATCTAGTCATGGAGGCACCATGTAGGAAGAGAGAGAATTAGACTTTTTCTCTTCCTTTACAGTATTTGTATGGTTTTTAATTGGTAAGTATAATTATGTTTAGTGTGAGCAAAAACCCATGTGACTACCAAGTACCCAAGAAATACACTTTTCCCTGGTCTATTTGTTTACCAAGCAGTAAAAGCTCATGATCCAATAAACCTTCCAAATTGCATTTACTAATACAACCTTGACACTTTTAGTAAAGAATGTCATTCCTCCCTCCTGTCTTTTAAGCACCTGTTTGTTAGCAACTACTGAGAGACACATGCTAAAATGGGGGAAACTTTATTCATCCTTGGAAGATGCAGGCTCAATTCCCATCTCTGACAGAAGGACTTCCATAAAACCATGCTTTGTTTCATTTGGATACACCATGAGCATCTCCAAACAGCATCTGGATACTGAAGACCTCAGCCCTGAAGCATTTACCTAAAAGTTAGAAAAAGCCTCAGATGCTTCTCTGAGTGGAATGGATCCCGTAGCCCAGTGAATAAGATATTGCTACAGCTACCAGTGTGCCCTGACCTTCGTACAAACTTTCAAGGCATAAGACAGCCATGTTTACCTTGTCTCAACTTCTCTTACTTAACTAAACTTTGTTATAGTTGCTAGAGCTGTAACAGCAATTTTGAAATACCCAAGAAACCAGATCTATTTCATTTTGTTTTTGCTTATCTTTCTAACGTAAAATTTATATATATGTGGTAGCAACAAGTAGGTTTTTCTGCATAGAATTTAATATTCATAACTCCAACATGGCAACACAGCATAGAGGAATATGGTTGTTGTATGACAAAACAGACCTCGAATGGTGGGACACGGGATGAGTGCAGAAAGGGGAAGACACATAATCATAAGAAATTATATTAAATTATTATATAAATGATTATATTAAATGATTACATAAATGATTATCTTAAATGATTCTATATTACATAAAATCATGTGTATATGATTATATAAAAGAAGAAATCACAAGGTAATGTCCCAGACCCAATGACTATAAGCACCTGACAAATGACCAGCTAAGGCAGTACAGACCCGGCAAAAATACTTTTAAAGGCAGCAAAGAGAAAAAAGATCAGGTATCTAACATATGTAAAGTATTCCATAATTAGTAATTACTGAAGAAGCACACATGTAACAAATATCAAGTTTTGAGAAAGTTGTCAAACATAGAAAAAGTCCTTATGTGAATCTAAGGTAAGGAAGAAAACACACACATGAGCACCCATGAAGGACTAAGGATGTACTAAACAGCTGCAACCTCTCCCCATACTGAAGCAAACATTTAGACTCATGTATTAGGAAATCAAAATTTATAGGACAAAAGTGTTATAAACATATGTGAATAGAAATTTCAACTTCTTCTGTGATGGTATATTTTTTGTTATTTTCAATCTCTTTCTTTCTTTTTTTTTTTTTAATTTTTCTGTAATAACAGGTACTGAACCAAAAAGAAATCTTCAAGAGACAGTTAGGATTTAAATTTCACTAACAATAAACTATTAAATCTACATAACAGGTGTGTTTCTTTTTTGGCCATAAATTTTTTTCTTTTTCACAGCACATTATGAAACTAATTCCTAGATTTTATTAAGCTGATCAATCATTTGCCTGAAAAGTTTACAGCTACACCTGGGAAAGAAAGATATTGCTCTTAAGAATCATGTCATTCCATGGTGTTTCATTCTATATGTTTTTTTTTTTAATAATGGAAATTAAAAGCAAACATACAAATTGCCTTTTGACAATAATAATGACAATTCCCTCCTCTTAGTACAGTTCAAAGTTAACTTTTCTGTTTCTCTGAGTTTCTTTCTCTTCTGTAAATTACAGAGGTATATATCCATGACCTGTTTGAATGCGTGTGTATAATATAAGCTATCATTCTGTGTTCAACCATGTCCATATGCAATTTATTTTTTTTTATTTTTAGACTGATTTAACATGAATTAACAGGAATAATTAATCCAAATTTTTACTACTAATGGTCACAGAATTCATTTTTAAAAACTTCTTTTGTTATGAAAATGAATATAAATCTGTATTACTTTCAGCTTTGAATTGAATGTCAAAAAATATAATTTCGAAAAAAATGTTGCACAGTGACATGGAAGCATGATGCATTAAAAGGAAAAGAATCACAATTTATTCAAACATTTTATTAGAAATAAACATTTGCAGATTACTGAATTCCACAGAAGGTGGGCTAACCATTAGGTTTCAGTAACTGAAAGAAACAATAAATCACAGCTTTTACTTTTACAGCCCATTACACACAAAGGTCTAAAACCTTTTTATTTGCAAGCTCAGAGTACTCCAGCTTCAGAGTCTTTAACTTTCCAACTTTCTGTGACTAATAGATGCTATACTGCAGAATGAACAGGAACTTAGAGTGGAGAGAGGTATAAAATCAGTATTTTCAGAAAGGCTGTGCAGGAGGGATGTGAAGAACAGCAAAGTGTAGGGCCATGCTGTCTCCCAGTGATCCTCAGACAAGACAGATTGCATTCTCATTAATGACCATTTAAGAATCAGTGGATTTTTATATGTTAGAAAGGAGAAGCAGTTATAAAGCTATTAAATATTGTGGAAGGGCAAGGTAGGAGAGGCAAATAGGTAATAGATTCTGCAACAAATTAGATTGAGACCTGCTGTAGTCTCAAAAAATAGCTTGAGAGTTGTATAGACCTTTCTCCTACTTTTGACCTCACACAGGAAAGTTATGCCCTTTAAAAATTTCATTCTGTGTTGAGGGGTAAATCTTTTATTTTTCATTAAAATATCCTGTCAATTGACTTGCCCTTCAGCATTTATAAATCAAATCTACTATTTCTGATGTAGCATGGTTCAGAAAAAATAGTCACCTTTTTCTCATGTCTATGCAATAATTTCACCTTTCTTTTTGAAGTGGCAAAATCAGATCTTTCTCCCACTTAGTTTTCCCTCTTTCTTACTGTGTCAAATGGGCCCACAGTCTCTAGGTACTTTGAAAATGTGTCACAGCATCATTGGCTGCATGGAGGAAAGAAGCTTTTCTAAGAAACACAATGCCTCCCACACTGAACATGGGGAATCTCCAGGCAGCCTCAGACACATGAAGCAGCTTTCACTATCTGTCTCTGTATTACAGGCAAGAGGCTCCTGCTGTGCAACCAGACTACCTGGTGACTGCAAGGCAGACAGCACCAGCCTCAGCAAACAGAGTTTCCATTAAAATCAAAGGCTACTGTGTTCTTAAATGTCCTCTGGGAGGCCTTGTACTGTAGGTTACACTGAGAAATCAGCTTGCTATAAAAAATCCCAAGTATTTCTACTACATATGTGGGTTTCAATCCTGCTTTTGAATTCTTAGTTCAATGTTTTCTATTTAGAGTCTTTCTTCTGCATTTTTCTTCAATCTATTTCTGGTACTGTACAATCTTGACAGGTGAAGATTACAGAGAGTGTAGATATACCAGGATATCTTAATGGCAAGAAATTTGTCCTCAGACTCCTTATCAAATGTACTGGCCATTACTGGTCATATTTCAGCCCAAGCCTTTTAAAAACAGAATTTAAAATAGAGCTTAAGCGCACAAAACTACTCCATGAGGTAGCTATTTCTTCCATCTTACATTATCCTTTAATGTCTGCTTTGAATTTACCCACAAAGAAATCAAACATAACACAGGAAAGGGTTTCTACTGGTTTATTTGGGAGTGTGAAAGCATTTCTCTCCTGTGTGATGGGCAACAGTCTGGCCAGACCAAGGGAAGCTCTGTCTAATTCAGAACTTAAATTTTGAAGAAAAATGTTTCACTTAGAAAACAGAAGTCAAATCCTGAAGTGATGAGAAATTACTAACTCGCACAAGGGAATGAGAGGTAGCACACAGTGAGTGGCATCTCCTTGTGTCTGTCTTTCACAGACTTCTCCCGTAGGAAAGTTTTTTCAGAAATCCTGTGAATCTAGGAATTTATTTTAAATATATGCACATAGTCTGGAGCTCAGTAGTTTCAAGACAATAATTTCATAATATATTTTTAATCAGATAGAAGAAAGTGGAAATTGTTATTCAAGTCCTTAAATATGTAGCAACGTGTCCATCTTTACATTTAAATGATATATTGATATTCACAAGTAATTTTGTACTGCCTACTTACATATACCTTCCATCTACAAACTTCATAAACAGTAAGATGTGATCCCAGGGTAGTCCTTCTTCCCTCACTTGCATTATAATAACAATAATAATGGTATTTGTGATATCTGTAACACCCAGAACTTTTGCCGTCTGCATTGTATCATGATTTTTTCACAATAGAAGTAAATGTCCATTTTTCAGAAGTAAAACCACAGAGACATGAATTAGTAAGCCAAAGGTCACCAAGAACTGATGCCAACAAATATGAGGTTTTTAATGGTCATCTCCAGTAAACTCCAGAGTTCAGTATTGGAAGAACTCAGTTGCTTAGATGCAGATTTTGAAAGAACAAAATTATAATGAAAGAGATAATTCTTATCTGTATAGATGAAACTTTGAGGACACAAACACGTCTCCAAAAGAAAATCATTTGCAAATGTTTGTAAGTGGCATAATATTTGGCTTCTCTTCTTTCCTGTTTCTTTAACGTCAGGAGATGCAGAAGGTCAACAACACAGTGCTGCATGATTTACTTTGAGATTTTACCCGGAGTCATAACTAATACTATAACTTTGTGATGCAAGCAGCCAAAAAGTTTAGAAAGAGGAAGGGTACTAACAAAGAAAGTTCCTGCTGGTGTGGGAGCTGTGAGACTGGGAACTGGGTCCTGGAAAAAGAAACATACTGAAAAATTGTGGCTGGCCTCTTTAAAAGTGCAGGTGAGGAACCTAGAAAGTGGTGACCTCCTGAGATGTCCTCAGCAAATGCAAAACCAAAGAAACAGAAACTTACTCTCTAAAAAGTGAAAGTGGTTCTGGAAAATAAATTTGGGCTGAAAGAACAGAATCATCACCACTTTCTCGGAGGTCTGGGTGAAAAATAGACGTTAACAGCATCTACTGTCTGCTCAAATTGTGTGTCCTATGCCCTTTTATATCTCTACAATATAAAGATCTTCTTTTTTATCCAAAATAGAGCATTTCTTTCCCTGAGACCTTCCCATGCTACACACGTTTTTACTTTTCTAAAGAAGTTGAAATCTACACAAAGTTTCTACAAAATCTTAGGCTCTCACTGGGGACACCTAGCTAACTCCAGACTCCATGATGTCAATAATTTTTGAAATTAACTCTGTTACCTTGTTGGTCTCTACAAGTGGAGCTTTGGGCTTTGGGCCTACTTTTAGAATAGTTTCAGTTTGTCCTTAACAGCTCTGAGGTGCCTGGGTCTCTCTTGGTGGCTGGTTTGTCCTACACTTCAACATGATTTGGCCCATTCTGAAATCTAATTCACACAAAACTGCTATTTTACATGCACTCAAGTCATCTGTTTGAAGGGTGTCTTCTGTTATATGGATGAGAATTTGCTTCACTAATGAAAAACTCACAGTATCTTATACTAATCATTGGGGTATTTTTACACTGATTGTTGGTATATGACTGATTGGTGATGCTAATGACTGTTGCCATACTATTGCTTGATAATATATTATTGATTGGTGATAGCAATTTTTAATTGTTATATATATTCACTTTATTGATCCTTTTTATATTTGCTAATGATGATGTCTGTGGCAGGATTCTTGCTAGCGTTGATTTTTGTAGTGTTTTTGGATACTCTAATAATGTAGACAAATTTTAAAGGAATAAAAAATATCCATCTCCTTGTGCATCACAGAATTCTACAAACTCCCTGCAGCACTTCCTGTGCATGCACAAGATGTGTAACCCTGGCTTACACAGATCATGACACTTTGCTATTGAGTTTAATCTCACCTTTTTTTCATGCATATTGTCTTGTCATAGTGTAGTCTCCTCCAAGGGCTCTGTCATGCAACTAAGCTTGTTCCAACACAGTAAGACATAGGTATATTGGTGGGAGAAGGAAACTGTGAGAGATTTCCTTGCCCAAACCTGTTTTCCAACTCCATTCCAATGGGATCTTCATGTTCACATATAGGGTCACCTTCCTACCAGACATGATGTTTATGCTGGCACTGCTGCTGCGTTGTTGTTAGTAAAATAATACCCTTTGCAAACAAGCTCACTGTCATTTCTGGTTGTCAGTGCAAGTACTTATGTCATGGTGAACTCCTCTGAGCTTAACTTCTGTTGCATCTGTTTGCTCAGATTCTTTTTAATTGTCGAAAAACACTTATTTTCAAATCTAACTAACAGGATGTTTTCTTTCAACTTTGCAGACTAAGATGATTTTTCTTGGAAATATATCACTCTAGGAGGAAAGACAGAACTATGGCTAATTGTGTTTCTCTTGTTTTTCATTCATAATGCACACAATAAGTGTGCAGTGAAGACTAACTCAAGTCTTTTTTTTTCAGAAGACCTGGAGAATAGCCATAGTCTAGCAAAGTGAGTATAAGTTTCCCTCCGGTCTTCTTTGTAAACCTTCCAGTATGTGTAATGAAATAATACTAACATGGTTAAGGAAATCTCTCATTATACAACACAAGCAATCCTGAAAGGCTTTATAAACATTTTCAATCAACAGGCTTTGTGTAGGCTACTTTTTTCTATTTGCAGATAGGAAAATCAAGGAACAATATTTTTCAAGTCAGCATTAAAAAAAAAAGACCTAAAAAGCAAAAAACAATCTTGAAATCACAGGGGATTTTACTTTGAAATGCTCTAAGACTGTCCTAATTGCTGAATATGTCAAGTGCCTGCATGTCTTATCACCTTTAACTGCTGTTCTGTCTGTTGAGCACTTCTCAGAACAAAACTCCGTGGTAGGTAACAAAAGGAAGACACCCAAACTTTGTGCAGCTGCTTGCAAATTTGGACCTTCTAAGTGATTTTCACAAAGTCAAACAGTGAACCACTGTCTAAATAGTAAAAGAAATTAAAACTCCTGCCTGTCATTTTACTTTGGAAACATGCTGCTTCTCATTCTCTCATTCTCCTTTAATTAGAAAAGAGTGGTCTATTAAAGCAGCAAGGAAAATAGCATTACTTAATAAGTCAGTACAAGAGAATAGGTAATGCAGGAGGAAAGATCAGACAATATGCAGTGCCTGTAACTAAAAAACACTAAGAACAAAAGACGTCTGAACTATTCTCTCATGCAGACGAAGGTACTGAGAGTCAGCACCATGATAACTGCAGAGTCAGGAAGGCTCAGTGGCTGAACAGTGGCCTCAGTGGCTTTGCCATGTCATTCAGAGAATTTTCTACCCAAGCCATGGTGAAAGTAAGTTACACTGGGAAATGGTACATAAATGCCACAATTCTGTGCAAATTAAGTATAGGTGGAGCAAATGAGATAAAAATCAGAGGTACATTCTAGGGCCAGTCATACGAGAATATATCAAAATAATAGTAAAAAAAAAAAGAATATAAAAAGTATATTTCTTTGTTTTCCTAAGTGGATGATCGGGGACAGATACATACTTTGAATGTTTTAAACATAGGAAAATTCCTTCCTAAATGTATCATTTTAGTTAAAGACATGTTGGATTCATGATAGAAAAAGTGTGATTTGGATCAGATGCCAGATTTAGAACTATAAGGCATGAATACTCAAGACACTATTTTTTACTAAAAACGTTATTCCAACACGCATAAGTGTCCTCACACCAACATTGCTTTTATTGCTTCCATAATGGGAGCCCAGGTGGCTGGGCTAAAGACTGAAGCTCTCTCCATCACCCCGAGACTATTAAGTGCCCACAATTGTCCTCTTGCCCTCTTTCCCACATCAACCTGTGCCTCAAATCCCAGTCAGTTTGCAGCTAGTGCAACACTTGGTCTCAAAGAATCCACTAGATCTTTGTTTTTCCTCATTCCTGGATTCTGAACACCTTCCTTTTTGCCTTCCCCTTCCTCTATTTCCCCTGTCCCTTGCTCCTCTCCACCAGCCTTAGAAGCTTATCTATGTTAGAGGCTAAAGTAAAATGGGGGGAAGAGAACATGGTTATATCTAGAAAAAATTCTTTTTAGTTTCAGAAGAAGGTGCCTGGCTTAGCTAACCACATACCAGCATCTCTATGTGCTTCTCATGCTTTATTCCTTTTCTTTTTTCTTCTCAATGGTTTCCAAGTCAATAATACTCTTCCTCTTAGTGTTGGAATTCTTAAATATTCAGAATTGCTTTGATATGATATTGAAAAAACCATCATGTTATTGGTGCATGGAGAAAAATTTTCAAGTAAAGATCTCTTGAGCTCCTATTGTGACACAAGTCCTAGCAATATTTCTAATATTAATCTTTTAACAGCATACAGCCTACTCAGGGAACTACAGACCATTCAGCCTTACCTCAGTCTCTGGGAAGGTTATGGATCAGCTAATGCTGGATACTATTTCCAGGCACATGAAGGGCGAGAAAATAATCAGGAATAGTCAGTATAGCTTTCCGAAAGGGAGGTCATGCTTGACCAGCTTGATGAACTTGTACAATGAAATGAATGACCTTGCAAAAGTGAGGGGAGCAGTGGCTATTTTCTACCTGTACTTCAGTAACACATTCACAGCCTTGTAGATAAGCTGCTGATGTATGGGCTGGATGAAAAGACCTTGAGATGAATTGAAAACTGACAGAATAGACAGACCACTGTGGTGGTGATCAGTGGGGCAATATTTAATTGGAGGCCAGAGACTGGTGGTGTACTCCAGGGGTCAATAGTGTGTCCAGCCCATTTTAATACTTTAATTATTGATTGTATGATGATATTCTCATCAAAATTGCAAATGACACAGGAAGAATGGTTGCTATACCAGAAGGTCATGGAATATCCTGAGTTGGAAGGGATACACAAGGATCATTGAAATCTAATTCTGGGCCCTGCACAGTACACCCTGAGACTATTGTCCAAACACTCTTTGATCTCTGGCAGTCTTGGTGATGTGACCACCTCCCTGGGGAACCATCACTAGTGCCCAACCACCCTCTGGGTGAAGAATCTTTTCCTAATATCCAACCTAAACATCCCCTGACGAAATTTTGTGCTGTTCCTTGGGGTCCTATAACTGAACACCAGAGAAGGGATCAGTGCCTGCCCCTCCACTTCCCCTCTTGGGGAAGCTGTAGACCCTGGTGAAGTCTCCTCTCAAACTCCTCTTCCCTTCATGAAGATGCATATAAGATTATTTTCAGAAATAAGTGAATATTTCTTTATTCTGAAGGAATAGCATTTTTTTCTTTTAAACAAAGAAAACTACCATACACCAGAAACAATATTATTTTCAAATTACTCGTGACTTCTTTTTTGGAATTTGCACAGAATTTTTGCACTGTTGCTCCTAGCATCTCTTGAAATAGTCTGGAGTAATAAATCTGTTTAAGATTAATCAGATAAGTTAGAGACATTAGCTAGAAACATGAAGAAAAAAATGTAGTAGCTTGCATCCTATTCAAGAAATGAGTTCAATAAAGCAATCTGTATGATCCTTTTCACTATCAGTATACTGTGGTATGCACCAGCAATTTACCTGAGTTACAGGAAAAAGCACATAGGCATAGTTTTTGACCCATTTGTGCCTAAAAAAGGACTTCAGGGCCAGAACTGGCCACAAAAACAGATATCATATTGCACTGAGCTTATTTTGGAGAAAAGAAAACACTGTGAAATCATCTGAAATCACCAGACACTTTTGTCATTTGAAATCCAAGAGAGGTAAAAACTATGAATTTTCAATGTAAAACTGCATTCTTAAGGTTAGCCTGTTTGATAAATGAGCTATAATAATATTCCTTGTCAATTATGTGTCATGGATGTTTTTAGGTTGGTTTACATTGCTACATTAGCAAATGAAACATGAAATTATACTGGGTTTGCACTTTCAGGTATGGAACAAATGTGTGCTACAGATACAAAAAACTAAGTTCAAAATAAATAATTATTATTGCTGTTGTGCTTCTTACTGTCCTTTACTGTATTCCGGCTTTTTTTCTCAAATCTTAAATAAACAGTTCAAAGGGTAAAAGAGAGAAAATCATGTCTTCAAGTAAAGACAGTTTAACAGGTAAAACTAACAAACAAAATCTGTGCACACAAGCAAAGCAAAAGAAGGAAATCATTGACCACATCTCAAAAACACGTGGTGAGTCTCTTGCTTAGGTGCACTGTGCTTAACAGTGCCTCGGGAAGACAAACTTCATCACCCTGAATGCCCTCCCTTCTTCTTCCCCCAGCTTTGCATGCTGACCATGATGCCATATGACATGGAATATCCTTTGTGTCTATTGTTGTCAGCTCTCCTGGACGTGTCACCTCCTGAGACTTTGTGCATGCCCAGCATCCTCAGTGCCAAGCAAGTACAAGAAGCAGAAAAGTCTTTGACTCTGTGTTTGCTCTGCTCAGCAATAACTAAACCTGTGTTATCAACACCGTTTTCACCTCAAGTCCAAAACACAGTCCAACACTGCCTACAATGAAGAAATTAATGGTATCCCAACCAAAAAAAAAAAAACCCTAAAAAACAAAAACAAAACCAAAACCCAACCAAACAAACAAAAAACAAACAAACAAACAAAAAACCAACACAAAAAACCAACCCAAAAAACCAGTACAATCAGCTCAGAATAATTTTTTTTTTAGTCTTCCCTACGATTAGCAAGGCAAAGTAAGGGGAAATGTACACTAGGAACTCATTCAGCACAGTATGATGGAATCAGTATATCAAAGTGTTAGGTCGGTTCCCTACAAGATACATATGGTCCATGGAGTTTACCATGGGGTAGGTTAGTCTGAACATTCATAGAATCATAGAATGGTCTGAGTTGGAAGGGACCTTAAAGACCACCTAATTCCAACCCATCTGCCATGAGCAGCAATGCAACTCTCTAGGTCAAGTTGCCCAGAGCTTTGTCAAGCCTGTCCTTGAAGACTTCCAAAAATCAGGTATCCACCACCGCCTTGGACAATGTGTTCCAATGCTTCAGGACCTTCTGAGTAAACAATTTCTTCCTAACCTCTAAACTAAACCTGCCTTCCTTCAGTTTAAAATCAGTTTCAGGAGCTGGAGAGCCTTTTCTGCACTGTTGGAGAGGAATTCCCCCTTTTATGTCCTTGAAATCTGTTTAGTACATACCAAAACCACATTGTAAATCTAATATAAACGCAGAGAAGAAGGAAGGGCAAGGTACTCGCATCAAAACTGCACTAGTCCTTTGAATCAAAATGCTGGTCCTTCCTTCCTTCCTTCCTTCCTTCCTTCCTGCTTGCCTGCCTGCCTGCCTTCCTGCCTTCCTGCCTTCTGTTTTCTCTCCCACTTTTCCCTTCCCTTTTCCTCTCCTGAACAGGAAATGACTCATAATTCCTTGTCATTTCCCAAAAACCAGAATTATCTCCTGAGTAGCTGAGGTGCTATCATAGAACACTGTATAATATTTAACTATAATGACCAAAGTTTATAACACTTTCTTGCACAACCAGTTGAGTCACATTAGCAGACAGGAATGAAAAGTGACCTGTTAATGCTGCTGCTTTAGTTCTTCATTAAAAGAATTAAAGCAGCAGGAGCAGGTCATCTTCTCAAAATTCAAGTTACATCCCTCGTGAAAGGACTTGCCTCTTTAGCCAGTTTCTCCTTTTTGAATGTCAGATTGATCAGCCTATAAAAATGTCATCCTCTTACTCTAGATACACAAGCACAAAAATTTCAGGTTTTTTATTTTGACTTTGATAAGGAAGACAAATAGAGAAATAAGTCAGATTTTGTTTTGAATATGTTTGACGGTGGGGAAAATAACATTTGATGTTTGATTATTGTTGGGGAATTTTCTACTGAAATTTAGCACAAGAACAATAAACAAAATACTGAAGAAAGAAAAGACAATTTTATGAAAATACTCTCAAAGATGAAACAATTAAACATTTATGTAAGTAATAGAAATATTTTCCATATATAAATTTCAGCATGCAAAACAGTAATGCATCTATCCTTAGACAATGTTGTCAGAAGCCACCTTAGCAAATTACTTGTCCTTAATTTTGAAAAGATACTAATCTCTCATTTTCTGTCATTAGCCAAGCCATATTTAATTGGTTTTAATATGTGCAACATGATTTTTCAGTGCAGTCTCAAAACATTTCAGAAAAAAAGAGCTAAGTCTTCAGAAATTAGTTTTACAGTTATCCAAAAGAAGCAGACTTGATGATTTTTATGAGAGGTTTTAGAAATTAAATTACATTTAGGGATGACGACAGCCCTGACAAGCTACCACCACCAAAAAACTGACAGTATGATAATATTCAGTCTCCAAAGGGATATGCAATTTATTAGAGCAGGTTTAGTGTATATATGGTGTCAGTTTTCTGGAATATAGGTTTTGAGGTTTAAATTCATTGAAAATATAAAATTTAAATAAAAATAATTTCTGAGTTTCAAGAAATTATAGAAACTTTAACTAAGCTTACTTTTTCAGTTAGTTGAAATCTTAATAACTTATAATGCATACTCTTTTCAATTTTCTTGAAACTTTGCAAATTCCTTTGACCTAAAAGCTGACACATTAACTGCCATAGGTAAAGTTTTGCAAAGACAAAGAAAATGCAAAAAGTAACAGTGTTTAAACTGGAAACTATTAAGGCCTAAATGCAGTCCCAGTGCATTTCTATAGCAATGGAAAATCCCTATAGTAAACCAGGCATATTTCTTGCACATTTTTATATCAACATTTATCTATTCATAAACCTATTTTTTTTCCATCTTTCTTTTTGTCACATAGACTCAAAGTATTCATTGCATAATAAAACGAATGTACTGTAAAATTTTTGTGAAGTTAGTGAATGAATTGATTCTTTTTATTATTTTCAGAAATAACGTAGAATTCTACAGTAATAAGTGTTTTCAGACAGAAATGCTGGTGAAGAAAAGCTTGAGAATATTCTTATAAGCTGAATAATGGTATTGTAAAACAATGTAATGAAAATAACATTTTAAAATATTTGAAACAGAAGCATTCTGCTAAATTATGGAACAAAGGTACTTCAGTGTAATTCGTATGAAAGCTAAGCCAAGTAAAGCTGAAATTTGAAATGCAAATAATGAGTTTTGGAATGCAAAGCCTTTGGGGTAAAAAACCCCAAACAAACAAACAAAAAAACCCCCCTTAAATTTCCTGTTCTGTCAAGGAAAACCTACGTGACCTCAGGCAAACCAAAACAAGGCTGACATCTATGGGTCTGTCATCTCCAGCTGGACTACTGAATTACAAAATACAGTACTTGTGTGTGGTGATGGAATTTAAGTATCTTCAGACTTCAAGAGCTATTGTATGAAAATTTTGTGATTTCTATTAATTTTTGGATTGGCACTGTACAGTATTGAGAAGCTGCTCAGTCCTTATTTAAGCAGGACATTGGCATAGATGATCTCTCTTTAATCTTCATTTTAAATTTAAGTCTTTCCTAAATATCCCTGTGCATCTTTTCCCTGCTTGTGTTTTCTCCTTTAATTTCAGCAACAATTTTTCTGAGACAATAGATCTCTTTTACTGGGTTTCTTCGAGTATATAATACATCAGTCATAATTTATAAACTAATCCCATAAAACACAGAACCACAAAATCAAGGCGCTTCATCAGTATAATGTTATCAAATGACTAGAAACAGGTTCTGTCTTTGGAACTCAACTATAAATCAGCCTTCTGTCATTAATTAATATTTTTTTCTAAAAATTATGCTAGTTATATTAAATATACCTTAAGCTGCATGTAGTTATGATCTTCCTAAAAGCCAGCAGATATCTTTGCACCCAGACATTTATACTGCATGTTCACAGAAAAAAACCTGTTGTGTTCCAAGATATGTAAGAAAAAAAATTGTTCTCGAGTTTTAGGTTACTGATTCTGTTTGCTCTAAGATATTTGTGTTTAGTCAACAGCTCTGAACATCTTTAGCATATTTTGATTCATGTTACTTTACAATGAAGTGAATAGAGAAATATCAACAATTACTGGCCCTTGACTGATAAAAGACAGGCTAGCTGAAATGGGTGTATTTGTTAAAAATGTATTCAGATTGAGACTCCCAAAAAATTAATTGAAAATATGGTCAGGGAATAAAAGCAAAAACAGCCCAATAAAATACTTTTTGAAAATTTTTAATTAAGGAAATATACAAGGACATTAACTTCCATATAGAGTGGAATATTAGTGAATCTGATTCAAATTTGAATGTAGTCTATAAAAACAGGAATAAAATTTAAATTCAGGGTACATATCTCTAGTGTATCTCTGCACTTCATGCTATTCTTAATGTGCGTGGAAAGACTTCTTTTCCTTGTGATGAAAAATATGACAGTGTGACATCTTCTTTAATTACAAATTCTGATGTGTTTAATAGCACCAAGTTGGCCTCCAGCTTGAGAGTTCTGTCTCTTAGAATCAATGGTTAGACTTGAGAGCACTAGCTTGGTCATCAAGATCAATATTAGAAAAAAATATATCTTCTCAAGACCTCTTGGCCCCTTATTGATTCAAATAGGGTACTGCAGAGAAATTAATAATGACATAACAGCTGTTGGCCAACAAACAGAATCTTGTTTCATTGATTTCAGTAGAGGTAGATGTATAACACAACAACACAATTACTCTAGACACTGTAGGAAGGCTTGCTACAGAGCTTCCAAGCTCTGTAGGTTTTTGGAACTTGTGGTGGTCACATGGAAGAACTTTCAAGAATGCTAAATTGAATTCATGTTTGAAAGACTGTAGATGGTTGAAACTGATCCCAGGGAAGGATTTTTACATCCCATTTCCAAGTATGCCTCATTTTGTCACCCTGGGCAAAATCCTCTAGTTTTTCTTAGACTACATGAAGGTGTTTTTGCCATGAAGGTGGTTCCCTCCCACATATTTATCCCAATGTAACGTAATGTTTGAAAAGATTTTTTGTAAATACTCCTGTTCATTTCAGCAATCTTCCAATGCCTTCTCCTCAAATTGAAAAAGTCAGGTATCACTCCAAATTTGTGGTTTTAAACAAATAAACCCCTGTCATTTACTCCTACTCCCTGGGAAATTTAAACTACTATTTTTGAATCTTTTGTAAATAACAAAATATTTTACAGAGCCTATAAATGTCTGAGCTCTTCATTTACCTTTACTGCTTCAAAAAGAGTTTGGAAAAAAATTACCCATGGGTCAGAGAGAACCACACAGAAAACAGAAATGTCTTTGAAGATCTATTTTAGTTTGGAATTTTTTTGAAGTCTTTTACTACAATAGTTTAAGAGCAATTACTTAAGATCAGCAGTAAGTAATTTTCTTCCAGCCTAATTTTCTTTATGCTATGATAAATTATACTTTTTAAAGGCTTGGAAGCTCTTTACTATATGTTTAAGTGATTAATATATGTAATACTTTATTACTGCAATTGTAACAATTGAAAATAAAGCATAGATTGTGCTATAATATAATGGAAAATAATATTTTCTGGAGGTCTTCTATGACACATGAAAAATTCTTCACCAAACTAGAGATAAGGACAGGAGCAGAAGAAAAAGAGGGATGCATTTCCCCTCATCTCCTGCAAAGATCAAAAAATTTGAGAGCATCAGAACTTTAGGCCAAGAGGGGCAGAGGGATACATGTCGTATAGTGCTGTCTATCCCTACACGCAAACTGAAATCAGCAGAAGAAAGTTCTTCCAAGTTCTTCAGTGATCTAATCCTGAGTGTAGACTGGGACCAATGCTGGGAGTGATACCTGGAGGGCTACCAAGAACATAGGCTAGACAGAGTTAAAGGAATAAAGTAGGTATTCCTTAAAAGGCCTTAAAAGATACACCTTGGGCAATACAAGAGCCTGGCCGAGGCTACACCCAAGATAGACACCAGGTCACACCTTTTCACACTTTTATAAGTTTTGGTCCATTTACATATTGGGGTTAATTGTGCAATTACAACTTCCGGCTGTGAAGTCCCATCCTCCCTGTTCGCCCTCCTCAGTTTGCTATTGTTCATACTTCTTTGGCCTGAAGTTTTAACATGTCCTTGGTACTCAGGCTGGAAAAGGATTGTTTCGTCTAATTCACTGTGAAGAGAACTTGCTAACACATTATATGAAGTTCAGAGTTATATACTAATGCAGCACAGAATCTGGAAAATATGAAAGTTAAAGCATTAGGAGACATGCACAGGGAACCTTTACTCTCAAAGTCCTTATATTCTTAATAGTTTGAAGCAGCCTCTTTACACTTTCTAATTCAAGCTGGAGTTAGTTTTGGCTTGTCTATTTTTTATTATGCCACTTTTTAAAGTATACTGATAAAGTACAATAATACAGCTATATGGTTGTAGATTGTTTAGGTTATTCTAGCATTTACTTTGTTTATTAAGTCATATTCATTTACTGGAACTCAGAGTCCTATGTTATAAACAGCTATTTGGGGTTTAGTTTAGCCGCAGAGTATTGAAATACCACTGGGATTTCTGGTTCAACACAGCTAATCTTACTGAAAAAAAACTCCACTGCATAATAAAATGACAAATTATAGGAATCTGTCTTTCACTCTGTTTCTTTCAGTTACACCTTAAAAAAAAGCAGCAGCATTTTCCAGCTTACTATTGAATCTGACAGGTAAAGGTCCCAGAAGAATCAATTATCTTCTAGTGAAATTTACTTCTTGCTTTCCTACATGAGACAGTCAATTCAAGGTCTTCACTTACATCTCTCTCTGTGTTCTATGTATATTACTCCTTTAAGACATATTAATCTTGCCTGGTGCACCTGGAGGGCGAAACAGCCATCCGACCTTCATTATATCAAGCATTATTCAATCCAGTAAGGATGGTGCTTGATTAACAATTTATTTAATAGAAGTGCTGGCCTAAACAGCATTGCATTCCTCTGTTTCTCCTCTGCCACATCCCCTGGATGCTCATCCAAGGCTCCATTTTGATCACTTGGACATTACCAGTGCATGTACTGGGCAAACTGAAAAGGAGCCCTCACTCAAAAACCTGTAAACATTCCATCAAGTATGGAATGATGCTCTGCCACTTCTTCTACTAAATATATAAATTTTAAGATAAGGCAAAAGAAGCAGTGAAGAAAATTCTACCCCTAGCTTCTATTTTGTCTCTTCTGTGGATCTTGCAGATTATGTTCAGGTTTTGTTTTATAGAACTTATTTCTGTCTGCAATTTAAACCCAAAGTTTATTTTCCTCCTTTTGGTTCTGGCCATCCTGCACATTTTTCAAGGTAAGTGTTAAAGTTTTGTTGCTTTGACACTATTGTCCACTTCCTTTTTGTTAGTCGTCTGTTTTCAGAGGATTTTCCTTTGTAAGTCAGGCGCCTGTGACTTTTGTTATCAGCTCTCATTTTTTTTTCAGTAGCCTGGTTGTCTCTTTCCCAAAAAGATTGCCTCTCTGCCAGTTACATCATTCTGTTAGTTATGAAAACGAAGGACAATTAAAATGTGGATTTTCAGTCAGAAATTAATAACTCATTTCAGCATCAAGTAAGAAGACGCTTGTTAAAACGGATGTTAAAATGAAAATGAAAGTAAGACCATAGCTAAAGAGAAAATATTGGGAAATATTTGAATCTTGATTTTTCTTGCAGAACCTATTGTCTCTCATTAATTACAGCATGTGAAAGATTTATAAGAAGTAACGTGACTTAAATACTGTGGCTAAATTACAATTACTGTATAGGTCATAGATAATATTAAAAAATACTGAAGAATGTTAAATGTTCAGAAGTAATTAATTTAATATATTATGGGAGAAGCCAAAACTAGGATGATGAGAGGAAATTAGGAAAAGAAAAATGCACCTTAAAAATTAGGGAAGACATTTTTCCAAAAATTAAATATTTTCCATTATTAAATTGTCAGCAACTTCTGGAAAGTTAAAGATTCTGCTTCTTTGAAGCATTTACATTTGCCTAGGAAGAAGTGCAAAACACTGTAGATAAGTATGATAACAGTTATGGTTCAATCAGTCCAAAACTCTAAAATTTAAATACTTATTCTTGTGAATTTGAACACGACATTCTGAATACTTCAAGCACCAGAAAAAAACCTAGAGGATATCTTACACATTTAATAGCTAATATATGGCAATAAACACATTCTGAAATGTTGCTTAATATTAATATTAACAGGTGAGGATCAACTTAAGAAAATTCCTAAGAAAGCTAAGCCAGATTTAATCATCATTACTTTTGTTGTGGGTCATAATAGGTCTTCAAAATAGCTGATTTTTTCTTAGCTAAGTCATCTGCATGTCATCAAATACCATTTCACTGCAAGCAATAGAAGTCCACAGATTTTGTACTGAGTTGGCAGTCTGGAGTTGTCTGTCTTTGATTTTGGCTAAGCTCATTTTTCCTTGTATTAGCTATGGCAACAGCTTTAAAGTACTTAGGTTATTATTGTCCAATTTCTTTAAGTGTGAAGATTACATGCCATAAAGCTAAAACAAACCCATGTAGTGAATGAATAATGAACATCAGTCTAAGGAAACTAATTACATTCATGTCAATCTGTGTTGGGGAAGCCAACGTACTTCAGGTAGGGGATGGCTGAAGACAGATGGAAATAAATGAAGGGAGATCAAGACAAGCAATTTATGTTTTAAGAACTTTAAGAAAAAAAAAACCAAAAACTAGGTGGAGTCAACACTGTGTAGGAATATGTTCTTATCAGTATCAGAGTCCTTTATTTGGAAACTCAAAATGCTGATGAGCTGTTATAAGTTCCTTTTTAAGGAAACCTGAAGCTGTCTAAATGCAGGGGAAAATATGAAGGTTGAACATTATACCAGAGAAAGAAAATAGGTGCTAGGAAGTTTCTATGCATTTGTCTTAACTATATTACTAAATACAAGTGTGTAGTGCTGCAAATGAATTAATAATAATAATAATAATAATAATAATAATAATAATAATAATAATAATTTGTGTATTATGATTAGCCATTAAAATTTTAGATAGATGAACAAAAGGTATAAGTAGTGTTCGCTTCCCAGTTGTATCAAAGGTTGGATGGCAATGCATTTGCTAAAATATAACTTTTCCAGTGAAGACATAGATTTTATTTCTGTCATGTCAAACCAATATACAGAATTCTGAATTTACAGCTCATGGGACCACCAAAATCTGTGAAAATTTAAAAGAACCCATTAGTGTCAATACATATTTCTAGCTCCCACAGATGCTAAACAAAAAGCATGAACTTACAAAAACATTATTTTTAAATGTGGTCTGATTCCTAGAGCTTATCAAGAAAGCTGACTATTTTAATAGCATGCCACCTATGAAAAAGTACAGGTAACATGTCAATCTCTAGTTTGATTTCACTTCCACGGAAATAAGCATAATCTTTTAAATGTTATAATTGGAGACAGAGAATCAGTATGGAATGTTTTTAAGTCTCAAATCAATATGGAAAGTTTTAAAGTCTCAGTGTGGTTATTACATTTTCTGACTATTTACTGATGGATTACTTGTTTTGCATGTCTGTTTTTGGTGGTTTTTTGGTTTTGGTTTTTTGTTGTTGTTGTTTGTTTGTTTGCTTGTTTTTGTTGTTGTTTTTGTTTTCTTTGTTAAAACCTTTGTTAAAAATATATGTGAACACTCATACCCATGAAAACAACAAATTCAGTATCTGCTTCCCGTGGTCAGGCAGATATTTAGTCATTCCCAGAAAAACAGTGTCCATCATGAAGAATAGTGACTTGGGAAGACAAACATCACCGCTCTGGCTTCTCCCCACCTCCCAGCCTCCTCTCCCCTCATCTTCTGCCCAAACTCATACATTGAGCATGATACCCCACGGCATGGAATATTCCTGGAATAAGCTGGGATCAGCTGTCCCAGCTGTGTCCCCTCCCAGTTTCTCGTGCACCCCCAGCCTTCTCTGTGGTGGGGTGGGGCGAGCAGCTGAAAAGCCTTGGCTCTGTGCAAACCCTGCTCAGCAGTGACCAAAATATGCCTGTGTTACCAACACTTGTTTCCAGCACAAACTCAAAACACAGCCCCATATGGAATCTATTCCAGCCCAAGCTTCTGCATAATCAAATAAAATTCATGAAGTTGGTTACACCAAATTTTATGTAAAAAATTTCATACTCTTGGGTTTTGATTATTTAGTTCCATAAAGGAAACAGTATATGGGTTGAGACATAAGATGGGGGAAAATGACTCAATAAAACAGACTGAGAAGTAGGGCAAACATCTTGCAAAATCTTCACATCTTCTAGAAGTCTTTAATGCAGAGATCTTTCACCAAAACATTTCCTTAAATTTTTCCTACATGTGAAATATCAAAATATACATAAATATTTTATAATATTACTTATAATAAGGGATGGATATCTGAATACAGGATATAAGTCATTAGTTGCCTAGAAATAGATCTGCATTATACCTTTAATATTTTGCATCTCAAGACCACATAATAGCATATGAAGATGTCATTTGAATGATAGCAATTGGCTGAACATTGGTGTCAACATCGAACTCATTTGCACAATCACAGCCCAATTCAGTGCGTATCCATCGCTATTTATCTCCATTCTGTAGTTTCACCTGCTTCTTTCTTAGTATGAATAAATCATTAGAACAGATGGCAAAACCTTACCAATAAAAAGGCACTCTTATTCTCAGTGTAAGCCCACCACACTCAAACCATGTATTTTTGCTAGAGAAAAGCAGCACTTCCATGTTTTGGGAATGTATTCTGTTAGAATTGCTGATCATAGCATTTAAACAATTAATAAAAGAAAACTATGCATTCAATCCATAGAACTAGATCCTTTCATTGCAATCTTTAGTTAATAACAGATGGCTTATTCTGATTACGTTCACTTTTTTGAAGGCTGTGCACACTCAAACCACACTGATAGAATATCATATCCTATGGTCAGAGAACATGATACATTGTAAAGCAGCCAGATCTTGAAGAGGAAACATTATTGAAATGCAGTGAGAATATTAGTCTAAGATTTTAGCCACCTATGACTGCTTACAGACATGTTCAGCTGCAGCTCAGGCTGACAAACTTGCAACTGTTAAAACATCCCACTGGCCTAACAAAGTCAAGACTGAACTAAGGTATTTTCTTCAATCCTTTTTTTTTATGCATAATATGAATGGTGTAGCTTCACCATTGATCTAAGTAACTATAATTTTTTTCACTTAATTTTTTAATAGCACTCACGCTGTAACCATCCGTACAGCGTAAAAATGTAGATATAAAAATTTAATAATATAAAGATACAAAAGTAAAGACAGGAGCACTAGTCTTTGTTTTATCTGTAATGTACTTGAACTGTCAGATTTCATTTCCTACCTCTGCATTCTTTTTTTTATGATTGCTGTTTCTCTCAGATTGTATTAAGACTCTAGCCTGAAGAATGTATTTTTTCATTTAGAATCAAATTTCTGTTTACATTTAAGTTATCCTATACCCCATTCAAGTCACCAGCTGAATATCACCCAGACATCATAGTGTGTTAGTGAAGCAGTACAGACCTTGTTTTATACTGACAACACCCACATTTCTACTATACTAACAGACAACTTGTAAGTGGAAGCCATAAGAATAGTTAATGAGTGAAAAGGCCTGGGCATGAATCCTTAACTCACCATAAAGTGAAAGAAATAAAAAATTTGCATAACTTGCTTTCAAGATTATTTTATATCTGATATAATGTGAATTTATGCAGAGGTTAAACACTTGAGATTTGTCATTTGCTAATTAATATATTCTATAAAAACTCAGTGCACCCATTAAGGGTTAGCCATTCTGGCATCTCACAACCTAAATTATAATGAAATAGGAATTATTTCATTTTCTTCAAGTGACATGTTTCTGAATTTTTGAATAGTGTAAATAAATTCTGATTAAGATTAATGACATTACGGGAAAAATCCTTCTTATAAGTTAAAAATGTTTTAATAGAAATTTTAGAAAGCTTTTGAAGTGAATTTAGTGAAGATCAAAGTGAGAGATTTGACAGTCCTGGAGCCCAAACTGGGGAAAAAAAAAGAAAGAATCCTAATGAGCATGTTGCATTAATCACAGACTGAGGCGCTGTGCTTCCACAGAGCCAGTGTTATTATCCTGCTAACTGAAATGACATTGATGCACTTTTGGGAGACAAAAACATACAAAGGAGATAAGTATTTCCTATGCAGAGCAAACACTGATGAGGAAAATATCTAAGCAAAACGGTGTACACAAATCTTTTATTAAATACACTAAATGGGTTGTTGTTATTTATTGTATCTACAGACATTATGCCACTGTATCACTTTGTAGTTTAAAGCATCTTAAAATATCTGCATGTTAGAGAAGTTTCCATCTTAAATCCACTAAGGACCATTAAATTATAAAGTGTGACCTCATCTGTAACACAGGCACTCTAATTTAACCCAGTTACTCTTGCAGTGAATGCAATGGCCTGTGTTATGAAGCAAGACTTTCTTTCAAGACGTGAAGAATCTATCACTCCAAATAACAGATCAATTATTAAACTGTTATGCCAAATTTATGGCTAGAATTACTCTGAATTTGCATTCCAGTTATTGTCTCTCGTTACACTTTTCTTGGCTAAATTTAAAAGCCTTTTGATATTCATTATTTTCTCTCTATGAAAGCATGACTACAGAAAATGTGAAGAATGTGCTTGGCTAAATTGCACTAAGACATTTAATATACTATAAATGTGGTTAAATGATAGTATAATCTTGAAAAAATGTTATGAGTAGTGAACAATTACTTGAAGATACCTGACCGCTTAATTTCCAATGAATACTTGGATCATTTACATATATAATAATACATGTATTTTAAGCACAAATAACAAAAGACAAAATATTAAATCTGCTTCTTTTAACCATACAAATATTCCCCTTTACCTGCATGGAAGATTTTGGGATGGAATTCTGTGAACATGAGAGATAAGGATTTACAAAGCAGAAATTGAAATCAGGTTAAAAATAATAAAAGAAAATTTGATTTCAAAATTCTAAGTGAAATTCAAACAGTATAATCATTATGCATCAACATCAAAATGTGTTTGAGAATCATAAATTTTGTCATCATCAGAACATGAGTTCTATGTCTGTATCTATGCTTAGAAATTGGTTAAATTAGTAGTTCCAGGCAGCTGACCCTAGTTGAGTGCCAGGTACCCACCACAACCACCTCATCCCTCCTCTCCACAAGTGGACAGGGGAGAGAAAATATAGCAAATAGTTCATGAGTTGACATAAGGTGTGGCAGAGATCACTTGCCAGGTACCATCACAGTAAAAACTAACTCGGCTTGGGGATATTAATGGAATTTGTTACTAACAAAACAAGAGTGTATAAGAAAAGTGAATCCACCTCTCGAGAAACAGACCACTGCAAACTGCTGCAATGTGGGTCACTCTTCCAGGGAGAGGAACAGGCAAAGCCTGTTTCAGTGTGAGTTCCCCACTGGATCACAAGTCCTACCAGGAAACCTGGTCCAGTGTGGACTCCTCTCTCCGTGGGTCTGCAGATCCCTGCCAGGACCCTGCTCCAACAGGGGCTTCCCATGGGGTCACAACCTCCTGCCCCTGTCAGGCAACCACCTACTCCAGTGTGGGTCTCCTCCAGGTGCTGCAGGTGGATCTCTGCATCCCCATGGATCTACATGGACTTGAAGTACAGCTGCTTCACCACTACCTGCACCATTGACTGTAGGGGAATAAATCTTGGCTCTGGTGCCTGGAGCACCACCCGCCTTTCCTATTCCACTGTCTATGGCATCTGCAAAGCTGCTTCTCTCACATATTCTTGCTCTTGTCTTCTCTGACTGCAAATAATCCATGCAATAAATTTTCTTACTTTTTAAATATGTTATCAGAAAGAAGTTAGTATTATTTTGAATAGGCTGAGCCTTGGCCAGCAGTATGTCAATTGTGGAGCTGCCTGGCATTGGCTCTGCTGGATGTGGTTCCAGAAGGTTCTCATGGAAGCCACCCCTATATGTCCCCCAGTACCAGAACCTGGCTATACAAACTAAATATTGCAGTTGAAAAAATTTGAGTGTAAAATATTCTGATCTTTTGTTCAAATAGTCATATTAATACAGAAGAGAAGAACCAGAGAGGCAATTCATTGGAAGTTTTAGCTGACTACAGACTAATTTTCTGATGTGTTATAGCAAGTTAAAACCTAACTTTAACTGTGAGCATCAGAGGGAGGAAACTCCCAGTATGGTTTTCTTACTAAAAGTTGCAGAGATATGATATTTTTTCGTGAGTATGGGTCTCTCTGTGTAGGTCTTTAGTTCATATTCATATGCCTGTTTCCTCTTCCACCCATACCATGGTCAATACCTCTCAAATAAAACAGAAAAGTAAAAATCTCATTGCTACTAAGACCTCATAAATCTTGTCAAAAGTTATATTCCTTAGAAGAAGAGAGTGGTCTTGTCAGTGAACCTAATGAGAGAGTGCATGGAGGAAACACGTCAAGGAGATTTTTCCTCACTGGCCTTCAAATACTGTAATATGTGCAAAGGTGTTACAAATGTTTCAGCATCAAGAGGTGTTGTCAGTTGTCTTCAAGTCTATGTTGTCTTCCTAGACATGTTTAACTTTGAACAGAACTCAAATCTGTGAGAAAATAGATTTCTGTGGCTAAAAGTATTTTTCTTTGGAATTTCTTTGCACTTCTGATCTGAATTTATATTCTTAGGGATTTTTTTTTAATGTGGAGACAGCATTAATTATGTTAATTATGATGGCATAAGGTTTACCAGTTGAACTGCTTTATACTTCAGCCACTACATTCTAGACTAAAGATGGCTTTTTTTTTTTTTTTTTTTTTTTTTTTTTTTTTTTTTTTTTTTAACGACAAGAAAAATTGTTACATAAATGAGAAGGTTCTGGGGACTACAACTGTTGGTCAAGGAATCTCCTTTTAGTGCTCTCATCTCTAGTTCTCATACAAGCAGTTGCAATGTTGAACACATTATTTCAGTCCAGACTTGTATTGCAAAGACGCAGTTTCTGGTTCCTGATTCGCTCTGACATAGATACATGTGACATAAGGGCTACATCTCATACCTCCTGCACTTACAAGAGTTTGGATTAAACTCTCATACTCACCTTGGAGAAAAATATACTAATGGAGAAAAATGTGCCGTACTGCATTATTGTACAGCAGAGTGAGGAATTATTGATTCAGTAATTCAGTTGAATAAATATGCTTTCATTACAGTTTGCTTAAATACTTCTTTTTGTTGTTGATGGTTTTTAACCTGACTCTACACATATTGAAACTGATCATCTTATTTAAGCAGCTTGAGAGTTTGATCCCATATAAGGTTTTTCAGAAAAAAATGCTCCTCACCTCTAAAAATGACTACTGACTACAGGATTTATGAAGTTCTCTTTACAAAAATTTCTAGATAATGTACAGGCTTAAACTATGGTGTACTGAATTATTCATAACCAAACAACATTCTCTGGAATGATTTCATGTTTACAAACCAGACACTTTAGAATTATCCTAAATCAGCAACCACACAGTTCCGTGTGCAACATATAATGAGGAAATATTGATGGCAGATTTTGATTAAGAGACCCCAGGCTGACTGTGAATAACAGAAATGATTTGTTCAGGTGATTGAATGAAGAAAGTCAATGGATTCAAGCACTTTCATCCAACTAGTCATAAAATTACAACCAAGGTCACAAAAACAGCTCTTAACTGTTCACTCCCTGGTCCAGGAAAAGATTTGGCTAAAATTACCTGAGGCAGCAGTACATACATGTTTTTACTTTAGGCTGTTGTTATGGTGCTTTACACATTTTTACAAGGATGTGTTTTTTATCATTTGTTTCACTGTAAGTCGCTTATTGGCACTTTTAACCAATCAATACTTGTGTTTCTCAAGCAGTCCAAGAGCCATACTACAAAAGCAACCGATTTTATTAAATCATTACTCTTTGTATTGGAGCATGCTGTTCACTGAAGTAGATACTGGAGTGCAATGTCCTTTCCAGTAGACAAAATAAAAATGGAATTTTAAAAAAAATTGCTTATTATTCTGAGCCATAGCCTGTTATTTCTTTCTATATTCATACCTAACCGCCCATTTCCTGCCTTTTGCTTTGACATTTTAGTTATGTGTAAAATATGATAATATATTATGTATGTTACATATTACAAGCTGTTTAATTTTCATATTTTGAATAGTTATATCTGTGCTCCATAATGTGAATACATTGCATAAAACTTTTTTCATTCTATTACATAAACAAAAATGCATTCAAAAGCATGGCATTAAGCTCAGTCATGTCAAGTAGCTTGGTTCTTTTCTGTGCAAAATCATGGAACTTCTTCAGCTTTTGAATCCAAATAAAGATGAGGATGTGACAGATACAATTCAAAACAATGATTCAAGGAACTTATTTAAAAGACATGATAGCTAAGAAGGAGATGGAAAAAAAAGTTTCTGTAGGTTTGTTTATTTACTATTGTCTGTCTGATGTAGAAAGTTCACTAAAAAGAGGTGAAGGCAGAGGGAGAATTTCACACAGTATGAAACACATGATTTGATAAATAGGTTCAAAGAAACCATTTCATATAATATTAAAAATTAAAAAAAGCAAATTAAGTTTATGAAGAATGAAAAACCCTGACTGATAAAGGACAAATACCTTTCATATTGGTAGGAAGAATCTAAAAGGAAACTACAAATCTGCTGCTTACAATGGTCTGGATATAAATATAATACATTTATGGAAGAAGAAAAGTAAGGAACATTTTGTAGCTTGCAGGGAGTTTAGTATTCGGGCTTTTTTTTTTTTTTTTGGTTTGTTGGTTTGGGTTTTTTTGACAGTGTTGTTGTCATGAATCCTTTTAGAGAATTACCTTTACCTGCTTCTGAAAAGAAAAACTGAGATTTCTGTTTGCACCATTAAATGTCTGCTATGTTCTTAGGGATAAATTTGTGCAACAGCATAGGGTAAAGAGCTAATAAGAAAAGCCTTTCAAACAGTGCTGTATGTTTCATGTTCTCCTTTGTTTTTGAAATCTAGGACAAAAGAGGTTTTTCTTTTTTCAGTCAGTACCCTATCAGCAGGATATCTAGAGTCTGCATGTTATCTAGATATCATGAAAGAACCTACTGGCAATAAAAGTATCTGACATCATACATTCAAAAAGAAATAGATCAAAACACTGGAAGATTAGCATACACGTTAATGAAATTTATAAGTGACAAAAATTAAGATAAAAATCCAAATATGATAAACAATGATTTCACTTAGTATTATACAATTCACTTCCTCACCCCACACATAAATGTCCTGCTCTAATGGAAATGCATTTCAGAAACACTGACAAAAGTGTGTTCCTTTATGTCAGTCTCTTCTTGTATAGGTTACCTTTTCTTCGATGGTGTACACTTTTATAGATGAGAAGGTTTTGATCAGGGTTTTGATAATTTTTTTCATGTTTTTTTCAAATAAAAGACTCTGATCTATACATATTTTTTGTCATTCTTTTAACAGTTTCTGCGTCTTTGGACTTCATTCAATTAAAAATGTAGTTTGTTAAACTACATGTAACTGAAGGAAAAAAAACCCTGAAAAGTCAATAATCACAGATTTTCCTTTTCTGATAGAGGTGTTTTCCATTACAGCTTTTGCTTTGCAGTTTGATAATGCTTCTCTCAAGTCCTTCTATATAACTTATGCCTGCTCCAAGCTTCTGTCCAAGCTGTTATCTGTTATTCCTTGTCACCTTTCCTATGGCCTTTTTTTTTTTTTTTAGTCAACCCACATCTCCAAGACTTAAATAAATGAAAGTAATATTGATAGTGTACTATCCAATGCAGAAACATTGCAAGTTCAAAGCAAAAGTGTGCGTGTATGTGTTTGTGTTTCCTTGGAAGACTTTATTTATCAGAGGAAGTTTTATATCTAATACATATAACTTTCAAAAATTAGTCCTCTTACTAAGATATCAGCAGCAATTAACTGTTAAACAATGCTCCATCAATATCTCTGAAAAGACTTTTCATGTTTCAATCCTTTTGAAAGAGGGGCAGAGATTTTACAACTCAGAACCGCTGCAGCAGTAATAGAAATTTGGACTTCTCATGGCATTTCATCTGAGTTTACCACATAATGCAAGGTATTTTTGTTAAAATATGAATTTAATATATACAAAATGTTAATCTATGCTTCACTTTAATTTATGAGTGCTATTTGATATTAGTTCATAATTATTTTTATTACTTGATTTATTATATTACTTTGTTCTGCATGATGACATTTTTTCACCAAGAACAATGAATAATATGAACTACAATATTTCACGATACAAAACATACCATAATAATTTTCCAAATAGGGTTATGTATATTGTTTAGGGGCACTTTCATCCATCAACAGTTACAAAAGAGATTTTGTTCAACTTTGTGGGAATACAGGAGAACTTTAACAACACTGAAAATTACACGGAAATAAACAGCCTATTCATGAATAAGTGGATTTAATTTCAATTTGGTTCAATTAAACTGAATTGAAATAGGAAGGAACACAACTTTGAAACCTTTTACATATGTCAAGTCCCTTTCCATTTTTATTTGCTTGTTCCCTTGATAAGTGTTTAAAACTCTTAGGCAGCCACAGACAAAAAGCCCATCCTAGATAACAAGAAATAATAAAGTGCAAAACCAGATGACCTGACTCTATTTCTTTAAAATCAGGAATCCTGATAAAAGCAAGCTGTATATATAAAATTGTTTCATTAAAGGATTAGTTTTGATATTAACTGAGAGTTTAACTATCCGTGTGTGTGCTGTACAGTGTCATGTCATTGCATTTTCATGAAAGATAAAGATTTGTACTTCAGAAGAGTCAATAGATCTGAGATTAAGATACTGAGACTAATGGGGTGAATCTCAACTGCCCTCATTTATGGCATTGCCTCAAAGTCCAGGCAGCAATGAGCAAGTGTTCTTAAATTCAGTTTGGAAGAAAACAAACCAAAACATAAATGAAACAAGATTTGTTCCATTAAAAAAAAAAAAAAAAAAAGAAAAAAAAAAAGAAAAAAAAAGCTCATAGTTTTTCGTGAAAATGAAGATTTGACTTCCAATCAGGAATAGAATGACGTATTGTGATTGATAATGACTGAGAAGTCATATCTGCTTCAAAATAGATTAGAGGCAATCTATATTACCATATTACTTTTGAGCATTTTTTGGCAAGTTCAAGTGAATGAACATAAAAAGTTCTGTAGTAAAGGGTCATTTTTTAGCAGAGAACCAATGAGTTTAAGAGTTGGGATTTTTTTCTGATTTAATCTGTCTGATGTCCCGGACAAGGAGTTTTAATATGTCACATGTACTTTGAAATACTTTGTTCAATTTCTTTGTTTTAGGAGAGCTCCTTAAGATTTCAGTTATCACAAACAATTGGGAATTTATTCAATTTAATCTGGAATTGGAATTAAGTGGAAGATTTACATTCACAAAATCATGTCTGCAAAGCTTTAATTTTTGCACGAAAATGTAAAAATGAAAGAAATGTTCAATTCTGGTATTACAAGTATGACCACAGGACTTTGAAGAACGAACAATACTTTCATATATCCAGAATTAAAGTTCAGAAATTTGCTCCATTTGTGAATTAATAAGAAGATATTTCAAACATAGATCTTTTACAATTATTACATCCTCTAGCATTTGCACACTGCTGAACTCTATGTGCAGAGTTACTTTATTAATTTGAGGAGAAGTTTTTATCTGCTGGATGGGGAGGGGATATTAGGAAGAGCCAGTGTTTCAGTTACTTAATGGAAATTAGTGGGATTTTTTAATAAGCTTGTTATGTGTTTAGGGAAGGTACATAAAAGTTAATCATAACAGATTTTGGGAGGGAGAGTACCCCATCTCAACCCAGTTCAGGTCAGTTCAGCTAAATATAGTTGTTAAAATGCAATGTTCTAAATATCCTCTTTAGTCTATTGTCCACTAAAAATATTGCATTTCCTTATTGTTCCCAGTCCCTACTTACTTCAACATGTCTTTTACAAAAGAGATATCATTATTTAACTTTGTTTTTTCAACTTATTAGCAATTCATAATAGCGCCAACTTTACTTTTTCTTATATTAATACACACTAATAAAAGATGACAACAACACAGATATTACTACATTCAAAACATGTGCAAGCATTGCATAATAATACTGAGAATGAAAGGAAACAGAGAACTGGAGATAAGAGCAATCAGTCACAAGGATTTTCACTTCACTGAAAAAATTGGTGCATAAGAATGTGAAAGAGTAAACCAGATTTTCTAGTTCTACTTTATCACTGAGTATAACTTTGAGAAGCACTTTGGCAACTTGTGTTTAAAATATTTCCATGCTGATAATGCTACACTGAACATTTCCTTTGAATTGATCGACACTATTGTAGTGTTCCTTTATAGCCTCTTTAATTTCTTGTGGGAGAAAACTGATAGTTACCATGACTTTAAGAATAGGTATGAAGCCTAATTCACTGCAGACTGAAGTTTTTAAAAGACTCTTCTTTGTCTAAAATAAGCTGTATCATGGCAGTATTGGTTTTCAAATAAAGATATTTGTGAAGGATTCAGAGACATAAGGCTGAACACTGGACAGACCCATATAATTTGTTCATTACATTCCATTATTTGTTATAGCTTCTGCTCTGTTTTCAGTTATTTCCCAGCTTTTGAAATGTTGAAATCAAGACAGGAAAGTAAACATTTACTGGATTCTATGCCATGCCTTCACACTGTGTCCTCAAAAATACACTTCAGCTTTTCAGCCTAGCACTGTTCAAACATTTGCATACCTTCGTGTTAAACCTTTAAATAAAAAATCATGTCTAGTGTGGGATTTCAAATATAAAGGTAAAATTTCCACTAATCATGATTTTATTAAGGAATTTTAAGTTACACTTGATTTTTTTATATATCTTAATAGAATATTTATGAGAGAAGAATGCTATGTATGTAACACAGCTTAGAAAGATAGTCATACCATGATCAACATGTTAGCCACCTACAAAATTGTACCTTCTTTGGATCTTCTCTAAATAACCCCATGGAAAATCTTACTTTAGTCTTCTGACAATAGAAGAAACCTGAATAATTTACATTCCCCAAACAGAGGTTAATGTCAAATGTTAAAAAGTAAATTATTAAAGGTGCAACAAAAATATTATTAATGAAAGAAAAAATAAAACCACCTGTGCTGCATTTTGGAGCACACCAAATAAATTCCTTCAGAAAAAGGCTAATGATAAAGGTATGCTGTATACCATATTTGAAATATGCCTATGGTAAAGAAACATAAGAAACAAAAGTAACAAATGCAACAAAGACATCAGGATGTGATCATTTTCAGTTCAGCAGTTTAAGAAAATTATAATCCATTACTGTAGATTGTATTCTGTTACTTTAAGTGTCTCTAAAATCAAGTGAAAAGGGGTTGATGGAGTTTTTTAATCCATTTTTTCCTATAATGGCTTATGTGCAATTACTGGACATTCATTTGCTTTTACCAAGAAAAAGAAATAGACTGTGGTTAAATGAAAAGGAAACATTAAGAATAGTGAATGATACATATATGAAAAGAAGAAAAGGACAGAAAAGCAATTCTGAAAGAGCAATTCTTGCAGGTGTTCAAGGCCTACGTCTTCGGTCTACTACTTCTGAGGACAAGACTGAAGAAGTAGTTCATACACTGATTCTTTGTGTGAAGGAAAATCTCTCTGCATCAGAGATGCTACATTCTTATGCAGCATCAATACTTTGCTGCTTCCAAGTACCTATTTCAATTAAAAGAATTTGAAAAAGTATAGCAGCTAGTAATTCAGGCACACCGCCTGTTATTAGACCCTCTAAGTATGGTAATGAATGCTCTTCTCAAACAGTGATCAACTTCTTCCTTCTTGACCTACACTTAGATCCTGCTTGTAAGGAGAGCCTGTGGATCACTTTATTTAGGGCTTAGTACAAAATCCACTAGAACCCCTCAAGTTGAAGGATTCTGCATATTAATTTCTTACCAAGGAAAATATTTGACTTATTTTAACCACCAGAAAGTCTTCTTCAATGAGGTAGCTACCAGAGCTATATACACTACATGTACTAGCCTGTGCCACATAGAGAGTTTGACTCCTTGCTGTCTGAAAATATCATTAAAACTGAACTATCAAGAATTTTCTACGCCTGTAGGTTCTGGAAAGATTTTGTTCCTATGGCATATAGGGAAGCACAGAGGAAAGAATAAGGATTGGATAATAAAGTTCTGTGGACCCAAGATGTGTTTTTAGATTATTTTCGCCAGTGTGTTTAGGAGTAGGAGAAAATATCCCCAGTCTTCACAGTGTCCTTTTTCTATGGTCTATGTAAGGCAGACTTCAAGTGGGTGTTGGTAGTTACAGATATGGCTATATCTCTCTTTTCTCTCTGTGAAGGAAGATATTAATAAATTAAGATCCTGTAATGTAGACATGTGGAAAAATGATATATAAATCTCTTTACCTTAATTTTTTTTGTTGTTTTAGCAGATTTTGAATCAGCCCTATCTGTAAATAGCAGTTGAACTTGGTAAAGTTCAGGTGAGAATCAAGTAAAATGCTAACCTGAGAAATTCTAAAACTATTCTGGGCATTGCAATTTTCCCCCCTCACCCCCAGCTAATTTAATAACCTATATATGATTTAGAAGGTTTTTTAGCTGGTGTGTGAAATAGGCTATAAAGCAAAATACGTAAGATTAGACTGTTGAATCTAGCCAATAAGGTTTGGCAAAGTCTTTCTACCCTCATCCTGAAGGAATCACAGATGAATGGAGAAATTTTCATTATTTTTAAGCAAAAAATGCATTTTCTTGTCTAGCCTGAACTATACTGATTTCTATCTAGCTGTCTACCTGCATGGATTATATATATTCAGTTATTCTGTTTCAAAGATCAGCTATTCTAAGCACACATACTTTATTATTTAATTAACAAATTAGTGAACACTGTAAAGTTGACCTTCACAGGCAAAGAGTTATCTTTTTATAATTTTCCTTTTAAACACAGAAAATTATAAGTCTATGTTATTTATCCACAGAATATATAAAGAACTTGTCAACTTGGGGAGTGCAGGGGAAAAAAGGAAAAAAAAACCCAAGGCTCCTCACTACAAGTTCAGATGTTGAAACTGACAGAGCTTGGTCTCCAGACAGGCAATGCTGTGAGCACTTGATTTATCAGTGCCAATGAATCAAAGTGTTTACAAGATAAAACTCTTTGGATAGATAACAGAAATTTATTTGTTTTAAATATCTTTGTTGGCTTTATTTTTTTTTCAGTTTTGAATTCAGATTATTCATTTTTTCAAGACCAATAGACAAATAAGAAAAAGAAGACAGGCTATAGAGACAGCTAAGAGGAGAGCTAGCCAAATCTCTGGCAGAACTACTGAGATACCAGGTAGAGATCTGGAGGAGACAAACAACGTGTGGAAACTATGGAAACAAAACAGTGAGGGACTCTGTGTGATTTCAGTTCCTCAAAAGAAAGAGCACTCAAAGAAGAAGCTCCTCTGTCAAGCTGGAGAAGATCAGATTTCTGAAGATTGATTGAAAAATGTAAAATGTTCAGACAATTGAAATGTGGATGGTAAACAGAGACATCACTAGAAGACAGACATGATTAGAGAATGAATTGCTATACAATTTGTATGAAAAAAAAAAAACAAACAAAAAAACACCCAAAACCCTGAGGCTGTTACAGTAGGATCTGAAGTAGACACTGTGCAAAGTATTGACTATTCAAGAATTTATACAAGATTATGTATAAAAGATATGTATACATTTATACAAGATTAACACAGTGACTTTAAATGCTTTGTGTCTCTGGGACTTTCAAGAAGGAGAAGAGGGAAAGTGTCCAGGGCAAGACAAAATTGGTAGCTGTAACTGCAAACCAAAGGCGGAATAAAACTGTTCCAAAAATATTTCTATGTGAAAGTAAGGATTGAAAGTCCATGTATGTCTCACTGTTATTACTTCTTTCTGAAGAGCCTAAGAAAAGTCAAAGGAAAAATAAATCACAATAGGTGACTATTATATCTGTTGCACACATGAAGATTTGCTTATAACTCTGGGAATTACACTGTGTAAGTATTCATTTCTGGTTAAGAATAGCTGCTCTGCTGTGACACCAGCAACTGCATGATGTTATGGAAAAAACTACAAGAGAATGCACTATCCCTTCCTCTCACACAGTAGGGGTAGAAAAAGGAGAAAAATCAAGTAGTACATTAAGTAGAGACAAGAATGCAGATGTGTGAGGTTTCAAACTTTTTTTGTGTACTGGCATACTACAGTGTGGCCTCGTTCCAGCCAGGATGGGGTTAATTTTTTGCAGTATCCAGGAGAGGGCAAGGCCAGGAGACAGAGGTTAATTAATATCACCCTTCATTATTGCTGGGGGTGGGCTTAAGGGACTCCCTTCCAGGGCGAAGGAGTTCCTTCTGGTCCTGCAAATGTGGCAAGGGGACATTGTCCATTGTTGGGAGTTTTCCATGTGAATTGTTTCCTTTTCTTGTAGCTTCTGTCATTAGAATTGTTGCTGTTACTGTTTGTTTTCTTATCTCTTTGCTGTTTCTAGTAAATTCTTCTTATCTCATCCTGTCATCTTTGCCTTTTGTGCCTCCAATTCTTCTCTCCATTCCCTCACATGGGAAAAAAGGGAGGGAAAATCAGTGGATCAAGGGAGCAGCTCCTGGTTTGGAGAGTCTCAATGGTGACACTGAATTGGTGATCACCACTCCTAAACTATGCTCAGTGAAAATTTTGATTTTCTTATTGTGATCTTTTTCCACTTTTACAAGTGATAGCAGCACGGACAGGAACAAAACACTAAAAAATATGAATCTGTAATTCCAATATCCACAAAAAATAATCTCATTCAAGAAATAAAACTTCTCTTACCATGATAAGAATGCTGACACATCTATCCAGGTTTTGGGTATATTTACAAGTAGATTATTTCATTGCAACTTTTAAAATATAGAATTAAAGTATCATATGCAGACCTAATGTCTGTCATCAGTCAAAATATGTTGAGAAATTAAAAATTTAAATAACTCATCCAGTAAAGTAAGTAAACAAAATTGTAAAGGATAGGTCTTAGCTTACTTAGGGGAAATACCCCAGAAGACAACAACAAATTTAGATTACCACTGAATTTTAGGGTTGTTCACGTCTTTTTAGTCACCAGGTAATTAGTGAAGAGATGCAAATAAGAAAGAGAAATTTAGATTGTGGTTGAGATACTGGCCAGCTACTGAATTTTCATGACTTAGTACTTTATAATTGATAGTTTATGGCTTTGTTTTAGAGCAAAGTGTCAGCTTGGGTAAACATCTCCATTTTTAAGAAATACTGTTTATTACAAAGGTGAAAATTTAAAAAAACCCACCTTTTTTCTTCTTTTTGTTTGGCCTCCGTAGCCAGCATTTGAACAAGCAATCACTATTGCTATGGATGGACATGATAGCTACAACTAAGAGGATGCTGACTTTGAGTAGAATTTTCCTTATCATTTACTATAGTAGGGAAAAGCAAAACCGAAAACTCAATGGTGTGGCATAAATAGGCATATGGGGATGGAAAGATGGGTAGAAAGGAAGGAAATTTGAAATACTTTGAGATTCTAGACAGGGTTAATCATATTTTAAATGAAAAAGTTACTTTTGCATTAAAACTAAACAGCATTTTCCATAACTGTTTCAAATTAATATAGTCTTAATTTTCTATATCACATGGTACGTGAACTACTTCCTACTGAAGCTGGCAGCTTTCTTGGAAAAAGATAAATGTTAGAGACAGAAAAGGGAGGATATAATGTCATTCAGTTCTGCAACAAGCCTCATGAGACAGTATTTTGACAGCAAATCCTGTCAAAATAAGACTCCTGAAAAAAGAACATGAAGTCTGTTCTCTGAGATCTTGCCCTGGAAAAAAAAAAAAAAAAAAAATTGGATCATCGAGTTCCATCCCCCCTGCAATGAGAAGTGTGGTTCCATTAGAACCAGCTTAGCCAGAGCCCCACGGTTTGGAACACCTCCAGGGATGGGGAATCCACAACCTCTCTGGGCAACCTGTTCCAATGCTTCACCAACTTCACATAATCATAGTTATAAAACAAATGTGAAAAATCCTAAGATATAAAACCAGATCTGTTCTGACTATACTTCTCAATATCAAACATGTATTTTATGACTCCCCTAAAAAAGTCACAAAAATCACAAGTCTTCACAGAAATTAGTTTAATACACATCATGCTTTCATACGTGAATTTCAGAGTGTCCATGATGGTTATGGTTCAAAACCAACATTTAGTGCTGCACCCACAATTCTTCCACCTGGGGCTAAAATTACCCAGTGTGAACCCCCACAGAAAAATGTTTGTCTAACCTGTATTCAAAGGCTGCTTTTCTGCCTTGCTTCAGTCTTTCTCCTCTCTAGACTAATGTGAATTTTGTCTTATTCCACTGGATTGAAGTGTGGCCCTGCCAAGGTGCTGCCATTGGGGAGAATGCAGGGGCAGCCTCTTTAAGGAGAGGTTCTAATGGAACCACCTTCTCTGCAAGGACCTGGTTCCAATGAACCTATCACTGAATGGACACAGCTGAGCCCCTTAGTCAAGCTGGTAGTTCCTCTGAGAAAATTTGATTTAGAAAGTGCAAAACCACCACAGAGCAGTGGGAGGGGAAAATGAGAAAAGAAAAAGTGTCAGAAACTTCTGCAGAGATCAGGGTGAGGGGAGGAAGAGAGGAAGTGCTCCAAGCACAAGAGCAGAGATTCTCCTGCAGCTTGTGGAGCAGACACCCACAATGCAGCCTGTGCAGAATTCCACACCAGAGCAAAGGGATATTCACTGAATGAACTGTAGCCTGTGGAGGAGCAGGGGTATAGTGTGAGGAGAAGAAACTGTTATGGACTGACTGCATTCCACCATCACCGCACAGTGCTCAGAGGAGAGATTGAGTCCAAGATGAAGGAGTGACTTCAACTCTGGGAAAAGGAAGGGAAATAGGGGGAAGTGTTGTATTAGCTTGTCTTTGATTTTCACAATCCAAATCTATTTTAACAGACAGTAAATTAAATTTTCTCCAAGTCTAGACTGTTTTTCCCCTGAAATATTTGATAAGAGCTTTCCCTGTCTTTGTCTTGCTCTGTGAGTTTTTAAATCTTATTTTCTTCCCCCTATCCCAAGAGGAGGAGAAGTTAGAGTGGCTGGGTGGGAGTCTGGTAGCTTGCCAAAGTCAGCTGTCTACAGTACAACCTATCAGAAAAAGGGAGGAGAAAAAAGAAACTAAGCCCTAAACCCTACAAGAATAAAATACTTCTGGATTATATCTCCATAATACACAGTTTGCAGTGAAGCACATTTCAAGGAGAGGTTATGAGAAGAAATATATGGTTTTAGTCTGCACCTCACTGATAATATTGATTTGTAAAGGTAGACTATCACTGCTGCTGCATCTCCATCATCCCACAGTCCTGATATTATGCTGCTCTTGCAAATCCATTAGCACTAAAAGGATCAACATACACCATTTGGCCTGTATCTGTGAGAAGGTACTTGCTAAGAAAGTTATTTGGCTGCCCCAATCTATGCTGTTTTGGAGCTGATAATTTTTTGAAGGAAAGTGAGCAAATTTTGCATGGCAAGCAAGGATTTCAGTGACTATGTGACTGTCCATCACCCTCCTTAGACGAAACTAATTTTCACAGCTGAACTGGACTTTGGAAGGAAAAAAATCATCATTCAAATTTATGTAGGTATCAGGTTTTGAATTAAAAAAAATTTATAAACTGTCTATGCACATGTATATAATTTTATTTTTTAATATTGAGCATCATCCAGGAGTCAAGCTTGTATTTACAATCCCTCATAGCCAAGGTTCAGAGCAGAATGCCTTTGCACAATTACAAGAAAACTGTTGTCAGTAATTGAAGCCTATGTGAGATTAAAACAAATCACCCCGTGAAGGATTCTATTCCAGATGCACAGGTCAATTTCGTCCCTACAATTTTCATTTGTTCCAGTGAAGGATTCAGGATTGGGTTAGTCTTAATGGTTTCTGTAAGGATTTGGTTTAGGTTACAAAAGCTGCTCTTCAAATTTTCTTTGTTTGGGGCTTTTAATGTTTGTTTGTTTGTTTTTACAGATCAGTTTTTATTTTAGTCTGTTTAAGTTTTCGAAGTGTAATCATCTGACCTGGGTCCCCAAGGCCAAAAGCGCTTTCAGCCATCAATCATTAGGGTATAGCTATGAATTTACTGGGGTTTTAATAAACTGCATTTTTTACACTTACAAACCTCAGTGACACCCCTCATTCAGTCTTCTGAAAGCATAAGAAACACAAATAGTCTGGAGGTTTTTTGTTTTCTCTTTTGTTGTCTATTCTATTCCTTAGTTTTTGATGGCAAAAAGCATTTCTTTTAAATTTTACTGCAAGGCACAGTGACATACTGCAATCAAAAGTCAGGGGTGTGTGCTCAGAATGAACTGGTGTAACTTTAGTTGCTCCACTGGACTGACATAATTTCATATCACATGCAAAATCTCAGCAATAATCACTGAATTAGAAAACACAGCAGAGTCCAACTGAAGCATCACTGCTCTGTTTCTTCTTGAAAATGTGCATATAGGAAAGAAGTATTATACTTTTAAAAGTATTATTTTAATATAGTTATTGCCTTGAATGAAACTCATTAGACACACACAATTTATAATGACATTATCAAAGTGTCTTCAATAAAGGAATAATGCAGACCACCACAGTGAATTAACACACTTGAATAAGAAATATGCTGCCTGCTGCACAGAACAACAGTTGAATTTGGTTGCATGTGTCAGATCAAATCATAGTTAATAAAAGCATTCACTTTTCTGATATGAACAGAGCAGACAAAAAAACCTTCCTGAAGATGTTTACCCCTAGGATAAATGGAATTTGAGATTAAGACACTGAGGAGCAGGATATCAGTGAGCAGATGTTAGGTGATGGCAGGAATTAGGGATGCTCGTGGCAGAAATGCCTACTGCCAGCTGCAACCACCCTAATTACTGTGAGACAGGGTGCCAGAAACATGAGAAAATGTAAACAGGAGTAATCAGGCTATATTGAAAGGGTGTTCAGGAATAACTGTCAGATTTAGAATAGGAAAAAAAAAAAAGACTGAAAGTCACTGAGAATTTTCAAATATACTCTATCTTATAGAGATCCAGATTGTTGGAACCACTGTGACAGAAGGATTTAGAAAATGATCCTTCACTGAATTATTAGGTCTGCAGCAGGATGCACCACCAATGACTGCATCGTTTCTGAGGTCTAATATAAAGACAAGTCTGCTTATACTTGAATTTGTTTTGACAGTTCAACTGTTTCTGCTTGAATTTACACTTCAATTTAAGGTCAAAATCCTGTTTGATTTCTGTTATGAACAGCCACCCATAAATCACTCAGTAAAACACTGAACATGCGTTTTAGACCAAGGTATGAATCACAGAATTTTTCTGATTGTGGTGATTTTAACTTTCTTCATATTATCTGGTATGAGGGCTATCTTTTGGATTTTGGTCTTCCACTGCAGGGGTGAGGGAGCATTTGTGCGGGGCTTAGTTGCTGGCTGGGGTTAAACCACAGCACAGAGGAACTGAAGACCAAAACAGGACCTTGGTTGTTCTATGGACCATGAGCACCTCTGGGAGTGAAGACACATTGTGACTTTGACAAAAACAGTCCGGTCAAGTCATCCCCCCACACCTCCATACCTCTGATAAGAAGTGCAGTTTGTCCTAAGATAAGAATGCCAGGTTGATATTGAAGGAAGAATTGTCTGAATGCTCATGTAATTAATGCATTCCAGATGTAGGGGAGCTGTGATGCATTGGTAATATTAAGATCCTGTATTAGCAATAAATCTAATCGTAATTGTACACATAATCAGTGTCATATTTCTCATGCCTGGTCAAAAGTCTTCTCTCTATTATTCTGTTACACACATCTATCAGGAATCTCCCTCAGTTGATTCCCACTATACAATTGCATGAAGGCACACACTTTTCCCATTCATTTGTGGTGCAGTGTTGGACTTATTTGTGGGTCTCCAGAGAGAGAGGGGTGCCTTTTCACTGTGCTGCTCCTACCTAGGTGAATCTCACAGTAAGACAGCACTCACATGCAGTGTTCTTGCCTTAGATATTTCCAGCGTCAGTTCAGTACTTAAAAGTATCCACAGCTATTTGAGGTTTCCTACCATGTCTAAAACATCCCAACTGTGCTGACACATACTGCTTTCTACATCTCTGGCAATGCAATTCAGGTCTGGCTTCAGGTGTTTATACATAGATATCTGCATGCTCAGTAGATGTCTGTGTCCCCAATACCAGTAAGCATGAAAATAAAAGTGGTTTAGCTCCCCTGCAAACAGGTGCCAGTGCTGCCCAGCCATGTGCCTGAGTATTACCTAAGCACTGACTTTGTTGCCTGGAAAATGCTATTTCTGTTCACCCTTGGGCACCTCTTTTCATCTGAGACTCTCCAGAGAATCCCAGACCTCCAGACACCTTTCCCTGCAGGGATTTGGGTGCAACTTCTACATCAGGTGTGACAATCCCACAGATATCTGCACTGGGTATCTGGGATATCCAGCCTGAGTATGTCAAATGACAGTAGACACATCTGTGTGGGCAGTCATGCTCTAGATTTGTGTAGTTTGTAACACAAGGCAAGCATGAAACAGAGTTGAAGGTAGCAGTTTAGGTTTCTTGAGCATTCACCAAATCCCCTTTCTGGTTCTAGTCACATCTGAAGCCAAATAAAGTTGAAGTCCAAATGATGTTAACAGAAAAAAGAAAATAAGAAATAAAGACAAGGGCTAACTTAAATCTTCAACTACTAGTTCCTTCGAGGAAGGTGTCTGCAATCAAATACATGCTATACAGTGCAAACTGAGTAGATAGAGCATTTCTAGATGTTTTTTAGGAGGTGTCAGCAGGTCTAATTTTAAAAGGGCAGGTCAGACTGTAATGGTACAGCTAAGCTTTTATTTCCTCCATAAGAAGGTTAATACAGTTTAAAAAGGTAAGAAAAGAAAGAACATGCTGTAACCTTTTATCCTTGTCTTTAATCTGACACAGACATAAAACTGAGGAGATGCAGCCTGCCACCTCCTCTCACATCACCACGGGCTGCTGTGTGGCTGGAGTTCCCAGAAAGCAGTATCAGTCACAAACACATGCAGATGGGTGCACAGATGCTCCCAGAAGACAGCCATATACACCAGTCCCCTCACACTGCTTGGGAAATAAAGAATAGACTGTCAGGGGAGCAGTGACATAGTAAGAAAATAATGTTGCTCTCTCATGTTTTAAATATCCTTTGGTACTATCAGTGTTGTTAATGATCAGGTATTTGGAGTCAAGCCTTCATTGTGTCCAAAACATTCTATTTAGGTCAGTAGTAGAGTTCTGCTCTTCCAGCGGCAATATTGTCATCATGGTCTTGCCTGTATCTCCTCAGAAAAAATGTCCTATCTTTATGGTGACAACAGAGGCAAGCATGTATCTGCTGGAGAAATCAGTGCTGGGCTGGGGGTGGGGAAAGAAGATCTGGAGGAGAAAGAAGTTACTTTTCATTGGCAAAATTATTGTTTCTGTAGGTCATTTGGTATAAAGCAGCAGTAGAAATTCTGCAAGGATAAAGTTATCAGATACCAAGAGAACCCCATCCTAAAACCTCTTCATTCACATGGTTAAAGGCTGGAAAAGGTTTGTCATGTTTGAAGGAGCTCTCCTGAAGTCATGCCATTCTGTTATTTTCAGCAAGAATCTTGGGATGGAGAAGAATGGTTTTATGGAGTAGAATGGGATTAAAAGGAAAGCTTGGTTTGCAGGCAAAGTAGCAAGGAGACATCTAACTAACTGATAATGCTTTTGATCGCTTTTCCCCCCTGCTAAGTACTTTAAAAAAATGATGCCACAAATCTCAATGAGTACTTTAGACAAATTCTAACCTTATTAAACTCTAAGTTTAATGGCAATTATAAGACTATGTACAGTATTGCAACCTGCTGCTCTGCCAACCCATACCTGGAAGGAAAAGAAAAAGACAGAAAGTTTGCTAGGCACATGAAGAAGAATTAGCATATATATTTGTAGATTAAAAGTCATGAAGCTGTCTCCCAGCATGCTTGTTAGCCCAGTGCCTACTTCTTGCCTATCAGAGAAAAGTAGCTTCTTATTGCTCTCCACTGGACCTGGAAATATCTGCATTTAAAAAACCAACCAACCAACCAAACAAACAAAACAAAACAAAACAAAACAAAACAAAACAAAACAAAAAAAAAAAAAACAAACAAACCAGCTGTAGGCTGACAACACCAAGAGAAATAAAAAAAAGCGCAAATATTTAATTAGGAGGCTTCAGGAATATTTAGGAAACCTTACTACGTAGTATTTATTTGGCCTGCTTAACTTCTGTTCATTTATCTATATGTTACCTAAAATACAGAAAAATCAAGGATATGTAGGAGGAATTCATAAAATTATTTTAAGAAAAAATAGTTTCAATTAACTACTTTCTTGTGACTTGTCTGTACTAACTCAGGAGGGCAATGGAAAACAAAAATCCATCTTGCCCAAGCTTCTGAAAATGTCATCATTTTTGCTGTGAAAGTTCCCAACAGACTGACTGCAATCAGGATTTGTGGAGTATTTGAAAAGGTGTAGTTTCTACCAATGCATTGATTTAAAAGAAAAACTTTTATGTCATAAACAAAATTTGAACAAAGAAATCTTATTTTTTGCTTTCCATAATCATCTTGAGTTCTGCACAGATCAGAAACAGCAAAAAAATCATTACACTCAAGGCTTCTTCTAGAATTCTAAATGGAGATGCAAGGTCAATGCCAATCAGGCAAATAGGATGAGATAACTGCTTAGAGAGAGCAAATAATTTGCTAGCTGAAAAGGTTTCAATTTTTAAAAGCCTGGGCATTTAACATACCAATGTTAACATTGGAAAAAGTGGCTGATTCCTTTTATCAAAGCATAATATATATTTTCTACCCCTGCCAATTGTAGCGAGACCATACAGAGTAAAATTAAAAGTATAAGCCCAGATAGGTTGTAGCATTATTTTACATAAACTCTATGATTCTGTTATTATGTAATAACAATCTGGTAGATGGCCAGAAATAAGACTAGCTACTTTAGCATCCCAAGGTAATACTAAATGAGAAAAAAAAAATCCACAGAACAAAACAACAAGAAAATAGCAGCAAAAAAACTTATTTTCTATAGTATTGCCAATGTAATACTTATGTCTAGAAATGTAATTACACACAGCCATGCCTATTACCAGTCACTGTCTTGTGATTGCACATGACTGAAGGAAGATAAACATAGATTTAAGTAAACAATGTCAGGAAAACAGAGATGCTCAGTTTGGAGTTTTTTTTTTCTGTAACAGAATCTGCATGAGGAAGATGAATTTTCTCCAGCAGCCCTGAATACACTTACTGCAGTGTATTTCAGCAGGAAAACAATATGTCACAAGTTCTCAGCTATGACAGAGAATTTATTGAAATACTTTTTATTTCTTAAGATATTTTCTCACCGCACTATCTGCCTGGAATAGTTTTAAAAAGTGACTTCATTACAGAAAGATGTAGAAGCAAATTAAAGAATATACAGCTGACAGCAAAAAGAGGAATCCAGTCTGGCAGAGCTTCCAGTCTCAGGTCAGGTCTGAAGTTGCTATCAACAAGGCCCAAACTTTACAAAATTTCTCATATTGTTTATCCCAGATCAGTTCTTTGTTATAGGTTCTTATTTTTTTCCATGTCCAGAAATATTGAGCCCCGGGACCAGATGCGTTTTCAGAAGCATCCCACTCCCAGAGCCACTACCTTGAAAGGTTTTTGCAAATATGCGTGGATTTTACAGAACTGTAAATATGTGTGGATTTTACACTACAGGTGCTATTTATTTTTTCTGTCTTGGGTGTACATTGCAATGTTTTGGTAGTGGAGAAGTTGCAAGGGTGGCCTCCATCAGAAGACACCAGGAGCTGCTTCTGTCAAACACAGCTGGTTCCAATGGACCCACCCCTGCTCAGAGCTGATCCCATCAGTGACACCGATGGTGCCTCTCTGATAATTCATTTGAGAAAGGGTAGAAAATGCTGTGCAGCAGCTGTGAAACATGAGTGGGAAAATATGAACAAAACAGCCCTGTAGACATCAAGGAAGAGTGGGGAGGAGGTGCTGCAGGCAGCAGAGCAGATTCCCCTGCAGCGTGTGGAGAAGACCAAGGGGAAGCAGTTTATGCCCCTGCAGCCCATGGATGACCACATCAGAGACCACGCAGAAAATATCACAGCAGGAAGTATCACTCTACATATGCTGTTTCTGACATTGCACTTCTGAACATTGGCTGGTGCTGAAGACAGAATAGAGACCTACGTGGACCTTAGGTGTAAAACTGTGTTCACTTTTATCTTATTCTGCTAAGAAAAGTGAAATCTCAGAAATCTAAGAAGTCTTAGTGTTTTCAGAAGTTTTAGGAAGACATAGTAGGCTTCAAACAGAAGTGGCAAGTTAAAGGTAGAAATTTCCATGCAAGTCTCATTGGGATGCACTGTAGGGAAGGTCTGGAGAGAAGATTTTTGGACTTAGAACTGCTAAAATATTTATCTGCAAGTAAATTAGATCTGATTTCTGGAAGATGGTATTTAGATAATTTTTAAAATATTTACTTAAGCAGTAACTCTGAAGTGCTCAACACCCTTCACGGTTTCATATTCACTATGAGAACTAAAAGCTCTCAGTACAGACTCAGATCCAGGAATAAAAACACTTATTTGAAACAGTTTATACAGCAGAATATAGTAATGACTTTTTATAGGACTCTCTAGGCTTTAATAGATAGATACTAGAAACCTTAATGTAGTAGAATATTATAACAAAACAAGATGAGCCATAATATAAATGTACATTAACTCATTTGCTAATGATCAACATCAGCCACAGGAACAGATGTCACTGGTTTCATGTCCTTTCATCAAAAGGGAGACAGAGCCTATTTAAATGTTTTAATTGTTGGTAAAGAAATGGATTTGCTTTTATCCAATCAATACTACTTTGACCAAAAATCAATTAAACTGACAAGGCTTCTCTTATTGAAGTAAGTAGGAGCTTTAATTAAATTCCCTTCTATAGTTTAAGCAAGGCACTGGAAGACAAGGAGAACAAAAAGGCTACTTTGAATTTACTGTGTATATTGGAAGCATGGTTTTAGGAGCAAATCATAAATTAAACTTCAAATATTAACACATTATATCATACTACATATCAAAATGAAGCCACAGATAGTGGCCTCATCTATTACAGCATGTAGTTCTTTAGTAGAAGATTTAGTAGAAAACTGAATGCTCTGCATGATCCTTTGTTTATTACAGTGACATAGTATGTACAAGGGCATCCTCCTATTTCCTCAGAAAACATCATTAGTACTAAACAGTCTCTCTTTACCCATTTCTTTAGAAGATCACTAGACAAAAATGAGACACTGCAGAATAACAACAGGCTCCATTTAATTGGTGCAACCCCTCCCCCTGCCTATCAGCAGCACAACTCAATATTCACTCTGGGGCAAAGAAGTTATTAAAGCATATCAAATGGTATTTTCAAAGGGAATTTTCTTTTTTTCTTATTACCTCTTCAAATCTGAATCACTGGGTGAGAAGGGAGGCCAAAGATATGGAAAAAAAGCTTACTTCCTAGGAAATTATTGAAAATGATGTAATGAAATCAAACAGGCTTTGATATAAAAAAATTCTTCAGAAGAGAAAATACACTTTAAGCAAAAGACCTACAATACAAAGTCTTTCTGCAAGTGGCAACACCTCAGATCACTTAGCCTGGAGGTGGATCATTTCAGTCCCCTGATGTGATGCTATTCCAGCTTATTTTCCTGAGGCTGGTTTGCTCACTAAAGCAAGTAATTAGAGTAACAAATAATAGGTCCAGAGTCCCAAATTAACTTTCAATATTATCATCTGGTTGCTAGTGGCTAAAAGATTGGCAAATCTATATACCTTCCAGTTAAACAGCTACTAAAATAAATGATTTAGTAAAAATCATTTTCAGCATCCTTTTTCTAAAATAAGGCATTTTTTGCAAATTAAATACCATAGTAAGTGATCAGAGGACTCTACTTATTAAATATTCTTTTTAATTGGTCATTGGTTCAGTTGACATACGTTTCACCTACAGAAGTTCTTCTGTCAGTGAGTGTCTCCAACTTGTGGCATGATGGCAAGTTTTCTCTTCAGATGAATAGTTTTCAAAGATTAGTGGGTTATTCTTAATGTGGTGGACAAATTAGCACAAAAACTAAGATCCTTTTTGATTTAAGGACAATTTTCTTTTGTCTTCATAGTGTGATGGCACTTACAGTCCTCAATAACTAGCTCAGCATTTTCCATCAAAACAGTGTTTTCTGCTTATAAATAACATTTTTTTTTCCAAAAGTATTGTGTTAATTTACAGTTTGGATAAAAAACCCCATAGATATAAATGATTATTACATTTAACTTTTTATATGATCTTACTATATACGATATACTATATACAAAGGATTTAATATAGGCGAATCATTTAAACTGAATGGAAAGTTTGATGAACACAAATTTTTTGGTTTTTTCATAGTTGAATTTAAGCTTTTGCATTTTATTCTGCTACAGAGCATCTACAGATTCTGAAGTATTGGAATTTCTAACAGAGAAGTTACATTTACTGAACACTTTTAAGTGATTGCAACATCTGTGAGTAATTGTTAAAATTATGCTGGTATTTATGGACACGGTATAATCCTTCTATACTCAAACAACAAAAAAACTTCTGGAACAATATAAAGGCAAAATGTAAATAAATTGTATAGATAAGTAACTAAATAAACTCCTAAAACCTGCAAAAAAATAGGCTTCACGCTTACATCAGCTCTGTTCAAAAAGTTATAGCAATCTAACTATGGGACTGCATCCAGTATTCACGCTGTATGGTAATGTCAAACTTATGAAATTCCCTGTCAAAATCAGTTTTAAATTTGCATACAACACTGAATTTTTCTAAGGCTATGAAAATACAACTTGTTTATCAGCAGTTTTGATACAGGTTTTAATGAAATTTGCAAATAATAAGCTTCTCATCTTTCTGCAACTGTCTGCATATGATAGAAGAGTAGAGCTCATGTTGCCTACTTCTTCCAATTGGTGGACAAGTAAAAACTGCTGCTAAAACACAGTGTTATTAGGGGCTGTGATCCACAACATGTTTATTAACTCCTGCATAGACCCTATTGAGCTATTGACTTTCCTGTGGAGAGTTAAATACTTTGTTACTTATCATAATAGCCTTGGCATGGGTTTTAACCCAGAAAAAGTCATTATATAAAGTAGTCTGTAATGTATTTTCAGCAGGAATGACCTGCCATGCTCTAAGAGGGCTTAGTCAAATTCCAGTCCAATCCTGAATGTTGACTTTTGAATTATTAACTTGCCAGTTGCTTTGCCAAGCAGTGTGTAACAGCCAGGATGATGCACTTCTCTCTGTCTACAGCACCTTTGGTGCTGATAGCAAGGAAGCAGCTTCTATGGCACCTTTTGAAAGATTTTCTGATTTTTTTAATGATTTGCTGTACACAGATCATGAGCTCTTTTGGAAAACATGGCATTTTAGGATTTATGCAGAACTGAACTGCTTTTTAGTGCCTTATGTCTTTTCCAGCTGCACCCTCAGTGCTGGCACCCTTCTGTGTCTCTCTGTGTTCTACCCTATATTCTACATAATGGACTAAAAAGAGGAGTTGAAGAGCACATATCACACAGATCATGCTACAGATAATATTTTTAAACTGAAATCCTGAATTATTTAAACTTAAAATTGCATAAAACCAACTCTAGTTCAACTTAATGTCAAGAAATGATCTAAAAATTACTGAAGAAGTTGTTTTCCACATTTGTCAACTTCTTTTTGAAGGAAATTGTTTTGAACACATAGGTATCTCTTTAAAAATTAAAAACTGAACAACCAAATAAATCTTTTAATTCTATTTAAAGCACTCCTTTGATCTTCTTGGAAAATTTGTTTTTCATAATTTTTCTGAAAGATGAAAATTGTATTTTAGTGCTATTTCAGAATAAAATATTTCATAACTGTAACTATTTTCACATTATTAACAACCCATATTCCAACATTTCTTTGTTCCTTAAATGTTGTACAAAATTTCTTCCTTCCTATAGCAATCTGTAGTTATGTTGAAAAGTAAAATCTTTTGGAAGTCTTATGTTTTTGCATAAGAGCTGCATAAACACTCTCCGTTTTCCTCAGTGGTGTCACCAAGATGTCAGTCATTAAAAAGAAAACCTTGGTTTCTGATTACACAGAATTGATGAGAAAATCCTTGTGTTTTGCAACCTCTCTCTCTAGTAATACACGCGCAATATCCAATTTGTGGTTTTTAGGCTTGTGTTGAAGGGTAGTGTTTTCCTGCCACTGTTATGCAATACAGTTGTATGGACAGTTCTGGGTCTGGTTTTCTGAGTAGTTTTTATCTCTCATTCTTCCTTTGAAAAGGAGAACATAATCAAGCAGCAAAGTCAGATCCCCCAAAAGCAGCTACTTTTGAAAGGGCAAGGGCCCCTGTCGAAACCAGTATAGGTAAGAACAGTTTTCTTTTTTTTCTTTTTTCATCTGCTTATTAACAGGAGTTCCAGTGCAACAAAAAAGACCTGTTTGGCTAATACATGCTCTGTAACATTGCATTTAATTTACATTGTGATACATTTATTCTAGAGCAGTCATAGTTTATTATAGTAGTAGAGAGATCAAGATTTCAAGCTTTTATTTGACTGCTACTTCCGTTTCAATAACTCACAGTTAAATATATTGCCAGGCGCATCAGGCAGAGCTAGCCAGAGAGGTGGTATTGTGGCATGGGTGACATCACAATGACCAAGGGTTTCATGGGAGGGATCTCAGAGAACTAGGGGAACTGTGAAGGTTGTATTACTTGTCAAGCAGCTTAGGACTATGAGGTCTGTGCACAAACTCCCTATGTATGTGTGTTTCTGTCCTACTCAGCCCCCTAGAGACTGGTGCACAGTGTTGCCACATGCAGGCACTTTTCAAGTATAGACATAGAAGTGAAGAAGCACTCCTATTTGAAAAAAGCTTATTCTCACTTGATGTTGGCAGTGTCTAGAGTGGGTCACCTCTCATCTGTATCTTCTGAGTTCTGTTCCCCAGCTTATCAATCATTTTGTCGTGATTGAATGACTTTGACAGATGTCTATAAAGCTTCTAGAACAATTAGCATGTTTAATAAGCCTGAATAAAACATCAGTTCCTATTCTGAGATGGGAGGCTGTAGAATCAACCAAAGAACCTTTAGATTAGAGGTTAAGTAAGACCACAGAGTGATGCTCCATCACAGCTGATGGATTGGGTCTTTAGACATAGGAAAAAAATCATTTTTTAAGTGTTACATGATATTCAGCTAGTGAGCCACTTATGCCATTTTTGAGGCTATTTTTTGAGGACCCTGGGGTTTTTTCTGTGTTCTGTTTCTAATAGTTGGTATATTTTTCAGTGTTTTCTGACAAGCAGTAGGATTTTCTGTCATAACTAACTGATACCACAAGAGAATCTGTTACTGCATTTCTCTAGATACAGCCTTTATTAACCAGTTTGTGAGGTATAATTGCTGGGACAAGCAAGGTTAGCTACAGACCTTCACTTAGGAAAAGACCATTGAAGCATAACATATTCAAATTATAATAACAATCTAACAAAAAAAACCCCGAGCCCTGTTATTTTTTTCCCTCCAACATCAGCTACAGCATAATCGGCTCACCCCATTGCTCTCTGTTCAAGCAATAATTTCACATACTTTCCTCTTTTTCTCAGATAACATAGGACATATGATTTTCCCCATCATTAGCACTGAGTTTGATAGCTTGCTAGCTCGCATGATTATGTGCTTTTAATCGGTTGATTACGTATATGCCCCAGGCAAGTAACTATGTTAACATCTGATGATTTACCAAACTGCTCTGATTTTATTTATTTATTTTACTTCTAGCTGAAACATTTTCTAGTATCAATGTTCAGAGTGTAATGTCTTAGTGCAAGCAGCCTATTTTCACAACTTCTGGGTATTTGCATTAGTTGGATGCCTTGAGCCATGGGAAAACAATATGGGTTTCAATGTACATGCTTAACACTGAGTGCTAGTTCCCTAACTTTTAAAAGGCCAGTCTAAATATTTATGAAATGCCATTTTTCATTTTGAATTGAGTAACAACTGTTTATCTTTCTTAGAGATATCTGCAAGATCTGCAGTGAGGTTTCTATGCTAAGTTGCAGAGCTGCAGATTCAGTTTGACTCTCATGGGCCAAAGGGTTCAAACTAAATGATAGTTTTTAGAATTAAAATTTAATTGAAGCTATAATCAAGCTGTGGGGGATAGTTCAAATTGGATTAATGCAGTTAGAAAATAGTGATTTAGGGTGGTGTGTTCAGAGTTTGTAATTAGATAATTTCCTAAATTTATGTGATTTGCTTATACATTGTATACATCTCCACATCCAGAATGTGCCTGTACATTCTTGTGAAAGTATAATTTTTACCTGTCAGGTCTCAAGACATAGTGTATTCCAAAATAAGTCTACAGACAGGCCTGGTTGGTTGGTTGGTTGGTTTTGGGTTTTTTTGGTTTTTTTTTCGTTTGCTTGTTGGGTTTTGTTGTTGTTGGATTTTGTTGTGGTCTTTTTTGTTTGGTTGGTTGTTTTTTCCTTTTTGTTTGGTTGGTTTGTCTTTGTTTGTTTTGTTTTTCTTTAAACCTTTGGTTCTTTTAAGAAAGGAATTTCTACAATAAAGCCTGTTGGAAATGCATTGTGGCATAATAATAGGCTTATAATGGTATACCACAATAAGAAAAGAGTTACTGTGCCTACATTTCAAATTGTGACATGAATGTCCAGTAAACACTTTCTTTGACATGACTGAGAACTTTTAGTATTATCAGCCAAAATTGAATCTGTGGCCTTTTGGCTGGAAGAAAAAGTCGAGGAACTCAGTCCCTGTGAGGATAAAGATTACTGGATTAAAAATATTAAGGTTCGTTTGACTTGATTGAAAAATTACTTTTTGTGCCAGTACATTACTGCTTGCATAGACATTTCACCTATGCTCTTCTTTATTTCATTTGATTATGATTCTTTCCCCATAGACAAACCTGTCTATGAGAAAAATATGTTTGACTGAATAGTAGTGAATATTTAGATAAGGTACGAATGGCTGGAGGGTAATTGCAATATTTAGCAATTATATGTACAATATTCCATGTCCCAGGGGGATTTTATCTGAGAATGTACCTTAAACTGTGTAGGAACAATCAAGGACAGAAAAAAGCCACAAATATTCCCATCAGGCAGTTTAGTGTTGAACACTATTTCACTGATTAGGATTAAAATAATAGATATGAATGTAGTAAGGACTTTGGGAACAACCCAAGACAGCTGTTTCCTGAGGATGAGAAATCTTTCTGTGCAATTAATGTCTTCTGTTACTTCTGCTCTACTATTTCCATATTGTTTCCTCTCTCCAGACCTTCCAGAAGGAGAAAAAAAAAAGGACTTTCTACACAGAATTAACCTAAGTCAATAACAGTATTTCTACTAATTCCAAGTTCTACTATGATTACTTGGCCCTCAGAAGAGCACAACAAAACATTATGCAGCACATTTTCAAAAACAACCTTGTATCTGAGCACGGTAGTGAGAAACATCAAGAGACTGGCACAAATATTTTGCCCACCTTACTCAGAGGTAAAAGTATCACTTGAAAAGGACTTGTTGGACCCTACTACTGCCATCATGAAAGGCATATTTAATGAAAATGAAATTGGTTATTATTTGTATGCTGGTGATTAGCACAGACTACATGTAAAACACAATTGCTAAACAGAAAACAAATTCTGCAGAGGACATTGGGTTGATGATTTCATTACAACTAATGACCTCGAACACCATTCAGGCTCCATTTAAGACTTCCAAACCTGTCAGGCAATACACTGGTTCTTATTTAATTAACTCCCAATATTCTTATGTGCCATAGGATAAAGAACAAGAATAAGTATCTCAATTCTGTAAACAGTCTTCATTTATTTCCAAATCTCTTATGCACACTGGATTTAGAAATCTCATCTAAGATATTTGAAATATTGTTATGAAATGCAACATTTAATTTTCTCATGACACAGAGTTCCCCTTAAAGCCATGGGGATTATTTACAGTCCAATAAATATCCCAGCATCTTTGTATGAATAAGATGTGTTTAACTGTGAATAGTTTTCCTTGTTTACTTGTAATTTCTTTTGTTTTCTATCATCTATTTGTTCTTTTTCAAATTATCTTTTCTGCAGTTTCAACTAAAAGTTTTGCTTGAGAATCTCCTTAATCTGGCTCTCAAACACACCCCAAAATGCTTGCTTGCATTCCATAATAGCTGCAATTTATGTTAGCTTGAATATCACAGAAGTTGGGCTGAATCTTTAGTGCTGCAGTGAAAGGCAGAAGTAGAAATTACAATTCCTGGGGTGCCAAACCTAATCATTTTGTCCTACTCATTCAGCCAAGTTCTACTCATACAACCTGACTACAGAATGGATCTGGCCAAGCAACAGCCTAGATGTGGCCCAGGGGATGAGTTAACCCAAGTCCCTGAAACAGAACAGCAAAACTTAAAGGTTAGAAGTAGAAGAAGAGATCTGTCAGAGTTCCTACCCTGTTAAAATTGCTCCCAAGAAAGAAGAAAAAAAAAAAAAGCAAGAGAAGGGATGAGACGTGGTAAAAGTCTCATAGGACATGTGGCAGCATGGGATCTGGAATGTGGAGGCAGGGACACAAAGAAATAAATGAAATGTAATGTGAAAATAGGGGATGTGAAATGAAGACTGGAGGGGTAGGATGAAAGAATAAAGAACACTAGATCATGAAGAATGAATACAGTTATAGGAAGAGGGGCTTAATGGAGTTGTATGCCTCCTCCTCCCCTCAACAGCATTTGACCCCAGGTTGTCCACAATTACTTTAGCTGCCCTAAAGTTTAGCTTTCCTGTGGATGAAGAGGACAGCCAACACCAGTCTTTGCAGGGTTGATCCTCATAATGTGTGATGCCAGATGATCAGGCATGACTATTTCCAAAGCCAATCTAATCAAGTGAGCATGTGTTTGCATGAATACAGTTTGGGTTTGTTGTTTTGGTTTTTTTTTTTGTTTTGTTTTGTTTTGTTTTGTTTTTCTGATGCTTGATAACACTGATATACTCACATGATTGAATATATTCTTATACCCCATAATATTTTTTTTCCATTTATAGAGCTATTTCCTGCCTAAATGGGGGTAAAATATCTCAAATTTGACACTATTTGAAAACGTTAGCAGTGATGGTTGGAGAAGGTAGGTCGTGCGTCTTTTGATGTTGAAGAATGCTGAGACCAGGTTGACTCATCAATCCTGAAGTTAAACATTCTAAGGATGTGAAGAACAAGGTTTCCTGAAAGAATCTGGCACTGAGGAGTATGAAGCAGACGACGTTTCTGATAAAGGAACTAAGAAACAATAGTACTGCTAAATAATCTAAAGGCTGCTGAGCTGACAGAGCTGACAGTCAATCACTTTATAAAAACCTAGTCTCATTTTTTAAATGCTGGGAACTTCTAACATACTCCTTCCAGGAGTGTGTGGGGAGAGCCCTCCCATGAGTAGGAGACACCACTCAAGGTTAATCCTCAAGGCAACAGTTGTTGCTGTGGGTCAGTAACATCAATCTCTACTTAATAATTACTAATCTAGCTTTGAAATTATTGATTTAATAAATAGTGCACTGTATTAGTAGTTATAACTATCTATATTGTGTAGGAAGTAATTCCAATCAAAATATTTTAGTCTATTATCATTGCCATAATCTATTTAAAGAAATACTCCATTTGATTCATATGAATATGTTTGGTTTCCCCTCCTTTATCCTGCAGGACATTTATATAAGTGGCTCATTTACACTTATATAATCCTCTAGACTTAAACTGCTGACCAAGCCTGGTACTAGGATTGGATGCAGCAGTTCCTAGACTTCTCTCTGTGAAGCACATTAGAAAACAAGGCTGTCCTTTCTGAACTTTGTGACTCAACAGAAGTGTCTCCCTGATTTGTCTTGTATGAAGCTTCCATTTTGCCAGTGACACTATCTCAGACTTCCTTTGCCCATATATTTCAGAACATACCTATTATACACAGGCTCTTTTTCTTTCACAGTATTCATCACAGAGAAAAATATCTATCAATAATTCTAAATGCCTAAATTCCACGACTTTCATAAACTGTTAACAGGGTTTCTCCAAATTGAAGAAATGAGAATTAGAAATAAACATCATTTAGGTCCCCTGTCAAGACCCCACCAATAAACATGTCCCTGTGTTGCTTTCATACAGTTAACATGGATACAATTCAAAGGCAAAAATCCTTTTGCCTTAATTTTGACAGTAATCCTTTTTAAACTGATGTGGTTGAACCTCGACCTTAGGCTTCAGCCATATGAGTCTTACCTCTAAGCAGGGCATATCACCTACCTAGGCAGTAAGCATGAATAGGCAGAAAACCCGAGCTTTGTATTCTTCAAAGCAAATGACTGGTTCCACATTTTCTGTGAAATTTTGGTAAAGACAGTGAGAACTGACACAGATAATATCATATAGTGATGCTAGTTTGCATTCAGTGAACTTCATGGAACACTCTCAATTTAGAACTGTCTCTGCTGTGTCATTTTGAAGTCTTCTATTGATGCATGCAACTTCTTATTTGGCTAACACTGTGCAAGACTGGAAAGGGGAAAATTAACTATTCAGTTTTGCTGCAGACTGTAGAAACTCATGTTAGTGTGCAGCTTTTCTCAGTGCTGTCTTCTGACTGTGGTTTTCTCTATTGCTGAAATGTGTCTTTAAACAAAGAAGCACATGAAAATGAAACACCAAAACCCTTATGAGCTGTCTGTCTGCTTACAGTTCCTGACTCTATTAAATAGAGGTTGCACCTGATAGAAATGAACCTGAGGTCTGGTATCACTTCCCTGGACTCTTTTTATATTAGATTACTGGGCAAGAAAGAGCTGATGTTGAGATCAATGTTTTGGTCTGATGTCTGCTAGCTGGCTCTCTTAGCCACTTAGCTAGCGAGTCAAGTTTCCAGCTGTTTGTCCTGCTTTTGTCCTCCAGGCTCTTATTTTTGCCTCTTCATACAGAGGTTCAGACTGAAGGAAAGATGAAGCAGGTGCTTAAGCCTAGGAGTAGTAAACTTCCAGAAGCTATTTTACCTTTCAGGCTAAAAAAATCCTGAAGTCTCAACTCTTACTTTGTAGTTTAAAGATTTTGTTATTGGATTTTAAGTGAAAAGTCCATACCTCCTCATTTTCTGGTATTTTTAAATAAAAATTATGGTGATGCTGTACCAGATAGTGAACTTAATTAGTCCAGTAGGAGATAGGCATATAAAAATTATCGAAGACCTTTATTTAAAGGGCTCATAAAAATCACTGCAAAAAAACCACGCACTTAAAACTTGAAGTATTTGTGGGTGAGCTTTGCAGGAAATATGTGCAGAATAACTAACTTGACTGATTCTTCGATATCTACAGCAGCAGAATTTTAAGTAAGCAAGTGAATGTTTCAGCAAAAATAGGTGAGCTATGGAATCTCAGATAGTTTTACAAACCTTCTGTGCATTTTGTATCTTTGAATAAATTCAAAAAAAAATCTTAAATAAATAAATATCACATTTTGCTTCCAATTTTTTCCTATAAGTCTCAGCCTTAGCCTATATGTCTGTATGAAAAACTTAGTCCTTGTGAAATCTGATTAGCTTTGGTTAGGAAAGCGTGTTCCTGGAATAAATTTATAGCTACATTACTGTGTTTGGGCTACTTTCACCACTACTGTGGTCATCAGGCATTAAAGAGAAATGCATATCTGTGTCACAGATGTCACAGGCCATCTAAGATGACATTGGTCCTCAAGGTTTTATGAATCAATTTGGACTAAGGTACACCTAATTTGATTCCTAATTTGATTATGTAGGACTTAATAGATAAAACACTTGGTGCAATTTTTCCAAGTGGATAAGAGAGAAGAATGAATAAAATCTTTCTGCAGAAGCAAAAAAAAAATTTTTTTGATCCTTTGTCAAGATGGTGCTGCACTCTTCTCAGAGACATTAATGATTAATGTAGAGGTATGAATCCAGCCTATTTTTAAGTCAGAAGTCATAAAATAGTGTTGGTCAACTTTTGTATAGTTCATTGCTTCTGGGAGTTCATTTTCAACAAATAATACTATCTGCCATGGTCAGCTAGAGTAGAGTTTTGGAACAGAAACAAAAATTTTATGTTGTCTCTATACAATCAGGAATAACAGGCAGACCATAAGGGATATTCAGCTTCTGATTGACTCAGGACCAGGTTCTCTCCATAGACGTTTGTTTCATATATTTTAGACAAATAATATTTTGGAGCCTTTGAATGTGTGGACGCAAGTAAACCCTCTGACTCAACCTCAGTAGCTCAGTTCATATGCCATACTCTTTAGAATCACATTCTAATGTGACATGAGGAGCTCTACAACAGTTGAAAAAATGTTAAGGACTATCTGCATGTTACCATTCAGTAATGGAGACACAACTGGAGTGAAAAGTTCCTAAATAAAAATAATGAGATCAACAGAGTGACACAATAATGAAAAAAGGTGGATAAACAAACATCCCCAACGGTCTCATCTGGACTCCTAGAATTCTTTCTTATTTCTTCCTCATTAAGATCTTATTATGCATCTGCCCTCTGGTCTTCTCTAGGGTTACCTGTGACTGCCCAGGCCATCTCTCTGATCACTCTGAATTTTCAGTGTATTCTTTTCTTCTTCCTGCATGTCTCACCTTGCACTCAAGAAGTCCCTCAAGCAACTTATGAATTTCCAAATGTTTTCAGGAGGGGTTTGGGTTTATTTTGATCCTGGAAGCAGGCTGCCTTCCTCTCCACAGACACCCCTTTCTTAAGAGAACAAAATAAAGCATACTAACACATATAAGACAGTGAGTAAACAAATCGCTCAATGTGAATTACTACAGTGATTGGCCTTTACTTGTCATTGTTAATTCTGCCACACAAAGGACAAATAAGGTGCTGGCAGTAAGGAAAGTTTTTTTGTTTTTTTTTTTTTTACCTAAGGAAGACACTGACAAACTTGGATACTTGCCAAGGCTGAGCTGTTAATTTCAAAAAGGGGATCTTTGTCCCCACAAATCTTTGACTTCCCAAGCACACTAGAAGATGTGAGTTTTTAAGAAAGTTTTCTACTCTGCAGACGTTTTTGTAAAAAGGCATATTGGGATAAGTATCACTAATGTTCCTCCCTCCCTCCTCTTTGTCTCAAGAGTCTCTCTGCCGACACTTGACATTGGCTCATACAAATAATGAATTTTTGCCACTATTGATAAAAATGTGATGATTTTCTGAACTATCAAAATTTACAAAATTTAGGAATAAATATTCCTTTCTTTGGATTTCTGTGCCTTTATCCATTTGCAGTACAAGCTTATTAAACTGTATCTCTTTGACAGAATTACTTAATGCCAGAGCCATTATTATTTCCTTCCCTTTAAGCTGATGCACGTATTCAGTTAAAAATCAATTGTGTGCCACATCCGCAAACATACCCTCAGTCTTATTTCCTCTCATTTTTGTTTTCCACTCTTTGCTTGGATAGTTAAACTTCCATTAATACCACTCAGGTCACTTCAATGTTTTTGGGTTTTTTTTAATGTTCCATCATTTCACAGTCCAATTGCCATCTGTGGCAAGATGACCTCCTACATAACATTCATAGAGCTATTTAGCCTACAAAGCTATAACCTCAGTCTATAATGGCCCTTCACTCTTAATTTCATAAATAAATTTTGATAGCTGTCTCAAGTGCATTTCCAAATGCTTTTCTTGGATCATTTTAAGAAAGCTAAAGCCCAAATAGAATTACATCTGTTCAGACACATCAAGGGCAACAAGAAAAGCTTCTGTAGGTGTATCAGTGATGAAAGGAAGGTTTGGGAGAAGCCTTTAAGGCCAGATTGGGTGAGGATTTGAGCAAGCTGTCTAGTGGAAGGTATCCCTGCCCACAGCAGGGAGTTGGAACTAAGGGATCTTCAAGGTCTTTTCTAAACCAAAACATTCTATGATTCTGTAATTCTATGCACTAAAAATAATACTTCATTCGACAAATACTTATCTAGGTATTTGCTAAAACCAGAATGGTTTCAACAGTTGATTGCTCAAGTGTGTTTTGGGTTTGCGTGGCAGGGTTTTTGCGTAGTGGCAGGGCTACTACACCAAAGGGTGTAGAAGGGTGACTTCTGTGAGAAACTGCCAGAAGCTTCCTCCATGTCCAGTGGAGCCAATGCCAGCTGGCTCCAAGACAGACCCACTGCTGAACAAGATCAAACCCAACACTGACAGTGTTGGCACGTCTGGGATAAGAGATTTAAGGAGAGGGGAATAATCTTCCTCAGAACAAGAGCTGCCAGAGAGGGGAGTGAGAATATTTGAGAGGACCAACTCTGAAGGCAACAGCAGTGAAGAAGGAGGGTCAGGAGGTTCTCCAGATACTGGAGCAGAGATTCTCCTGCAGACCAGGGTGCAGTCCCATTGTGAGGTACCTGTGCCCCTGCAGCCCATGGAAGTCTATGGTGGAGCAGAAATCCACCTGCAGCCTGTGGAAGCCTACACAACAGAACAGGTGCATGCATAAATGAGGCTGTGGCCCCATGGGAAACCTGCACTACAACAGGCTCCTGGCAGGATCTGTGACCCCATGGAGAGAGGAATCGATAGTGGTGCAGGTTTGCTGGCAGGACCCCACTGGGGACTCCACTGGAGCAGCCTGTAAAGAACAGCAGCCCCTGGAAAGGGCTCATGATGGAAAAATTCAGAGGCCTATCTTCCATGGGAGGGACCCACTAGAACAGAGGAAGGGTGTGAGGACTCCTTCCTGGGAGGAGGAAGGAGCAGCAGAGAGAGCATGTGATGAATTGACTGCAGCCCCCATTCCCTATCCCTCTGTGCTGCTGTGGGGGATGATGTAGAGAAACTGGAAGTGTGGCTGAACCTGGGAAGAAGGGAGGGGTGTGGGCAGGTTTTCTAAGATTTGTTTTTATTTCTTGTTCCTCTCCTCTGATTTCACTTGTAATAAGCTAAACAAATTTCCCCAAGGTGAGCCTTTTTTCAGTGAAGGTAATTGATGAGTGACATCTCCCTCTCCTAATCTCAACCCATGAGCTTTCCACTCTATGTTGTCTCCTCTGCCAAGCTGAGGAGCAGGGATAGAGCAGCTTTGGTGGGCACCTGGCATCTAACCAGGGACAACCCACCATAAAGTGCTGCAGCAGCTTTAATTTGGTTTCCTTATTGTTTCAGCTTCAACACATACAAAATAAGAAGGTAATAAAAATGGAGAAGTTCATGTTTGGTGTGCCTTTTGACTTGCCTTCTGATCACCTAATTTTCTTTTGAGAAAAAAGAAACAACTATTGTATAGAACTCTCTTAGGTAAAGTGACCACTGGCTAATTTATCAGTAAGTGTATATGCCAATATTTCCAATTAACACTGCTTTTCCCATTTTTACAGTGTCAATAATTTTATATGTAAAAAATATTTTTGACTCTATTAGATAAAAAATTAAATATTGAGTAATAAACTCAATAATGTAATAAATTCTGCACAGTGATATCTACCTATCTTCTTTTGAATGTATAATGAATACACCAGTTTGTAAAAAAAGTCTTCAATCAATGTGCTATTTTTTCAAATTAAAATAGACTTTTTCTCTGAAATTGCATTTTTTATCACCACAGATATGATGTGAAATTTCCTTTCTGAAATTTTAAAATAAATCAGTAAGCAAGCAAACACTGTGATTTTTCTTAGTGTTACATATGTTCTGTTTTCACTCGGCACATATAGATATCTTCCAGTTCCTCTAGGAAACAGGAAAGAAACCATTTAGAGCAGCAGCTGAAGAAAACATCACCTACAATTATTTCTGTGAATCACCTAACAAGCATATGAAAAGATTTACTAATTCAACATGCAACAAAGTTTTTTTGCCTAGGTACGGTTGGCTTCTCTCTGTCTCCTTCAAATTGTTAACTTTATGAAATTCAGTCATTTCCAGGGACAGTTATTCCTCAGTTATTATCATCTGAGTAAGAAGAATCCTGTGTAAACTGCAAATGGTGCCTGTCAGACACTCATATTTTTGGGAAAAGCCACTTTTTCTTTGGTACTATGTAAAGCAAATATTCCTTTAAAAATCATAGAATTCTAGATACAGTCATCAGTGGCAATTGGGGAGCCATATGTATTTGGGAAACAAAATTGCAAAAAGCCACACAAGCCGTATTATTTGAAAAATGTATTTTTCTTAGTTGTCTAGTTGTCTACCCATAAAGACTTTCATTCTTCTCTTCTGAGGTCCAAAATAACCAGGCAAGATAATGAAATGCTCTGCAGAAAGGATATCTGTTGAATGCATCTTTAACAAATTCTTCTCATTTCAACGATTTTGCAGCTCTGGTATTTGTTGTGTAGTAAAATTTGGAGTCTGGAAAAAATTGCAAGCAAGGTTTCTGGGGTTTTCTGTTTGTAATAGCTTTTTAATCATTACAGACTGTGAGTTTTCCCAGTAGTCCAGAAAAAAGTCAATTAACATCTGTTACCTATTAGAGGCAAGAATAAAATTTAAAAGAAAGTCTTGTCTTTATTTCTTCATATTTGCATGACTCAGTGACTGATAGGAAGAACCGCAGGTCTGACTGCGCCTATTAGACATTTCTGCTAGAGATTTTCTACATGGCACTGAAATACATAGTTAAGGAAAGAGAGAGTGATCATGATGCAACTAATTGCAAAACAGACCCTCCAGTGCGTTACACAAACCAGTTATTTTGCCACGCCTTACTGGTGTGTAGTGCCTGTATGAAATACAAGAAACATAATTTCTGTGTCACTCTCTGATGTCATAAAACATGTCACAAGCTCCATGACACCACACACACTCCTTGCTGCTAATGGTGGTGGCACTTCCGAAATAAACTGGGAGGATAATGTCACAAGGATTTCTTACTGAAGCTTGAGGCCCTGCCAGCCTTTGTGCTAGCCTGGGGACACCAGTGATGGATGCAGCTTAGAACAGGTCTCTCTTTGCTTTCATACTAAATATGAAAACAGTATTCTACAAGGATGTCCTGGGGTGAGTTCAAAGATAACTTTCATCACTGAATTCTCAGTACTGCATTAAACTCACAAACTGAGCTTTTACGCACATTGTGTACCAAATTTGGCAGTTGTACAATCGGGATTTACACAGGCCCCTCCCATCCAATTTTTGGAGTGTCTAAAAGGAGCCCTGGAAAGAGCACTTGCTTAACATTGCTTGTATGACATAATAATTTTAGAATAACCATAGTTACTAAAATGAGATTTATTGACTAGATAACAAACATATGTTATATTTTTGAGAATAGGCAGGATCATTATACACTGGTTTATCATCTAAGTCACCAATTATCTAAACCTTTTCTATTATTTAGGAGTTTCTTGTTCTTTCTCTGCTAATATTTGAACAGTTTTGCACTGCCAAAACTGAGTGCTGTTCACAGTGTACACCTAGGAGGAAAGTACACAATACCTGAGCACAGGAGACTCCCTTCCTTTCTGTTCTCTATCACACACTGTAGTATCTTTACTTTTTGTTTGCAGCTATCAGATTGCTGCTGCTTCTTCTGAAAAATCCCCCCATGTCATTAAATTCAAACAGGGATCTGATTTAGAATTAGAGATTTATTTTTATATACAGTTCAATGAATTTCAGTACTTCAAAAGACTGTTACTAGATTAGATCAGTGTTGCTTCATTCTGGTTAAAACAGGGTTCATACTCTAACTATCGCTACAGAAGCAAAAGCAACATCTGTTCTGTGTGATTCCACTCAGGAACAGTTCCCAGGGCTGAGTGGTGTGGATTAAAACAACAAATAACCATCCTGCATTAGACACATTTGCATGCCACCTTTTTGTCACAAATATTTAACCTTCTGAAGAAAGCTTTAAGTATAGACCTGTTATCTTAACTGCAACATATATATTTTATACTTAACCTTGATCATTAAAGCTGCCAGATTTCACTGCTGGGAGCCATGGGATGGCTTTTTTCAGTATAAGTTGGACAGAAGACGTTAAACCATGTCAAGTCTATATTTGAGACAAATTTAGATATTTTATCATACAGGTTAAAGTTTAAAATTTAAAGGCTTACTTTAGTAAAGACTTAATGGCAAAAAACAGACTAAAAGACAGAAAGGAGATAATCTTCATATGACATATCTGTTCTGTAATACTGTGAAATAAGTAGATTTCAGTTTTGTTAAAAAATATAGGGTCACAACACTAGTTCCTTTTATGTAGCTACTCGGTAGACAAAAATGGCTTTATAAAAATGTATGCATTTGTTTTAAAGCTCTTGTGTTGTCAAAAAAACTTTCTAAGCTCTTAAAAATTGCTGCCAAGTTAGTCCTCTCTTCTGTTTTGATTATTTTTTTCTGAAATACGAGCTGCTCTCACAATTGAGTACTTCCTGCATTGTTTGTTCATGAAATTGTTACTTTAATTTTTTACTCCATGAGAAACTGATAAACTTTTTTTTCTGTAATATAAGCTTTAAATAAATAAATAGCAGTAAAAAAACCCAAACAAACAAAAAAGATACAAAATGGGCAACCACGAAAGCCAGAAGTTTTGCAGTTGCAACTATTTTAAATTTTCTCAGGTTTCCTGTTGGTAGTATGTCATTAATAATGATTTGTGGCTGTGGTGGTTAATAACACATAAAAGATATTGCCCTCTTTTACTTAAAGTCAATGTTGAGTTTACATTGTAAGCAAAGTATTTGTTGGGCTCATACTGCAGAATGAATAATACCAGATAGACTAAAGTATTAGAACCCTATTGACTGTCCTTATTTCTGAGTCACATAATAGCTCTGTTTAAGAAACTTCTTTGCCTAAACCAAATAATTCCTAAATTATGTATGCCTCAAAATTATGTGCATCACAGACATTTTGGGAAAATCCAATGCAATGAATAAATGAGGATGTAAGTTTTGTTGCAGTGAAATTTTCATTTTGCAAGTCCAGAAAAGAAAAATTCCTATGTGTCTTAGGCCAGTGTTACAAGACCATTAGTACATTGTTGAGGGTTTGTTTTTTTTTTTTTTTTCCCCCCATGGCAACACTATTGTTAATTATACTTTCTGTTCATGGTTTAGAAGAAACTGTTTAGAAATTTGAAGAATTCATAATTCACTGCAATTGAGGAACTCTTATCAACGTTTAACTGCTTAAATACCAAGTGTCAGATCAGGGTTTGGCTCATTCTTCTTCATATACAATCCATTTAATCAAGCTTTATCAAAAGCAAGACTGCAAATCCATAATTTCACAGATTAAAACTACATGATTTATACATACTCTTGGCCTTATTTTATGTCAAAGTAACCCAAGTGTAATATTGAAATTTTCTGATCTGAAATGAGAATAACTTTTATTGTATCAAATAAGATTCTAAGCACACAAAGGAACATTTAGAAAAATATAGCGTTTTCAACCATATGGAGATTTTCAAGAAAATTTTTTTTGAAATTATTGCAGGTCAAGCCAGTCAAAACTTCTTGACTGAACAGAGAAGTAGTTCAATATTTAAAAAAATAATTCAAAACCTGTTCCATAATTATGTCTGTCCCTTCCCTTCCCTTCCCTTCCCTTCCCTTCCCTTCCCTTCCCTTCCCTTCCCTTCCCTTCCCTTCCCTTCCCTTCCCTTCCCTTCCCTTCCCTTCCCTTCCCTTCCCTTCCCTTCCCTTCCCTTCCCTTCCCTTCCCTTCCCTTCCCTTCCCTTCCCTTCCCTTCCCTTCCCTTCCCTTCCCTTCCCTTCCCTTCCCTTCCCTTCCCTTCCCTTCCCTTCCCTTCCCTTCCCTTCCCTCTCTTTTTTCTTTTCTGTCAGAGAGAGAATATTTATAAACAGCACAGAATAGGCAAAGTATAATGATCAATTAAAATTCTTGAGGTCTTTACTGAGTTTTATATTTCTATTGTTTTCTTACCTCTATTGATACATTTAATCATCATTTCAAAGTCTAAAATAAGTCAAGTGAATTGCCTCCTGGAAATGATACTCTCGATCATTTTCTTCAACTCTCAAAAAAAATCTACATGCATATTTCTACACTCTCAGTGTCTAAAATTAGGTGAGATAAATGATGTACATCAAGAATTTGAGGAGATCTTGCCAGTTTAGAGATGTCTAGATGACAGAATATTATATATTATGTAATCCTATTTAAAAATGTGTTCAAGTCTTCAAAATGTTAATATAATGACAGCATCTTCACTTTCAAAATCAGGTTGGAAAACTCGCTAGTATGCTTTCCCTGGCTTCATGGATAAGAGTCTGAGTCTTCACAGACAGTTCAGAAAGCCCATCGACCTTTTAGAAGCCTTTGAGAGGATGACTTTAGTCTCCAGTACACTTTTGTTGATCTTCAGGGCTGAGATCAGCAAAAATCCTTGAAAATACGGTATTTTACACATTCTATGTAATTTTTTTTCTTGCTTACTCTACCTAATTTTCATGAGAATTTTAGTCAATCCTACAGTACCAAACTGAGTGAGCCAGAAGGGAAAGATACCCATGTCATAACCCTCACCCCCATGAAATGCACTCTTAAGGCTGGAGAGGTTGACTTATGTATCAATTTTCTAGACATAGGCTGTGTTTATAGTGACACTTTCACCCCGCAGTGTGACTGTAGTAGCTGCATGGAATGCATGTGTGTGCAACTGAAGCATAAGCTTGGGTCTACACAGTTACCAGACTTGCATTCGTTTTCTTTCTGAGCATCTTCCTGAGACAATTTTGGCCTGTGACAATTATCATTCTATGCCATAAAACCCAGTTCCATGGTCCATCCTTGATGAGCTAACCTGTGCTGGGGGATGGAGATTTGCATCAGAGGTGTTAGAGACAATGTGTCTTGGCTACTAGATTTATTAGGCTAGGAAAAAACCCAGAACTCTGGGAATAGAAATAAAATGTTAGTTTTAATTAGTGTGAAACCTGAAATTGTAAAATGAGGCTGAAATATCCAATGTGAGGTAAGAAAGTACTCCAATAACTTTGACAATTACTTGGAAAGTATTAACAATGGAAAATACATCACTTGTAAACATTTTATGCATTGTTCTACAGTGCACTTTGAGCAGGAGCATCCAGCTATCCATATTCTCCAAAAATATCCAGAATTTGCAGAGAAATACTAGTGAGAAGAATTTAAAACTTTTCTAAAAAGCTAACAAAACCCCTGCATTGAAAATTATGTAACTATTTTTTCATTGATGCTTGTTTATTTTTCATTTACTCATATTTTTTCTATTCAAAAAGTTGGCATTTTGTTCATACAGTAATATTTTTTATGCTTTATGAGAAATCAATTAAATTATGATTTAGACTTTGCAGGGAGTTAATGGATAGCAATTTAAAGAATTATTGTTGTGCTTCAAGTAACATCAAGTATCTTATTCTGCCTAATTTCTGTGTTTCTACCACTTAAGCAGCTATTAGGAAGTGCTCCTGACACAGTCTTATGTTGTGTACCTGCAGAATTACACCCCGTTGCTTCAAATCCAGATGTTTTATATTGGTTACCATAGAATTTAAGATGTGAGGTAAGGCCATTATATAAAGGTAGTGTAGTGTCATTTATTGAGGGAAAAATATCAAACCCAAGACAATATATTTTAAACTAAAATGGTATGAAAATCAGGCTTAAAAAAATTAAATTTGCTCAGGAAGCTTAGGAATAAAATTATTCAGTCAAACTTAGCCTGCAATAATTGCATATCTGAAGGTATCTGTATGCTAAAAGCAGCTGTGATCCATGAGCTATGTAGGAAAAAAATGCTTATGATTAGGTGCAAGCAGTAAAAGAATGGAAGCAGCACTTCCCATGCACCAAGGAAGAGGTAGTGAGGTGTTTTTACTACAAAGCACTACTTTGGTGACTCAAAGCAGCCATAAACTTCACATATGGATTCATTAACCTGAACATTCCAGGGAATCTGACTTTTTTTGAGTAAGAAGCTGTTGCCAGTTACAGTCTCATTGCTATTTAAAATTATTTGTAAAAAAAAAAAAATTAAATATTTACTGGGATTTTATTTTTTGGCTTAAAGTAGATGATTTTTTTTTTTTTTCCTATAAAGAATTTTTTCCCCATTTCACAACTGAAGCACTCCGGAGAGACTATGAGGCAAGGGACCAGGACTAGATGCCTTTCTGGCATTTTTTCCACTGCTTCATGATGCTCTTGTTCACTTTCCTAGTCTAATGTAATTACACTACATGTGGCCATTATTACTTTCTAACGGAGTTATAGTCAACTGCATGCTTACTTTCATCTTTCACCTCCAAAAACCCTAAATAATGATGTTTAACTTGTCTATCTGTAACAAAAATATATACACTATGTATATGAATCATCTGGCTTATGATCCTTTCAAAACTAAATTTGTTCTTTAAAACTGTATCTAGCATATGGGCATTAGAATTGACTTTGCTTTGTCATGCCTGGCCGTGGATAAGTAGGAAGTATGAGATCATAACCAAGCCTGCTGAGCCCCAGTTAATAATCCAAGTGGAAATGGAGAATCCATGATCAGCAACTCTCTTTGGTTTCCGTATGGCAATACAAATGAGACATCATGCTTCACATCTCACCCCCTCACTGTCTGGAGTAAAGATAAACAGTTGCTGCACTGGAAATATGAATTTATCTAAAATGCACCAAGAGAAAAGTCTTTCAAGAATTCTTGACTGTCTCTGAATGTTTGGATTTGTACTCTGTTGTTCTGAGTAATAATTATTTAACTTTTCTGTGAAAAAGAAGACCTTTTACTAATAGGCTTCACACTGCATACTGACATTTCAGAAGGTTGCTGTATTAGTTCTATCATTTAGAGCCATGAATTATTGAATCACCTACATATCTCCCATTAAACTACTGAACTAGTCACTATTGTACTGACACAAATATCTAATAAAAAAGCAGAATGTAAGCAGAATGTATGCAGCTTTAAAAGAAGGTTATAAAGTTTTAGTAGAGTCCCTACTATTCATAGTGTTTGGCAGTAAAATTTGTTTGTAGCTTTCAGGGTCTGCCATACCCAAATTAGTCTCAGCTCCATATTTCATGGAGATTATACATTAATTTGAGAGGTAAAAATGCTGCTGTCCTTCCAGTGGTTCTTTGGCACCTTTGTAATCTTGAACCTCAATGTGCTCCCCCAGGGAGCAGAGATGTCCTTCACCTTCCCTTTATTTCACAGATTCACAGAATATTCTGAGTTGGAAAGGACCCACAAGAATCATCAAGTCCAGCTCTTAAGAAATGGTCTGTACAGGGTTTGCACCCACAATCTTGGTGTTGTTAGCACCATGCTCTGACCAACTGAGTTAATTTATTACAGGTTTTAATTATTTCCTAAGTTAATATTTGTGCAAATCAGGAAAAATTGTGGCAATAATTGCAACTGCAACATGGAGAGAAAAATGGGCTAATGTTAATTTTCAAAAAACCATTTTTTATTGAGATTAATAACTCTTATTGACAAAATAAGATAATAATAGACCTTCTAAAGCATATACCCTGACATTAGCTTTTAAAGGCATGTACAGTCTGCTATAAAGGCTGGCAACATTACACAGGGTATATGAGATATTGCAAATGAATTGTAGAGCATTTTGACAGAGTAGCTTCAAAACACAGATAATCTGGAAAATTTTGATTGCAAAGCACTCTGCGACAGTAGGGAATTTCTTCATCAAGAAAATCAAAAGAGGTTTTGGTCAACTCATCCTGTTTGCTTTTGTGTACTGGGCATAGAAATTTAAAATTTTCTTTTTGCTGTAGGAACTATAATAGATCGACTACTCAGATACTGATACAGGGTTTGCAGAATGAAGACATTCACAAGAAGATAAGGCAGTGTTAGAACATTTCTCCATTCAAACTCACATAGAAAAATAGAAAAAACAGTAATTACCTACACCTGGGCCATTTTCTCTGAAGATAGTCACTATACTATAACATACACTTGAGACTTAGTTTGATAATAAGGAGGGTTTTTCAGTCCCTTTAGATCATCCACATACATTTTTCTTTTGAGAAACTTTGAGTTCTCCCTTAAACAAACTAGAAATTTACTGAGAATGATCTCACTAAAATCTTTTTATTTCTCATGTGACATAAAAAACCCCACCCAACACCACTGTGGTTTTATGATAATGAAGTTTAATGGAAAACTTAGAAATCAAAGAATATCACTTGCACATTCTAATACATGAAAACAAAATTAGTGTAGAGATCCAGATCAGTTCATTTGCTGCCTCGAACATTAAGGTTCTTAAACAGGCATTCAGCTGAAATTTTGAAAACCAAATGAGTACAAACACACCTCTTTGATAATTTGGGAACACCTGTATGGCAGCACCTACAAAGCATTAAAAATTCCTTTCTTCTAACTCTTGAGGAAGTGTGTGTGTGTCCTGAAGAATTCAGCTCAGTAACTTGGCATTGCCTGGATGTCAGGTCCAAGAGAAAAATAAGTACTAGGAGCAGAACACTGATGCCTGTGAGACCCCCAAGAAAATGCAGATTCAGCATCAGCCTCTCCTTCTGCACTGCATTGGGGTATGGAAGTCCTGAAGTGACTGAGCTGCTGGTGGGTAAATTTACGTGTGGGTTTTAGGGCTTAGGCTGCAGCCCTGGCCTTGAGGTTTGGCTGTAGCACCTGAAACAGTCACCTCAGAGCAAACTGGAGTGTATCTATAGCATACAGTAACCACTTCTGTGACTGCAGTGCTGAAGCACTTTTATTTTTATCCATTGCACCAAATCTTTATGCTTTGCTCATAACTGGCAGGAAAAAAAATTATCTCATCCATAGTTGTTAAGTGCCCTAATTACTTACTTCAAATCACACTACTCTTCCAGAAAACTTTTAGAACAGCTTTGAAAGCTCTCAGCAGCTTACATCTGAAAGCCAAATGTACAGGCTGTAATTCATTTACACTTTGTAAAATTAGGTAGGCCCTCAATAGGTCCCACAAATCATTTTAGCATGGTGTGGTCTCATTTAAACTTTATAGGCAATGTGATGGAAAATCTTTCAAGTAGGAAATTTGGGCTTTTTGGTTGTTTTTTTTTTTCATTGGAATAGTTCCAACCTGTAACTTTTCTTGTTCGGATCTTTATCAATATCCACTTTCCTCATAAATCATTCCAAATACTCAGCTTATTTCATGTCTAAGGACAAAGCCTAACTTAAAAGTTTTAGCTGTCTCAGTTTTATATGGGTAACAAAATCTGTTCATTTAAACTGTAAAGTTCTGGGGGGTTTTTGGGTGCACTGTAACAACCATCCAGCAGTAGGGTTGTGTATGTAAAAAGAGATTTAGGATGCTAATTACAGAGAGAAGAAACATATGAAGAATATTTTTGGAATGTTATTTTTATCCAAGAGATTTATGGTGAGCATTATAGTAGCAATTAATTATATGATAAATTGGGTTTTTCCCCTATAAGATCTTTTGTGTTCAAATTCGTAATGCCTGAGCACTGTAATTTTCAACCTTCATATAATTTTGAGGTAATACACAGAAATAAACTTATATGGTACTGTAGAATGATCTAATATTGTGTATAATTATCACCTAGTTTCTTTTCAAATATTTTTGATTTTGAGTGATTTTATGTGTCCAGTGCAATTATAAAGGTTATAGAAGATAATCACCTTATGGATTTGACCCCTCTGCTATATTTTCATATCTATCTTTTTATCCTGTTTTAAAAGTGGCCATTCTCTGTGATAATATTTCTCAGGAGTCTTGTTTTGTTTTTAATGAAGGTTACTATTTTTTCATAAAGTTTTGATGAATGTCAGTAATCAAAAATTAATTAATATAAATACGAGTATGCATCAGGTGAGGTAAGTTTGAAAAAGAAGCCAAAAACCAAATTATGTTCAAAAAGTCACAGCAGATCAGTTTGCTGTCTGTCTCTCCATCACCACTCTGGCAAATTTGTGTTTGTGGGTTCTGTTTTTCTGGGAGAAGCTCTACATATTCACTTACAACAGTGATTAGCAAGAAATCTGGACTATTTTAGAGAATCTCTATGTGAATGGGATGGAATGGACTAAGGTAAAGTCATTTCCAAAAGGTTTCATGACTTATAGTCATTCAAGCATCTCTATTTTGACAATTTTTGCCTACATAGTACATTTTGAAGAATGAAGTAGAAGGCATTTGGCTATACAGTAAGTATGAGTTCATGTTTTGAAAATACTTAGCAATACTCACAGTGTGTGTGAGAAAGATGGATACATGTTATATAAATTAATTTAGTCCCCAGGAACCAAGTTCAATTTGAAAACAATTTACATGTGTTGTATGGAAAATTACTGCATAAGGATTTTCTAAAATATTTAGGTACAGTTACATTGTATTTACCCTACCCATGAGATTTAAAAAACCCCCACATTATTCTGAAAAATCTTCTACTAAAATATGCAGATTTTTTTCCCTCTAAAAAAAAATTTTCTCAGGAGAAAGGGGTAATATGAAAGATAATTCCTACTTTATTTCAGTACTTTGGGGAAACAATCATGCCACTACATACTTACACAGAATTTTGAGCCTTATTAAGTAATTTTCTTTCTATTTTTATTTCTGTAATTTGCCCACATTTCATAAGGCACTCTGGAACCGAGCCAATAAAGAATGCAATCACATGCTTGTCCTTTGAACATGTGCAAAATCTTCTGCATATAATGCCTTTGAGAAATATTTTTAAATTACTTTCAAGGAGTGCCAGGGCAAACTTACCTAGTCAGTGCCTGCATAGTCACTTTGTGCAGGCAGAAGGGAGCAAAGAGCAGAGCCACCAGCAGCTCCATGGCTGGCACAGACTGCCTGCACCCAGAGGGCCAGGGCACTCTGCCACAAGTATCAAAGTCAGCATGATTTACTAAATTAAGAAAAAAAATGAATAATCAGAATTTACATGATGCTTTACCACATTAGAACCAAGCACATCTGCCCACAATGATTCCACAATGTGTCTTAGTACATCTGAAATGTTCTCTGAAGGGATAATATAATAAATATAATATAATATAATATAATATAATATAATATAATATAATATAATATAATATAATATAATATAATATAATATAATATAATATAATTAATATAATATCATCTAAAATACTGAACTAAATGTAGACAACAAACCTGAATTTTGAAAGTACCCTTTCCTTATAGAAGAACTTAATCAAGAAGTGTATATAAGCTTTTTCTAAAGTTCCAAGTTTTTCAAAGAACAGGAGTTACAGCTCAAAAAAATTACCCTGGATTTGAGTATTAGAGACAAAAAAAAATTATCCATAAAAATACATACAAATACTTTAATAAAATACAGACCAATCCAAAAGGTAGGCTATGTTAAATTTAGGTCATCATTATCAAAGTACAAGGTGACTTTAAAATACAGGTGGATCTTTTTATGATGGGAAAAAGATTAGGCCAAAATAGGAGGGTGAAATGATACCAGATTTGAGACCACAAGCCTAAGGCAAATATACACCAATATGAGCAAAATCTGTAACTAACAGATTGCATTTCTTAATCTTCTGAAGTGTGATTCAGTTTAATAGAAAAAGTATTTTCAACCTCTCTTCTTCTGTGTGGAAGTATATTTTAATTATTTCCTGAGTTTATTACATATTCACTTGGAAGTCAAGGACTTGATATGAGTCAGATTATATATAACAGGGCTTCAAACACGTGGTTCAGATCTTCATACAGGCCCCCAGTGAAAATAATCCTTAGTGGAAATAGCCATCTTTGCTATTTTCAGTGATGCATGAAAAATTTAGCAACATTCCCTTTCTTACGCAATAAGAATATGTAATTTAAATATTTTGCTATACATTATGAGCAGTATATTTGAAGGCATATGATTGTGACATTTTCTCTTCAAGTCCAGAGGTGACTGGACCTTTTTTAATTTTTTTTTTTTTAAGATCAGGTAATCATTTGTCACTAAAACCATTGTTTGAATTTATTTTAAGCAACTGTTTCTCAAAGCTGGATCAAAAATCACTTTCTGGAACTGCAACACAGTTCATGAGGCTGTTCTGTGATTTGCTCAAGACCTTTTATGCATAATGAGGTCCTATTTTCAGATAGCATGCCAAGGGAAACTATTTGAATCCAGGAGTTTTTTCTTGTTTAAATTGAGTCAATACCAAGGGCATTGACCCAATGTCATGTCCTTGACTTTAGGAGGCTCATAACTGCAGTACAAGACAACACCTCTTATAAAAATTCACAGGGAAGGAAGAACCTAAATTAACTAAAGATTATTTTGAAACACTGTAATTTTTTATGCTAGATGAGATGCTTTACAGAAGTCTACTTTGTTGGTATACAGTTGGTGCCAGAATTTGAGTTCTATCATTAACATAGCACTGATGAAGAATATCAATGTCACGGAATAGCAAGTAAATCATTTCAGAAAATGAGGATTAAAAACTACGAGTAAACAATCAAAAAGACTCCAGCACTTAAATGAAATTATTAGAGCAGATATAACAGCGGTAAAAAAGATGCTGAGTTTGAATATTTTACTCATGTTGGACTAGAAGTGCTTTTCTCCTCTCCTGCATGCCCCCGCTTCCCCTGCTCCCATCACAGGCAAGGTCTTTGGTGAAACCACATTTAAAAAGCAATTAATAGTAATTTCTAAAATAGTAGTCAGTAAACTTCACACTGAATGTTAATCCTTTGGGTATTAATTAATCTTTATGACAAAGCCGACAGAATGTCTGTTTTCTTTTCACTGTATTTAATATATTATCAAAATTAAGGTCTCTATAAACAAAAATATCTTTCTTTGAAAACAGTACAGCTTAGTTGGTGCAAAAGTAAATACAGTGATTATTGCAACCTCTTCAATACACAGCATGAGAATATACATTTAGTACATAAAGTGAATCATCTGTATCATTTGAAGAGTACAGGCTCTCCAGGTCTCCTATTTATTTGTACATGTCCAAGAATTCTGTGTGCATACAAAAAATTCACTTTCATACTAAAATAGTCACTGATACTCAGTCTTTTAAAAATTGAAGTCAAATATCCTGATAAAACATATACTTTTATACAGCATATTAAATTTCAAAAAGCAATCTCCTAAACTAGCTAAAAACAGTTTCTCAGCTTTAATTAAAATGATTCTGACTTCAAAAAGACCATTTCTATTTTTACAAATAAATTTTAAAAAATAACTAGCCACATTCACTAAAACAAATCTGTTTCTAGTCTTGAAATTAGCAGAACAAAACACTGTCCTTGTTTAAATGTGTTTCAATACATTTTGCTCCCTGAGAAAATGAGAATTTACAATGCTCTGTTGCAAAGTATATATAGCATCTGTAGGGCTATCAAAGTTGTCTTACTTTTTTCAGACTCACTGGAAATATTGCCTGAAATTGCCATGAAACATTGAATGTATAGTTAAAAATGCCAGTGTTTATATGGCAAACTATTACATGACAAGCAGGCTCATTTTGTGATTACCCATTACTCATTACCCATTAATGACTTGCGTGGCTTTTCATCAATAGGCCCACAGAAAAACTGATACCAAGCAATAAATAAATGTACAAAATGCTGCCCTGATATGATGATCAGATACCTGTATCAACGTGGTGGCTTGGAACACAAGCAAATGTCTGACCTGCCCCAACTCCTCCTCAGCAGACAGCATTTCCATTAGAAATCCGGTGTGGCAGAAGGACAGTGACAGCTTAGCTGAGTCAAATTCACTGTCTGTGATACAATTATTCTACTACTGATTACTTCAGACATTGGTGAGTTAATCCTTGGGGTATTAATTTACTACTCTGACTGTACAAAACAGATCCTTTACCCTTTTGAGGGTTGTCACTGTAATTATCCCATATGGCATCACCAGTAAAATTTTCATGTGCATCTTTCCAAGTAAACAGATTTTAGGTTATTTTCAAGTCAATCAGCTAACAAGAATGAACTTTATATTGCTTTCAAGTACTGCAAAATATAGTGATCCTCCTCTGAGAAAAAATTCATTCTTTCAAAGTCTTGCTATATTTCAATTAGGAAGACTTTTCATTATTTAAAAAAGGTGTCCTGAAAGAAAGTTCTAAAATTTTCTATTAAATCTAAATTCAAGTACAATTCTGGTTTTATACAAACAGATGTAGGAACTGTGTAAGCAACATGTATTGTAGAAAAAAAACCAAAAAAAATTCAACACATTTAGACAAAAATCCTGACTCAGGATACCTCAACAAATCTGAATGATTTGATAATATTTTTTGAAACTAAAATTGAAAAGAAAAAGAAATCCCGCTTTGGTAAATAAAGTCTACTTATTTCATCACATTTTTATATCTACTATCAAATTTTCTTGTAACAATTGATACCTGCTTGGATTAAGTTGAAGAAAACTAAAAAATATTATGAATTAGGTTTAAAAACAATCAACATGAATTCACTCTGAAGCTGGAAATTCCAAGGCTGGGATGGTTTCTATTGACTATGAAATAACCTTTGAATTTGACGTATTTCCTTCACTGTTACAGTGTTTTATTTCAATGCTACATTTATTTATGTGTAAGGGGAAAGCTAAGACCAGAGAAGAAATACTTTCAGGTGGTCTTTGTCAAGATCTTTCAGAAAACGTCATAATGCGCTAATTAAGCTTGGGAGATAGGGCCTATCGTTATGGATTAAGGACTGTCTATGAGTTAAATCTCAAAGTTTACAATTGAGCAATCATTCTTTCCTGCTATGAAAGTCAAAAGTACACATCTTAAAATCTAAGAAATAGTAGATTAAATGATTGTATTTATATTATCTTAGGCGAGAGCTAAGATGGCAACTTTTGCAGTGAGACAGCATTACTTAGCTTTTGAGAGAACAGAGAGCAATTTCACGTCCACAAAAACGGCAAAGAGGCAAACTAAATGTTTCAGACTAAATACTTAGCTGAAGAAATTGACCTCAGCATCAGTTTATAAAAGGCGGCTAAGATCTCTTTGCAAATAATGAATAGTGGTAATAAAAGACACTGAAATAAGATATTTGGAAATAAATGAGAAGACTGGAAATAAATAAGATGATCACAGAATCACAGAATATGCTGAGTTGGAAGTCACCCACAAGAATCATCAAGTCCTGCTCCTGGCCCTGCACAGGACCATTGCCAAGAGGACACCATGATGAGCAATACAGAGCAAATGTTAACGTCTCAGTATGAATCAGTGCTGCAGACTCATTTGGTTAAGCTACTAGAAGTAGCAGTAAGACCCTCTTAAAAGAAGAAGGAGAGGAACCCAGGGGAGTGAGAATGAGGCTAGCTGAAGATATAAAGTCCTTGCAGAAGAAGAAGGACCAATTTGATAAGAACTGTGATAATAAAGAGTTATTGCAATTAAGTTCACATTGCAATTAAAAATATAGCATGTTAATATTATTACATTGTTTGAATTACACAGCTGTGCATATTACTGCTATTAATATTAAATGGAATTTGTGCAAGTCACTTCATGTTTATACATATATAAGCATGGATGGAACTTCACAGCTTCTTGTCTGACCTCTTTGAAAGATTTGTGCTGCTCTCTTTTCAGACACCAAGCTATTTCTTTCAGATTTACCTACTGCTGACAAGCTTTTCATAATGCTGCTTATTTTTTCTTTATGGCTCATCTCAGTGGTTCCTTACTTTTATGCATCAGAACATTATTGTGTTGGTGAATGTAAGAAGCCTTTTTGACCCATGGACGTTTTTTAAGACAGTAAAAGACTGAATAATAGACAACTAGTGATTTTTTTTAAAAAAAATTTCTTCTTTAAAAGCAAAACACTACTTTAGAGAAATAATATTTTCCAATTTTAGCTTCTAACAGAATTTGCAGATGCACTTCATTCTTATTGTGCATTTTCAATAACACTGGATAGTTATTTAAAAAAAAGTCATAAATAAATCAGCAAAGCAATTTGCTCTTGACACTATTAAAAGTGTTCTGAAGTGGTGTTTATTTAACCAAACACAGCTGTCTATATTTCTGCATCTAAGCTAGTCATTTTTGTATTCCTTTGTCATCAATGAGAAAAAAAAAAAAAACCCAAAAACAAAAAAACCCACTTCTTAGGTGGGAATCATATCATCCTAAACAAGACATCAAAATTCCATCAAATGCATCCAGCTATAAAAGCAGCTGTTTCTCTCCCTTGACAACAAACACAAACTGATTAATGATGTCTGCTTGGCTCAGACATTGATATCGACACTGCACATGTCTAAGATGAAGTGAGATAAATCCCTGGTTTCTGCTTTTCTTTCTCCTCAGGGCTCTTTCATTTGAGTATTGTTACAATACATCACCCGCACCTCTGGAAATATTTAAATGCCTTGGTATTCCTCTCTGAATTTCACATTACTGGCATGTCAAGCACTGGCTTAAGAAGCTCCTAAAAAGCAACTTTGACCCTAGGGTATCAAAAAAAATTTCCTCTCAATATTCATTGAATAAAATGACTACTGAATTCAAATTCTGATCTCTTATGTGATAAAAACAATACAGGGTTGCCTGGTCAACCATGAGCTCTTCCTTACAAGACATTGAGGTGGGGCTTTAGTAAACATAATAAGGTTTTCATGCCTGAGTGACATTACTTTGCTGCAATTGCCCTTCAAGTCCTTCAAAAGAAAAAGGAGAGTGCTTAGTGCCTTTAAAATACATTTGAAAACAGAATTTCTAATGTTTCAGGCACGCTGAACTTAGCAAAGTTTGATGCATAACTTAAAAGCAAGGTGTTAATGAAAATTATGTGATTATTCCATTAAAGTAATTCCATCTTAAAATGCACTAAACACACTTAAATTCACTGTGGTAAGTCAGTTACCTACCTAGATGCGAACATAATTAACTGTTGGATCAGTAATTTTCAAACTCAGTTTAAATGAAATGAATGCACTCTTTAGACACAAAAACAAAAACAAACAAACAAACAAACAAAAAAAACCACAACAGCAACAAAAAAGCTGAATAGTCCTCAAATACCTTACTATGTTAAACAGCAAATTGGAACAGGCTTTGTATTCTGAAGCGAAATAAAATAATGTCAAACACCATTATGCCAGATGCACAAGGATGCATCAATAGAACACGCCATATCCAGATGTGGCAATATCTGGAGTACATCCAGAAAAGAAATTAACTCATTACTGTAATGTAGAAACTTTTCTTCAGTCTAATAAATATTTTGGTTCTAATATTCTCATTTTGCATACAAAAACTGAAGCTTCAACCTATATTAATATAGCTTTATTATTGTTATTATTATTATTACTATTATTATATATGTGTGGATGCAAATGTACCTATAGAAATTTCAGTAACACTCAGGAATGCTGCATATTCCAAAGATATGGAAGATTCTCAGATGAGAAAAAGAGAAGTGAAAACATTATTTTTAGTTTCACAGGAAAACAAATGTCCAGATTCACAATTTAGTAAATTCCAATATCTAAGATGCAACATTAGCTGCCAGGAAGGACCATAACCAAAACCAATCAGAGTATAACAGAGCATGTTCCTTCACAGATACTTCTTGTCCTCTGTAAGAGACTGACTTAATTTTGAAATAAAAAATTAAATAAACCCTCCCAAGTTGAGATAATTATGATTATTCTGCTAAATATTTTTATATTTATATAGTTCCTCATTTGTCTTTTGAATCATCTTCCATTTTGATACTGCACAGCAGTGTGTTTCTGAGACTTACATAACTCACAAATGATTCAAAGATCACTAATTCACCAACTGACTTTCAATGACCAAATACTGTAATTTAATTGAAAATATTGTCATGTTCGTATGTGATGGTAAAGGAAAGCAAAACTTCTTTCTGTTTCAGTCAATAATGCACTAAAATTATGTCCACTCTTTTCTTCTAAGGCCAAATGTTTTTGTGACACAGTCTGACCTTCCTCATTTTCAAATCCATTCTTCCATTACTCTCCACCTTGCTCTTTCTTGCATACAAAGCCTTTGATGTTCTTTTGACAACTTTACCAAGAGTAAAGTCCTTCTTATATAAAATTCAGTTCTCGAAATTCAGTAAAAGATTTGCTGACAGGTGTGAAGCAAATGAGCCTAGCTCTTTTGAGGAACTCATGTTCCTACGGTCCAAGACAGAATAATAGGTGACTGTTGATAAAAAAAACAGAGTAGAATTGATCAAGTTCCTGAGAGTTGCTTTGTGTTCAGATCATGAGGTCTTCTTCCATGTCTTCCTCCTTATAAGAGTTTATTCTCATTTATTTTCAGTTTTGAAGCATTCTACATAGGCAGGCACTTATTTCAGTATGATTCAGAAATGCATCATCCTAGTGATCCATGTTCACACGCATAGAATTGTAGGGAAGAAAAATAAAGGAAAAAAAAGGGAAACTGAGTGTTATTTCTCCTGGCAACATCAATTTTAGAGTTTTATAGCTAATTATTGACCTGACTCCAATAAGTACACCTTCACCATGGGAGAAAATACTCATCTTTCCAATGTGAACAAATTATTCTTGTGTTTATCACACTCCAAAAGTTTGAAGCATTTCTTTGCTTCAAATCCAAGAAATGAATAAATATACAGATGATCCTTTGAGAATGAGAATGAATTATCTATATATATTACAATGCACTAACAAGCTTATATTGATTCATATGGGGAAAATGTTTCATAACACATGAGTCAACTGCTATTGTGTCTTGTCATGTTCGCTTCAATCACTTGGCTTCTTTGGAATTGCAAAACAAGAAATGTTCTGCACTAGAATATTTTGATATTGACAAAAAATTTACCTGGCCAGAAGTGAGCACTTATGCCTGTTTCTGAAAGGATTTTCAGAATTATCTGAACTACAAGCATGTCTCATAACAAGTTGTTGTTTACACTGGGGTGGCCTGTTCTTAACTGGTTTGATGGAGGTTTAAACATGCTTTCCATCAGAATGCCAGGTACAGATTGTCCAAATCAGTGCATGAACTTACTACAGTGACAGGAATAAAAAAGCATGAAAGAATGGACCACAAGGAGGGTGCAAAGTATATAAAAAACATTTATAAGAATATCAGTACAATTTTCCCATATGCAGAACCTCAAACACTTCTGAAGATTCAAAGTGTTTTAGGCAATTTCTTTTATATTAAAAACTAATGATCATTTAACTACATATTTCAAGCCTGAGGGGAACAGAATTATAGATATACAAGCACAGCATATGAAGGAAATATTGGAATTCTTGGGGAAAAAGGAATACATTTTCTGAAGTTTTGATCCCTACTATGATCGAAAATTTGCTCATGAAAAATATTTTAAAATATATATTACTTAGTAAGAAAAAAAAAAAAACAAACATACAAACCAGTTTTTTTCTTATTCAATCTTTAGCTTAAATCTTAGTCTTCAATGTCTACATATTCTGGGCAAATTTACTGGACCGCATATAGGGTGCAGGCAATTACTCTTATGAATGACTGTGAAGAAGGGGAACAGATAATTTCTCTTATATTGGTTTTGTCACTTTTCCAAAGACTACTTTATACAGACTGCTTGTGTCTATCTATTTATATATGACTTTTACAGGTTAGTTTTGCCAAGAGAGGCTCATTTTTCTGAATTACTGCCAGGTCACTAGTCCTCACTTCTCAGAAAAAAAAAAAAAAAAAAAAAAAATTGCAAAATACTTCACTTGGGTGATTTGCAACTACTGATGGTTATAGTGACCAGAAGAGTTTAACAAAGGAAGGTTGCTCCTGTGCCCAACCTGGAATGACTCTATAAATGACACTAATTACATTACATCTGTACTAAGGTATCATTGCTCTGCTTGTGTCTTGTGCTAGCCATGAGTCAGGTCCATACAGCAAATCAGTGACTATTTAGTGAGACATGGGGTGCCAGAAAATATACCCTGACACTTCTCAGTAATTAACAACAGGTGACAATCTGGTGACCTAACAAGAAACATCATATAACATTTTCTTAGTTTAGAAATCTTGCTAAATTACATCTACATCTACATTTTTACTTAAATGACTGTATTGATAGTAATTTGTCATTCCTAAGTCAACAGGAAATAGTTGACAAGTAATCTGTGATCTCAACCAAGACTAAAGTAAAAGCTAAAAAAAACATTTTCTGCTATGTTTTCTCTACAGTGGAGTCATGGTCTGTGCTTCCTAGTCCAACTGCTTCTGCCATCTCTACTATAATTGAATTGAGGACACCCATTCCAATTTTTGCAATAGGGTTCCTTTAGGATGGGCAATGGGCTGAAAAAGAAATTTCCACCCTTCCCTTATTTTTACCACATAAATTAAACAAATGAAACTCAGTGGTAGCAGAAATTTGTTCATTAGAGTTTCTCAGATCATTTCTGCAGTTGAAAACAGATTCCTCTTTCCACTTCCACATAGCCAGGGATGAGAAGGCAGCTTTTACCTGCAACAGCTTAAATGAGGCAAAAAGGAGCAAACTAGCAGTTGAAAAATTGAAAATTTACTTGAGAAGAGAAAGAGCTGCTTGTTGATTTCTAAGTTACATGAATGTCCTGCAGGAATTAATTGAGTGGTTGCATTGCATTGCCTGTGGTTTTGGGATTTTCTCTCCCTTCACAATATAACTTCTCTTGACACAATTCCAGCACACACATACGTTAGCCAACATACTTTCAGCAAGTTTTACTATTTTTCCTTCCAAAACCATCTATATTCTGCAAGAGCAGAATCTCTAAAAGCTTTGAATTCCAGCTTTTCTGTGAAAAGTAACTCCAGGAAAATGCATCTCAGTAGTCCACCCTTGTCCCTTGATGATGTACAAATCAGCTCTGCTTCATTTACAAGTGAAATAAACTCTCTCTGAAAATAAAATAAAACAAAACAAAAACCCCAAACAACAAAAAAAGCTAAAGCAAAAACCCAGAGCTCCCTAAAAACTTCCTTGATATCAAGCATTTGTGCACGGCTGGACATCTATAATCCTGTAGCACTATTAGATTTTGCGGTACTAGATCAGATAGAAGAGTCAAGTATAACAACTCCTTCAACGACACAGAGGAGTCAATGCTTCAGAAAGTGGAAAAACTCCTGACTTTGAGAGGCAATGTAACATTACAGCTCTCGTTGTGAGCTGTTATAACTAGAAATCAGCTGAAATCCATAACTACAACATTATAAATTCCTCCCAAGTCTTATACAAACAGCTTTGATAAAACCAGACATTCTATTCTTCAGTGTCAGACCTCTTTCAAGACTTGTAAAGATTGTCTTCAAAGACTGTTTTTTTAAAAGAATTATTATCCATGTTATGTAGAGAAACCATATTATCTGTCTGTTCTAGGCACCTGTTAAAAACAATATTGACTGCAATGACTGAAGTACACTAAAATAATTTTTAGATTATATGATCTATAGAGGTTTGCAAACACTCTGTAGAACAGGATAAGATTTAGCCGTCATTTTGATAAATTGAAGAAAAAACTCAAAACCAAAAATACAGTATTCAATAAGGAAACATGCAAAGAAAGAAGAAAAAATGCACAGATAAAAAGTGAAGGAGTTATATGGTGAAAAAGGATGTGGAAGTTGTGATGGATCATTAATTGAATGAGTCAGTAAAGTCCCACAGCTGCAGAAAAAAAAAAGCAACTCAATCTGGTTTGGCCTAAAGAAATTACTTATATAATAAGACAAGGAGATAATGTAAATTCTAGTTGATTCTTGTGAGGTTTCAAATTTAGGACTATTTTAGATTCTGGGGACATTGCACTTAAATAATAACTTAAAAAATGGAGGAAAGGACAGAGAAAAACAAACATATTCAACCAAAGTTTGACAAAGTGTCTACTAGAAAAGCTTGAAGAAGCTGTTCTGTTTGGGTTTTTTTAAGAGGAGGTTCAAAAATATATTGATGCCTTAGTATTTTAGCTTTTATATTTTTCATATATTTATAATCTTGCAATTCTTTAGTGTATAACTCTAAGCTCCGTATATGTTAGCTACTCTTTTCCCGTTTTGGTCAGACAAAACAATTCCTTTCTAGGCCTAGGAATCAAGGACACCTCACTGTCTTGGGCCTGAGAGATATAAACAAAAGGGAGTTGGGGGGTGGCAAACTTGGGTTAAAACGAATTCATTACCTGATGCTGTAATTAGAAGATTAACTCCCAATAAGCAAATGAACCAAACTTATAAAAGTGTAAAAACCCGTGACCCACTTTCCGTTTTTGGGTGTAGCCCCTGTGTGGGCCTTGTCTGCCCTAAATATACCTGAAGGCCCTTCAATATTTATAACCACTTTTTCTTCTCTTAATTTTGTCTGGCTTCGGTTTTTAGGAAGCTCCAAAAAGGCATCACTATAAAGACAGTATGAGATAATGTCAAGAAAAGGATAATAAAAAGAATTTTCCATTTTACCTGTAGTGAGAAAATTATGTATATAAAGCAAAGATGAACAATTGATATGTGTGAGAAAATTCTACAACTTCAGTGCTTTAATAGGACTCTTATACATATCTTACAAAAAATCTCAGAAATTTTTAAGATGTGAATATATATTGAAAATACACATTCTTTCCGCTGTTTTAGTGAGAGAGCCAATATACACAAAGTTGTGATAAAAATAAACAGATAAGTTTTAGCAAGCTGGAAATTATTACATTTTTTTTTTATACATCTCTATAGAAGATACATACTCACATCTTATAGACATGAGTTCTGTGGGAGTAAAAGCAAATCGCAAAAAAAAACCCTCAAAACCCTGGAAGATGACTAATTTAACCCAAGGAAAGATGACTAATTCCACCTAAGGTAATCGCTACAGCAATTTCAGCCCCTAATAACAGCAGTATTTCTCCAGAAATATGAAATCTTCTGCAAGGGAAGTTCCACTGGAAAGAGCTCTGAGGGCATCAGGTGGACTCTCTTCATCATTGTATTTCATTATTTCATCTTATGCCAATATAAAGATTCTTTCATTAGTGAGAAATTATCTTCCATGTTCACTGGGGACAGGACAAGAACAAATGAGCTTTAAAGGGAAAAGTAGGTTTGATATTAGGAAAATATGTATAATTATGTAGATAGTAAAAATGCTGAAAGCTGTGGCCCAAGGAAGCTACAAAACCTCATTTTTACTTAAGCAAAGGGACAAAAAGTTAGGCTGTGGGTGCTGAAGTTTATTAGGTCTCCAAGAATTTTTGGATGTCCACAACTTTGTTTCCACTAACAAGCTAGAAAACATAGAATCACAGGACCAGAGAAAACTATTGCTGGAAGGTAGATTACATGTTTTTTCCTGGAAGCAGAACTAACTTTAGTTGTGCGCTTTCAATTAATAGTTTATCTAAACTATTCCTAAAGTCCTTCAGCAATCTGAATCTTGCAAGCTCCTAATGCAAGCTGTGTTCATGATTTTAAACCATACTCTGTATCAATGCCTACAGAAACAGCCTCTACAACAGTACCTAAAGCCAAGTGAGGCAAAACAGAGACATAGAATGGAGAAAATGTTTCTATCACCAACTTCTGATGTTATTTCTTTTAAGCAGCTGATACTTTAGAAATGCTACTGATAGCAAAAATTTTTGGCATATTTTCCTCAATACTTGTTTTGCTGTATCATGGATCACACACAAGGGAATAATTTAATCAGCATAAAAATGTAGAAACCTAATTTAGAGTCTGATCAAGCTCATTGCAACAGACAGGACTCATAGTGAGTGGGCAGACTGGCCAGGCTGTGCATGTAATTGGCTGGTATCTGCTACCCTTCAAACCAAGCCTCCTAAAAGGGACACAGAAGTGTAACTTTCTGCAAGAGTGCACAATTTTTAAAAGCTTACTATGCTTTTCCAATTCTGTTGCCACTTGAGAGCAATGAACTCCCATTAATGGAAGATGAAACAAAAAATAACACTGAGGAAAAAAATGAAAAAACATCCATTTATTTTTAAAATATGCTAATTTAACTCAGTCTAAATTATGCTACGCAAGTGACAAAGATAAGTGCCAGTAGCACATGGATTTGGTCATTTGTCTTGATGTTTGCTTTTTTGTGCTGATGACAAAAACCATACATCTGCTTAAGACAGATGCACTGTAATTTTGCCTTTGACTAAATTCTGTACTGTGTGTCTGTAGATGGAATGGCCAATAAGCAAAACTGCCCCTTTTCATATTTCATAGCATCAAGGGGATTTTCTTTCCAGAGTGTGATTTTTTAAAAATACATATTGTAAAGCACATCGTTGTGACAGACACTGATCACATAACTTACCTGATACAAAATACTAATACTATATGTGCTAATGCAAATGTTAAAAGCAGATGTTTTCTTAAATAACTTTTAAAAATAAAAATGTATTCTCCAAAGCTGACTGTTTACTCCACGTGTACATAACTGCATTTACATAATGTCTTTTTAATTTACTTTCAAGTTAAGGAATAATAAGTAAAAATAACCAAAAATACCCCACCAAAAGCCCAACAAACTTATATTCAGCTACTTAAAAGATGAATCTGTCTTACACATCCAGTGATTTTTTTATTGTCTAACCTACAGCCAGCCAGCCAGCCAGAAGTGGGCAGAAGAAACAAAGCCAGGAAATATTTAGACCATATGTTTTCTCAGGTTATTGTGAAATGACCTCAAAATGTTTCTACACAAATATTTCAGCACTGCCATGCAAATGCTAACTACACAAATATGATTCATCTTTCAAAATTCCATGATAACCAGGGACAACATTCTTACTGAAGTTTAATAGTCACTAATAGTATTTTCAAATTCTGGCATCAACCCATTCTAGTACAAGATCATTAGATGCTACTGAAAAAAAAAAAAAAACCCAAACCCACAACAAAACAACAACAACAACAACAACAACAACAACAACAAAAAAAAAAACCCAAAAAAAAAACTTTTAAAATAGATTTTTTTGTTTACTTCCATTTAAAATGTGCTTTCTTTTCCCAATCTTCATTAATGCTGAATCCGTGGCTTCCTTTTTGGGCAGCTCAGAAAATCTTAATTGCAAAGCATACACAGAGTATGGTTTTGGCAAGGATAATACAACCACCTTTTCTTAGGCTTAAATAGACAATACGTGTTGTGAAGGGCAAACGTTCCTGCCTAATGGATGCATGGCTGTAGCTTGATCTGGAAGTGTATATACCATACACTCTTTCAGAGCCAGATATATGGATGAGATTTTTAAAGGCCTGGTCTGGCCTCTGGATCTGCACCAATCCTATATGTTGAATCCCATAAAGCTCACCCATTGACTTCTCTAGTCATGGATGTCTGGAGAAGGAGACACTCCAACACTCCTAAACATCCTGATGCCTAAATAAACTGATGGTTCTGAGCACAAAACAGAATATAGTAAACACAGTATACTTGAATATTTATTAAAAATAAAATAAATAAATAAGATGCAATGAGTACTCCTGGACTTCCCTTGCAAAGCTAAGCCGTCTGCAAGAACTTTATATTGGTCTTTATTTTCAGGCACAATGAACTCAGATTTGCTTTTAAAAAGTCTTCTGGAAGATCTTACAATGCTGAAACTGCGTTCATTTTTGCTCCTTATCCTCCAAAAGGTGCAACTGATAAGGATGTCCAAGATTTTAAGAACAGAGAGCTGAGATCTCAAGTTTATCCAGTGTTCATACAGGCATTATGTTTCACATTGATACATCTTTATGAAGTCTAAAGAAATGAAAATAACCTAGAAGCTTTAAGCAGTAAGGGGATTAGATTGTTTAAACCTAGATGATTTTTAACCTAGGCAATTTTTAGCCTAAACAGAGTAAACAGTATATATCTCTATATTCTGGTAAACAAGCATCCAAGAAGCATACTTTTCTGTGACTATCAAATTTTCATTTATCCTTTGCTACATCCTGTGGTAGAGGGTGTTTTCCAATATTTGAAGAAAGAGAACATAAGGAATAGAAGACACAGTAGATTTTGCATCTGTTAAAAAAAAAAAAAAATAAGCAATCAGAAAGCTCTTTCCTGAAATTTTGAAGGATGTTTTTGGCTGCATTGAAATAAAGTTGAAAGAGCACAATATTATTATAAGATATCTGTTCTCTCTCTAGCCCCAGGAGACAGAGGATGAAGAGGAAACTCAGATGATCATATATTTTTGAGGCCAGAAGTCAAACCTATGATCATCCAAAAAAATCATACTAAGAAAACCCACTTCAATGTGAAATTTATTATAGCCTTCATTCTAAAAAAAAAAAAAAAAAAAAAAAAAAAAGTTTCTTTAAAGTCTCCACGTATTCTAAATGTCATATTATTCTGGGGTAGATGAAAGTAACTAGCTAAGAGGAAAACAATATAGTTTTGTTTGCTTTAGTTTGCTTTTTATTTGTGAGATGAACCAGCTATCACTTTTTGACATATATAAAAAATTTTTTTAATGCAAAGCACTATGAAAAAGAATGTTTACTTAGGACGTTTTCTTAACAATAAGAAATCTTTTGAGGGCTCTTTTCATATTGTCTTGGTTACCCTACCACAGGGAAACCTTGTCTATAGTTAAGCAGGTGTACCAATATTGGAAATGATGGGGATAAAACTTTAATAAATCCTTGCGAATCAAGCAAAGAAAGAGAACTTACTGTCTGGGGGGTTTTGTTTGTTTTCTGTAATATAGTTATGAGAAAACCTTTTTCTTTCTTCCTTTTAATATCCTCTGTGAGATAAGCTACAAGACATGACTGTATTAAAATAATTCTCCATACAGACATAGCAGCTCCTAAGAGGTTATCTCCCAGGTGGCAGAAGATTTGCTTTAAGTTGGATTGCCCTTTTGAAAAAAAAATGTCATCCAACATTGCTATATTAGAATTAAAAGTAATCTTATTTCCTTTAAAAATGTGTGACTCAGTTATAGAAGGAAAAGTAATAATATACTGGGTTTAGGTGTTACTTCATCTATGCTGTGAGATCCCAATATCTGAAATAAATTAATTAATTCAACTTGTAGTCATGTTTTTCACTAATTTAAAAACAAATTCTTTGTGATAAATTGCAGAATTATTAAAGATGACAAAAACATGAATGTCTGCCATGAATTATTAATATTAACACTATTTTATGAACAGGTTAAATGTCACCAAGGATCTCTATAATTTATTAATGAGCAAATTTAATGGCAAAAGCCTTAATATCAATGATATAAGAAACTTAGACCGATATTATAATTTAAGACTTGTTAGTAAACTCAGAACATCAAAAAAATTAAGTACAGATTTATTTGACATATATGTGATTACACTGTATTCCTCCTGTTCTGTGTTGGGTGAGTTAGAGAGTGGTTTAGTTGAAGTGATATTAATGGGGATGTGCTCACTTGGGCCAATCAAAGAACTGCTGACAATATTAATATTATGATCATAAGTGGTTTTGGAATGAAAATCTAAACAAGTTGTGGTTTATAACCACAACAGTTACTGCAGTTTGTATCATGTGATAGACTTCCTTCATCTGCAGTGTGATTTTTTCCAGCAGAGATGAGATCGTGCCCAGTATCTGGGAGATTGCTACCCTTGACCTCTGATCTAGCACATTTCTGATAACCACGTGCTAGTTTACTCATGTTACCATTAAAAAGGTGAGAATTTGGGTAATCTGTTTACAACAAAAATCAAAATGAAAAATAAAATTGCAAAAGGGTTCACTAGAACCAACTCAGTAATCTGAGAATTATATTATGAACTTTGGAGCATTGGTATATTTGGTTTGTATGGCCACATTTTGGGGGGGGGGGGGGGGGGGGGAGCAGGGGTGGCTTCTCTGAAAAACTGCTGGATGCTTCCCTTATGCCCAGTAGAGCCAATGCTGGCCAGGTCCAAGATGGATGTGCTCCTGGCCAAGGCTGGGCAAATCTGAGATGGTGGTAACACCCGGTGATAACAGACTTAAGAAGAAGAAAAATAGAAGGTTATTGCATAGATGTAATGGTGACCAGAGAAGAATGAAGTGAAAATATGTGAGAGGAACAGCCCTGCAGACATCAAGGTTAGTGGAGAAGGAGGGGCAGGTGATGTTCCAGGTACTGGAGCTGAGATTCCCCTGCAGCCCATGGTTCAGCCCATGGTGAGGCAGCTGTGCCACTGCAGTCCATGATGGTCCATGGTGGAGCAGACATCCACCTGCAGCCCCTGGATGCAACCTGGACCCCATATTGGAGCAGGTGGATGACTGAGGCTTTGAGCCCAGGGGGAACCCCTGCTGGAGCAGGGTCTTGGCAGGGACCTGTAGACCCATGGAAAGAAGAGCCCTCATTGAAACAGGTGTGCTGGTAGGACTTCTGACCTTGTGGGAGACCAGAAATAGAGGAACAGGCTGTGCCTGAATGACTGCTCCCTGTGGAAGAGTGGTCCATGTTGCAGCAGTTGGTAGAAAACTGTTGCTCTGTGATGGACTCAAGCTGCAGAAGTTCATTGAGGATTGTCTTCCATGGATGGGGCTCCATGCTGGAGCAGGGGAAGGACTCATCTCCTTGAACAGCAGGAGAAATTACATGTTAGGGACTGACTGTAGCCTTCCTTCCCCGTCCTCCTGCACTGCTGGGGAGGAAGGAGGTATATCTGGGAAGGAGAAAGGGTGGAGGGGGAAGGTGTTTTTAAGATCTGTCTTGATTTCTTATTACCATGCTTTGATTTTGTTACCAGTACATTTAATTAATACATCTAATTTGAGTCTGGTTTTTGCCCATGATTGTATTTAGTGAGTGATCTCTCTCTGTTCTTATCTCAACTCAAGAACCCTTCATTATATTTTTTTATCCCCTGTCTATTAGGGGAAGGGAGTGATAGAGAGGTTTTGTTGGGTTCCAGGTATCCAGCCAGGGTCAACCCACTACAACTGAAAAGAACTAAAGAAAGTCCTGACACTCATTCCCTCTCTCTTGACCACCTTTTCTCAGGAGCTGGAGGAGGAGAGATGTATAAACCTTGGATTCATTCAGGATTAGTACATATATAACATCTCTAGTTGGCAACATAACTGCATTGAGATGATGGCTTGTGAGAAGGTGAGTGAACATACACATGGTGAGTGCACAGGCATGCTGAAGATTTCCCACCAAGGAAAATGGAGTAGGTAATCACATTCAGAATTTCTAATTTGACTTGCCATGAATATCTTACTTTCCTGTCTCAACATATATTTTTTTTTAATTCAGTCCTGTGGAAGGGCATTCCATGTTTTTCTCTTTTTAATAAGTTTAACAGACCTGAATACTTAAGCCACTGATTTTCATGATATCATGTCTTATAAGTATGGTCCCAAGTTTTCTTGTCTCATTCCTTCATGTTTTTTTTTCTCTTAAAGGTTACTTTTGGCTCATGTTTGCACTTCCTATCTGTATTCTAGACTATAGTTATTAAACTCATTTACAGGACAGCTCTTTTGGAAATGTTAGCCTATGATTGATGTAGACCATTGAACATTTTTTAATTTCATGTTTATTGCTTCAGGATACTGTTTAACAAGTTATTTCATGAGCTGATTCCAGTGTGGCACAACATTTCAATGAACAAATATCACTGCCAAGCCCTATTTAGTTCTGAATATGAATTTGTGAGTGTTAAATGTCTGGAGTTGATCATTAGATAACCTAAAATGCTGGCAGACTTCCCAGTATCGTATAGACAAGTTTTCCACTTTCCCTGTACCAATTCCTTGTATAGCTGCTTCCACATTAGGAACTTAATTATCCTCTCTGCTTCCCATTTCCATCTTTGCATTTGCAGTTACTTTAAGTACAATGAATTTGATAATGATGAAGAACTGTTCGAATAAATGCCCACCTATGAATTTCAACACCTGAACAGAAAATAAGGGAAATGAAGGCTACTAGCTTGAATGTCTTATCCATCAAAACTAAACAGTAGCATACAGAAAGGCCTCTGTCCTATCTTTCATAGAATATATTTCTTCTGTTAACTTGAATGTATCTCATGCTGATACTGCAGAGAAATTAGTGATAGCAAAGACTTTGTTATGTAAAATGAAAAAGATGGAATTTTAGTATTTCCTTGTTGTTTTCAGTGAGTTATGTTAAATAGAGACATTTAAGTAAATGTGTCAATTAAACTTATGTCTATGCTAATTGGCCTCACAGGCTGTGTGATGGGACAGATCACATAGTGATCCGCATTTAACTTAGTTTTAAAGTTTGCTTTGAGATTTATGCTTCAGGTTCTGTGATTAAATAGAAGTGATGAATGAGTACCATAAATGACTACTCAGTTGTCTGGGTTACAATGCTGCCACTTCTCCATCATGACCTCTAACTAATTTCCTCTATCACTTTCTCTCCTGATTTATTCAGAGTAGTCATTTCTAACCCCCAGATATTTCTAAATCTCCACATTTTTCACCCTGTTCAGCTATTGCTCCCTCACCACAGGGTTTCCATTCCCTGTTTTAATCACTACAATATAACTGTGAAAGGTGTTAGAATTCCTACTAGCATAAGATATTGAGCCTATTTCAATTGCTGTGGGATGAACTGATATCAGCCTATTCTTGACATATACAGGTTTGTTGTGTACAGCAGTTACTCAGCTGGGTTCCTCATAGTCAACGGGGGAAATGATCCCTTTTGGATATAATTAATCTTATTCTAGATAGAGATCCCCATATGCTCCATTCACTTAGGAGCTGCACTACATGATCCTTGTGGGCCCCTTCCAACCCAGAATATTCTGTGATTCTGTGAAATTAATTGGAATCTACAAATACTTATTTAATATAAGAGGAACAATCAATTTTTAGACCAGGTATAGGTGTTAAACGTCCAGTGACTAGATCAGATGTATATGTTTTTTTCTGCTGAGAGAATAAGATAATCCTACTTAGTCCAGATTCTCGGCCATACAAAATTCAAGTAATTATATAGGCTGGATGGATTTCAGAATCATTTAGTCCTCTTTAAAAAGGGACAAGACAATAACATCTGAGTGATTAAGGTTCTGTTGCTCATTCCTAAAGAAAAACAACTGTTAGGAGCCTCACAGACAGGTAATTACAGACTTGCTATACAATCTTCCTGACTTTCTCATTTTCTTTATGGTAGAACCAAAACTGATTTGATTTTGATTCCATTCATACACATTTCCATGTCTAGAAAAGTTCCCTGTTTGACCATCCAGGAGCGAAAGAAAGAAAGAAAGAAAGAAAGAAAGAAAGAAAGAAAGAAAGATTAATTTAGTCCTTGGGAACACTTCAGGGGTCCACCTAAAACTGAGTTTTATCCTCTTCTAATGGTAGCAGGGCAAGCTCAGAAAGAGTTCTCCTATATTCCCATATCCAGGAAGCAAGGCTGAGGGCTGCAAACGTGTGTGTGTGTCTGCTCCAAATGGCACTGAAAATGTAGCCAGGCAGTTAAGACTTTTTATGAAGGAAAGAGTGAAGAAATCTAAAACACAAACACTTAGACAGTCACTTTGTAAAAATGTGAGGAGGTCTTCCTGACTAGAACTAGGTAAGACTCAGGAAAGTTTAAAGAAAAGTCTGCAGCAATGAGAAAAATGAAAAAAAACTGGATTCACTGACTGACTATCATTAAAGAAATCCTTTATTCCTCAACTCTGTTTTTTCTCTATCAGAAAATGAATGATCTTTCTTCATTTGCATTGGAATTTATCTTCTGATTTATGGTAATAAACTAGAACTCTTGATGAAGTATTTTTAATCCTTGAATAAGTCATTATGACATTTCTTTTTATTGTTTATTTTCTAAATAATCTTCACAATTGACTGAAATTGGAATCCAGTAATTGATTTTTGAGTCATTATCTTCCATTGTGAAGTCAGTAATCTCTTTAGATTCTGTTTAACAATAGATTTCATAAGGCAAACACAGAAAATAACATTTTAAAGGGTTCTTCAAGAGACTGAATTATTAGTACCTAGAGTGAATGTCTTAAAACTGATTTGTAAGAGGAAACTTTTCACTATTAAACAATATTTCATTTCCTATGGTATCACCAATCTTTTTTTCCTTCTACTATATTTGGCTGATTCTATGAAAACCATGGCTACTATTATTATTTTTTTAACCCTTTCAGATAAAAGGTCATCATTACTGGATTATACGGGTTGACATATTGCTTGGCAATTTTCACTTGACAGTGTGACTTTTTCTTTCCACATTCAACAATGGAACTTGTTTGATGAAATCAAGATATTATTTTGCCTCTCCTGACTACATTGTACTCAGATCTCTGGCAGAGAAAACTATTCTATGTTTCTGTATTCTGGATAGCTACTCAGCCACCAACTTTGTTTTGAGAGAGGACTAACATCTGCTCTATATCTATTAGTATTCAGAAGAAGCTGGTCTTCAATCATAAACTTGTTATTAAAAAGGAAAAGTATTGCTGAGAAAAATGATCAATTCCAAATGATTTTAAACCACTTTGGTTACAGAGTAGGTTGTTTGGCACAAAACTAGGTGCTTTTGACAGAACTATTATTTTCCTGTGAGCAACAACATAGTCAAATCTATACTGAATTATCATTTTGTTTGGAGGTACATATCTGAATGCCACAAACTTCAAAAAGCAAGTAAAACTCAAGTTTCTAGTTTTTAGTTGTGAATAAAGCCTTCATCTACTCAAATTATTTCCAGTCTAGTAAAATCTGGAGCCTTCAAAGATTCTGTAATCCAAGCACCAGATATCCAGCATGTGTTTAGGACAGATGGTTAGTAGGCTAGCTACAATAGTTGATTAAATAGGCAACAATATTAAAATCATTCCAAATGTGGCTTTTAAGGAAAGATCTACACTCTGGTATTCAGTTTAGATTATCGCATTTATCTACATAATCGCTGGCCAAAGCTGTTGATATGACCCAGTTTTGCATGGACATCCTTCCAGCTGGATATTGTCAGTAATACATTCTTAATCTGATTCTTAATCTGTGGTAAATGGTTAGAATTAAATTCTCTGATCGATGTAAAGGTCTTGTTTGAGTTTCATGAAGCATGTATGTCTTCTCACATAAAAAGGTTAATGTGAATAAAAGATCTGTATACTCTGAGGAAAACTGCAGAACCTTTGTTGGATTTCTGTTTAACTAAATCCATACCCAGTTCTTAGCACTCTAAACGGGACTTTAGTGAAAATTGCATGTATAATTCTGCCAACCCATACTAAGTAGAGTTTAGGACATTTCCTAGTCCTAACTGTATAGGATCTGAATAACTTTGATATAAAATACAAAGAATAAAAAAATTGTTCACTTTTTGAAGTGTTGTGACTCATTACTACTTGGAGCAGCCCAAATCTGCTGATATTGCCACCACTTTCAACACTGAACATCAGAACTCTGGTGGAAGTAAAACCCCAGAAGGAGGTGCTTGATTGTCGTTCCACCCTGTTAGTGGTCAAACTAGAGAGGAGATTATTAAACTTCTGATCATAACCACATTTTGCATCTGTCTGGTTTTCCCATTCTTCTCCACATCAGCAAAAGAGTTAACTGGTAAAAAATGTAGAGAAGAAATGCTAAGTATTTCTTTTTATATCACACCAGTGTCACTTAGTGTTTCCTGTGATGTAGAAGTGCTCAAATGTCATCTTTCCTCCAACTGCAGAAGCTTTTTTTTTTTTTTCAATTGTTACCCAATGCAAAATATTCATGACTTTGAGGGACATTACATCTATGGATACTGCAGAAACTTCCTATTCATTTTATCTTCATCTAACTTCTCCTTATATTTTTGTCACTAATATTTGGCTGGTGGTTTATTTCTACGGGCAATAATCTGGATGGAAATCTTTTCTATTTCCTGATAAAACAATAGGTACACCTGTGCATCACCAGCATATGTCAAGCATTTAAGCCTGTAGCATTTTATAATACCACTGGCTGGTTTAGCACATATGTTGAACAGGGAAAAGAGAAAAAACACCTCTCTTTTTCAACCTGCAGGGGATAAAAAGACTTCTGCTTGTTGACAGTGTTGTCACATCTGGGATTTATCTAAAAGAAAGGAGTATAAATCCTGGGTGATCCGTTCTTTCAATTCCTTCTGAATAGTTGATATAATACTGCAGTACCCCATGGAAGACATTGTTACACATAGTGAATAGTTACGGGAGGAACAGCGTGAATGCCTTTGCTCTATCTTTGGCTAGGAAGGTAGGCTAGGATAATCTCTTGGGAAGAACGTCTCTCTCTCTGTCTTAAAAGTTCTAAATATGGCATAAGGCAAATATTACAGGAGATAGGTAGGAACTATTGTCCAGACATTAAGGCATGATCAGTGAATAAAAGAGAGAATACCTAAGCATCAGCTCTGGTAAAGTGCAGAATGTCTGTGCTGGCACTCAGAGTGTACTAAAGCATCTTTAAAGTTCAGTGTCAGCTCATCTGCTTTCAGTTTCCTCACCAAGTACAGGCATTCTCAAAAAAATTGCAATTCAAACCAAAACAACCCCCTAACAAAAAGAGCAAATATTCCAAAATTATGCATTTCTCACCCAGTCTGAATTTATTAGTGGCAGTGTCCCAGTCACTTGTCTGCCTAAAGTATTTTTAATTTTATGCAAAGCATGAATCCCCCAAAGTCAGCACCACAACTAAATGCTAAACTGTTTCTTTTGATATGTGTTGGCTACACTGTTTCATATCTGTAACCAAGTGTTACATCTCATGATATAACTTGATGGAATAATAAAGAGAAAATGGAGGGCAAGGGTGCAACTATTAAGCAACTTTAAAATTTGTTGGTAATATTACGCCATGCTCATTCAATAATCATATTCTACCGCTAATGAACTAAATAGCTCACCAGAGAGATGCTCAGAATTATCTTTGTTACCTTCCTGAGACATTTTCTTTCCTTGAGCCTCACCTGAATTTCCCATTACTCATAAAAACAATGCACCTGCCAAGTGTACTTTTCCTCTATGATCCTTCACAAAACAGGAGATTCTTGTCAGACTAATGTGAAGGCACTAAGGCCACTGCCTTGAATTAGAGACTGACCTGGTTTAAACTGGGATGGAGTTATTTTCTTCCTTTTATACATTTCATTATTATTCATTCATTATACAGATTCACCTCTGACAGGCCATGTTATTTACAGCTTTTAAAGAAATCCTGGTTAAAGGTCAGGGTGTAAGGTACAATGTACGCACATTTATGTCAGTTCTTTTTTATGATTTTGGAGAATAACAATTGGATCTGTGAGCTCAAAATAAAATTCTTGCATTTCAAACAATGGCACAAATGACATGAAATGGGAGTAGGGACCGGTTTTGTGTCAGTGATATTTTATGTTTATTCAAAGAAGTTGTTGCTGCCTGCATTTTGCCATTTTTAGTTTTCTCATGTGCATATCAATTTGTGGCTATAGAAACAAGAAAGAAAACTACTTTGTAGTTTGAAACCTATTATTCAGATGTGGGGTTTTTTGTTTTGTTTTGGTTTTGTTTGTTTTCCTTTGTTTTTGTTTCCCCCATGATGTTACTTTGCTTGTATCTCTGGTCGAAAGCCTTGAAATCTGGGAGTAGAGGGGTTTTATCACTTTAGTGCAACACTATTTTAGGGAAGAAAGGGGAGGAAAGTGTTCTTCAATTATGCTTTAAATATCCAGAACAGCCAAATCATATTTCTCCTCAGCAAAATTTTCTGCCTCATCTGAGTCCATGAGCAAGCAAAGTCCCCTTCTCACAGTTAGTGGAAGTGGAGAGGGGAAGAACAGATGGGGTGCAGAACACAGGGGCGCCAAAACTGTGCCACAATGCAGCATGCCAAGCAGCAATTTGGTCTTCCCCATGAACAACTAATTAGCAAACAATTTAAACAGCAATATTCACAGTAGTGTCAGTAATCTCACAGTTATGGGAATTATCCCATGATCTAGTAGGATTAAGTGAGAATTTTGCTGCTTTTTTATCCTATTTGAAGAAATTACCATATTCAATAATCTTTCAAGACGTTGTTTTATTGTTTTTTTTTTTGTGTGTGTGGGTTTGTTGGTTTTTTTGGGGGGGTTTGTTTTTTTTTTTGTTTTTGTTTTTGTTTTTTTTTTTTTTTTTTTTTGCTTAGAGAGGACTGTAAGTGCACACATCACTTTACAAAACATGCTGAGTGACTAATGCCTGCCTCAAAGAATTTGCAGTGGATTTAAAAGAGATATGAAAAACAACTGTTCAGAAAATAGATGGGGTAATCTAAAAGGCAAAGAAAAAATAGAAAAAAGAATAATATAAGACAGACGGGCAAAGAAATATTTGCTGCTGAGTTCTGGTAGAGTATCACCAGTACTATTGTGAAAAGCTTTGCTGAGGCAGAAGCAATCATGTCTAACCTGGGAGCTGTGCTGCACTGTAGGGTTCTCTGATGAGCAGATCCCTTGGCTAGCAGGGTGGATGGGCACCTCCATGTATCTCATACTTTTTTCCTGTGCCCAGTCATGAAATAAGAGAGGAGAATATTCTGAAATTAGATGCAGCCTCTAGACAGCACAGCTGTGCTGTGCCATCGCCACTGGTTTCAATTCTTCAACCTTTAATTGCAGCTCCAAAATCACTAAGGCAAATATTTCCAGCAGCCCTACACTGATAACTGACTCTAGACACAAATCCCTGGGGCTCCTGCCAGAAATTGCCTGTATGAATCTGGAAGCTGCAAGACTAGTTTCTTTAAAGCACCTGGATTTCCTGCTGCGGAAATAAGAACTTGGATCTATTTTGAATCTCTATTACTGATGGCATCAAAGCTTATCACTTCAAGGCAAAAAGTGCACTATGCTCTAGAGTTGGCTGCTCTGGAGCTGATACACAGCAGCCCTGGGAAAGTACCACTGGAGACACATTTTCATACTGCAGGCATTCTTGTAAGAAGGGCCAGGCTGAGGATTTAGGTATTGTGGTAGCACTTTTGATGGGAATATTTTCTCTGATTCTGCAGGCCCGGACAATATAGGCATCCTGGACCCAGATCTTTCTAACAATTCCTATCGACTTCTTATTGAACACTTGACTTGTTTATATCTATCCAAGATCACAAAAACTTGTCAGCATATCAGAAACATGAAAGTACCATCCATTTTGCACAGAAATTGAAAGATGTAAGAAAAACAAGACCTTGTCCATGCTTGTTGAGTTAGGATAAATATTCTTTAAAATATCAATTAATTTCAGGTTACTTAGGATTCAGCTAATCACTTATAAATTATAATCACTTCTAGAAGTAGAAGTATAGGTGTTGCTTTCAGTGAAAACTGACCTGTTGATGTTATATTTTACCCAGAAATAGTCATAGAAACCTAGGTTACAAAAGATTATCTACATTTTTAACATGAAAGACTGCACATAAAATAAAAAAGACATCCTGGTTATTTTTTCATGTGTAATATTTTATGCCAGATTTAGTTTTTGCTATGTTTAAATACTACATTTTAGATTCACTTTAAACTGCCAGTGAAGGAAGGGGGGAAGAGGCATTACATCCCTGGGATGATTTAGTCCTTCTGTATTTTAATACGAGTGCTGAAATAGGTATTAATCCAAACCAAACCCGTTTTTTCATATGAAACACATCTAACTTGTGTAAATCAGTCATCAACTTTGTGTTCTAATTGAATACACAGAGAAATCTTCTGGGGCAGCATTACTTCTCTGCAGTACCTGTTTAGTGAAGTAAGACCAGCTTGCAGTGAGCATTCTGGACCTGGGTCTCTGTGCTAACCATAACGGGAAATTATCGGATTTAATTAGAACTAAATGTTAATTACTCAATAATATTGAGGAAAAAAATCATCTGTGCTACTTAAGCTTGTTAGTTATGTAAAAATCATAAAGGAGGTCTACTTATTAAGAGATTTAATTAAGTAAACAGGTCTTCATGCCAAAGTCAGCTTTCCAGTCTTATGGAACAACAGCCCAATGATTCTGCTGGGTGTACTTAGCTTGTTTGTTGTTCAATTTCAAGTCTCTGTTCAGCAAAGAAGTCAAGAATGTGCCTAAGCACCAAAGAGATTTAATCTAATTCATTAAGACTTGAATTTAGGTCCATGATAAATACCCTGCCAAAGCAGGAGCTAAATGCTACCACCAGCATGAAGTTTAACAGCTGTGGATGCCATTCAGCCTTAATTTTAAGAAGTTGCTTGATTCATATATATTTCAAATTGGGGAAAGAACATACTATCTAACTAAGGAACCTAGATAGCTTCACCACTGTAGTGTATGAGAACCTCATCATCTTGAACATATCTCTTTGGTGGTGGCATTAATTCCATTGTAGAACTAAGACAGTGTAGATATGAAGTAAAGGTAAATGCATGTCTTGCTCATTTGGAAGAAGTCATATTTGAGTCTTACATGTACAAAATCCTTGTAGAGGATTTTGTAAGAATTAAGAGCTGAGAGAAAGATTCACAAAAAGCCATTATATTAGTCAGCATGAGTGGCTAATGAAGAAATGACATACACTGATTAAATATTAAAATCCAGTGTCTGAGAAGAAAATGCCAGCATTGCCTTGATATAGTCAATGAAACAGACTAAATTCTGCAGTCTTGAAGCAGTAAGAATATTTGACACTGGCTGAGGGATTATGGGAGACTGGATTCAAACCACGGAGCTTTCAGTTCAAACAAGGCTAGGGATTTAGATTTCATTGAACTTCAGTGAGAATATAATCATGTGGTAAAGAAATGAGGAATATACATATAACTCCACTTTCCTTGAGAAACTCATATTTTCAAAGTGAGGTCATACCAGGAATAGGAAAAGACTAGTATTTAACACAGAGATGCTACCACCTTTATGGAGATTTTTTTGAGGGCTGTGGGTGTCAGCCAAAATAGAGAAATTGGGGAAGTAGTAGGGATTAGTAGTAGTAGTATTCAGAGTAGGGAATATCAGTGATGGAGGAAACACACAGACAGAAGTTCCAGTTTTGGAAAACTAAAGAATTAGACAACAGCAGAGCTTTTTGAATACTAAATAATTGTTGAAAACTGCATTTTATTAGTCTAACCTTGAGTGACTTCACACAGATCTTCCAGTTCTTAGTTTTCTAGACAAATCCCTGGTTGTTTCCAAGGTAACCTACAGACATTAATCCATTGAAGAGGGTACCAAAATAAGACAAAAGCTAAATGGTGAGTAATTCAGACTACAGTAAAAAATCAGCATAGAAATTTTAGTACCCTCTTGGTCGTCAGGGATGAAGAGAGGCAGTGAAAATATTGATTTTTGATGAGAGGTCTAGTAAAAAGGGAGAGTATTACAATTTTAGTTTATATTTCCATGTAAAAAAAAAAAAAGCCACTTGGGGAAACTAAATATGCCAAGGCTATTAAATAATAAAACTACTAGACAAGTAAATATTCCTCAGAGAGTTTCACTGCACAAAACAGAAGCTGGATTTCACATATCTTTCATCAGTAAGACTTCAGTTTTAGGAGTGCAAGCATATTGTCCCTGCTTTGTACATATTAGTGGAACAAAAAAAAAAAAAAAAAAAAAAAAAAAAGCAAACAATACTAGTGTACCTGATTTTGAGTCTGAAGTTAAGCTAAACCATGTCACACACTCACTGTGGACAGTACTATCTGCACAATACAAGATTCTGCATCAGTGGCATAATCAGAAAAACTGGCTTAATACTGCCCTAATTTATACAAACAACAACTTTTCAGCCCTGCTTCTAATATATTCAAATTGACAGTCCTTATACCTGCTTATTTTCCCTCAATGGTTAAAATGTGTCAAGGGAATAAAGATTCTGTTGTTTCCCTTACAGTTGTATCACAGGAGACAATAGACACATTTGGGGTACTTTTTACTTATTTTTACATACATCTTTTCATAGTTCTATGACACCAAGACAGTGTTTTTTTCAGCTTTTATGTAAATGAACATGAAAATTCATTTTGACTACTGGGGATGCTGTGGGTATGCATCAGGTTTGCCACTGGGACAGTGTGCAGGCTGCTAAGGCACTTTGGTTTCTCTTCAAGACAGCCTCCCACTCACCCAAAAACTGATTACTTCTACCACACTTCTACCAGATTGTCTTACTCTAGTCCTAACATCCTGTCTTGTTTGAATTCATTTTTCCAGTCAGTTCCTTTTAATTTTCAAAACATACACTACACTGCAGAGCTACTTGGAAACGTGTTCTAGTATGAAGGCAAAAGGGTTGTTTAAAACCCCAGCAACCAAGTTGTTCTGTCACTTTTGCGTTATTACTTGCAGTCAAAAGAATTGAATCACAGTATTGACATCTGCTTCTCTTATTGGTGTGTTCTATGGATTTTATGTTTCTTCTACACATTCTATAGATTCTTGCTCTTGCTTTCACTTGTGAAACAGCAGAAAGTACTTTGAATATTGAGATGAATATTTGCTATGACTCTTTACATCCTAGGAAATTAATAACACCATATGGGTTCTTTAATTTTCACTGTACTTACTCCTTATTTTTGTATTTCACACACACTCCAAATCAGTATAAATAATTTAAATGAGATCACTATCATGAATAATGACATTGGGATAGAAAAAGGTATGACATCTGGAAACCAGTAGCAGTGGATTTATTACGGTGACTAAGTAATCCCTTTGATGAAAGACTAAATATACCAAAAATATAACATCATGTTTATGAAATTCACATACAAATAGAGGTGGGTATGTGTAAACTGTGATGCTCTCTTGATCTCTACTTTCACCTATTTAAGTAAAAATTAAAATCCATATGTAAGTTTAATTGAAAATAGGTTAGCTAAGTGAATCTTTTAATACCATTATAGTGCTTTAAATATTTTCTCTGAAAATTTCAATAGTATATCTACAAGGAAGGGATTGAAATTCACATCTTAAAGCTGGAAAGAGTGAAGATCAGAAATGTTAAAAGCCTACCAGATGTAGTAGAGTTTGATGATGGCCAACCTGGAATTGGAATCTACAGCTCATAATTTCCATTCCTGTACCCCATTTTCTGCTGGAAGGGAGCTTCCTACCAGAAGAAAATCTCAAACCTCACCCAAAACATACCCACCCTAAACTCCTACAAGTCTCTAGAAATTTTTTCTAGTCCTAGACCTCATTCATCTGAAGTCTTTAAAAATGAACACATGAAGGAGTTTGCAAAACAGGTGTGAATCTTATCCCAGGACTTGAATTAACAAATAAATACATAATAACAAATATTTATGTGAATTTCCATTAAGAATAAAAAAGTGCTATGAAGCTAGGGTTAAAAAAAAGTAAGGAAGAAGATGAAATATAATGAAGAGATCTCACTGTTTGACCTTAAGAAAGAAAAAAAAAAGAAGAAGGAAAAAAAAAAAACCCACAAAAAATAAACCAACCAGAAAAACAGACATATTGCCAAAAAGTAAACAACTGCATCAGGAAATGAGTTTGAATAAAATGCTGAGGATGAAAAGAGAAAGTATATAATGAAACAGTAAGCAGAAAACCCCTTAAAACTTCTGGTGGATTCAAGTTTCCTCATAGGACCGGAATCGAATGTTTTAAGTTTCCATCTCATCCACAGCAATGAAATTTTCACCAGAAGTCTGTACTGCAGGAGTAGGGCATCCATGCCTGACTTGTGAGGGTACCACAGCTATCTCCAGAAGAAATGGTTGGATCTGGAAAATTCTGTGTGCTTGTAGAGACTTCTAGTGATTATTTAACATTGTCCTCCAGTGTCCAAAGGGTACTTGGGTCTATTAAACACTTCATCTTTAAGGACTGACCCTTTTTATTTGGTAACACTCTTGAAATCCTTGTGATATTTTCATAAATTACAGATACTGAAGTTCTTGGAAATTCATGCTACAGGTATCGCCTTTAGAATAATTCACAATGCATCTTGTTATCTTTCTGTTTGCCTTCTCCCATTCCTAACATGATATTATGAATACTCCAATACTTTTGATTGCAAGTGCTGTAGAGAGGGAATAGTCATGGTGTTTCTGCTCAGTGCCACATGCTCCGTGGGCTACACCATCATTGCCCTAAACTATATATTTATGGAGTGTAACGTACTAAGCAAAGAATTTCTTACAGAAAATGAGGTAGTGTGGTAGAATCCAGTGTCTATACTGATGCTTATTCCATCTTAATAATTATTATTATTTTTATGAAAACACATTTCTAGTTCTATTTTAGTTTGAAAAGGTATTTATTTTGTGCTACTCCATCATGTTTCTATGCTTCTCACATTTGCCACATCTATCAGAATTCTACTCATATTTCCTGACAGTTTCCATCATTATGTAATGAAACCACTTCTCTTTCAATGAGGATGTGAGGAAAACTTGCACAGGAAGTTAATTTAACTAATTTAGTACCTTTAGTACAAGAACCTAAGTCAAATTTTTTAGGACATGTAGATTCAGTGGGGTTTTTTTAACCATCATTCAACTATTTTAATAATTTGATAAGCAATTTTGTCATATAAAAAGGGGGAAAAATATACTAGTATATGCATTGTAACATGGTCAGGACTTCCATGAAGTCCTGAAATACAGATAGTAAAGAATAAAACAGTATCTTTTTGATATCACTACATAATATGGAAGTGTACTACACATAATAACAATATATTTTCTGAATGAATCTGAGATAATAATTCCGGTGATTATCTGATGAATATATTACCATAAACTCTGAACATTCAGATGAATTAATATGGAAAATATTTTAAAGAATTTGCTAATATTTCACATGTACACCTTTGTTTACAAAAATCAACATAAAATGAAAGTAGGTAAAGTTTCATGAAATACTTCAAATTCTTTCTGTTTCTTATTCATCAAGAAATACTGACAGAACTGTAGCTTTTACTTTATGTGACCTTTCAGATATGAAATCAGGAAGAAATAAGAAATTGAGAAGCATTCAAAATAATTGTACTTCTGTCATAAAAGTTCTTAATATAAAAATATAAATTTAAATTATGTTAATATTTTGCTCCTTTTTCGGTCATTTGCAATGATTTTTTATACGGCCCTTTGCCTATATACAGAAATAGATATTTCTGTATATCCATATTAGTACTCTATTTGAATCACTACACTTGTAAAATGATATCAAAACATATAAATATGTGCATGTGTACACACACATTAATTTGCACAAAGAGAAACCCTGAGCCCCAGAAACAGAGCAAGAAAGCCAGAATTTATTTATATTGCATCATGAAAAATTCAACTATGCTAAAATGAGTTAAGTCTGAGTATCTGTAAGATGTTTCAATGTGTTTTAAAAATATTTTTATATGCTTTATATTTTATAATCTTTGTGACATGGGTGTGAATTATAAAAATCTTATGATGATAAAGTTAACAATTAATACATAGTGGTGCTCAAAATTAACATAGTGATTGCCATGGCAGAGAAATTTATAGATAAAATAAGGAAAAATAGAATGTATTCAGTGTTTTAAAGGAACAATTTACAAGACCCCTCTACCTGGGTACTTAGACATGACAATTGGCACATTTTGTATGTAAATCATTCACCTTATTTTACCTCTCTTCTAGACATTCCTTACCACAGGATGCAATGGGGCTCCTCCAGGACCTGTTACCTTCTGCAGGACCAGGAGATATATAGGCAGCCTGAGTCAACAGGACCTGCCTGTGAGCTCAAAATCTTAGGCTTGCATACTCAGTGGTTTAGCTAAGATTGCATTGGGCATCTAAATGCACAAATGTTCTGATTCATGAGGAGCAGAACTCAGTAATCTGTTTTTTAGAAAAGTGGGTCCCAACAGCAGGAGTATTGGACTAGAAATTAAAAGACATGGGTGTTTTTTTATATCTGCCACACCTGCCAGTTTTCTCATAGTGGATTTCATCTGACCAGATGTAGAAAGCATCTGTAGCCTTCCACTACAGTTAATAAATGTGAATAGACAATTTTAGTAATAAGTTAATCTCATTCAAATATAACAGGTTAAATACATGGGTTTGAATCATACCTTTCACATCTCTACAGTCAGTTTGTTTCTATCAAGAATTAAAACTGTTTATAGTATTAATTATGGTATGGAAGTCTACATTGTAGGTATAAAGATGTAAGAGAATAATTCTAATTTGAAATTTGCTTTGCCTTGTTTTTCTGTGAAATGAGATAGTAATATCCCCTTTCTGCTTTTCTTTGTCCATGCTAATTTATCTATGCAAACTGCCATTTGACATTTATGGTAGCAGCATCCCACAGAAGGCAAGACTAACATTGACTAATATCTCAAAAATCACTGCAAGTCAGGCCTGCTCAGTGTGCCATATTGCATGAAAGTAAAAAATAAAACTACGAATAATTGAAACAATTTTGCTTACTATTTATTTTGTTCACTCTATATTTTGTTCATTATTTATTTTATGTATGATTGCCAAATTATATTGGTTTTAATAGAAAGTATTTCAACATTTTCACACACAGAAAGACAATTTGTGTAAATTATATTTAACAATATTAAGATCAGAATTTTGTTTTTGTTGACATTACTGGTTGGGCAGTTATGCCTGTAATATTATTTTACATTTTTTCATGCATTTAATTTGAATAAATTACACAGATAAAATTAATATTACCTTAGTGTTTAAGACAAACTTTTTCTATGTCTATAATGCAAAATCTTAATCAGACTACATCTTAAATGAAAAATAAATATGACTAAATCTAATGCAAATGGTCTCAAATCCTTATTAGAACTGTGGCAAGGGTGAGCCAGGAAGGCATCCTTACACCTTCCCATAGAGGGATTTCTAACTTAGGAAGAAATAAAGCAGAGACAAGAAAGATGAAGGCATTCAAACATGGATGTAACTGATGCATCTTCCACCTCACTCAGGTTACTTTTTAAGCAGTGACTCTCAGGCATTGCTTTTAACATGTTGGGGAAAGGTTCTGCATTATGGTATTATAACTATAAATAAAATCAGCTGATAGAAGTTGTTGTTGTGTATAAATTAAGGCAGCCTTAAGCTATTTTTTTCTGATTAAGTCACAAATGCAGAATTTTTTCATGTGTAGATAATATTGTTCGTACAGTACATGCAACATGGTTTAGCTTAACTTCAGATTCAAAATCAGGTACATTAGTATTGTTTGCTTTTTCCACTAATATATACAGGGCAGAGACAATGTGCTTGCACTTCTGAAACAGAAGAACCTCACTGATGAAAGAAATGTGCAAATCCATCTTCTGGAACTGTTTTGTGCAGTGAAACTCTCTGAGGAATATTTACTTGTCTAGTAGTTTTATTTTTTAATAGACTTGGCATACTGAGTCTTCCCAAGTGGCACTAGGGTTTTTTTTGTATGGAAATATAAACTAAAATTGTAATACTCTCCTTTTTTACTAGACCACTCAGCAAAAATCAATATTTTCACTTCCTCTTTTTGTATAGTTTTATGACTGTACAGTAAGCAACAAATCTAACTGGAAGGCAAGAGAACCAGATCCTCCCCAAAGAAATTCAGTGAGTCATGGGCAAAATTACTCAGTACTTTAAAGAGATACCTTATTACCTTGCATCCTCATTAGTATTTATCTTAACTCATTGGAATTTAGGTTCTCCAGATGCAAAGAATATTTTTGGTTCATTGTGAGTATTCTGATAGAAGAGGATCCTGACCTCAGTTAGTATGTCTCAGTGCTATGTCAGTACAAGTAACATTGTAGGCCAAAAAAAAAGAGACGTCATTTTAATACTTTGCATCTATTAAGAAAAAAGCTTCAAAGTGTTTTCTGATGACTACATCTCTTTTAAACAACTTCATATTTCTCCAATTATCCTCATAGAGAAAGTTGTTCTTTATGACTTTTTGGTAGATATAAATGACACAAAAATTACCAAGAGTACTTATGATGGAAAACATACAGTAAGCTTCCTATGAAATACAAAGAAATAAATCCTCTTCTTTGTGAAATTGTTTGTCTTCACTTGCCTTTTAAGCTTTATAATTTCTAAGAATTCCATTATTGTCCCAGTCAATACGTTGGTCAATCTAAACTGCAGTCCCTTGCTGGGCCTACATAAGAAAATCAAGTTTCAGTCAGTCACTTAAAGTTTCCCTCCTCTATCCCCATTGGTCTCCAAATAGATTATCACCTCAGTAATTGAGATTGAATCTCTTTTACATCACCTGTTTTCTTCATTTATCCTTTAATGTAAAATCACTATCTCATCTCTAATAGGAGTAATCACAATCGTTAAGTGCAGATAATATGCCACACATATAATTCTAAATCAGTGTTACTGTGCTCATTGATCAATAAGAGCCAGCAATTACTGTAAGAAAATCAGACCTGTTTCACAGGTTTGAAATTGTACAAGATTCAAGTACAATTGGACACTTCCATATTGCTATAATTCTTTGAATATTTAAAAAAAAATTAGAGTATCTTTACTTTTTTATCAAACTTAAAAATATTGAATAATTTAGAATTATTGAATAATATAAGTGTTAGGACGCAGAACCTTTGCTTATTGTATTTCAGCTGTGTCTTTGGCCTTGTTTCCCTAACTCCCTAACCTGCTGAGTTAGACTGCTTTATTTGTCCAGCTTTCTTCCAAACCAGATTAGTGTGGTTTTAGGGTTAAATTCATGGAATGATTTAGTGTGTATAACAAACCCTTTTCAGATGACCATCAGCTCATTCACTTCTCCTCAGAACTTTTCTTCCTGCATTTTAAATCATGATTTAAAGCAACTGAAAGTGCTGCCTGCAGTTCCCAGGGTCTTGAGTTCCACCCTGTCTCTACGGCTTTGCTAATCCAGACTGGGTTATCCTGAAGTATACTTCTTAGATCTGTTTGACAGGTGCCTGTCTATATCCTTCTCCAAATTAAGGTTTCTTTCTATATCTGGAGGGAACATCTAATATGGTTTTGACTTCTGTATGTTACCTAAAGTTCCTGATCTTCACAGATCTTAATATTTCTTCTTACTGTACTTAAGAAAGAAATTGCAACACTCTGAGAGGAAGACTGAGCAAATTCTGCTGCTCAAATGCAATTTAAAAGGCCCAGATTTTCTTCTAAAACTCTTCCAATGAGCATCCTGCCTCCTTTTCCATATCAGAACCAATGTTCCCTTCTTGGATAACTGAACACCTTGGTAATTTTCTTTACTGATCCTTTGTGCAATTTCCTCATTCCTCTAAAACAGTAAGCTTGACAAAACAACATGTTTGCTTTCTAAGACCTATAATTTGGTGGCTTACTGGTTTTGTTATGGCTCCAAGTCAAGTAGATTTAGTCTCCCTTTTTAGTTACTGAGCTACTTTAAGTAACAAATCAATATGAAGCTGGTAAGAGTTGTGGATCATTGGCAACTTAGTGCATCAAAGTGAAATCTGTCAAAAAATAATGGTTTTGGTAGCAATAAACTGTGCATTATACTTTAATAATATTTTGTTTTGCATGTGCAAAACCTTAGTGGCTGTGCAGGTACTGTCTGTTGGGTAGATCCCAACCTCTGGTCCCTAAGGATATTCCTCCAAGTGTTATCCTGAGCATACCCCGAGATAATGGGAGTCACTTCAGCACTTGTAACCAAAGGGGAGATAAAGAGCTTCCATCTTAAAATAATTGTCAAAGAACAGCAGTCTCTCTCTCTTCTACAACCAGATGACTGCTGTACGTTTGACGTGTACATTTTAGATGAGTAATATTTTTAATGAAGTCCATCTGGAAAGATAAATATATATGCAAGAAAATTGATAATTCCATCCAGTGTATTTTATCACGTTTTAGTACTAACATGATATTTCCAGCTCAGTGATTTCACAGGCAAAAGAGAGGTGCTTGTTAGATGGAAGAAAATTAGCATAAACAAAAATCTTTGAATCCTTCAGAATTTATATTATTGAAATGAATAATTTTGGCTCCTTATTCTTCATTGCATGATTAAACATATCTGAATAAAAGTGTGTTGTTTTTGGTTTTTGTTTTTTTGTTGTTGTTGTTGTTGTTTTAAAAGGACACATCTCTTTTCTCTTCAATGGAGTTCCAGCTTCATAAGCTTGATTGAAGACAGTGTAAAGATTCCTCTTAAAAAAAAAGAGAATTTCGGAAAAAATCCAAAGCCAAACCATTGAAGACTTATTTAATTCTTTTATAAATACTTTCAAGAACCCATATCTGATGAATTAAATCCATAGTTTTTGCTTCTTGATAATTGGAACAACTAAGTTTTCATGGAATTGAATGTGGCAAGTGTTTTTATTTATACTTTAAGTAACTATTTAAAAACTAAGCTTTATAAATTGCATTTTTTCATTATTACTGTGTATTTCAAAATGTACAACAATGATAAAGAGAAGTTCAAGGAAACTGAATACTTTTATCCCTTTTTACATTTAAGTAAAATACAGACTGATGAGAGAGAAATGAAAGTAGGGGGGTTTGTTGTTGCTTTCACCCTATCACATTTTTAAGGAACAGATACCCAAGGTAATTGTTTCTCATGCTCTGAATTTTGTTATTCTTATTTCCAAAAAATTTTCCAGGCTTACATTTTAGTCAAAACCCTGGAGGGTTCAATTTCTTTGATGCAGATGCATCTTGGGAGACTCAAATTACTGCAATTTAGGTTGTATTTTATGTCTACCACTGTCATCTAGCTAGTAAGGAACAAAACCATAAAAATAAGACCTACTGAATTTAGTATTGATCCTAAATCATAGCCAAGTAAGAAACAAAATCATATACTAAACTGGTATCATGTGGACATTTCCCCTCAAGTAAGTGAGACATAAATGCTACAATTTAGATATGTACTAAAATAGCTTGTTAAATGAAGGGTTATATATATGTAGGGTTTTTTAGTGTATTAAAAATGTTAATACTTTACCAGCAACCCAAACCTACAACCATTCTGATGTAATTAACAGAGAAAAAAATCTACCATCCTATGTTTTGAAATACTCTATGATAAGCTTGAAAGTATTGAAGTGAATTATGTATAGTTTTTCTTTGGAAAGTGCTAAAGTTGACCAAGGGCAATTTAAGCATGCATTAATATACTCTAAATTATCCTTGAACTCTAACTGCAACACTTTTAAGAATGCTTTTAGAATTTCACTAGCAGTAAAACAGGCCGGCGCAGTGGCAAGAGAGAAAACCTGATTAATTTTACTGAATATGTGAGGAGCTAGCTTCCATTTGCAACTGACTGTGGTACAGAAAATGGCCTCTCAAAATCCTGCTTTGTCCTTTCAATTTCACACACAACCCGAAGAAATATTCAGCCAACCCAGAGAGGTAAATCTATATCCAATCCAAATCCAAACTAGGTAAAAGCTGCTAGCTCAAAATACGATAAAATTTTGGGCATTAAAGACCAAAATGGGCACAATGATGTCAAAACCAGCCATGCAATGTTTGCACACTACATTACACTTACTATAAACACCCAAAGTACTTGAAACCAGTTTATGTTGTTAAAATATATCTGGTATATAAGGAATGTATACTGAAATAAATGATTGTACATATTTTCCCTTTTACCTTAATAGTTAATATAAATATCACCATCTACTGGCAGAACAAAATACGTAACAGTGTTCACAAGCTTGTAGGATCAATAAAGGCAAATACGGAAATTGATTCCAGTTTACACAGCTCTTAAAAATCTGCAGAAACACTGTTGACTTCGTGGTGCCTGACAACAGGCACATTATTTTCCCAGGTTGTTGTGTAGTTTCAGGTGGCTTCCTGACCAGCTTCACACACTTCTGTAAAATTGCCCCATGTGGTAAAGATGCTCATCTTCAATAAAGAATGATCTTAATTTGTATTTGAATTAGACTGCATAGTCATTATGCTCTCTGATCCATATGAAAAGAACTTCATTTTATTGTTGCCATTCGTATTTATAGTGACAGTGTTTGCAAAGAGTTCCTTATATCAGTGTGAACTTTTATTATTTTCTGGTTATTTTCTGGTTTCTGGTTCTGGTTTTTTTGTTGGTTTTTTTTTTTTTTTTTTTTTTTGATTAGTTAATATATCTCTAATTTTCATTTTGAAATATTACTGAGAAAGGATTTATATTATTTCTCAAAAGTGGTGCTGGTTGGTATTTTAATGGAAATAGTAATAAAATGTTAAAAGAAAGATAGCCTGGGTTTTTATTTGCTTTTTTGTATGAGTCCTTAATATGCTCTTTTGTGTTTTCAGGCTTTTTGACTAATCCTGAAGGCAAAGGTTTTTAGTAATTTTGATAAAAGCTTGAGTTTCTTGTTCTCAGTTGCCTTTAGGAACTGAAGTTTTAAGTAAAACATTAAATGGTACAAGACTTGTCATCAAATTTTAGAGTTCTCGAGACTCAGATTGTAGAAATCAAATCTTGACCCGATTTGAGCTGAGAGAGGGAAAATTGTTCTGAATATAAAGATATTGAGAGGTGAAAAAAAAAGATATAGAATATTACCACAGTTTGGATAACAGGAAATGAGAAAGAAACAAAGGAAAAAAGTAGAATTGAGAACCTAGCAACAAGGGAATGGAAATACTGTATGTGGAAAATAGAGATAACACAGTAGATTTTAGAGGAAAGATCAATAACATAGGAGATATAAAAATGTTCTTTCTCTAAGAAAAAAAGAACCAGGGAGGGTAATCTCATGAAAGTCAAGGAAGAGCAGAGTATTGAGGCAAAAGTACTTATGGGCCCAGAAAGACTGGGAAGTAAAAATAAGACTGAGAATTATAAGTTTGTCTAGAATTTACAGGTCTTTGATGATTTGAGCAAGATTCTTCTCAATAGAAGAAACAGTTGAGAATGTATATTTGAAATAACATAGGAGAAAGACAATACTGCAGCTTGTTCAGGCATTACTATAGACTGGTGTCTTCCAACTGTTTTAAAATCCTAAACTGATTGCTACATCCCAGAAGACATCTTAGCAAAGAGTAGGAGTTGGTGTTGCTGACCATAACAGCTGACACCACACTGCTCATCAGGCAGACCTAGTGGAAGATAGGCAGCCCAACGAAACCTGTGTTTTATACAGACCTAATTATGAAGGAAGTCAGAGAGGGTTTCTTCAAGGACAGTAACACAAGCAGGAGCTGTTTGAACTGTGTCATGGCTTGTAGGTAAGGAATGAGCTGAAAGTAAAAGCCTTTGGAAATACATATAAAAACATTTCAAGATTTCAGAAAGGATGAGAGACTGAAAAATAAAAGGGTTGGGGGGGGTTTGTTTGTTTGTTTGTTTGTTGTTTGTTGTTTGTTTTTGTTTTTCTATATGCCATTAATCAACCTTAAATTGCAGGGCTACTTTTCCACAAAACCTTGCCTTTAATGCTTTCAAACACAGAGCACGCAGCCTATGTTCAGTGAAGATAATAAGCAGAGTGAAATGCCTGTGGCTTGATATTTGCCTTAAGGTGATGTCTTAAGGCCTTGGTACAGAATAGATTTTTGCAGCTCTAAGACCTCACTTATTTTTTCTATGCTGTTGGATATACACTGTCCTCATCTACTGCCTCAACCCCCAGCCCCCATGTCATTCTTTTGGTAACCATCTCTACTTTTTTCTTTTTTAGACAGAGAAGCATTTTGGAACAACATCAGAGTTTGCAACAGATTCTTCCTGACAACAGCATTATTACTAAATGGCCCAAGATCAGGCTGTGTTTTGGGACTGACCAACTCACCACTAGTCTTTTTGGCAAGGATTTCAGCAAATTTTTTCACAACACTCGATAAAAATATACAAAAAAAGTACCCTGTCTAGAAAACAAAACAAAACAAAAAACCCACTCATATTTTATATTTTCAAACAAATCAACTGTTCTCTGTTGCAAAAAACTTTGAAAATTATCATCTTTCTATCAATTAGCCACTAACACCATCTCAGTTTTTAGGGTTTTTCTGCAAAACTCTCATTCTGGAAGCAATCTACTCATTTTCCACAGGGAGAAAACCAGGTACAAAGGGGAGAGGTTCAAACCTGATTTTCATCTTGACAGTAGGTTTGGACAGAGCTTGCTTAAGCCATTTGGTATTAAAATTGATCCAAAACAAGGTAGTTATGACATTTAACTGTCTGACTTTATAGATCAGTAATACAGCCAAGGATATCACAGACTGTCACCATAGAATCATGCTATAGAGACTAGAGACAAATAGGCAGTTTTAGAGTTCAATTCATCTGTACTGGTTTAGATTTCTAAGTCACAATTAGATGAATCGTGTCCCACAAGTGACTGTTTTTCTTTCCTGACTATAAAAAGTCACCATGCTGTCTAGCTCAGACGAATGCATCCATATTAAGGAAGGATGTTTCAAGTTAGGTGAGATTAATCTCACACATGGAGGTTAAAGATTAGCTTTTACAGAACAAAAGTGGTTTACAATGTAGTCAGGGATAATAGTATGACTTTCCAACGTATTTAGATGCCTTGGCACTTTTGAAAACCTCACTCATTGTCTATCTGTAATCTTTGGCACTGAAATATTTCTACCAAGTTTTCCCGTAGAAATTTCCCATGCAAATATTCTCACTGAAAGGTCAAATGAAGCTCCTTATCCCGAAAACCAAAGTAAAGAAAAACAAATCTTACCAGACACACAAAGAAAATGTAAGGGTCTAAAGAGCTGTGCTTCCCTTCCTAGATATATCACAAGATACTCAGCATTTTTTAGGATCAAAGGGTTGTGCAAAAATCTAAAAGCTTAAGATTTCTTTCTGATTACAATCCTCTCTAAAACAAACTAAGAAAAGCGGCGCCTGAGAAATTGTGGGGTTTTTTATGCCTACAATTTTCCAATCCTAAAACTAACCATAACAGTTCTCCAAAATCTGTGAGAAGTAGGAGAAAGGAAATATTATGTATTTCATGTGACAACATACTCGCATTTGCTGATATAGCACAGAAATTCAAATAAACAAAAAAATATCTATTTTAGTTGAGAAATAAAGATTTTTTTTTCCAAACAATATGTTTCAGATGATAAAAAAATGCCTTGCAAGCCCCTATCAATATTTGTTTGAATAGCAGCATATGCACGCTATATAATCAGCCCCAAACATGTTTTGATAGCAATTAAAATACCTTTGGGGGGGTGCAGGGGGCCTTGTTGTTATGTTTGTTGTCTGTTTGTTTTGTCTTTAAGACTGAAATCTCTTGAAGTCTTACCAGGAAAATATCTATCACCACTAATTCTCCAGTATGACTGAAAATACCTCATTTCCTCAGCACATCTGGCAAAAAAACCCAAACAAAACACCAAAAAAAACCAAACAAACAAACAAAAAAAAACCACACACACACAAAAAAAAAAAAAAAAAAAAAAAAAAAAAAAAAAAAAAAACAAAACAAACAAACAAACAAAAAAAAACACCAAAAAAACAAACACGGATAGATGAATGAAGTGGTTACCCTGCACTTTTCCTGATGCTGGGTTCTCTGGAAGCTCCTTAGATGCTATAGACTTTGTGACTCCTTTACCTATATTTATCAACCAGCATGATGATTGGAAGACACAGAAAGGGCTGCTCTAGGTGTCACTATTGATTCTAACAAACAGCCATCATCATTTCTCATAACCAAATGCCTTTTTAAAAACATTTTGCACTACATTAAGTTTAAAACAAAATTGCAAAAGTGACATTCCTCTGCTTATTCTCCTAGCTACAGTCATAGTAAATTTACCATACAACGTGTAATGGGAAATATTAGCAATGTCCAAACATTGACTGATCGACATTACTGTCATTTGTGTGTCATTAATACCCTTATTAAGTACAATGAAAAGTTGGTTGAATGGACATTAACAACCCACAAAGATGCAGACTTAAAATGGCTGCCTGTACATTGTTTTTACAACAGCAAACATATATCTATGCAGCTGAACAACTAATTTATCTGCAAGGGAGAGTAACAGCTATCAAAAGTAACAACACCACTGTTAGACTGGGGGCCTTAACATGACATTTTCTGTGTTTTAATGGGAATAACATCTATAAAACTTGTGATAGGACACTCAGACCCCATAAATTCTTAAGATAAGACTTTCAGCACTTGACACCATTTTCTGGAAAAGCTTGGCTTTTTTCTAACAGATTCTCACAACACTTATGGATGTGCAGGTTATGACTTGCACAGTATTAAAACACTCCTCTGTTATAGAAAGAATAAAGAGTTTGATGATTGATTACCAGCAGTCACCTGCTGTATTATGATCTGGATGAGAACATTAACATGGCAATAATTACTGCAGTCTTCTGAATAAAATAACCATAAAATGCATGAAATCAGACATGCACAGAGTGAATCAGCAGTGGAAATGTATGTGTATTGGCTCTGTGAGGCATATGATCAAAGGATGATCTACACAGAGACACTAGCTCAGTAGAGCATGAAAGATGGAAGACAGAAGCCAAATGCGCACAGACCTAAGAACAGCTAAGGAGTTAAGACCTGCGGAGACAGAAAGCCAAATTGTACCATTCCCATAACTGTGTAGCCACCTGTCAATTGAGTTTTGTCTGCTGAGATTGTTACAAAGACTTTAAAAAAACAATCAAATGAAAATGGTCAAAATGAGCTAATGTGTTAATTGCTGTGGGAATAGAGGCTAAGGCTACAGTAATTGCAGAGAAAGATGAGAAGCAAACTTTGCAGCTACAAGAATTCTGTGCAATATTTTTCTTTTGTTCCAAGTTGCCTAATAATGGAATACTGAAATCTGGCCCTTAGGCAACAGAAAGTGGTTCTCTTGGCTGATATATTTCTCTCCAGTTGAGTTGCAAACCATTTAAAATTTGCCCTTTCTTCTGCAGTGCTACATTTTCAGCCATATTTTGTGCATAGGAAAAAAGTAGCAAACAATCACATCCACTCTGTTGAAAAGCGAGTTCATATTTTGAGCAAAGTCCCGTGCTGCAACTGCCACTAGTTAATGGACATTCTGAATCCTACTTTCAGCTTTTGTATAGAGAGTACTTACAGTATTGTTAAATACAGTTTTTTTAAAAAGCAATTTTTAGATATGGTGTGCAGGATATAAGAAAAAATATCTCACTGAACACGGATCTAAATAGAAAGAGTTGAATTCAGTCTTGACAGCAAATCTATGCTGAACACTGTCTGAGGAAAACATATTGGAAAGGTTTTGTTCAACTTCTGATGTTCATACCCCCAGTTGCTTATACAGGTTTTCAGCAAAGTTAATTGATATTTGATTAATTCTTGAGAAGTTTGCATCTACTAAGATAACAGAATTCATTCATGAAGTGCTAAGGCACATACTTAAGTTTCAAACCTAGCTGTCTTCAGCAGAGCAGTCCACTGATAAGTGGATTTGCACTCTCATGTAAAATTAAGCAAATGCTGAAATGATCCATATAAGAATTATAGTGCAAAGTACTAATTGAAAGCATGAAAACTAATTATAAATTTGTGGATAATTCTTGTACAACTATTTTCTTGATTTCCAAGGCATTTAGCGCAAAAACCCTTCAAATCAGTGTGATGTCACTGAGGAAAGTATTTAGTTAAAATCATGCATTCATCATGGTACTCTAAGATAACTTTGCAAATCAGACATTTGTCTTCAAACAGATGTCTGTATACTGATCCTACATTCAATCCTTTCTTAGCAGAACTCACCAAGTCTGTCAATCCTTAATGCACACACATATGTATATACATAAATTCATACATGTGTATAAATGTCTGTTTTATCACATTAACACAATGTACATAAACTTTGTCCAAGCATCCATCCAAATGGGCCACCCCACCATCCTCTGTCTCCATAACAAAATATAAGTACTAGAAGCCAAGGTATGTCTAAGCCACTGAAAGATGAAAGTTAAATCCTTCCTTAGCAGAGGCAGAGGACAGTCATTCCCACTCTCAATGGAGACACCAAAGAGGAAAACATAGTATTTTACAGAAATGAATTAACCTATATATGAACAGAAGGATCTAGGACAGTTACCTTGCTATAAGCTGAAAAACCAACCAAGACCTAGATTTGCATTGTCTTTAGCCATTTTGTTGCAAAATAAAAATTAGAAAAAAAAGAAAAATAAAAAAAAAGGTTTGGGAGGCTGAAGATGGAGACAGAAGTGGGAAGACTAGGCAGAACAGATGCTCCCACTACTTTTATCCATGATTTCTTTCAAAGAACAAAGCATTTGTTTTCAGAAGGGGATGGGCTTTGGTTTTCTTTTGATACCTCCCCTAATAATTATAATTTTTTGCCTCAGATGAAAGTGGGATGAGCAGAAAAGTTGGGGATTTTCTAAATAAACTTGTCTTTGCAAGAAAAAGATAATTTTTCTGACCAAAGTAGTACAATTCAAACTATCATCCCCCATGCTGATAGAACTTGTATCTCTGAAGTCCCTGAAGATCTGCTAATCTCCCATCAGAATGTTCTCATTCTGTTGAGGTTATTCTATATTAAAGGTCAAAACCGGTGCAATTTGATGGGTGACAGTTGACTCTGAGTTCTAGTCTGTCCTCAAAAACATGTGCTAGATGAAATGTTAGATCAATTGTATGACCAGTGTTTGAAGAAACTGTGACATTAGTGTAAGCCATGAAATTAAAGTGATTGGCAATTCAGAAGTAAATAAGGTTGAGAAGGAGAAAGAAAATGGATTAAAAATAATTAATCAGACAAGTATTCAAAAACTCAAAAGACTCGCTGTCTCAAAAGTTAACATTCAAAAACCACCAAATAATATTTAGGCAAATACATATCAGATTAGAAGAATCATGGTATTAGAATAATTGTGCATTTACCTATTTTAGAAGTCCCATTCTGCATAAAACTAAGCCTAAATGCTGACTTACAGACATAGTTATGTTTCTGTTTTATGTCAGTCCCCTTATCACTCCAGTGAGTGGGATACTATCATCATAGCAACACCAAGCTCAAACAGTGACAATTAGAAATGAGAGTCTTCACAAAAAAATCATACAAGCATATTTTAAAATGTAGTTTGATTTTACAGGGTTTTTACCATTTAGAATTTGTGTTCTACTGCTATTCAGGCATTTACATTTTTTATGTATAGATATAAACAGAAAGACTATGCTCCTGTCCAAAGTTTGAGTTCTGGATGTGAAAAATTGCAGCTTGCGTAGTCAGTCATACAACTGAAAGCTGATAGTTTTGTTACCTTCCACACACTATTGATTTTTCTCTCTTATGGACTGTCTTCTAACTAATTAATATATTTATCTAACTGATTTGCAAGCATTTATTTCACTGCTTAGATAGCAGCACATAAATAGTTCTGTCACATTAATTGGACTTAACACAAACCTAGAATTAAACATGAAGGATTCACAGAATCAAAATACAATAATTTTCCTTTGGCATGAATTCATGAGAAAAAAAAAAGAAAGTAGAGTATCTAAATTAAGATTATTTTAATTAAAAATGCTTTACCCATAAAATGGTTGATTTTTTCAGTGATCTACACACAACTCAATAGAGAACTCAAACTGTAATTTTGAATTACTCTGAAGACTTATCTGTTTGCAAGTAGCATGGTACTAATAAAAATTGTAGTTATAATGATAAATCACTGTGCAGAACTTATTCTTCAGTCTTATAAGAATGAATCATGGAAACTTATATGCACAAACGTCTAGGAGGAAATGCACTTAGTGCTTTGGGAAGTAATTAGGAATACATATTTTCTCATATGGACTTTTAATTAAAACATCTTAATATTTTTTATAAATCTTTAGGGGAAAAAACCTAAGAAATGTGGTGATAAACTTGCTCTTTTTTTTAATAGGATAAAGCTTTCAGAGCAAGTAAAAAACTCAAAGCTGAATTCCAGCTCAGCATGGAAACCTGTCGTGGAAGGAAAATTCTAAAAATGGCATGAATTTCCAGAGCAGTTAAATAATGTGGATATGAACTGCAGCTCTTTTTTTGTTTCCCAAATCAAATCATGGAGGTAGATTATTGATTCATTTGTTTTACCATGAGTAGTGCTTCTTGAATCTTTCTATTACAGGGAAAATATGAAGTTAGTTAATTTCTATCGAAAAAAGCTAGAGCTGTGAGAGCATATACATTTTTCTAGCAATTTGGACTGTCAGTTTTAGCAAAGCAAAGAGAGGAAGCAGAAAGGTCATGTTCTGCCAAATGCACAACTGTAGCAAAGAAAAGAACACGTACAAATATATATACTCATATTTGGGTGAGTGCAAATTCAGAGATGTGGCTTTTACATAGCCAGCCTGAAGCACTTCAGTGGAACATAACTTTCACTTCCTTAAGTCCAAGAGGCTTTAAAGGTTTCCTAAATTAGGCAGCCAAAATCATTAATCTCCTTAGAAAAATTTGGCAAACCACTGAATTCATATTGACACAAGAACTAGGAGGTAGCAGACTCAATTAACAAAACCATTTCTCTCCTCTGATGGCTTTGCTCTTTCTCTCTGAAATCACCAGGGTAACACTGACTTTATTGGAATCACAGAGAAAGAGCTAATGTTCCAGGATGGGAACAAACAGGTATTGATAAAATAGGTACTGAGTCAAGCCTGAATCCAAACACGAAATCATCCTGCTTTCCAGGTTTGGGTGAGCTGCAGTCCTGCTCCTGATCTTGAAACTGATAGTACAAAGCTAACCAAGGCTAGCCCTGGCTGCAGCACTCAATGCTCTCAGACCCAGCAGTGAGAGAAGAAGAGGTTAATGTCCTCACTTGCTCCTAGCCATCCCTTTGCTGGGTTAGGAGGAGGTCACTAAAAGAAGCAAGGTCTTACAAGGGAGTGTGATCCCAATAAGCTGCAATGAGACCATGTGGTCTCACCTCTGACTTTCTGTAACTTTTAAGGTACAGCAGACAGCTTGGTTATTAATGGTTTTGTTAATTACCTTATGAAGAAGGAAATCAACGATTCTGATGTACCTGTTCTTCATCAGATATTACAAAGGCTTACATCAAGGTTCCCCCAAATAAAATAATTGGATTTTCTAACTTTATAGATTATAAGGAATGACTGGACAAGACAAATACTATTTGGTTTCCATAGATACATTCAGGATATTTTTTCACTCACAGCTGATTCTCACACCTATTTACTGACAAACTGTGCTCTGCAAATAATCCCAGCAGGACAAGTAAGCTCCTATTTACTCAGCAAAAGCAAGGACAGCTATATTTGACCATTTTCATTCCTTCACATCACCAGTTTTATGGTCTATCACCTTCACAGCATTTTGCTTTCACACTGTACCTCACAATCTCGAACAAAACTTGAAAAAATACTTAAGCCCTGGGACTCAATAAGGTTTCTATCCTATTTGACACATCATTAAATCAGGTAGACTGTTCTCTAATGGGTGTTTTTCTCAAGACATATTTTTTCACAGGTTCCATGTCTTCAGCTCTTAAGCCCACCTAATGACTGAAGCATTTTTAGCCATCTTTGTACACTGTTGTCTTGGTTTGGGAAGACAGGTATCTGCCAGGTAAAAGCTAGAGTTTCCTTTGGGGAGTATAACCCCCCGCCCCCTTTTTTTTTCCAGTTATAAATTTACAATCAGAGGCTCTTAGGCAAAGATTTGGGAAATAGGAATAGTAGTTCTTTACTAGTATGTATTACAAAGAAAAAAAAAAAAAAAAAAAAAAACCACACCACCAAAAAAAACAAACAAAAAACCCCCCCAAACAACTACAGCATTAATAACAGAAGAAAACAGTACCAAGAACCTTGAGGACTTTGTTTCACAAAACCCAGGGCAGTTTGGTTTCGGTGTCCCTGCAGGATCCTCAGAGCACCAAGCTGAAACAGTGGAAAAGTCCCGGGCTGGTAGCTGGGATGGCAGGGTGTCCCGGCAGCGCAGGGGGTGCAGGGTCACACTGTAGCAAGTGGAGCAGCGCTGAAGAAGCCGAAGGCAAGGCAGAGCCGGCCCAGCTCCTGCGGGTGGCAGAGAAGGCTCAGGATTCAGGCTGAACTGGTGATTTTAGATTTCCCAGGACTGGATTCCTTTGGTCACAGTGAAACTCTTACAGCCAGCAACAGCCCAGCCACTGTCTCTACCCGAACGCTGAAAAAAGAACAGCCTGCAGCTGCCTCAAGCTCTTTTACCTGCAGTATCTCCCCCTTCCAACTTTGTCCACCTCTTTGTTTCGGTTAAGTACTCTCAAGAATCCAACACTTGGACTCCTTGGTAACTTATGGGGAAAAAATTCTTTAGAGAAAGAAGGAACAAACCTAACCCCCAACAACAGTATCTTTCTATGCCAAATAATTGGATGAGAGAATAAATAAAATTAATGGAAGAAAAAATTGCTGAAAAGAAACTTCCTAAAAAATATGGAAAAGTTTATTGAAACCATTTATTTTTTGCTGAAAAGAAACCTCATAAGCATGCTTGTCCTAACTCACTCGCTTTTCCCTGGCTATTCTTTGTTTGTATGTTACTTTAGTATACAAAAGCATCCCTTCAAATACTGGGGGATTAAATGCTGGTTAAAATGTAGGGCAAATGAAGACTGGGCTTAGTTAGATTCACTGCCTTTCCCCTGTCTAAATCTATATAAACCAGAAGAGGAGCACTCTGTGTGAGACAACTTTGCCATGCTTTGCTTATCTAAGAGTGACTATGTTTTTCAAACACAAGTGCTTTACAAAGGTTTAGCAAGCTGAAAGAGAACTGTTCATTGTTACTAAGCTAGATATGGATTTTCTGGGTGGGTAATCGTTTTTCCCCTCTCCCTAGCAGGATGTGGAGAACATAGAGAACTGCTAATGGGCAACACAGCTGTGACCTCCACATCTTCTCTGCTTTTTACTGGTAATATAAAGTATCACTCTGGCCCTGTACAAATTAACATGTTAAATTAGCTACCAGAGAGGGTTTTTTTTTAATGAAATCAAGTATGTCATATTTTAATGAATGAAAATAATTTAAAATCAAGGCAAAGGTGATAGAATTCAAAGTTAGGTAGTGTTGTACTCTCATTGCAATATATGCATAATCAAAGTCCCTTAACCTACATCTCTGACATATAGAAACTAACACTCATAATTACAATATTCAAATAAAGAAAATTAATATTTTATTCAGAGTTCTGTTGAAATTTCTTGTGTGTTTTTTTATACTTCTTCCCTTGATTTCAAAAGCAAACCTGAATTTCTGAAGCTGTTTGGATGTAGCTTGTTCCTGATTTGAGTTTAAGCTTCATCTCCATATTCTTTTGACTGTGAAATAAAAGATTTTCAGCACCTCAGAAAATTAAGCTATACATTTCAGCATGGATATAACACCAAATATTAGATAATCAATTAGGAAAATATATCCTTATCTCTTTTTGTGTAATGGTGTCTGTATGTCATGGATGTAATCAGCTTTTCCACCTGCAAAGTGGGGATAATTATTCTTTCTTTGTAAGTATCATGAGGTTTAGTTTAATAATTTCTGGCAATTGGTGTGAGATGCTCTTAATGAATAACTACATATTGTAAGTGGCAAGGTTAATTATCCCGCTATGACAGAAATCAATCACTGTTAAATCCCTTCTATCTGGATAAGGAGGTAATCTTGAATTTTTTGATTTGGATAAACTAGTCACAGTGCTACCATATGTTGGGAATCCATGAGATTACAGTATTGCTCACAGAATGTCCTCATGTAGACTCCAAAGGACTGAAAGGGACTACAAAACAAACTATGCCGAATTTTAATCCCTTCTTTCATTATGCTTCCATTAAAATCAATAATGTTACTCTAGAATATCATTTATTATCCTATTTCATAGAATAGCCTGTGGGTCTTCTCATGAAGTGCTGTTGTGATGTTGAGTAATTGATGAAGGGCTATCTTAAAATACCAAAAAAAGAGATTTTATAACCATAAACTTTATACTTGATTATAATACTATTTTCTTCCATTAGAATAACTAAGATTCAGAATTTGTCAATTTTGTCTTTGATTTCATTAAGCATCACATTTGTCATTGATTTTTAAGTAGACACGTGAGGATGGATATTTAAGTTAGCATGTGAAGAAGACTAGCAAACAAAAACTGATTTGTGCAGCCAAAAACCTATATACCTGAATGCTTACATGTTTCCTACATGGGCAGTATACAGGCAGTTGTCTTTTATTCAAAATTCAATTTATTTATTCTATCACTGTCTGTTAATGACATGAAACATATAGTACTGAGTGGTGTTTGTGGACAGTTGGATAAGCAAGCCTCGTCCAAGAGTGGAACACATACTTTCAGAACATGGGAAATTTAAGCTTTCACATCATTAGTGGAGTTTTAGACCATATGCTGTCGACCTCAAAGGTAACCAGGCTGAGCTTTCTGTGTCAAACTCATTATCTCTCAAAACAAATATAGTCTCATGCTTTCTGAAAACAGGAGATGAAAGTCTCAGCTTTCAATCAAAGTCTGGTTTGTTCATAATTAGGACCCATAACAGTACAGAACATTGTCCTTTTTTTAAAAAAATCAACATTTTTTCCTATTGTATCAAGGATCTTTCAAGTTTCTCTCTCATTCTTGACATTTTATTGCCAGCAGTTACACGTGTACAGCAGTTTTAATAGGAAGGAGAAATGTCACTAGAAGTTGGTTACTTTTATCTGATTTGCCATTATGTAGTGTTTGAATTTCTCCCTGAATACTCTCAGCACAATATAGTTAGTTACAAATTGACAAAAAATTTAGGTTTGTACTTTTAATTGAATGTTGTTTTAGGGAAATACAATGACCTAGGAAATGGAGAAGGATTTCTTATTTCCCAAACCAGGCATTTCTTCCTCCCCAACTCTCCTATTGCTTTCTACTCTATAACTTGTTTTCCTCGTTTATGTCCTCTGGTCCTCCCTACCTTTCTTTGTATTAGTTTTCTCTCTCACGTCATTAATTGCATTATATTAACTTCACAGCTAAGGTCAGTTCCATCTCAATAGGCCAGGGACAAGCCTAACTCTGCAAACAGCATTCCCCATAGGAACCATAAGCAGTTTTCAAGGCTGTGATGTTTGTGTACAGAACTGAACAGCAAAAGATTTCTTCCTGATAAACTCATGACTTTTTTCGTAATATAGTTGTCCTAATTCAGACTGCCATCCTTAACAGTGTAAGTCATCATTAATCACAGAAATAGGAATTTCCTCATACTATGACTAAGTGGGCAAGCATAATCTTCTCAGGATTTTGTCAGATAATTTTACTGTTTTGATAGCCCTGAAACTTTATAGAGCACTTTAAACTGTATTAAAAAATGATTTAACGAGACATAAACTTCTAAGTATCTGAGCCATCAAAGAAAGCAAATCTTAGGAGCCTAAGTAGTTCAGTACCATAAGAGCTGAATAATACATAACTAACTTCATATTCTGAGTCACACCATTTCTTCACAGAAAGCCTGGAACAGAGAACTGAATTTGACCTTCACAGACTCGGTCAAGGACATCTTCTGGACACTTCTGCCACTTGCTGGACATCTTCAAAATAAACACTTCATTAATCCAGTCCAGACCATGTCCAGCATTTGCCAAGATACTCAAGTTCATGCATAAGCAAATTCTGTGCTAAACATATACAGGCCAACTCCTTATGCTTAGCAGAGTCTGTGTAATTCAGTGTCACAAGAGATTGTAAAACATGTTGGCTTTTTTGTTCTTTAGAGGTATGGCTGTGAATAATTTAATTTGTGAATTGAAATGGAGGTGAATGTTTTTAAGGGCTGTGTTTAACCAAGGTTGGATAATCTCAAGCTTTTACTGTAATCAGTAGAAGAAAAAGGTCCTCCAGAGGATGTAAAAATAGGCACTTTTCTCTGTGCTAAACCTGGAAGGTGCCAGGGAAAGTTAGGTTTGCAAGGACAGAGTAAATCTTGCAAACAACTAAGACAAACTCTGGTGAACTCTAAAATGCCAAGACAGAGTTCTTCTCCTCGTCCATTATTTAACCAGTGCAGTAGCAGAATTCCAAAGAAAGATGGATGGATACAGCTATAGCTATACTGCAGCACAAATTCCTTTGTCTAAAGCCAAATCTCAGCTTGATGTGAAGCCTTCCAGGATACAGGATGCCTTCACATTCTTGTAAAAACAGTCTCTCTGGAAGTCAGAGAATGGTTTCTGCCTAAAAATTGCATATACTACATACACATGCATATACTACATACACACATACATGCATACATACATACACACACACATACACATATATATGCTTTTTTTTTTAGAAATGCTTTTCTGTTTTTTCTTGGAAAATTCAACACCCAAAATAGAAAAAAAGAAATTACCATTTCACCACGTGAATTTCACATCTCCTATGAATCCTAATCCTAATCAATGTGACTTCCTGACAGAAACTCATGCTGAAAAGTAAAAGAAACAATTTTGTTTTGGTGTTCTCTAGGTAAAGAGTCTTCCACTGCAAATGCAGTATGTGAGGTAAAGTTAGTGATACCAGACTGTTAATATACTTCAGCTCATAACTGAAGCAGAAAAAGGTATTTTTTAGACATTAACTAGAAAAACTTATCAGAGAAGGAAAGAGGCTATGTATGATTTTAGCAAAGATGTAAAGGAGAGAGATTTCAGGTGCAAAAGAAGGACACATAATCTTCAGTGACTTCTGGAATCAGGACAATCACTGTTTACAAGTGAACTGGAGTCATAGACTGGTACTGGTGCAGTAAATAACTGTGGCACTTGCTGTCTGCCTACTGCCCAGTGGCTGCCCAGCACCCCAGCTCATGCCACCCAAGAGATGAAACAGCAGAACACTCCCAGGGCTGAGGTCAGGATCCATGGCCAAAGGTGCTTGTAATTGTGCCTGAAAGAGGTCATCTGATTGTGATAGCAGCTTCCTGAGTTCCTTTTTCACACTCAGATTCCTTGGATGGAAGAGCATGACCTAAGCAGAGGTTGTCCTGGGTGCCATGAGTCTGGAATTCTGCACAGTGAGTCGCAAGAGTAAGGAATCAGGCATGGCTTGTTGGCTTAATCAGATAATGTAAGAGTAAATCCTCTCTAGCACTGAGAGGACCGGTAACATTTCTGCTGAAAGTTGTCCCTAGACATGCCAAATCTAATAATTTAGATTAATATATAAGAAGGATTTCTGATCATCTCCTTATTGAACCCTTCCACTCAGAGAAACACCAGCCTCAAAGTTAGAGCAGCTTTCTCCGTGTAACAAATTCTAGTGTCAAATATGCACCACAATTTATTCCATAGACAGATTGACTCTAGAAGAGATCTTTATACAACCCTTTCTTCAAGAGTGTAACTTCAGTCATCTGTTCTTTGTATAGAAGTATATCTTCTTCAAGAACTAACTTTTCAATCATTGAACCAAAGAACTCTCTTGCTTCTTAAACAAAAAACAAAAAACAAAAACAAAAACAAAACAAAACAAAACAAAAAACCCCACAAACCTTGAGAAGTTCAAACTATAGTAATTACAACCCTTCCACTACATAGATAAATATTTCAGAACTTTTCTTTTACTTTTTAAAACTATTGTACAAAACCCCCCTCTGTGATTAGTAAAGAAAGGTAAAATTAACAAGGCATTAAATAACATGAAATCATCCTTAATTTATGGTTCACAAAAGTAGTTATCCTAACTGTGCTTGGATGATCAAGGCAGCTTGATATGTAGAATTTGGATAGTGAAAGGTAGTGAACAGTGACCACTCTGTCAGCATATTTCATGTGGTTTACATAAATTACATCAGCTTTATAACCTCAGCTTTTTAAGTTAAGAAGCTGATCTAATCAAGATAAAGTTAATTAGTTTTCTCTAAAAATCTCATCTTTCTAGGAAATTTTACAGTGAGTATATTTAAACATAGAACTTTAGGGAGAAAGATTGGGCTCTGTTATCTGTCACAGTGTCTCTTAAAAACTTTGATCTAAAAGGCCTTTGATTTTTTGGTTAAGGAAAAAAAAACAAGTTTGCAATGAAATTGTACCATTTTATAATCTCTGACACATAAATGGCATTTCATAGAGGATTTGTGTAGAAAAGAAAAATACTTTCAAATACCATCTCTAACTGGCTTCTGAAAGAGCATATATTTTAGGTTCAAAAAACAAAATTGTTTTTCCACATATAAACATTCATTTAGGTCCCACTCCCACACAGAACTGACTCCTCCAATAAAGAGTATGACTCACACCATTGCTGGTGAAAGATATTGACTTTTCTTTCCAGAGCTAAACATTAGACAACCATCAGAAACTACAAAGTTATTATTTAAGATATATCACAAGCTAGTATCCACAGACCTCAGAATAGCTTCAGTTCAATAGTTACTGAGCTCTTCACATCCTTTCTGGGTGTGAGACTGTTTTGATTTTTTTATCATAATAAACCCACTAATGTCATTTGCTGCCTCAAAAGGTGCATTTTAAGTACCCTGTATTGACTCATCTAAAACCTGAATTTATCAGTTAAATGAAAATCAGACAAAACCCACTAAATCTCTTTTTTCACAGGCAACTTCCAGAAACTTTTCTCTTACTTTTCTTCTCTTTATTATTTTCTGAGACAAGAGTCTTTCTAGTGCTAATACTTTTCATCCCTTAATCACAGGCATGTTTTCCCATAAAATCCATCTTACTGGTTTTTCAAGAAGATACCTAGTCTTGAGCAAAAGACCAGGATTCTGAGATACCTCTTCCTATCCTCATAACATCTTGACTCATATCCTCTTTTTTACTCTGCTATCACTCTGACACAAATATTTGTATTGAAAGAAGCTACATTAAAAGCAGCATGACCAGGAGGTCAAGGAAGGTTGAGGATACCCTATTTGTCCAGCCTGGAGAAGAGGAGGCTCCAGAGAGACCTTATGGCACCTTCCAGTACCTAAAGGGAGCTACGAGAGGGCTGGAGAAGGACTTTTGACAAGACCATGTAGTGACAAGAGAAGGGGAATGGCTTCAAACTGAAAGTTGGCAAGTTCAGACTGGATGTTAGGAAAAATTCTTTACTGTGACAGCAGTAAGGCACTGGCACAGGTTTCACAGAGCAGCTTCCCCATCTCTGGAAGTGTTCAAGTCCAGGTTGGATGATGAACCCGGTCTAGTGGGTTGGAGCTTGATGATTTTTAAAGTCCCTTTCAACCCAAACCATTCTATGATACCATGAATTTTGTAATGATATCACACATTATCAATCAGGAAACTGTGCACATCAAAGGGTTTTTTTTTTTGCTTGTTAGGTACCAAAACTGATAAATTAATGTTCAGTTTTATATGTTCAGGCAATGTTTCAGAGTAGGAAGATACGTAGTTATGCACAGTCACTTAACTGTATTTCCAGGAAAACCACTCCTAGAATGGTGCATTTCTCCTACAAACGAATGAATTCATGCATGTGTCAGTGCTACTACTCTGAGAGCCAGCCAGATCGGTATTTATAGAGCCAAATGGGGAAAACGTGTACAGTGATTTCCAGGCATGTAGAAACCCAGCCACAGGTGCTCTGAGGACTAGGAGTGCCACAGCTGTTAGTTCATCAGGGGCAAGGTCTGTTAATGAAACTGAATTGCCCGCTTATGGCAAATAAACCTTGCATGTGAATAAAGTGACTGTGGTAGAACAGTGGCTGAAAACCAACAATATGACAGAAAAAAATCTTGTATATAAAACACCGACCTGGGAGACTCAGATGCAGGGTTATGCCTAATTAACGTGAGTAGAGTCAAACACGCAATTCCAACAACAGCATCTGTTAGAAAACAAAGCAACTGAAAAAGCATTTAGTTTTACACTGAGTTTTAGAAATCATTCACTTCAGGCAGGTTAACTGTGTTTTTCACGTAACTCCCAGGCATTTTTCCATGCTTTGATAATAGCAAGGCATCTATGGGGCACTTAAATACAGAATGCCTTGAAACAAAGGCATTTAAGTCCTTCCTGGAGAGCCAGCTGTGGTTATTCCTGTGTTTTTATCACAGAAGCTGAGATCAGAATAGGAAAAAGTCATATTTCCCCTGAATCCTGCTGCCTCTTTTCTTTTGCTACGGGTTGTTTCATCTAAAATGGGAAAAGGACTACAGTATCACAGTTTATCCAACTGAGAGAATTATAAAGTTCAACTCATGCTTTGAAACTCCCTCGTTGGCGGTAGGAAATTCACTGCTCAGGTTTTCATTCTCCTTTCTTTTGCAGTATTTTTTCCCTTTCTCACTGGTACATTGATGCAAACTCCTGCAAGCCAGGTATCAGTCGCATAGGACGTAAGTAACTGACTCACTGGGGCACATTGGAGTCTCCCCTTTGGCTTCAGGGAGCTTTCAAACAAGTAAGAAACTTCGTCTTTGTGGCAGTTTCCTCTGCTGAGACATTGAAAAACAACGTAGGAGAGAGAGGGAAGAGGCAGAGAGCATGTGATGCTTTCCATCTGCACTCTTCTCACTGCATTATTTATATTAATCTGAAAATTTTAAATAAGTAATATTCCCCCCTTTTCTTTCTCTGTGATTGATGCTCAAGAACACTGCAGAAGCATATTTAATAACACTGAGTTATTAGATTTGCTTATACAAATCTGAATGATTGAAAGTACTTACATCCTAATTAACTCTTATTCCCTGGTTATGTAACTAGATAATACCAGAAGACTACATTTTCTTTGTTACAGGAAAAGCCAATAAAAATATTGTGGAGGTCATACAGCAAATCATTTTTAGTCTGAATCTTTAGTCTGAAAAGAAGAATATCTTCAAACAAAACAAAACAGAAAAGCAAGGAAAGCTCCAGTAACCCTCCTAGGACACTATTGTGTGATTTGCATGTAAAACTCTTTGTGTGATTTTGTAGCAATAATTTTTTTTTCCAAAGTTATTAAAAGACTGCAACTTTTTCCTTCTTGTTTTTATTAAATAATGTATTTTTTTTCTTTTCTCTCTGTTACTCACAGAATTGGCTACAGATCTGTCCGATATTATATGCAAAACAATATCAAAAAGGACACTCAAAAAGAAAATCTTAAAAGCAGAATTGTTTAGAACTATCATGTACTGAACAAAGGAGAATGAAAGAATGACATATATATGAGGTTTTGCTTTATGATAGGATTTTTTCTGTTTGTTTTAAATGTAGTTTGAGGTTTTGTTCACATTACTTTATCCTCTTTTTACAAAACTGCAAAGGCATTTTGATTTCTGAACACGATTCTTCTTATCTGGCATTATTAAAGCGGTGTTTCACACTGTATTTTTCTCAGCAGTCTTTTCTCTCTTCCAGTTTGAAAAGACATCTGGAGAGAAAGTTTGAATATTTTTGTATAATCCACTTTATAAATATACTAAGTCTCAGCATCATAGGACATGGAGGAAATCTAGACTCTAGTCATGTCTTTTGCTTAACATTTCCCTTTTTTGATTTAATGGACAAAAATGTATCACATGTTCTTCAGCACTGAGTATGCTAAAACAACTCACTGAAACATGACTCAAAAGTCTGCCAAAAAGCTAAGTTAACTGCTTCATTATTGCAACAATATATTATCATAAATGTATATACACCAGCCTTTTCAACACTTAAAAGCGAATTCTCTGAAGTTTAAAAACAGGGACTAAGGGCTTGATTTAAAGGCTTGTATTTTTCATTTTTTTTCATAGTGTTTGGACCAAAGTTCAGCTGTATTAAAAAAAAATTTCCATGTCTACTCTACTGCACACAGATAGCATGTTAGAATGAAGAAAGTCTAGACAATACAGATGCATTTTTGTCTAGACCATTCTGGCAGGTCTCTGAGGGGGGACAAGGCACACAGCACATGGTGTGTGATGGTGTGGAGGGCCAGACTCATGGCCTGACCTCATGGCACTCACTGCAAAGCATCTGCAGCACTTGGGGACACAAGACACAGCCATCACACTGCACAAAGTCAAAGGTCAAAGTCAAAGTCAAAGCAGCTGTGAGAGAAGTTTCTACATGCAAGAAACACAGAGTCTGTGGAATTTATGATTCACTTAATCCGCATTACTTAAATAATTAACTCAGTTAACTGAAATATCACCAAATATCATAAGCTACCTGAAAGTTATATATAGAGTTGGAGAAAATAGAAACCATGTTCCTACACAGCAATTAACCCATGGAATTATTTCTTTCAGCTATGACATATCTCTTCTCTGCTGGAAGATCTGGAGAGTATTCAGGACAGGAGTTAGCTCTGTTGACTTTCCCTCGGAATAAAAAATCACTTGTAAGACAGCTACAAAATTCTTGTACATTCTCACTTTAGCTATAAGTTATACATGATAAGAGGTTTGCAGAGGTTAAAAAAAAAATCTACTAAATCAGACCGATTTAGAAAGATTGTGAAATTCTGAGACTCCAAATCTTAAGGTTAGTTTTCATCCAAACTCTGTAAAATTCTAACATTTTGGCTTTGGGTTTTTTCCCCTGAAATTGTAATTCTGAATAAATTTGATTCAAAAGACATTTCAATAAGATACTTTTAAGCATTTCTTAGCCCTCTGAATCAAAATGAGTAAACTGTCCTGCTAAACTTCATTTAAAATCAGGTTTAATATTAAGCTATATTTTGAGTATCACACTGCTAAGAGAAATATCTCTTCTGATGATTCTGATATTCTTACTTTTCATCTTTGCTAACACATACAGAGTTGTATTTCTCATTAAATGGTATTGAAGCTGTATTTCTGTCAGCAGGAGCTCTACAGCATGCTCTTGAGAGATACAGAATTTCTGCTGGCCATGTGGAATAAAAGAAAACAACGAAGAAAAATTTGAAAACATACTACAAGTGATTCATAGTTTTTATAAAGCAGATTCCTTATAAGAAAATTCACTCTTAAAATTTTTGATGTTCCAAAATTAAATACTTCATATGAGTTAAAAAATTAAATGTTTTTGAGCTTAACTGACCAGCATATGACGTTTTGATTTTTCTCAAGACATTCTTCCTCCTTTCCAATCTGAATTGGAGAAAGCTGTAGCTTCCTTTGGATAAACAAACAAGAAAAAATAATAAAAAGGTCTCTTTGTGATATTCAATTCCTAGCTAGTTACCTTGGTAGCATTTTATATCCATTATGTGTTAACTAGCACAGGCTGGTACAGGAGTGTATGTGAGTGTATAACAATCTAGCTCTATTAATAAGCACATAAATTTAAGTAGGAATGCCAAGAAGCAATCTTCATTTCTACAACAGGCTACTACATTATGGAAACGTGTTTTTAGCTGTTGTGCCTGTCTAGACTGCTATCAGCAGCTTGTATTTGTTATGAAAGTCTGCAGCTGGTCCATGCAAAGTTTGCTGTTTTGCAGCCCATCTGCTCAGAAGAGATCTGTAACACTGCCCAGTTTGGAGTAACACTCCCTTATCATTGTAGCTGCAGTTCCTAAATAGAAATCTGAAATAATGATGGTTGCTTTCAACTTTAGATCCCAGTATGTTTTCTCCTGTCTGGGCAGATGGCTAACTGGCAGGTGAAACCAGAGGTAACTGAGAATCAAGCAAAGCAGGCCGGGGAGTAGCATCGTTTCATTTCTGTGGCTTGTTTGATCCCTTTAGTCTCACCAAAACTGTGATGCTGAATGTTCTTAGGAGATGAGAAGGTGGCAATGAAGAAAAGTAAAGTGTGAACAAATGGATGTGTTAAAATCAGGAGACAAAAAAAGAAGTCAGTGCTTGGAACTACAGGCACAATATACAGCTAACATGCTGATTCCTGAGCAAGACCTGAACTTGATCTCAACTTCAGATAAAATTGCAGTAAGCAAGCTCAGTACACTTTCTAGCAGTAGTCATTAGCTGTCTCATTAAAGTTCAAGAAAACCCATATATAAACTGTCTTTAATTTTTACTGATAGTAGAATTATTTTCCATTTTCTACCCACCATTTGATATTGTGAAGGGAAATGTTGGACAAAATGAGTTGTAGCTCATTTTGATTAAGCCTTTTCTGATATAAAAATGCAGCCACTTTCTGAGTGATCCAGCTAAGCAAACTGATTTATGTTGTTATAGATTTAGCTTGTTGTTTTGGAATCTGAACTTACCCTTTTTGATATCAACCATTACCAATTTAAAAATGCAGCATGAACAATCAATTTATATAATTATTGTCAGTAATATTAAAAAAATGGTTCTTTATAGGTGCAGATTCATGCAGCTCTGCAGTGGACCACCTGCTCTAACTCAAAGTCCTGCTAGCCTGAGATAGTGAAGTGCTGATAGAGCCAACAGCGCTGGTGCACTATTGATCAGGAAGAATGGTTAGTGCACCCTAGCAGTGTATGCCAGCTCCTTGCACAGATCATTATTGGCTACTTTGTGTGCCACTGTGGCTTTTTCTTTGGTTTTCTCTCTTGCATGCTTAGCCGTAACTGCTGGCAGCTGCTTCTGATTTCTTATTCCTGTTATAATTTGATTTCTGCTATAAATCTCTCTTGCTTCTGATCACATCTCTACACAGATTCTTATCCTGGGAAAACTCTTAAACTTCTCTGTCTCATGACTGTGACTCCATGTCTCCACCTCTGCCTTTTGCCTTATAACCATCAGGACCAGTCATACAGGTTTCTAGAATGATGAACCTGATAAAAACTGGTTATGGTGCACAATTTCCAATCAGAAGAAGAAACCAGATTAAAAAAATACAAAAACAAAAACAACCAAAACCAGAAACAAATGAAAAACCCAAACCAAAACCACAAACAAAAAAACACACCACCAAGAGATTTCAATGCCAGAAATATACTAGCAATTGAATTATTTAATGCTTGTAAACTCAGAATTCCTGATATTTTAAAATGGAAAAAAAAAATGCCCTCATGAAATATTACTATGTAGTGGTTGATATAGAACTTTAAGTAAGGTATCATTAGGCCCTTTCTTAGATTAATCCAGTTTGCATGGAAAATATGTATATTATTCTCTTAAGGATTCTATTTATAGAACAGATGGTCTATCTACACAGCACAGAACTTGACCTGGGTAAACTCTGCTCTCACACATGGTTTTTCTGGGGCCTTGTTGGTGTAACCATCAGGGGTTTTTTTGCATGTTTAGGTTTTCAAAGTGTCTGAGAAAAAGTAATGGATGAATTGCGACCCACAAGAATATTTCTTCTATGGCATGATGCATAGAAAATATGTGTTTTATTCCCTAAAGCAAGATAGGAGGTTATGCGAAAATATATGAAAATATGTGTACAGTGTGAGTAGCATTTAACGGTGTTGGAAAATCAATGCATCGAGCGTGTCTAAGAGCAGAAACACATGGAATAGTTCCTTAGAAAAGAAAAAGAGTGGTAGTCAGCAAACCATACTAAAATCAGAACAGGGAACACAGCTGGCCTTCTTTCTGCTTTGAGTTAGATACATTGCAGACAACAGGAAAAAAAGACACACCCTGCTCTCTTCTAGCTGAGGAATTACTGCTTTTTCTGGCTTTTGCTACTCTGTAGAAAAGAAATAGAGGAAGGGAAGGCATCTCAAAGACTTTCCTGTGATTTGCATGCCCTACACAGGCAGTATCTGACCTTTAATTTGGCTAGATGTGCATTGATTAGGACTGAATCTCATTAAGACACAACCTACTGGGGGTGGTGCAAGAGAAAATATAATATTGATTAAAAAATATAAAATAATCCTCCTCTCTCTCTCACCCTCCTGACTGCCTAAGTTCATAATTAGCCTTCCCATCTAGCTTTCCTCCTACATGTTATGTAGCTGTCAGTCTGACAGGAAGAAAGATCATAAGAATGCAATTAGAAATTTCAAATTAGCAGTCAAGCACAGTTATGGGATGGACGAACCTGCATCATGCCCACTATGTAGTTTGACTGAAGTGTGATCGCAGCAATGTGAGTTAAAGATTTCAACATAAAAATATAACTGCTATAATGCTTATGCTACAGTTTAGGAATTGCATCACATTTTTCTTTTGTAGAATGGCCATGAGAAGAAGTTGATATGCATCAGCACAGATAAGGTTGTTTTTGCCCTGAAATGTAAGATTGAAAGGGTTATTTCTGTTCACTGTGGGAATACCTTACAGAGAAAGCATTAAAAGGCAAACTTGGCCAGAACTGTCTCTGTGTTAGAGCTGTAGAAAGAACCTGAACCAGAAAGGATAGTATTTTCCTTTCCCTTATTTTCCCTGATCTTTTAGAAAGGTATAGTACCATGATAAAGGTTCAGACAGTAATGAGACAATACCAGGATCTTCTCAAGCCCAGTCTAGGCTTTTTATAAAGTGACTGCAGCACCAACAGTGTTTAAACGAGTTTGGATTAGCTTTGCTCAAGTTTTATTTCAGACTAGCAGCATCTGTTTTGGGATTTACAAGATTTTCAAGTTCCAATATAATGATTATCATTGTGTTCATTCTGGTTCTAACTTAATTGTTGGCAAATTTTTTGGGAGGGCTCTTTATAGAAAAAGAAAAAAAAAAAACAAAAACAAACAAACAAACAAAAAAAATTTGGTGTATTAGCAAAGTAATTTTCTTTCAGATAGAAGAACATATTTGATCTGGCCTATTAAAAACATCACCGGTTTACTGTTTGGGTTCTTAAAAATAGCCACGGAGAAACGAGCACAGAAAGCCACTGCAAGCAACTTCAGCTGGCGTGTAGCACCACCGAGTTCACTGAAGTATGCTCTCCTGCTCTCTGCCAAGGTCTGGGTAAAGCTCAATGTCCAACATGTTTTATTTCAATTGACCATTTAATAAATTGCTCTTTTTCCATGTTCATAACCCAGAGTTTCAAAGGAGTTGTTCAGTGTTATGTGGTCTTCCTAAAAGGTTTTAATCAAAGCCAACAGCTCACCCTGTTTCATTCGGTAAAAGAGAAAGAGCAATCCACCTTTGAGGAAAAGGTACCGCAGACAAATCAGAAACTAAAATGATGGAGTCTAGGAGAGGAAATATGAGTTTCAGAGCTTCCATTGGGGCTTACATGTTGCTTAGCCCTGTGAAAGCAGAAGAAAATCTTCTTCACAAAGAACTTTCAGACATGTAGATTTTTCTTCCCATCCTCAATATTTATACTGTGGGGACCCCTGGTACCAGGAATATTTAAACTCAAATAAAACTTTAGTAGAGAAAAGAAATCATGAAAAATCAAGACTTGCAATTAGTTGATTAATACAGTGTGATACATAGATTGAGAAGGGGTAATAAATTTAAATATCTTTAGAGGAAGACAATGAATATTAAATGTATTACTTTGAGTTTCATTTCACTTGCTTTACCCATATCTTACTGAAATTCTGTTCATATCTTTGGAGTTATTACTCTGTTTTAAGTTTGTTTTCAAAAATACTTGAACTGATCTATGGCATTGTTTTAATTTAAATCAAAATAGGCATTTCCTCTTTTACAATTTCCCCCATCACTGCAGTTCATGAGTACTTTTATGTCTTCTGTGTTGCATTTTAAGAGAAGAGCCTTCTTCCTAGGGTTGTTACTCCTATCTCATACTGCAGACCATTTCTATGTAACTTTCTTCATAGAAATTAGCAAAGAATAAAGAAAAAAAACAACCTTGTAATTTCTTTTCCTCCTACTCTCATTTAGATCTAGAAAAACTGGAACACCAACTTTGGAAGGTATGAACAAAGCACAGTACACAACATTACACAAGTACTTTTTGGGAAAGTCCAATACAAAAATATGCACCTGTAAGATCTGAGAAAAAAAAATGTAGGTGAATGTATTGTTAGTGCTGAAGAGCTAATTAACAAAATAATTATTTGGTTTCTGTGCAAAGAATGGCACAAAAACAATGGAAAAAAAGACAGCTTCTCTATGTCGTGGTTTTGCGTTGAGAATGAAAGTTAAAAAGTAGGAATTCCATTTCTCTCAAGGAGAATAAGCATTAAATTTAGTAAGCAGAAACATTACCCTAAGGGGAGACTGAAACTCCAAAATGAGTTACAAATCAAACACAAACCAATGTCTTATGCTAGATTTTCATTTAAGCAGAAGCTGAAAAAAAAAGAACCCCAGCATCAAAGAAAGGGGAAAAATGCTGATCTTAACACACATATTTAATTGTTTTTATCATTATATTCACAGTTTGCAGGACCTGTCAGAACAGGAAAGTCATCACTCCTTTGTCTCTTTTTTGTTTGTTTGTTTTCATGAGGTGTTTAAGAGTTTTACAGAGAGTTCATATTTATTGTAGCAGTAATTTTGAATCAAAAATGTTTCCATATTCAGAAATTCTGATGGGCTTGAACCCATGGTCACCTTTTACCAGAAAGGGTATAATACACAACATAAGATTTTGCCAGCTAAATTATTTCAATAAAATATGTGTACTAGACAAATAATTTTATCTCTGGTTCAGCCTACCGTTCTAAATACAGACATATATATGTTTATCCATAGATATATACAAATAAAAATGCAAATTTGGTATTTCCAGCACTATCCTGGGTTTACCTAGGACACCTCCTCACAGACTTAATCACCATCTCTAGTAATTTTTCAGCCTTTCTCACCATCTCTAGTAATTTTTCAGCTTTTCAACCCTTTTGATTTAAAATTGTTTAGGTGTCAGCATCCTTCATGGCTGATGTAGATCTCCACTGTCTAAAACAGCAATAGCAGCAGCTCCTACTTTTGCAGAACTGGTGTCCTGCATCTCTATGGTTCCCTGGATGTACCCTCTTTTTCTGACCAACAGTATTTTCTGACTGCATTTCAGTATTTTCCCCTTTGATGCTCCACCTTATTATCAGGAGTACCAACAACCAGAGAATACAGTGAACAGGGTTGTCAGGGTGGGACCAGAAGAGAAGGTCTGATGCCTAGAGATTGTGTGTGGCACTGCCATGACTGGTGAGACGCCAGTGGTAACACAGCAGGGACAAATTTGCCAGGCAAGTTTTAATGAGAGCTGCTGACAATCTCCAATGCCTGGTGCAATTCCCTGAGTCTGGGACATTAGGCACCTTCCCTGTGGGAGAGACACTGGTTGAAGTCACCAGTTGAAAGAGCTGTAGGAAGAGGTGAGCAAACTGCACACCATCAAGAAGGAATGGGCCTGGAACCGATGGAACCTTTGGCAGAACCTGAACCCCATATTGTGTGGAAGGAGCAGCAGGTAGAAGCTTCCCCTGAACAAGTAGAGGGTATAGGATGCCAGGAAGCAGAGACTCAGAAGCTTGAAAGTCTGGTGACAAGGAAGAGCTTGCCCCATTTTGCAGCTGGGCATTAACAGAGTAGAATTAAAGCCCTGAAAAAAAAGACAAGGAAAAATAAGTTTTTTCACAGCACAATGGGGAGATGTCTGAGCTTTGACCAGGATCTGGTTCAGATATTTTGAAATATTGTCTTCCAACATAAATTGTTCTATTTTTTCTATTGATTCTAATCAATGATTCTATGACACCAGTATCTTTGAAATTTTCAAACTGCAGTCACAGATCAATATCCAGGACAATTTGAAGGAAGTGTATCCTATAAGCTGGATTTGACGGACTGTGGCAGTGTCAATACTCCTGAAAACTCCGGACTTGGTGTTTTCACACTGCATTGCCCACTTTTCTTCCAGCAGTGATCACATGACTTCATCCACAGAGCTAAACATTCCAATCTCATTTTCTGACATTGCAGGACACATCTCACCACTCCAACAACTATATTATACCCTACTCCCATTTCATTTTTAAGAACTATAAACTTTTTCTGTCATTATAATACTGTGAGGTTGGACCAATAAAAATGTTGTTTCTATTTTTTATTATAAATGCTTTTTTATAACACTAATGGTTCCTTGCAAACAGTGCTCTGAATCTTTTTTCATTACGTGCCTTAAAACTAGTTTAATTATTGGAATTATCTGTACATCTTAAATATCATGGCCTCCATCACTGACGTTCATTCAGATTTCATGAGGAACATCTAATAAGAAGAAAACAATTCACCTTTTGTTTCACCTGTAGAATAGTCTAATTCTGGAATATTTTAAAGCAATCTCAGTACATTAAAGAGTAACCATGTCCCCATAATCCCCATAATAAAAAAAGGGTTTTGTTTATTGCCATAACCCAGATTCCTTGAGAATTCCTCCATAGGAGGTATAGTAGCTTCTGTCTTTTCCCATCTGAAGTTGTACATCACATATCCCCAGAGAACCTCTTTGTATTACCAGAAAATGAGAAGGAAAATAAATACATCTGGTTTATAGGATCTGGGGCTTGCCAGTTGGCCTATGAATCATCTGTTCTGGGAATGGTATCAATCCATCTTGTTTGATACTCTAACAGTTTATACATGTTCAAATCCACTCTTTAGAGAATTTAACCCTCATTTAATATGACAAGAATTCAGTATATATGTGAAAACAATCAACTACTTAAAAGAACTAAAATTTTTATTTTGACTTCATTATTCCTGTTTAGTTTATTTATCTATTTGCCATTATCAAATATTTTGTAACTATCAGAATATGCATTCAGAATGCTATGAACACCTTTTCTGTTTTTAGGAAAACTACATACAAATGAGCAACAAATGGAAATGAACAAGAACGTTGCAATGATTGATTTTTTTTTGATCTTCTCTTAAAGTGATACATTTACACAAAACATTTTTATTTATCATAAGCTGTATTTTAAAAGAGAACACTATTCATCTGTAGAATTTCAATCAACTGAAGTTGTAAAATTTTAAGGTTTAAACTTTATAGCTAACTTTTTACTGAAAATCAAAATATTTGCGGATAACTTTTGCCTGAAATAAACACTTCATATACTTTCAATAAATACATATCCCTTTTACTGAAATCAGATCATTTGTATTGTAAACAACATATTTGCAAGGAAATGAAGATTTTTATTTAAAGCAGAATATTTTTAGTAATTCCAATAGCTTTCATCCAGTCCCAATTATTTTTCAAAACCAATCCACTCCAATTTATATCAAGATTCTTATCACGTTATTAATTTCCCAGTCTGATACAGTAAACTATACTAGTAGAGATCATATGTAGAAGTAAATAATTTCACATCAAAACCACTGAAAGTTAATTTAAATTTAAAGAAATCCTTTTAGCAAAATATTTAAGTTTAAAAAGTCAGCTGAAGTTTTATATGTCTTAGAATAACATTATTTCCAGAAGACCTTAAGTCATTTTAATGAACCCATATTTACTGGTTGTAAATAGTCATATTTATAATGCTCAAAAACATACACTGAAGAGCAGAATGGGAAAGAATAATCCTTTTTAAGGACAAAAAAACCCCAAAACAAACAAAAGAAAAAGAGATTATCTAGTGTTTGTTCCCTTTTCATTGTAGAAGTGTTAGATGTCTTGGAATTGGCCAATAAAATAAACTGGTAATAAGTATCATTCAGCTCACACTCAGGCAGAGGAAGGAGTTTCCAAGCAGCTAGTATTGGTTACTGCTGGCAGTAGTCTGAGAGTGCTTCTTCCTAAATCACAGACTAATGATACAAGATAATTCAGGTCCAGAGAGTCTTCTGAAGGTCTCCAGTCTGGCTGGAGTCTGGCTTCTTGCTCAGTACAGGGTCTCCCATGAGATCTGGTGAGGTTTTTCTGGGCTTTGTTTTGAAATACCTGCAAGAACAAATACTCCACCACTTGTCTGGTCAACCTGGGCTGCTGCTCAGCTTCCCTCGTGGGGAAAGATTCTCCTTATAGGCTCAATGTGCCTCTCACACTTCTGTTCATGTCCATTGTCTCTTATCCTCCTGGTCTGCACAGCTGAGAGGAGCCCAGCTTCATCTCTTTGATGATCAGTGATGTTTTCTTAGGCACTATTGTCTATCCTGAGGAATCACTGCTCCAGACTGAAAAATTCTGGTTTCTCCAAGCCCCTCCTCATAGGGCAAGTGTTCCAGACCTCTAATTTTGGCTTGATTCTCTGCTCCCACTCTCCTAGCTAAGCTGCAAGAATTTCACCCACTTTCCATATTGCACAGATTCAGATGCAAAGCCGGAACACTGAATATGTGGCTTCTACAAGCAGTAGCTTTAAACCAGCCAAAGTTATATAAAGAGTTTTCTGGGCGAGAGATGAGGAAGATTTAGAAAAAAAAATACTTTATTTAATGCCTGTAGGATTTAGATAAATAAAAGCAGTGCTCGTACAGGATTTCTGATTGACATACAGACTGACATTGGACCATACAAGGATAATTCATTGTTAACATATTTTAAAATCTCCGTGCTTGTTTTTACATTGCTGAAATATTTGTCTTTTCTCAGCTTTAATATGATCCCCCGTTCTTCCTTCCTCTTTCTGACCTCCTCCTCAATTGTTTTTAATGTGTTTCCCTATTTCACTTTGCACAATGGCACAACAGGATCCTTCTGTCTCCCCTTCCTGCTGAAAATCCCATATCTACTCTGACATTTATTAATCTTTAGATTTTTTTGACATTTCTGCTCCAGCCAGTCTTACATTATGTTCTCTGCAACACCTCTTTTGTAGCTATATTTGTCACAGCTGGTATAAAATTTTGCTTTTATTTTATTCCAGTGATGTTTTAATATATGTTTATTTTGTTCTGTTGTATTTAGCTGAAGATCAGGAAGGTAATATAAAATCAATCTCTACTCCTTTGCACACCTCTGTAAGATTATTACTAGCATCACTATTGCTAAACTAAGGAACTGCTATTGTGTGACTTCCTTCCTGTGTTTTAAATTTTATAGATGTGTATTTTACATTCAAGTATTGCAATCTATGACTTCGATGATTTTATCCCTAAAATTATCTGTCTTTAGTCTGAAAATTAATAGTTTTCCTATTTTTATCCTGCAAACAGTAAAAGTAGTTGATTGCTGTAGGCTCCTTACCTACTCTATTCAGTTCTGTTCTATTCTGTTCTGTTCTATCCTGTCCTATCCTATCCTATCCTATCCTATCCTATCCTATCCTATCCTATCCTAGTCTATTTCTATTTCTATTTCTATTTCTATTTCTATTTCTATTTCTATTTCTATTTCTATTTCTATTTCTATTTCTATTTCTATTTCTATTTCTATTTCTATTTCTATTTCTATTCACACCTTTTATCTGCCTTCATCAAACTGTGAAAATAAAAATATATTCATATTTCTGATCAGTTATCTGCTGGTCATAACTGTCTTTCCAAGCTATTCTTGTATTTTTCTCTTGCAGCTCTGGATTTAAAATTTATATGTTAATAGTAGGCTGTCAGTGTGATTACATTCCTGAAGCACATTACATACCTACTTTATATATGAAAACAGAACTCCTAAAAATCAGTAGTGGTACTAAAGTGATATTTATGTTACAGGGATATCTCAAAGTGGAACAGATTAGACAATTCCTTAATATCTTCAAATATTTAAATTATTTTTACATTAGTTTGTTTTTCTTAACCAGTTCATCAAGTGATGATTCAAATATAACTTTCCATTATGACATTTCCCTATATAGATATTGTAATTACAGTGATGATGAAGAATATTTTAAACATCTTTGGCTACATTGAAGACATTATTCTTTGCAATTATCATCTACGTCTTGATCGTGCAAATGCTTCAGCATGGCAGAAGCTCACCCTGAGTAGTCTGATTTTTATTCACACGAGCTGTTTATGTGAGTGAGATTTCCAGTTTTCAGAGCCAGAAAGCAATTCTGCTACCACCTGACCTCTTGCTTTATACAGGCTGAAGAACTTATCTTGTCCAAAGACATTTGTATCAAGTAGATGCTTTTGCTACAGGTGAGGAGGCTTAGAATGGTAGGCACTGATGCAGTTCACAAGCCTGCACAGCATCTATTACAAAGTAAAATTCTCCAGAATAGCTGCAGTGAGGACACTAGATAGTTATCATAGTCAGCTTTATACTAGCAGCAATAGCTGCTGCTAGTGAAATATGCTGCTTGCTTCTGAAGACAGTTTTGAGCTACTTATGTGAGGCAGACACTGACAAAACACAGAAAAAATGTGCTTTGTTTTAGTTGTATCAGATAAGTTTCAGTTTCCAGCCATTAATTTTTCTTAGTTTTTTTGGTTCTGTTAGTTGAGGTTGGGGGTTTTTTTTGTTTGTTTTGGTTTTCGGGGTTTTTTGTTTGTTTGTTTGGTTAGTTGGTTGAATTTTTGGGGTTTTGTTTGTTTGTTTGTTTTTAAATATTTTTTGTTATTTTTTTTTGGTTGGTAGAAAGTCCTTCTCTTCTAGCACCATTTTGTGACATTTAGCATACCCAGATTTGTTTGAATGGAAATTAAATTTCTCAGTGTACTTCTTGCTGTCATTTCTACTTTAAAAATATTTTTAAATTAGACTGATGCTGTCATTAATTGCAGAATTAATTCACTGATATTGCAGGATGGCCTTTCCTTATATACTGGAGATCAAGAGGGAATCTTGGGATTATTTTCAGATATGGAATAAGGCTGAAATTGAGACAAGATTTTCTAGAGTTGAAAGTTCAGTGAATTCAGTAAACCACAGTGATATTTTATTTTCTTTCTAGTTCTTTACATAGTCACAAAAAAGGCACTTTATATTTTCAGGACAACAGGAAGGTCACTAATTTCTGATCAACTATTTCCAAGTTTAAGTAACCTGAGAAATAAAACTAAAATGTAACACATATTGAATTCCTTTCAGCATGCTTTTTTACTGCTAAAGCTCATAGAACTTTATGTCTCTTTTCAGAAACAGCTGCATTTCTCTATGAATAAAACTATTTTAATAAACAACTCAATTCAAGAAAGAGTTGAGTATCTTTCATGTAAGTCAAGAAAGATATCAGTTATTAAGATGTGACTATACTGTCAACGGCCATCACAGACAGATAGTTCTCTGTAACAAAATTTACAATAACCCAGAATTTCTAATTCATCACAATTCCTAAAAGCTTTTTTAAACCGTGAAAAAGTAGGAATGTAAAATTTGTGCTCATAGGTGTGCCAAACGCATGTAGTTCTGTCAGAACATTTTACAGGTGCTTATGTATGGTTGTACAACATATGTCAAAAGGACTGGTATGTAGAAAATGCCTTTGTTTCACTTGCATTTCCTTGTTGAAAATCCATAATAAATGTCAGTAGTGCCACAGCCTACAGTCACACAGCTTTAATATTCTAGATTATGACCATGAAGACATACTCATGAGGAAAATAAAAGGAAGAAAAAAAATAGAAGCTCACATTTAAAATTTCTTCATTGCCAGCTAAAATTTTAGAAATAAAAAGCTGTCTTCTGTAAAATGTCATTAAAGAGTACAGAGATAGAGTGTAATCTGGAAAGAGAAAAATACAATAAAGTTTGACTTCACCAGAATGAGAAGGAACAATTTAATAAGGCTTCTATCACACTTGCTCAGAGGTTTTCTCCCTCTTTTGTTTTCAGTTCCATTCACGAAAACCTATAACTGAAAATATATAATGAAGGTTAACATTGACATAATCCATGACAGCAACGTAATTTTGATTAATGAAGGGAATTGTGCTCATTGGGGAACGAGAGAAAATTGAGAAAACTCACCAAGTTTAACTGGAAATATTTTTACTACAGGGTAAGGATTCCCAAATTACTTGCATTTGGTTACGAACATCTACTTTCCTTTGTAATAGACATCCTTGATCTAGAAGAAGTATAATAATCACTGGTAATTTTAAACAGTCCTATATCTCCATCCCTGGAAGTGTTCAAGGCCAGTCAGAATAGGGTTTTGTGTATCCTGGGCTAGTGGAAAGTTTCCTGCCCATTGCAGGGGGGTTGAAGCTATGTGTTCCTCAAAACCTCTTCCAAACAAAACAATTTTGTGATTATATGGCTCTTTCAGAGTTTATCTGGAATTTTTACCTCTTCTGTATTTCCTTACTCTCCTTCACTTTTGAGTAGAGTTTTTTGAATAGAGAATTCAAGTTGCATCAAACTGTTTGGCTTTTCCTAAATACATTTTAATTTTTCAGGTTGGTTTTATTTTGACAACCTGGATGAAAATCTGATTTTTCTCTGATTCCAAATCTGAACTAAATATTCAAAAGTTTTTCTTCTCAGTGCAGCATAAAACCCCTCAAGTGATAGTGTACTCCAAGCCCCAAATATATCCAAGTGATCCTGGCTGCATCTGATCTTTTTAGGGTTTATCATGGGGAGTTAACAGATAAGACTTTATATATTACTTATATAGAAACTGATTATAATGTGTAAGTGACAATTATGATCTTGAAATATACATATATATCTACGTGGAAGTTGAAATAGATGACCTCCTGAGGTCCTTCTCCACCTTCCTATGATCTTAATATTTATAATATTTATTTATTTATTTTAATATAAGATCATGCAGAGATATTGTGTCACATTGCTAAGATTTGTTTACACTGAATGCTTTTTTAAAACTTATTTTTAGAAATACCCAGAACCTTATGGGACTGCACCTTCTACTTCAAAATAATACCAATAAAATTCCTTCAAAACATATCACCTTCTTTGATGACATTTTTCTCTCCTTTGTTAAGGAGAAGAGTAACATGATCTGAGATCTGTGCAGTGAAAGAAGAAATTGTCTTTGTTATAGCAGTCTTTTTTGTTGAACTAGGATTCCCATCAGTTTACACTGGTGTGTTTATTGTTTCACTGTTAATTCTGAAGTGTTATACTTCATATAAAACACAAAAGGGATGGAGGAAAATTGTGGTCTGCAGAGGGATTTATTTTCTTTAATTTTTTTGATGGGATAGCTTTTTGGTTCTTCCATTCAATAAGAGTAGAAGAATTTTTAAGTCCATTCATTAATATTATCAAAGCACTTAAAAAAAGTAGGCAGCATCATATTTTTTCTATTTGTGATTCAGTCATTGGTATTTATCATCGATGACCTAAGACAGAATTTGGTGCTGTTTACTGTCTATACACTTTTCTCTCATCCTAATTCTTTCCCTCCAGTAAACACATCCAATATAGTCACTGTATTTTCAAAGCCATCAGGAGGAAGTGATGGCAAGAAAAGCCAAATCATGTTCTCATTGTGAATTTTTCAAATATCGTTAAAGCAGCAGTGATAGATACTGTGAAATCCAGATGTGGTGAAGCCTAGTATTACCTCCTCCTCTCCATCAAGCTCAAATGCTACTTCCTTGAGCTCCAGCTCAAGGAAAAGTTCATTTATATTGTCCCTGAGTGGATGGGTTAGGCTCTAAAGAGCTTGTGGTGTAGGTGTTGTAACTTCTAGTTCTTTGTACAGCTGCAATTCTGTTTAGTAGTGATTCTGATTTTCCTGGAACCTGGAAAATCCAGTGTGTTGTCTTTGCAACAACTAGTCTAACAAAGGGCCTGGTTGACTGCTACTGGATCTATCAGCACTGGTGCCATGTGATACCAGAGCCAAGGTCTTATCAGAAATGGATCCTCTCCCCTCAATCAAAAAAAAAAGGGAGGTTGTCTATGCAATCAAAATGCACTTCTTGTAGGAGCTGAGATCCTCAGAACAGGTTACCCTGTAAATCCCAATGAATTTAAACAAAACGGTTGGACCTTATTTCTTCAGACTGGCAGCACAAAGGCAAGGTTTGGAAGTTTCAGAAACATAGTTTTCTATATAAATAAAAAGATACTAAAATATTTACAAACATGACACAATCAGCAAATTTTCATTAATATGCAGAACACCTCAGCATCAAATGTATCAGCATTGTTATCTAAAAGCTTATACGATTCTTCTACTTACAGATTACTGATAAGAACAGTTCCAGTTTCCAATTAAATCAATCACAAATTTTCTTCTAGCTTCAGTAGGATATGGATCATATCCACAGTGCACCATATCATGAAACTTTTATTATTCCATACCCTTTCTTAAGTTCAAATATGTGATTTACAAAAGTGCAAGCTGCAGCAAAGTCTCCATCTTTGTCTCTCTAAAAGTGTCAACAAGTACTTTTAGATACCCAGCTGCTCTAAGCTGAGTAAAATCCAGCTCTCCGTTTCATATGATAAAAAACACCGACACTCATGTTCAGGTCTCCTCAATATGAAACAAAAGTAAATTACAAGTAGCTCTGTAACTGCTGAGGTATCATTCAATTCTTAGTTGCAACAAACATAAGTGAATCTGTGAAGTAGAGAAAAAAAATTTTAAAAATATAGCTCTTTTCTGAGAATGCAGAGAAAATACAACTACAAAATACATCAAAGATAAATGTTTATAAGGGCAAGGAACACTATTAGAGGCTAAAAGTCTTCCTGAGCTTCTAAAATGAACAGTTGGCTGCACTGCAGCTGTGCATACAGAACAAACAGATCCGCGTTTTAGTTTATAAGATATCTGTATCACTATCAGACACTATAATTAAGATATTAAAACTAAATTAATTCTTAAAAATGAGGACAAAGAAACAGTGTTACTTTGTGTCTTTTGTGAACTTACTTTCCCAGTACCTTGTGATTACATAAAAATGTATAAAGTTATTACTGATGTACTCTAGAATCAAGAGATAGCCAAGATAACATATTTATAGAATTTCCATGGTTATGGTAAAAATGTAGGAATTGTTTACATGTAAATTAAGTCTATGTCATCAATTAGAAAAAGCTTTGCCAGTGTTGTTAGTTTTGCTCTCAAATACGGTTGGCTGAAAAATCCTTGGTGAAACAGCTTTGTTTCAAAAATCAGGTCTGTTAAAAATGAATCTAACTAATTTTGACTTTACAGAAGTTTGCTGTGACGAAAGTTAAAAAGAATCATTTCAGCTTTTCTTTTTTGTCATTAAAGTACTGTAAGGACTTGCACAGTTGTTTGTCTCAAACACTGTTTAGGCCACAGAAGGACTTTGCCATGAGAGAGGCACAGAACGGAGAGACAGGATAGTGTTAGCTCCAGGCCGAGCACAGGTGAGGTCTGGCTGGCACGTCCTGGTAAACACATCCAGACAAAAAATCCCACTGGCAAACTGTGCAGGGAAGCAACTGCTCATACACATGTCAGAGTCAAAGAAAGATCATCCCAAGTTATGGTACAGAAGGAATGCGACCACCAACCTAACACAGAACCACCTGCCCCCCCACCCCAATATACCTATGCAGGTAAGCCCCCCCACCAGAGATATGATAAACCTGGGACTATTGTCTGGGTGATACCTCAGACCCTGGGGGAGAAGAATGTATTGCCGATAATGGGCACAAAGAATGCACAATTAAAGAGCCACAAGGAAAGGTTACTCAGCAACTGTGCTGAAATCAGCTTTGTCTGCTAAAATATGTAAATAGTGAAAAACTTTGGATGGCCTCAGGACTCCCACCACTGAGAAGCCCAGGGTGAAGAAAGGTCCAACAGGACCCTGCTGGACATATGGACTGCGGCTATCTTCTGTTTGATCTCTTTCTTTCTCAGCTCCATCTTTTACATTTCTTTCTCTTTCTCTGCTTCAGATTCGTTGTCAAATAAAATCTGTATTATTGACTTTGGCATATCATTTCATTTGCACCATAATTCCTGCAGAAGCATCTCACTATTCACATTTTAACAAATACAGACCAACTTTGGTATGTTAACAATTACATTTAATTTTTATTGCTTCGTTGCATTTCAGCCTTTACAAGGTTTGACTTTTAATTTAATTATTTGTTTCCTAAAAACACTCATAAATATGAAAAAAAATCCCCACCGTTGTGATGACTCATTAATAAAATGCCTTGAAAAATTAATTTAAAAACCTAACTGTCTCAGAAGAGTATTTTTGTAATTTTACTGATAATATTTTGTTTTCTTGGTTGAGAATGTTGTTTCAAACCCCATTTTTAGTAAAGCATATTCTAAAAGATTAAGCTATAATATTTTCTATTAAAGTTAAATGAAAAATAAAATGTATTGAAGTTATGATTATTTAAAGTAACTTTATTCTTTTCCAGGCATTTTTTATGATTAATCGTTTTAGGTTTGTACTTGAGTAGTTTCTTTAGTCCTCAGTATTTTTAGAGGGTAAGCACTTTTTAAAATCCAGTTCAATACAGGTTATAATTTTATAGGGACCATCACCTCAAAGGATAAATTACAGTGCAGTAAGATTAAGGATGCAAAGCTCTCCTCCCAGAGGCACTACAATATAAAGTGCTATGGTAGAAGGAGGCAAATGACCAAAAAAAAAAAAAAAAAAAAAAAAAACCAAGTTTGTTTTGCAGATGATGAAGTCATGGCAGTGGAAAAAAGAGAGAAGCATGCCTGGGGTGTTTAATATGCAAAGTGCTGCAAGTCTGCCCTCTGAGGATGGCAGTGTTTACTCTGCACAGAAATGAGAGGATCAGTTCTAGTGGATACAATGGAAATCCTTTCCTTCCCTACCACAGTCTCCTGCTGAGGTCAAAAGGAGAACAGTCTGGTCAAAAGCTAAGCTCAGTATCAGTTCATTCCTACTCTTAGTATGTATGTTTGTACTTTCTAATAATTCAAATTTCTGTTTAAAAAGAGTATATGATAAAATGTGTCATACTACCCATTTCCTTAAAATTATTTGTTTATAGTCATCTCAAGGTTGTGAAAATTCCTGTGTTTTTGGATAAAAGTTATAGCTTCTCTTCCCTGTATATACCAACCATCTTGCAATATTCTGGTCAATAGAGTTATTGCAATTTACATTAATGAGTATTTATATCTAAAAAAATCTTTTAACAAGGACTTCACACAAGTAAGGTGGGTATTCACCTCACCTAACCACCCACATCCAATTCTATTCATTTATATAGTTGCAGGTAAGCCTAGGCTCCCTTCCTTATGAAAAGAAGAAACCCAGTGACTTTTAGAACATAATCCACCTAATTTTATCTTCAATAAATGCCCTAAAGTGAGACGGATGATGATCAATAAATATATCAAAGACAAGTATAGGGAAACTACCCTAGATGAAGATATCCACAATGGACATGTCTTCTTTGGTTAGATTTCCTTCTTCTGTACATACATAACTATATAACAGAAATATTTTATATTCATATAGCAAGGAATCTGTTGGATATTTGCAAAAAAGGCCAAAATAAAATGCTTATCTTTCTTACAAGTGTTGGACAAAACCAAAGTGCTATATAGAGAAATGAATGCTACTTTCAAAGTAGACCAATGAGTTTTGAGTTCATCTGCTTATCACTGAGCTTTATATTTTGATCTCATGCAATAAAGGGCCAGAACTAAATAACCTTTTAGTTCATGACTTGTCTTGCCCTCAGTTTTGTATTACTTTATCATCACATTTAGCCTTTGCAAGTGTAAGGCACATGGGTTGTGTTGTACTAAAGCTTTGAAAAACAATTGCTTCCTTATAGGGCATTGAGTAAAGAATGTATTTATTTTTTATATCTCTTATTTAAAATAGAGTTCACTCCCATGTTTCAGTGATTGATGAGATGTCCCAGGTGTAACCAAAATCTAATTGTTTTAACTCCAGCTCCCTTTGCTAGAGAAGAGTCTGTTTTGTTCCAGTGCCTATTCCTTAAAAAAGGTCACTTCTGTGGAGAATAAAATTGATATTTCTGCCAACAGACGGTGCAGAAGTAAACAAGTAAACATACTATCCCATTTCTGACTGCAACAGGTTGTGTCCTGTTATAGTTAAAATTAAATTTAAAAGTGTAAAGCCTCAGATATTTGAGAAGAATGAAGTAGGGTGAAATCATATGGCATTCCTAAAAAGAAAATTTAAAATTTTAAAAAAAATCATCTTTCTGAAGTATATATAAAATATCCACCCATATCTTTAGCCATGTGTCTGAGACTTTGTAATTCACCATGATAGATGAACATATCCACGTGATTCAAAGAAGTCTACAAAGGCAGCATTTTCAGTTTTGATCTACTTTATTGTAAGAATGAAACTAACTGATAAAAAGCATCAAAAGGATCATTTTTCAGAAGTGTATAGGAACAGTAAATAATAGATTACAAGAGAGCACATTGTTGCTATTGACTGGCTTTGATTGCCATCTTTGTAAGTTTATGCACCAAGAAAACAACTATTTGATGAATTCTTATAGGAGCATATATAATAATATATAAATCAATTAATGTATATTCAAATATAATTAAAGCTATATCAGCACCTTTTTTCTCCACATTTTGAATCTCATACCATTTCCAAACAGGATACCCTTAAATACACTGTATCTAAAGAGCAATAAAATATTAAAGATTAAACTACTGGTTTAGCCATAACTCTTTAAAAAAAAAAAAAAAAGTTGCATGCCTTAATTATAATCTGGTATGTCAAAAGATGTGTATATTGTTTCCATACAAAGTAATGTAATTTCTCCACAGTCCTATGCACAACTTTTAGCAGTAGATTTAGCAGTAGTGAAGGACATTAACAAGAGTAAGTTTGATTTTTTTTCATTTCATTATTCAGATTTTCTGTATATTCTATGATAAATTTCTTAATTAGTGCCTTTGTCCAACTTCTCTTTCCTATTCCTTAAAGAAAGGCAGATGTAGAAAATTTTGCTGTCAAATTGTTAACAATCTTTTTTTAAATTGTCCTCAGTAGAATTGTGTTGGTTTTCATCAGAAAAGGTCTGCCCATAAAAATAGACAGTTGCACTATAAAACAAAGAAGTATTTATCTTGAGAAAGTAACTTAAAATAATTTTTAATCTGGGGTCCTAAGATCGTATTTCCTTAGTAAAATAGGGACAAGTAAAATTAAATCTGATCTTAATAAATGTATATTATGCCAGAGTAGCTTGGTCCATTGTTCTCATCCTGTGACAGTGTCCTGGTTCCAGCCAGAACAGTGTTAATTTTCTGCAGTAGCCAGGAGAGGGCATGTCCAGGGCCTGGATATTACTCTATACCACCTCATGTCATTGCCAGAGGTGGCAGGAAGGGACTCTCTCTCTCTTTTGAGGAGATGGGGCTCCTTCCAGCTGAGAGAAGATGGCAGATGGAGTCCAGTATTTGTTTATTGTCAAGGGCTTTCAGTGTAAATACTTTCTTTTTTTAATATATATTTTATTACTAATATTGTTGCTGTTACTCTTAGTTTGCTTACCTTATTGCTGTTTCCAGTAAGTTTTCCTTATCCCAAACTGTAATCTTTGTCTTTTGTGGCTCTAGTTGGAGGGGGCAGGAAAGCAAAGTGGCACATGGCTTTTTTATTGGATGTATTATATTGGAGAACACCATTCTTAAACTATGCCAAATAGATAAACAGAGGTGCCATGATAATCCATATCAGATGCTCAAGATTTACAATGAGTCCAAGAGAACATTTTGAAATAGTATGTTTTATTAGCAATGACTGAGTATAAATAAAAGAATATGTTTGAATTCAAAAGGTTGGATAAAAAGACAGAACAGAGGTCATTAGGAAAAAATCACCTGCGAAACAGAAAATATGACAAACAAGCACAGTGGTCTGAGGTTTTAATGAGAGGTCAAAGCCTGGAGATATCAGTCATTTAGGTATTTTTAAAGAATATCTAAAAGAAAGGTCGGTAAAGGCACAGCCTAGTCCAACATACAAAAACCTAAAAAGCATCCTGGTGTGGGAAAAAAAATGAAAAAAGGTTAAACACATTGAATTCTCAAATCCCAGATCCTGAACAAGACCAAACAGAAATTTCAAAGACCTATTAGCATTTCAGAAACACTCTTTTTCAAAGATTTTTTGTAAAATTAGCTTACGTACAAAACAAATAGAAAAAAGCATTTCACATTTATCATTTCATATACTGGTGACACTATGCTACTGAGTGCATACTATTTGTTCTTCTAAATGGAATTAATAATTGTTTAAAGGGGAAGTCTTACTTTAATTAGGAAGTGATTCATATGACCTCATTGCACAAGATGTCTCATGGAACATATTTTTGGAAAAAATAACTTTGTATTTTGCTGCGTACTCAATCAAGAAAATCACATCATATGCTTCACATATATCAGCAAAACTCCCTAATTTATTTATCTATTTTAGGAATACTTCAAGTTTGTTGGCTTTTTCCCCCATAGCCTTGCACCATTCACTTCTGTTGAAATTGTAGATAAACAAGACATTGGGATTTCCTTCTACACATATATGACTTGGAGTCAAAATTCCATTTCCAAGAATTAAAAAAAACTTTTGCGGGTTATTGTACGGTAATAAGAGCATTTCAGCTACTCAATGTTATTTTCCAAATGTCTTTCCTCTCCTACAAATTCCATAGAATATGTGAGGTAATGTGATGTAGCTTACCTTGATAAAAGAGCAACGACACTGAACTTTTAATGGGCAGTACAAATCATTTTTCCATAGAAATGTGCTGTGAAACACATCATGTGTAATAACTACTTACTGTCTGCTAGCTACTTATTTGTCAAAACTTCAGTTCTTAAATGCCCACAATCCATGACCCTTTTAAACTACCTGCAGTAAAATTTAACAAATATAAATAATAAATTTGGCAAGGCTAGGTTTATTTTTTTTAAGAGATCAAGAAGTTAAAAGCCTGGCTCTTTCTTACTTCAATGAAATATGACAAGGTGATTGCAATAAAGGGAAATAAAAGCAACAGACTCCAATCATTAATACCCCTAGGGGCTGTTGCAAGTGATCTTAAAACCATAAGAAACAACTTCTTCTGTTATTGTAAGGTAGATGTGAATGTAGCTCTAGATTTAAAGAGTTTGATTTTTCACTGTGACAAACATGTAGAGGGAAGTGGAATGAAATGCATTCTGGAGGTGGCTAAGCACACCCCAGAGGTTGCCTCCTGTCGGAAGTTATCACTAGATTAAAAAATAAAAAACAACCCTACTTAAAAAGAAAGAATCCAAAAGAGCTTTTGTGTTTGGTACACACAATATGGATTTTTCCATCTTGAATAATAATAATCGAAACTCCTGCCCTGAACCATCCTGATACATGTAGTCCTTTCAGCTAATGAACCTCAGCTTGAAAAAACAAAGCTATGCACACAATAACTGAGTGTTTCTATAAATCAGCTTAGAATCCTATTAACATAGATAAATCTGTCCCTCAGAAGCTCCTGTCCCAGTGAAATTCATTCAACATTTTCAGTGAGCTTCTTGTAACAGGTGTCAGGGTCTGGGATAAATAGTGTCTGATGTTAAATACCTGAATTCATGAACCTAAATTGTAAGTCTTTCTTAAGGGGAACAAAGACAAATATCTTTTCAATTTGAGCTTCAAATATTCAGATATGTAAATTACTTCTGGGGAAAAACAAACAAACAAAATTCTCCTGGAAAAGCTGTATGTGTCCATATTCACTTTTACATTAGTTTATCACTGAGATAAATTGATGTCAGTTTTCATGTTCAAATACAAGCAAAACTTGCAAGTGATTTCAAAAGATTCTTAAATAAATAATTAGTGAAGATTCTCACCATATTGCAATACAAAGTAAAAGTAGAAGTAGAAATAATAGTAAAATCCTGTGCAAAGCAACTTGGTGAATACTGAGAAATGTAAAAAGGGAGGGATCACCAATAAGAGCAATGCAACTACATCTAACTGAAGAATGACACAAGAAAATATTAAAATGGAAAGTCTCTTATAGCCAGTGGGTCTTCAAATACTGAAGCTGAAAGGTGAAAATCTGAGGACAGCAAGAGATCCAATTCCAAAATTGCAACTGAAAAGAGACAACCCAGAGGCAACATTCGTTCAAACCCTGATGATCAATCTAAAAGAATAGAGCCTGAGGGCAAAAAACATTCAGACCCTTGCAGTAAATTTGAAAGGAGAGAGCTTTAGGGCAGGAGCTGCAGAGGCCTTAACAATGAGCTGGGATGGAGAGATCTTCAGGATTGCCCCCAGCCAGGACCTGGGACTGGAAAAGTAAGGAGTTAGCAGGGGACTATGTGCATTCTGGAATCTCTGATAATGAGCTTCACTGTTACGTCCTGGCCATTACCAAATACTGAATTTAAAATAATACATGGCACTGCATACTAAAGGAGTAGAGTAAAAGACATCACAGCTTGTCCAAAACTGAAGCTGCCTCCTTTGGTGTGCAAATCCAAGCCATCAAGTTAACAAAACTGACTGATCAAATAGTTTGCCTAATGTGCATTATGTCTCATTAAATGACATTATCATTTTTTCAGGATATTCAGAACTCTACAGTAAAATTTAAGAAAGGTGACTTTCTCTACTATATAGATAATATAATTTCTATTGCTTTATTATATATATAATAAATACTATATTATGCTTTATTATACTATGCTTTATTATATATATAATAATTACTATAATTTCTTTTTCTTTATTTTGTCTTACTAGTATACACTATGTGGTGATCTATGGTCATAATTTAAAAATTTAGAGGAAAAAAATTAAATAAAATATTAATACGGGTTTTGTAAAGGTGTAGTTTTGGAAAGGGAAAAATTCTTGCTTACTAATCTTTGCAAGTATTCTGCCTTTCTAAAAGATGAAATCTGTACATGAAGATTTTCAGGATCATACACAAACTGCCTAAGTTAGATATCCTGGTATATGAAAGAGAAATGTTTCTTTCCCATCACAGAATCCTGACTTCCTAAATCAGGATCCTAGAATTCATTCATAAGGCAGGTGAGTGAAAGAAGCATCCCAGAGGTCTCCTGATGGCAGCTCAGAATCCCAATAGTGGGCAGCTGCTCTGAAGACAGTTTAAGAAAGGAGATTTTAGAGTTGTGCTCCCTGGAATTCCTCTATGCTCAGCCAAGTAGCAACTGATGTCATAAACACCCAGCGGTAGCTACTGGGAACCAAAGCATGAGCTCTGGAATAACCCTAAAGAACTGAAAAATGAGTGTCCCTTTTAATGAATAATGACTTTCAGTGAATATATGCTTCTATAGGTACTGAATCAGGTTTCAATTTCTTTGGTGTTTTCTTTCTTTCCTTTCTTAAAAAATACCCTCAATTAAAAGCATGGTCGCTTTTCGGAGGCCAATTGCAACAGTTTTTAAGCTATGCAGGGATTTGTCATAATATTTCAACCCTTTCAAGCATATGCTGAATATGCTATTTCTTCATAGGAAGTAAAAAGCTTTCAAACTTTTATCTTTAGTCTCATTATTCCTAAACTATTTCAGGTTTTAATTTAGAAATGGAATGACTTGTAGATTCTTCCCATGACCACAGAGTCTTTCGTCCTTTAATGAGGTAGCAGTTGATGCCTCTTAATGGGAATGTCTGACAGTTCTGCTTCAGAGCAATTCTTATATATTCAAGAATTATGAAAGTAATCACGTTCTGTAGAAATATATCCCACTAAAGCGAGTGATATGGTTCTCAGATTTCCAATTTATGTGTTTAAAATTAATAGCTGTTTACTCTACTGTACAATAAAAAGGATAGTTATCACTGGAGCTAATTCATTACATAGAACTTTATTTGTGAGATTCACAATCTTTCCATGTACAGGACACAAAATAAGCAATTAAAATAAGCATTTATCTGTCAAGATATAAGGTAACATTTGGATTACCTCAGCCACTTTCTACAAAGACTCGTCACCATGCTATTTAAAATACATTAAAGAATGTATTTGCCATCTGAAATTGATTAGGAACAAGGCAAAATGGGAGAAACTGAGGGCAAGAGTTTTAAGCACCAACAATCTAATTTTTAATGTAATGTAGATTTCATTCCCTACTAGTTTAATTTATACCATTTGTTCAGCACTGCCTTCAGCATTTAGGGCAAAAGAGGACTGAATGATATTGCCTGCTCTGTAACATAGCAGTCAATAAATAACCTTTAAAATACATTTAATCAATGCTACTTCTTAGTACAGGAAAGTATTGAGTATCTTTATTCTTCAGAAAAGTTAGGATCTGCTTCTTTTGTTCTTTGGAGTCTTACCACATTGGTTGTAAGCAGAACAGGCAATACAAGCAATCTACCAGAGAAAGAAAATCCTTCTAGGAAGGGAACTATCATCTACCTGCTGCTTTTTCAGGCTTGCGGTGTTTTCTCTGATTTAAGGGGAGAGGGATAGTGAGGACTGCTCAGAAACACTAGGCTAAACATTTGAAATAGAAAAAGATTCCCAGTTGAAGATGGCTATGGTTGCCTAGGATGCAAAGAGTACTTTAAACAACAAAACCTAAATATAGGAAGAAAAGAGACGTTCTTCCAATGTTACTGGCTTTGTTGTTTGTTTTTATCAACATTTGCCATAATTAAATATGCATTAATACTACAGCTAGACTGTATTAAAACGTATTAGAGCTTTTAAAGGGAAACTACCAGTATTGAATGATTGGTAATATTCATTGGATCCATTTGTATGTATATACCTGCAAGACTGGAAAAGAAACACAAGTGGAAAGCATTGCACATAGGCAGAGACTTCTGAATTACAAAAGTGTCATTGCTCTTCAAAGTCGTTGGCAGTGTTCATCTTTATAGTATTTGGGTCCTTAGTTGGTTCTGTTGCACAGCTTGTGATGGAAGTTTAATATAGTTAGATGGAAATTTAATATAGTTAGAAGATTTTTTTGCATACTAAACATGTATTTTCATACAGATTTCTTTAATTGTTTCTCTCAATTCCTACTCTGAACTGAGCTACAGAATTCACAGAGTTTTACAAGGAAAAAAATGATTAATTAATTCCTGAGTGTATGTTATTTCTCCCTTTTAAAATTCTATATTGTGAACCCTCAGAAATATTTATCTATTAAGGTTTGTTATGCATTTTAAGCATGATTATTTTGATATTTTTGGTGTAAGTTATGTGATCATCTCTCCTCTTCTTCTAAAATGCAAATAATAAATGTGCTATATGAATGGAACAATCTGAAAGATGAATTGAACTGCAGTCTTAAAACTCTCAGTAACTAAAAAGGCACTGGTACTTTATGGAAGTATTGAAAACAGATGATGATTATTTAACAAAGGAAAATATGTTTCTGAGCATGAGCAACTTTATGTTCTCTCATTAAAGAAATTTATCTACTAAAAGATTTCAAAGTTTTAGTATTGCTGTTTGAGAAATGTGATGCTTATTTCTTTAGTCAACACAGTAAAATATTAAAAGTCAAAATGTTTTCTTGAATGCAAAATATTTTCAAGATGCAATAACTCATTTCTTGGTTCAAAATCTGAGAAAATGTAATTGAAATTGAGATTTATTGAGGTATTTGAAGAAATAGGAGATGTTATAAAGTTGAGCAAAATAATGTCCGGTGGTCAATGATATGCAAGATTCAACATTAGTTGAAGATTTACTTCAGCTGATGGCTCAGACACTAAATTAGGATTTTATCCAAAATCAGAGCCATAGCCATGATTCTGACTATTCTAGCTAATAGATTTGAATACATATGACTGCAATAGAAATTATATATGTAGAACTCATTGCAGCATCTGGTCCCTCTTGTAGTTTAGGTCATACTCCATTCAATCTCTGAACCAGTATAAACAGCATGACATCTCAGGAAGTACAAGCTGTAGCTGTGCATTGACTGTAAAATGCTTTAGGCAAAATGAAAGACTTGAAGTGGGTATTCTTTAAGAGGGAAATCACTTTCTTTTGAGAGGAAAATTACTTTACATGCATGATTTTATTATGCTACTGAATTATAGATAGGGCAGTTCATTCCTGTGTCATTCATGAGCCTGACATTGTAAGCAAAAATAAGGGGTATGGTTTTTACACGTGTATGTAAACTAAATCACAATGTGTATATGCATGTAGATACACACAATTCAAACCAGTACAGAACTTCTTCCTAAATACACCTTTTAAAAATCTAAATCTTAAATTTTAAATACAGGGCTGATTTTGTTCTGTTCCATATAACAAGTAAATTGGGAATCGAGATCTGTTATTTGATTATTTAAAGGTGATGATTTTATTTTCCTAAACCTTTTATTTTACTTTTAAGTAAAAAATCACTGGGTGCTTATTAATGAAAACTAAAATTAATTCTATGGTAAAGAAGAAGTTTTCACTTCCTTTACTAAGACATGAAATCTTTCATTTGCCTTTGGTTTGCTTGCACGGTTACTTTCTCTGCAAATATCTCAGAACATATGAAATTTCTGTTAGGAAGATTTACACTGTTGAATTAATCACTTCAAAATGTAAAAACATGAAAATGTAAAATACAGAATCAAATACAACAGAAGAGAAAAAGAAATCAGTCATATTTTCATTTCAAATAGTGATTTCAACACTTAAGAGTCAACACAGAAATTCATGTAATAAAATTTCAAAAGAAATATAGTGAACAATATATTGAAAAAGCTTTACCACCTTTAGCCAGAACATTCTCTTATTTTATCAAACACTTTTTACTGCATTTGAGAAAATTGATCTGTAAACAAAACACTGCACTGCCTTGACAAACAAAGCAACACTTGACATGAATTCATTAATAGAAAGCAGTGTTACTGCCAATTTTAAAAATGCAGCACATGTTAACGTTTTGAATTAAAGCCTAATTAACACATTGGGAGTGTTTTTACTGCATTCAGTGAGCCCATGGTGTCCACCTTAGCGTGCATCTCACTAGGCTTGTCAGAGAAAGCAGGCAATGTGACTCTACCTGCATTTAAACATCACCAGCTCATGCTTAGTAATACAAACATTCCCCTAGATGTAGTCACTGGAGATTTTTAAGATGGATAACTATCATATCTGTTTCACAGACAGCGAGGCTAAGGCTCAGAGGTTTTACAGTTCCCACAGCCACTGCCTTGTAGACTCTCGTAGATCTCTCCTTGGTCGGCGTAGAGTGTTCCATCTTCCCATGCTACAGCATTTCCACTATAACCTTGGAAATTTAAAAAAAAAAAATCTCTTTTTGAGAATACAAGGAATGGCCACAGAATTCCTAGAAAGCTTTTATCCTGACCTTAGAGCAAAACATTGCATATATTTGTTAGCAAAACCTGCTTGGATACAAGGATAAATAGTGAAAAAAACCCTGTGCAATTACTTTCCACAGATCACAGAATCATAAAATTGATTAGGTTAGAAAAGACCCTAAGGTCCCTAAGTCCGACCATTATCCTAGCACTGCCAAGTCCATCACTAAATCATGTTCCTAAGAACCACATCCACAGGGATGATCATTCCACTACTTCCCTGGACAGCCCGGTTCAATGCTTGATAATCCATTTAGGGAAGATTTCTTTTCCTAATATCCAATCTAAATATACCCTGGTGCCACTTGGGGCCTTTTCTCCTTGTCCCACCATTTGCTACCTGGGAGAAGAGCCCGAACCCATCTGCGTACATCCCCCTTCAGGCAGCTGTAGAGATAGGGTCCTCCTGACCCTCCTTTTTTCCAGGCTAAATGGCCCCAGCTCCCTCAGCTGCTCCTCACAGGACTTGTGCTCCAGACCCTTCCTCAGCTCTGTTGCCCTTCTCTGGACACGCTCCAGCCCCTCAATGTCTTTCTTGCAGGGAGGGGCCCAGAACTGAACACAGGATTTGAGGTGTGGCCTCAGCAGTGCCCAGTACAGGGGGACGGTCACTGCCCTGGTCCTGCTGGCCACACCATGGCTGATCCAGGCCAGGATGCCATCGGCCTTCCTGGCCACCTGGGCACACCCTGGATCATGTTCAGCTGCTGGTGACCAGCACCACCAGGTCAACAACAGGACCCCTTCCACTGGGCACCTTTCCCAACCCCTACCCCCAGCCTGTAGCACTGCCTGCGGTGGTTGTGACCCAGATGCAGGGCCCAGCACCTGGCATTGCTGAATCTCAAACGGTTGGCTTTGATCCCTCAATCCAGCCTGTCCAGACCCCTCAGTAGAAGCCCCCTGCCATCCAGAAGATCACCATTTCCACCCAACCTGGTGTCATCTGCAAACTGAGGGTGCACTCGATCTCATCATTCAAGCTGTTGATAAAACAAAAAGCAGGGTTGGCTTCAATACCGAGCCCTGAGAAACACCAGCTGTGATTGGCCCCCAGCTGGATGTAACTCCAGTCACCCTAAGCCTGGATGTCCAGGCAGTTTTTTACCCAACAAAGAGTACACCTGTCCAAGCCAAGCACAGCCAGTTTCTTCAGGAGAGCACTGTGGGAAATGGTGTCAAAGGCTTTATTAAAGTTCAGGTAGACAATAACCAGAGTCTTCCCTTCATCTACAAAGCAGGTCATCCTGTCGTAGAAGTAGATCAGGTTGGTCAAGCAGGACATGCCTTTCATAAACCTGTGCTGGCTGGGCTTGATCCCCCAGTTGCCTCACATGTCCCATGTGATTGCATTCAAGATGATCTGCTCCATGTTCTCCCCAGAACCAAGGTCAGACTGACATGGATATAGTTCCCCAAACCCTCCTTCTGCCATTCTGATAGACGGGCATTGTACTAGCTAGCCTCCACTCACCTGGGACCTCTCCAGTTAGCCAGGGCTGCTGGGAAATGATCTGCTATGCAAGTATAAATTCCACTCCTAATTAATTAATAATTAGCATAAAGAACGAGATCTTTCTGAAGGTAGGATCAAATAAGTGGGTTGATGGAGACAGCTGCAAAGTACACACAGGTGCTGGGACTTTCTATGTGTGTATAAAGTTTTGAAGGGAAATGCCAACAGAAAAGAGATGAAAACAGTATATCTAGAATGGACTGCATGCCTTTGAAAGTTACTATAGGTGAAATATCAAAACTGACATAGTAATTGACTACATTTGGGTTAGTAAATATTTCCCTGATCTTCCCCAGTGTAACTGACCATTAGCTTTCCTTCAGTATCTTTCCTGACTGTACTTTTAGAAATAAAATTTAGAGGAAGGACACGTGCTGGAACATAGCACCCCGTCTCATGCTGTAGGTCAAATAAAATACTGTAGTGAAGATGTAATAAATTAAGTTATATTTTCACAAGTGTATCATTTTATGCTGTGTCAGCTAAACCTATTTAAAACATAAAGCAGAAAGACATCATCTGCCATTGAAGGAAGACATTGAGATCCACTGGCTGCTTAGCCTTCCTGAAAGCCACTTATATCAGTATCTGAATGTGGATTTTGGAGCCTAGCTCTGTGACCTCACCAAATGCCCTAAAACTTTTCATATTTTATTTTTTAATATAAAATAATCCCAAGTAAATTCAAATTTTTAAGAAGCATGCTTCACATTTCCTGCAACAATTTATATAATTTACCTCAATGTTACCGTATGATTTACAACAAATGGTTGTACAAAGTGTGGTGCTATGTCCTATAGTCTGCCTGGAGATTTTGTGATGTCAATGCTGAAGCTAAATATTTGAAACCACCTACCTAACACAAGGACATATGCAAACTAGACTTCTGTCACTCCTTAGGCCTCTTGCCCTTTCCCACAGCTCTCTGGGAGCACCATTATTAGGGAACCACCATCCACTTTGCCGCCCAGTCCAAGTTCCTCCTTCCCTCCCACCCCAATATTTCACTATGCTTGCGCACATTAAAGAAGAAGGCCTTTCACCTTGATTCAAGGATAGGGCTGTTATAAATTTCTCTCCTTCCCTGAAACATAACAGCAGTCTTTTCTGAACAAAAGTCCAAGGGGAACTCACACTGCTGCTAAGAATGACTAAATCTCTCAAATCACATAGTATTTCTTAGTGAATAATTCAGTTAGTGTACCTCATATTTAAAAAGTCACTTATTGCTGTTACTCCTGATGAGCACCTTTCTTCTTAATCCAAAACTGCAAGTTTCTTTGCAGTCAAATTAATTTACTGTGGAATCAGCGCATAGTGAATGTACACAGCACCTCATAAAAATAATGTAATGTCCAGCAAGATGTCGTGTTTTATGCCAGTCCAACTCCTGGCAGTGTTTCCACTGATTAACAGGATTTGTTTTTTAGCGTTCAGAAATGGCAGAGAGAATGGTAAAGTAGAGAGTTTGCAAATTAAATGGGAAAACCTAAGGAAAACTCATCTTCTCTTGAAACATTCTTTTTTTTTAGTGTGTAAAAAAATTAAAATTTGCATACATTCGTACTCAAAGGAAATGACTGGGCAGAGGATAATATCCCTATGTGAATTTTAAAGCTTTCAGACACTACAGATACAAACATTTCTGTTTTAATAAAATCGCTTTGTAGATAATGCAATGTGTTTGACTCTTACTAGAACACCTGCTTCATAATGCTCAATTGTGACATTAGAAAAATAATTAAAATATATTAAATTCATAATACTCCATCTTTCTGTGTAATGCAACATTTAGTGCTAAAGAGCAGCTATTGAATGACACTTCCAGTGAATGGAGCCAGAATGTCTGGTCATTAGATGATAGCAGCAATATTTTAGCTAGCAAGCAGATGTCAAATGAATTCATCAATACAAATAAAAATCTGCTTAACAGGATAAAAACTCCATCTTTTAAAGGATCAGTAATTTAATTATTCTTTCCATACACAAAGGACAAACTTGTATTTTTTACTGGAAATGACTTTTGGTTTGGAGTGCTAAAACGATAAAACAAGGAAGGAAAGGAAAATAAACATCCAGGAAAGTCTGCAAAGGAAGCGAAGTTCCTCTTTCATTTGGGATGAGTTGCATAACCCTTCCATAACACATTTGCCATCATCCTCTGGACCACCAGTACACAGAAAATCACACTGCTACAGTGACACCAAGTACAAACACACATACAACCCATTTCCTTGCTGATAGTTCTCTTGAATGAAAATGTTGGATGGCATATACTAGTATATATTTATAACTGAAGGAACATAAAGTAAATAGATTACTCTGTTGCCTTTTCCATGTTGTTCATTTTTTCACTTCCATCCTTCCTTTTTAAATGATGCCTTTCCAGGAATTAAAATAGAATGAAAGCTCATGGGCTTGTTTGAATCTGCATAATAGAATTCCAGATGCTCTGCTTTATCTTTGGCCTTCAGTAACAATTAGGCAAAACACAGCATTTAATTTGGAGGCCAAATTTTTTAAGAAGAATATAGAGTACTGGATTACACAGAATAGAATTCAACAGAATTCAGACCATGTAGTCTGAAATACCATGCACAATTCCCTTGTACTTCTGTCATAAAAAATGTTATTTAATCCTTTTGTCTTCTTGTAGTAGTTCTCCTGACATGTATTCCAATCTGTTTGGGTTTTTGACTATGGTGATGGCTTTCCTCAACATTCTTCCTGGTGCAGAGTCCAACAAAAGAATTCAACAAAACAAACAAAATTACTGTCTCTGTATAAATTAAATTTTCTACCCATTACTGATGTGTTTCCTCTGTATTATCCTACAAATATCTTTCTTTTTGATGCTCTTCGAGGTGAATTTTTGTCTTTGAGAAAAATATATACATACTGACCAATTTTGCCCTATCCTTTCACAGAACTGGGAGGGCTTTTCCCTTGACTCTGCAGTACTCTCAATGTGTCTAGTCAGAGGTTTTCCCAGATAAAATAAAACACATATTTTTCCCCTTTTTTTTTCCTCTCTGGCCTCTGGACTCACCTTGCTATAATAATGTGCTGGCCTACTTCTTTCTGTTTGACATACTTTTAATAGTTTCTTCATAGTCAAGTAATTCTTGATATCAAGCCTGTCATTAAGGTAATAGAATTCTCTTTGGCTCTTCTGTAATTATACTTCTGTCTTTTTATTGTCTACCACTCTTCAGACAATTTAAATATCACCTGCATGATCCAGTTCATAATTTACATTTGCTTGAGGCTGTACCAGATTATGGACTGTGGTCCCTGTCGACTATGCCATTTTGTGATATGTAAGACCGCATACATTTTATTAGTTTGAGCTTCCTGGTATAGTTAGAGTTTATTTTAAAAGTCTGAATAAATTTCCCATTGTGTAAGGGGGACAGACTCTAAGTAAAAGGGGAGGCTTCTAGCTGTAGTTTCCCAGTTTTGAGTGTGCTACCTACAATCACACTCTACAATACATTGTAGGCAGGCTGGCTAGGGATGAGATCTGCAAGAGGCTGATTTGTTGCAGGTATGAACTGCAGTTTGCATCTCTCCTTATTAGTTCTAAAGTGAGTGCAACAGGAATTGGAGATAAACTAAATAAAACCTTGCAAGACCATAAAAACTTCATGTTTGGGTTGGAGTGCGTGGATCCAATGCGGGCTGTTTCATTATTTTCTATTTAGCAGATACATTTCTGACAGAAGAACTGAGGGCTCCTTCTCAGTGATTTAATTCTTAGCAGCAATGCGGCTTCCTCCAGTATTCAGCTGGAAGCTCCCTCTGTCTCCATTCAGCAGCAACTAGCTAATTCCTTCCTGCACAATCAGGGATCACTGACCATGCTACGGCAATGTACCTGTGTGTTTGCCCCTTCCCTGGCTCCTCACAAAACTGAACCCATGACTAAGACTTGGGGAATGGTTCAAACTACAGATAGTCCAGTAATAAAATGCATTCTCTTGCATTTCAACAGAATGAGTGTTGTACTTTTATTTAAAAAACCTAACTCTCTAAAGAAGAGATTCAGTGACATGCACTGTTAATGACTGGGTCAAACTGTGGTGGCCCCAGAGGGATATAGGGCTTGTCCTGGTCATCACTGCTTGCCTCTGGAATGCTCTAGGCACCTGCATGCTGAACATACAGATTTTAATTGGCTTCCTTCTGGTTTCTAACTCTTCTCCTACTCTACAGTGAGTCTCAATGATAGAAAAGGTTTCAAAATCCTATTCTGGTAGCCAAAAGTGCTGATAATGATATATGATAAGTTTAATAACCTTACTAATTAGCCTATTCTTCCATAGGTCTATATGTCAGTGTAGATAACATAGAGCATGTTAGGAAAAATAGTAAAATAAAAAAAGGCTTCATGTGCTAGTCTGTCATACTCATAGCCTGGACTTTCTCTACAGCAGTTATCCTCTGAATTTTCAAATCAATTTTTAATTTTCACCTAGAGAATTATTAAAAGAATAGGACTTTAAAAGTTGCATCCATGATATGCTCCCCTATATTCTTTATTCCTGTTGATTTCTGAAATGACCATGACAGGAGAACAAAGGATGTGCTAATGAAACCCACAATCACACTTTAGTGACTGTGTCCACAGCCAACAGCTGGCATTTTGGTATTGACTGAGGCTTTCATATTGCCAGAAGCCTTCTGAAACTGGTCTTTAGACAAATTCTTTTCCTACTGTGACTGAATCCAGACTTGCCATTGTCCATTAGAAAAATGGACAAAGTGACCACAGTTTTCTCATGCTCCACGTGTATTGCAATTACTACAGCTCCTCTGCATGGCTCTTGTTGACATGTAGATGCTGGCCTAAATGATTCAGAGCTGTTGGCTTATGCACAATGATTCAGAGGATTCCTTGGTATGCACCACTGAAATTCATTGTGGCATGCAGAAGTGTGCATGGGTGTGAACATATGTGGGTGTGTGTAAATAAATCCCTTCCCAGCCCCTGTAGGGATGGAGTGACCCTGTAGCTGATGCTATGAAGAGGGAAATCCAATTATACCTCACTTAGCATGTATAACTAAAAATATTATTATTGGTCATAAAATTATCCAGCCCTTTCAAAAATCAAATCTATGAACTATGTAACTGTACTCCTCAGGCTGACTTCACACTGTGTGATGAAGCGCTTCCTTTAATGGTTTTAACTCTGCCTGCACTATTTCAGGCTGCACTTTGGCGTGAGAGAAGGTGGGGGTAAAGTGGCTAATTTTCCTTCTAAAATGTCTGGGAATTTTTGTCTGGGAGAAAACTCCTGGAAGTGCACAGAGCTTTCACATACTCTATATGGCATTTCCCAAGTCAAAGCAAAACAAAAACAATCACCACCAACAATATCTGTTTTCCAAATGTGCACTAAAATGAAATGTCAACACTTTGATGAACAGCTTCTGTAGCAAAACAGCATGCATGTGACCAAATGGCAACAGACCACTGTTCACAGGAAAAATGAGCATATTGAAATAAAATTACTCTGAACTGCAATATTCCATGCTATTAAAAAAAAAAATCCCCATCAGAGCCAATAGCAGGCCACACTATCTTTTAAAATCTTGAGCATACACAGATTCATCATATTGACAAATGAAGAGCTAAGAAAGATCACCAGTATTTACTGTGCTGTGAATTCCTCTCCTAAAATTTCAGTTCCAAGGGGAACACTCACAGAGCCACAGTGGACAGGTTGAAAACCATAAAGGTTTCAATGACAAGGCACCTGTGCTCAGTCCAGTGCTCTGGAGTATCTTCTTTCTCTGGCTGGAGGGATATTTTAACTCCACTAAAATAAATTCTTTCCCCCAACTCAGCACCTTGGTAATATGAGCCTTGACATGATTTACTTCAATTTTCCCATAAAGATCCTCTGAACATTAACTTCTATAAATGTGTTTCAGGATGCAGGTCCTTGAGGATGCCTGCACAAGCTAGTTTATTTGTATTTGGAGAGTAGAAAAGAATGTTGTATTTGTGAATTTCCCCATGCTGATAGTAAACTAGGCAAGCTTAATGGTGCAGTAAAAAACATATTAATCAAAAGTCCAAGTCATATTTTTACATACTGGTAGCAGAGGTTACAAAAAAGACAAACAAAATCCCAGTTGAGACTGAATGCTTGAAAACTGACTGTTTCCTACCTGGTCACTCTCCCTTACTGAGGATAGTCACGTCACAGAAATCACAAATGATAATCACAATTCAAAATCTTTTGAATTTTACTTGCAATTCTAAAAAAAAATCCAACATTGCCTTACTCTGTGCACTCATGCATACATGAATTTGAAAGAATGGCTTGGGATGCAGAGGCATTGGGCTTGACAGTCTTGGCTAATTTAAGATCCCTTTCCCCTTTCCTTGGTTCACACCTCATCTAGTACAGGCTCTGCAAACTACCCAAAAATTGTAAACTACTATTCCAAAAGATGTACACCTTATCTCCCATGAATAGCTGTTACCTTCTTTTTCTTAGTCAGCCATGAACATTAAATATCATACAATAAATCTGCTTATTCTGAAAGCTCATGGATTTTATTACCTTGGCAACAAAGTGATCTGTTCTAACTGCTTTTTGCTTCCAGTTTTAGAGTTTTCTGTGTTACAGAAAAAGCCATGAAGAGACTACGAACAGTTAACTGACTCCTTCCCTTATGCTTGCATCATCAGTTTCTACAGATGGGAGAATAGATACAGTGTGAAAATGAGGTCCTTGGTTGCTCAGAACCAGTTCTAGTTAATAGATGAACTGGATTAAAAATAGATTTTACAGTCTTATGACAATCACCAGCAAAATCCCAGTCTGGAACAGAATTTTATCTTCAATATATCAAAAGAACATTTTTAATCTAACAAAGAAAAACAATGTGAAATAAACAAAATATTTTAACAAAATAAAGTGTCCATTTTTTCACATTCATCTTTTGATTTTCATTAACAAATAAGCACCCAAATGTGATGATCAAAAATTATTACAAATGAATAAACAAAAAATCAAATCATTTCATATGGAAGCTCCTGTAAGTCTCCCTTTTCCTTAAATAACTATGATATCTCCCACCCCAGCATGAGGACGATATGCAGCCAGTTTCCCACAGAGGCTGTATCCAAACCCTATCAAAACCTCCTGCCACTCCATAGCACACTTCTAGGAAACTTCTACTCAAAGCAGCACCATCTTTAAAATGTTGAAGGCAGCATGCCCCACTGAAAAATATAACCAAAGCTTGATCTTTCTCTAGAAAGTAACCATACACAAATGGCACACCATATTAAACATCGTGCAGTGGGTTTTGTACCAAACGCAACAGGTAAGCAAATATTTTTGTGGGTTTATTTTCTATCAATCCTGCAAATCCAGTGTGAAATATGAAAAACAGTTAAGGCTCTCTTTCTAAGTATGACCATGATTAACAAAAATAGTGGAGGGAAAACTGTTGTGAGGTACAACTCAGAAGCCTCATCATGGGCTGCATTAGTAGAGCTAATTTATCAAAGTGGGCACAGTAAAAGCCTTGCAGATACATTTTTGAGTTTACAGCAGACAGAAAATACTATTATTCACTAGCCTCACATGCTATGGGTTGCATCTTTACTTGGTCTCCTGAAAAAAACAAAGGGAGACCTGTTTTCTCTGAATATTTTATGCCATTGAAAGGGAACTACATTTGACTGAATGAAGGAGATTGTTTAAAATTTTTATGATGTGTTTATCAGTTATTCAATGTTTTTGTGATTTTTATAACAAGAAAGATAAAACCTGATAGAAAAAGAGATACTGGGGTTAACAAGACAAAATCTACAAAAATACAGACATTTTTAAGATTAAGGAGCATGTTTTTGAATATTTCTGATAGAAATATAAAGTGGCCACAATTCAAAAGTACTATTCCATGCCATGAAGTAAAGATTAAGTGTAATTAACATTCCTTTCTTCAAAGTACTTCTTCAGGACTACACCTAAGGTTGCTTCACTGAAATGCAGTCAAGGTTTTTTAAGTGTAGACTCAGTTTAAGATTGTGTGTGAAGTTGCTCAGAACATGTGTACATGTTTCCCTAGATCAAAACTGCAATCGCAACTGGTTTTAGCACACTCAGCTCATAAGCTCTGACTGCTTTCCTGGCAGGTTCTGGGTCTCCTCTTCCCCACACCATCTGTATTTAGAAGAAAAAGCCAATAAATTTTGCTAAGAGGGACATTTTTTTTCATTTATCTTGCCCTGAATATATAGAGGAATAAATCACTATCTGAGATTTAAATGTGCATGAGAGACTTGTCTCCTGTAAGACCTCAAATGGAGATCTAACTAATCAGTCAGTCACTGAGCTGATTACACACCTTTCTATCCTCTCCCGCTCCTCTCTGTTTTTTTTTTTTACCATTTCTTTTCTGACAGCTCCTACCTTTTCACACCCTCATTTTTAACATTCTTTTGAACACATCATTTCTTGCAGCCCTTGCTGGTCATAAGCAGCTACAGGAGCCTACCTCTTCTCACAGCTCAGCTTTCTTGCTTGGACTCTCAGGGTAACCTGGCACTTTTCAAGAATTGATTGGTCACTCCAATCAAAACGTTAAATATTTAAAGCGGCACCACACCATTCATAAAGTGAAACCTAAAGTGTTTGTTTATTATCTGCTAATTATTTTAGTTCAAGCAGGCAGACTCAACTGTCTACATTATTAATTAAACCTGTAAAAATGAGCTAAAGACAGGAAATGTTCTTCTTGCTGTTAGCATTCCTACAATTAAGAAGCAACTCTCATTAGCTGTAACATGAAAACCTTTTTCTCCAAACTGCACCTATACAAAGCTAAAAAAGTAGTATCAGATCATATTTCTAAATGGTTTGGAGAGAAGATTAGTAATTGTGAAATCTCAGATGTTAACCATTTTTAGGACGTAAAAGTAATGTTACTATTTTACTGGTGTTCTGTGGGTATCTTTGGCCTGAAGTAGAAAATATTCATGTTCTCTAAAGTTGCATGTTTTAACACTAAAGAGTTTGAAGGTTTTCTTAAAAGAAAATGGAAGGTTTCCCCAAAGGCCATACAATAGCAATATATAATATTCCACATACAACTTCTACCAGTGATCTATTTCTCTACAACTGTATTTTTTGCTATAAGAACATCATCATTGGGTTTTGTGATCAGGAACACTCTAATGTGATGGAAACCAGAACAAAAATTCACATTCATGCTGGAAAGAATTGTGTGAAAACACAATTAGAGTTATATGTTTTAATAAAAATTCTGATAATTTCATTGCACTACCTGAAGCAAGATTCCTCAGCTGGTATTTTCCATGACAACCTGAAACTCCGTTCCATTTTGTCAAAAGTTTCACACAGTGGTTGAGTGTCGATTTGCAGTTTAGGGCTAGAGACACTCAAAATTCTCATTTTTGTTAGAGGCAGGGAGACAGATCCAAAGGGAATGGAAGAGTCTAGTTATAGCTTGCAAAGAGGTGGGATAGATATAGGCACACAGGTCTGTGAACTGCAACTTTTGAGTGTTGCTGAATATAAAGTCTACCACTCTGCTGTGTGTCTCCACAGGACTCTGGAGCCTAATTATAGAGCTGTATGAAAAAAGTTCTGCTTGTCAGCAGAACTGGCAGGAGGGGGAAAAATCACATTTTTGCACATTCATAGAAGAATAAAATATTTAGTCAGAAAATCATCATTGCTGCAGATGGACACTTACAGAACAAAAATGAGTAATTTTTGTGCAGCTCTGCTTGTCACTAGCATAGCCAGAATACATTTGGTAACAGATTTAAAATCCAGCCTAGAATTCCTCAGTCACTGCCAGTGGCAAAATGTGTTTCATAGTGTAATAGTGTTTGAGGATTGCAGGAAAATTGAAGGTGGGGAAGCGATCCTAAAATGAGCAGTCAGGATTCCACCAAATTTAGCATTGCTGCACTTGCTTATGCCAGCAGAGAATTTGTCTCTTGAAGGTTTTGAGTCCTTCTGAGTAAAGACTAGCCACAAAAGCCTGATGACAATTCCATGGCAAAATGTGAGGGTCTGATCCTATTGAGGCAATGAGGAAAGAGATTTAGAAAAGGCATTAAAGAGATGCACAAACTGTTAATGAAAACAACAACCAGCAGATGCTTGTGGCCAACATATTTTAACTGCTTACTGCCAATATATTAAAATAGATACTCTTTAAATGCATGCTTTGAGTGAGAAGAAAAATATTTATAAAAAAGGCTACTCCATACTCAGAACATCTCATATAGGTAACTAAATTATTATTAGAAGAAATATAACTTGACAGGATGATAGGCACAATACCTGATTCTCAGTGGTGCTCAGGTGAGAGCTTTGACCCAGTATATCAGAAAAACTCAAGAACCTAGAACAGCATTTTGAGTGTGTGCTGTGTGACCCTCGACAACATTGACAGAGGGATTATCCATTTTTAGGTTCAGGTCTATGGCACAAAAGATGAATAATTTATGAGGACTCTCCCCTTCTTCCCCTCACTTAGCACCAAGCAGAGAAAAGGGGATTCATCACTGCATGGTTCTCACAATTCCTGCACTACCCAGGCTGTGTTTGCAGCCACTCACTGGGAAGCCTTGCTCTTAAACTCAAGCTGTAGTGACCTGTACTTTCAGCTTTGGATAAGTGTTTTCCTCTTATGCTTGTTAAATGCAGCGTGAATTTTACGTGAAAGTGCTTCTTTCTTATTCCTTTTTTTCTTTCTTTTCCCTTGGCATCATCTAATTTGGCAGTTCTTGGAGTGCTAGAGGCTCTCTTTAATGTATCTCAAGGCACAAGGACTCTGACTTTACTGCATTAACAGAATACATTCATTTCCTGCCTTTATATGTGGCAATGGGAACTGATGAAGGATTGTGTTCTCAATATTTTCCTCATCTCCTTCTTTGTCTGACAATAGCAATAAAATACAAATTACAGAAAAGGCAAACCAAGCATACAAATTAAGAAAACTAATTTCATGCCAGCCAACATGTGGGAAAATCTCAGGTCATGAGGAAATAAAAGGAAAATGGCAATAAACAGACTACACTAAGAAGTAATAATTATAACTAAAGACACAAAACCAATAATATCTTTATACACTAGTAACTAATAAATGAAAAATACAATTTAGTAGAAAGTAATAAAAATCTCCTGCAATAGGAGTCCATAATCTGACAGTGTATGTTTTCTTGAACAATAAAAAACGATTTCTTCCTAAGAGACTTTAGTTGCCTTAAAAACTGCCCTATATTATAAAGAAGTAAAACAACTCTATGTTTAGTGTGCTTGATGCTGGAAGCTGATTTTGTTATGCTTAAGTTTTATTTTCACGTTAATGGATGAGTTTTTTAGCCAATTCAAAGAAGGTTAGCTTCAATAAAAGGTAAATCTTTGTATTTGCTTTGCTGTTATGTCATTGCAATTCTATAAGTCCAGAAATAATAACAAAAAGTCCAAAATCACAGCCTTGCATATAGATATTTACAGTCTGTTTTTTTCCACTGAAAAATATTCCAGATCTTATTATACCACCTACAGGTAGTTTTTAGATAAACTCTTGGAATCCCCTGAACTTCTCAGTTACTCTACTGTTCGTTCCAAAAAGCAAGCCTGTTCACTACAGATTTGAGAGAGGTTTCTCATAACCCACACTGCTTTGACTTCAAACCAATCCTCAGGAAAAAAGCCTGCTCTTTTTTTTTTTTTTTTTCCCATCTTAGATAATACATGAAAGTAGCATGCAATTTTTGATATAGACATTATCTTCAATAAACATTACAAGTGCTCAACTGACTGTATTTTCTCACACGCCAGCTTTTACTTCATGTAGAATGTGACATATGAAACTACTAATCATTTTCTGTGGAAGCAAAATAACAAGAAACTATGATAAAATCCTCTTTCTCTCACACATTATTCTCATTCACAAATCCTATAATCCTATATAATCATGCACATATTGTTTATAATTTCAACATATTTTTGTAAGCTTTGAAAGAGATCCTTAGCAAATTCCTTTACATTCCTTTGCAATTAAAGTCATGCTGCTTCAAAAGAACAATTTTGCGAAGATTGACAGAGAAGGAATCTTGATAGTAATTTATGGATACTTAATGAAAACTTACAGAGATAACAGACATTAGAAAATGACCTTTGAAGTGTAGAATCTTTAGTGCTCCAGTCCACTTAATGCTTCCCAGTTTTCTCAACCTGTATTTATTTTCTAGGGAAGAACTTTGGGTTTTGCATAGTTTGAATCAATCAGTCTGTCTTGCTTCTACTTTGCAGAAAATATGCAAGAATTTAATCCAAATTCAAATGAATTACTCTGCTTTGATGCTGCTTATTTTCTCCAGTTGTTGATTAATATGCCCCTTGTGCAAACATCTCTGTCCTACCTGATGCCTTCAGTAATGTCCCTATTCGTTGCTGATGACATTCAAATTTCCTCCAGAGATGCCTTTTGAAGTCACAAACAGAGGATTATGCCCATCAGTGAATGACTCAGGCACTAAGTGATTGATAAGACAAATAAATACTTAGATCTTAGCAATCAGTCAGTTGTGATATGTAAGGGGGAAAACAAAACTGCAGACATTTCAGCTACATATCATGTTTTCTAAATTATATTCCAATGTCCCTCTTAATAAATTATCCTCCCTGGTTATCTGATCTGGAATACGTTTTCAATTACGCCTCTTCTCAAACATGTAAAAGTCAGTCTTCCTCAGCCTGAAGCTGTTTCAATGTCCAAGAAAAATCTTCCTAAGTCCAGACAGAGGCAATACTACACAACTGGTTCTGAGGGGAAAAGCTGTACACACACACATCAGAGAGATTTTATGACATCAGAGAAGTCATGGCTTTATTCCCAGATTCCCTGAGCTGAGTTTTATGTAAGCAGCAACAATACATGACACTGCATATGTTACAGGGGAGCAAGAACATTTTGAGCATCCTGCACAGAATGAGACTGAGAAATCAGGACCTTGTATCACCTCAGACGTGCAAAAGTCAAAAGCCAGACAAAGAATAAGGTCACGGTACAAGAGTGAGTAAATTATTTATTATATTTAATTCATTATTTTTGGAATGACAAAACACATAAAAAAGTTTTAATAAGGAGAACTTACCTTTTAAAAGAATGTCATGCTAAAATCCATATGCTTATTTTTGATAAGTTTTGATCTGCATGAAGTTAAGGTAAGCTGAAGAATAAGTTAATTTAGAAAAGGGGTCTAAAAAGCACACATTTCAGATGTAATTGTGGACTGCTGCTACAGTCTTCAGAGATATTTTCAAGACACATTTTGTAGCATATATGTGTGATCCTTACACATGTCATAGTGCTGCAGATAGCATCTTGGGCTTTTTTTCTGGTGTGGGAGGTGATCTTGAAGACATCTGTACATGATCATGGTAGCACAGTTGTGAAACACAAATGTCTTCCCTCAGCTATAAGCTCTTCAAAGGTCAGAAATAACATCAAAAAAAGGAAGGTTTCGAGTTAGGGCATACGTTCTTTGATTCAGGGACCATTTTTTGTTTACAGCTCTCAGTGCAACCAATCTTGATTAATGATTATTGTGCGTAGTTGCCACAATGATGATAAGATTTATAATGGAATAAAGGACCTTGCTAATAAAACATCATCTAAGCAATCAGAGTTCTAATCTAAATAATATTTAGTATAGACTTGTGATGTGAATTAGATGGTTGAGGGAATTGCATTTTAAAGTGGAATCTATTTTCTTAAATACATGTGAAGAGATGTACCTACAAGCTAAAGTAAAAAAGAAAAATCTAAAATTTATATATACAGTTTTTGAACTATACATCAAAGTAACCTATATAGTAGGTACAAAAATATACCTGGGGGTGAGTAGGTTTTTAAAGAGCCACTATTCATACAAAGTTTTAATATCATTATTTTGGTCCAGAAAGAGGGCTGTAGCACAATATTCCAGTCAATGAATGCTTATAGGAAATAAATTAGTAAGCACAGAAAAAACAAACTGAATGGAATTTTAATTTTTCTCTATGTCCAAAACTTCAAATGCATTTTTGTGCTAGGCATACTAAAATTCCTATATAGGAACAAGATAGCTCCTGAAGTTATCAGTATTTTCTCTTTCATCCACTCTGCCACCCATGCAAGGCATCACAAGAATAAATGTAAAGATAAATAATAATCGTGATTACATGGTAGTAATATGAACATCACTAAGTTGAACGACTTCATCAGACCGACAGTGTTGAATATCACCCAAGTGTTCCAGCCTGTCCAGAGTAATTTCTTGGAGTGTCCATAATACTTAACTTTTGGAAAAGGTTTTCTGTGAGAACCACCTCAGAAGAAGAGGTAAAACATGTAACTTTGCTGACTCATTATCGTGTGGTTTGGTTCATTACACTTTAAGTCTATGTGGAGACCCGTGAGTAACCAAGCATAAATGGCATATGAAAGTCTGTGGAGTAGGCTAACAGGGATGTGGCTCATCTTTTAGAACATATGATATATGTTTTAATAATTAATAAGGTAATAATTAATTACCTTTCCCAAAAGTCAATTTCTGTTAATACCCTTGCCATTTACCATTTAGTTTTGAGGGCACATTTCTGGGGAGAATATTGCAGCAAACATATCTTCTGAATATGTCTCTTCATGGCTAAGCCACAATTACAACTTTTCAAGTCTAATGCCTGAGTATGTTCCCTAAATACTATTATAAGGACATTATGCTTTTAGATCAGCTTCTTCTGATACTGTGACCAAACAATCTTCTTCCTTTACATGCCCATCTGTGCAGCCACTACTCCTGACTGACTGCACAGCAGACTGGTTACAACGTGTAGCAGGAATGTCGCAGCCACAGGACAATGTCCATCATGTACTCAACAGAGACTGTAAACCCAAAAAATAATAATAAAAAAAAGTGATTAACGAATTCTTGCAAAGTTGATGCTATTTGGATAAGGGATAGACACCCAAAAGACTGGCCTGATACTACGACTACATCAATTACAAAGCTGTTCATTAAGCCTTGATCAAAATGATTTGAAGGCTAGGAGTCCCAATGAATATATAGTAAGTCTTCAGCTACTAAAAACTGAACATTTTTCAAGGGGGCTGAAGCCAAAGTCCCTGTATGTTAAGTGAAAAGTTGCTATTTTTTACCCCTCTCAGGAACTGCAGTGAACTACCTGCAAAGTTTGTTTGCTTTTAGTTTCAGCAGCTGAAGGTTTTCCAAAGACAGCGTCATGTTTTAACACCATTTACAACAAAACCTTTAAGAGCATGCTGAAAAAGGAAATTCCCAAAAGAGGTTTCTGATGGATGGAAAGAGTTTGATGTATTTTCTATTTCTAGGTATGGGAATTGAGAAGAGTTATCAATTTTTCCCAAGACTGATGTGTAAGTTTGGTCCTGAAGGAGATGTAAAGAAGTGAGCTATGGTGGTGCAACTAGTACATGACAGCACGCATAATTCTGACATAACCTTATGGCTCTGTGAGCTTAGGAGCTAGTCTGAGTGGATGACTACACAGAATAAGTATGAGCATGTTGTGATCAAGAACATCAGCTCATCATCAGTAGCATGGATGGAAATTCTAATGTCTTATTACATTCACTACATACAGAATCTGACATAGTATTACCCTTATTACATATCTACTTGCAACACATTAGAATTGATTTGCTGCCTTTATGAAATACAGTGAGAAACCATCCTGAACTTCCTTTTAGAAACCAGCACATAAGCAAAGATCAGATTTTTTTATGTTTGCACCCTTTGGGATATTTTCATAAATCAGCCCAGAAATTAATTATAAAAACAAACAGATTATCTTTCCTTTCATTAACTAGAAAATATTACTGTTGCTGCTATTCCAGCTTGCAAAGACACAAAATCATTGCTCTTCTATATATGTGTGTGTATAAACACATCTATACATACATACATACACATTATAAGACTTTGAAATCTTTAAGCAAAATAAGAATATATTTATCTTATAAAGTTTTAACAATTGCATAATTTACAAACCGATCCCATGATAGAGTGTTAATGATCAAAATCGCTCAGGAGATAAGAATCTTTAGGGAGTCCATCACTCCCAGAAAGTATTTTTGCCTTGTAAAGTGCTAAGAAGTTGGAAATCCAGGGTGTAACAGACCCTGAAAAAAGCATCAGAGAAGTCATGCACATAAGGAAGAAAATACATTGTGAAGCACCTACCAATATAGTATTACCAAGCAAGTGTATATTTCACATTGATTCTCAGGGAATTAAGAATGCAGTATAAACTGTGGTGGATTTTATTTAGCATTTTAGAGTACAAGAAACTGTTCAAATGATTGAGGTTGTTCTGAAACTGAGAGAAAGTGCAATGCAGAAGCTTTAGCAGGAGCATAAGGAGAGAGCAGACCAACAGTGGCAAATTATGCAGTGCATTCATAGGAACTAAAATCTGTGTGGCAGGCTATAAGCAGGAAGACAAAATGAGTCAGAAGATCTATGCTTTTTTTCAATGCCATTGAACCAATCACCTCAGATGGCTCAATTCCTTGGTATGTATATTCTTAACACACAGATTTCTAAGAAGCCTTTTGTAAAGTCTTATATTGATTATTTAAAGTAAATATTTCTATCATTAACCAATCAGAAAACTTCCAGTGTGTTGAATATGTTCAGTGAAACAGATTTTTCTATATTTCTAGCAAATCAGATTTAGCCTTTTTGAACATACCAGATTGGTAACAAGCAGGAAGGAAAACTTAATCTCAGGCTGTCACTTAAAGCATCATACTTTTAACCTCCTCTTTCCATACAGAGCTCTTTACCTTTACTGACACCCTCTGGTCCCTATGTCTAAGTCAGGTTTGAATTCATTCCAGCACTCCTTCAAAAATTTACTCTCCAAATCAATATTTTGTGGAGCACAGAACTGGACATTTTCTGAAACTCCCATAAATCATATCACTGATTCCCCAATAGTTCAGCATGTCAGCAACTTATTCAGGGGACTAAAGCAAATTTGTCAGTCATGACCTTCCTGTATTCAATCTGTGCTAGCAGTCCTCCAAGTTATGCATTTCTTAAAGTTGCCCTTTATTATTTTCCAAGAGCAGAGGCTTTAATCACACCTTTCATCTTAGCTGCTATGATATTTTTCCTCAAGACCTGTTTTCAAAGCTGTTTTTTTTTTCAAATTCTCTAATATAATTCAGCCAATGAGATGTTTTTATTTTCTTTTTTCATTCTTAGTACATCTGCCCTCATTATAAAATTAAATTAAGATCCCTTCCTCTGATATTTTTACCTAGAATTCAAAATATGACCTTCAGCTTCATATTGATCAACAAAACAAAAATTTACACTTTTTACCTCCCAACTATCCATAGCTAACTTCACACTTTCATGTCATGCTCTGCAAGTTCTGACTTTTTGGCATGGGCATTTACTTTGTAAGTGTATGAAACAGAACTGCTGCATGTTCAATAGTCCACTTCTAAAACTACTTAGCTGTTATCACCTTCAAGAGTGCTTAACTCTTCACCCTCCTTAATATATCTGTTGTCTTCTAAAACTTTGTCTTCTTAATCTTTTTTTTTTAATATTCCCATAGTATATCAATAGTATATCCCTACTGAAGGCCACTGTACGTAAAACATTCCTCAGTTACAATAGTTCACATCTCAGTTTTCTGTCCTCCTTTCAGCACACTTCAAACCAGTAAACAAGCATTTGTGCTTTCCATCACAACTGAGGGAAATAGACAAGAGGTTTCAAAGGTAAGGCTGGGGTTTGGGATTTTTTTTTTTTTACTTGAAACTTTGTAGGTAAGTGTTACAGTAACTGAAGTAATTTTATTTAACATATTTTTAGAAATTCTACTAGAACATTTGATAGCTTTTTAAAGTAATGGCCCAGTTATTGCTAATTCTTTAAATAACTCCTGTAATAATAATATTAAACTGATCTTGCACTAATATTGATTGCCATAAAATACTTCTGAAGGAGTGTTACTATAACTCAGCAAGAATTAAAGGCACTTCTATTAATTGGAAAATGTCATTCAAATTTTAATTATCAGGAATCCCCCCTTAGCTTTTGGCTAATAGTGAGTGTGTAATTTATTTGTAGTTTCAAACTTCAGGGTCTCATCAACAGCACACTAAAGTCTAGGAGAATGCTGGAACTCCTCAAAGAAACCCCCACAAACTGGCACCAGTTCCTTCATTTAAAAAAAAAAAAAAAAAAAAAAAAACAAAAACAAAAACAAAAAAAAACCCACTAAACAAAATCCAAAAACCAACTAAAATTGTGCTGTTCCAAGGAAGCATTACTTTTTGAACACATAAAAATGAACTTTGAAAAAACTTTAAGCTACATTTCTGAAATATTGCAATACATAGAAAACTTAAGTATTCACATTACATTATCTTGTCTAACTTCTGTTACATGAAGTTTCTGAGTTTAATAGAAATGCAACTAAACATCTGAAGAAGTATAACTAGTCGTGGATTTCTTCTTTTTAATTTAAAAATCCTAAAAAGACAGTTTTGTGCTCTATGTCACAATAACTCTCAGTTCATCTTCTATCCAGTTCACAGACATTCCACACAGTCTTATTAACTGCCCTCACATCAGAGACGAAAAATCGGTGTATCCTTGTGTAATTCCATCTCCTCTTCCTGTCAGCAGAGTCCTGGCACTGTACTTTCCTAATTCCAGAGATAACTGTTTATCCCAAAGCCAAGTATCATTCAGAACTCCAAAACAACACAACTTTCAATGCATCACTATAAACTCAATACGCTGGGTTATTTCCTGATTCACCCTGAAGCATTAGCATGGTAGCTCTCCCAAACATGAAAAATTAGCACATTTGAATAGACATTCCTTCTCTGGAGTATATATTTGTACTAAAAACCTCACATCTCTCTTCACAGCTCGTTCACTGCAGTAGTTTGCTCCCTAGTTAAATGACAGGAAGCATACAGCTGATCACAATAATTTCTGTTTCAACTTTTCTGCTCAATTGTGACAATTTCAACATAAGATTCAAAACAAAAAAGCAAAACACAGAAACCTACAGCCCAAAAATGGGATCTCTCACCGTTGCCGGCTTCATAGTAGACTGCTCACAGAGATGCTGCGATGGATATTACAACAAATAATCTGCACACACTCCAAAGTCTAACCAGGGAAATCAGTGCCTGGCTGGGGGAACGGCAAAGACACTTACCGCTGCTGTGGCACCGGCTCTCTCGCCCTGACTCTCAGTGTCTCTCTCCCATCCTCCTGACAGCCTCAAATATAGCAGTCCCTTATGGTGCTGAGCCTGGGGGAGCAGAGGATTGCAGAGTTGGGTTTTTCCCTTTTTTTTTTTCTCTCTCTCTCTCTTTTTTTTTTTTTTTTTTTTTTTAAACCATCCAGAGGTAGTTCTCCAGACCCGACCGCCTCTCCTCCTCGGCTGGCTCAGTGATGAAAAGCCCCAGGTGAAGGCATCCGCGCCGGCAGCTCCCGCGAGCCCCTCCCGGCCCCGCCGTGCCCCCTCCCGGCGGGGGGACCGAGGCGCCTCCCCCGGCTGCTCCCGGGGGGGGGGGGGCGGCGGAGGCTCTGCCCGCCCCTGCCTGGACGCGTGTGGATGTATAGCTGATGTGGATGTGTGTTTATGTGAGTGCCATCTCGCACCGCCGCCCGTCGCTCGCCCCTACCCCTAAGCGCGCAAGGACCCCCCCTCCTCCCGCTCTCCTCCTCTTCCTGCTCCTCTCCACCTTCCTCCCCGATTTTCTCCTCTTCACTCCTCTGCCCCGGAGCGTGAAGGCAAGAGGGCAAGTTGGCGAAAGCTGTCCTCTGATCTTCTGCTCCTCTAACCCATGACACCAGCTTCTTCCATCCACTGCTGTCTGAACTCATCCTCTCCTCTCTCCTTCTTATCCCCATCCTCCTTCCAGGTGGATTGCTGGTGGGGTGTTTTTTTTTTTCTTTTTTTTTCTTTTTTTTTTTTTTTTTTCTTTTTTTTTTGTTTTGTTTTTTGTAATGCGTTTTATTGCTCTCCAGCGTTCTGACCCTCCCTACCCTCGCGCTCTGCAGCCGGAGCCGGGAGCCCGGGAGCCGCGGCCGCGGCCGCTGCCCGCAGCACAGCGCAGCCCAGCCTCCCCTTCCTGACACCGCGACTGCTCAGGCTGAAGGCACACCCGGGGCAGCCGGCACCCGGCCGGCAAGCACGCACAACGCCGCGGCTCCGGCAGCCGCGCCCCTCGCTGTTCCCTTCCCCATCACCCACCCGGGTTCAGCCGCATCCCCGCGGAGCAGCGGCAGCGCGGCCCCGCCTGGCCCCGGCCCCGTGGAGCGCCCCGCGCCCGCCCCGCCCGCCCCCGCAGCCCCGCGGAGACGCTGCTGGCGCCGCTCCGCCACATCAGCCTCCTGACGGGCTCTCCTCGGCCGCTTTGCATCCATCCGCACGTCTACTGGGTTCCCGCTCCCTTGCTTCTCCCTAATGGCTGTCCTCAGGATCCAGGCTGATTATCACCCTCCTATTTTTTTTTTTTTTTTTTTTTTTTTTTTCCTGTAGCAATGGCAACTTCTGCTATAAAACTTCATACTTTACTGGCCTTCTGTGTTTTTCTTTCATTGCCTTTTTCCCCCTTTGCCTTCCACAAGTAGTTAGGAGTATTTTTAAACTTATGCATTAACTGAGTAATTATAGTATAGGTCCTATTTTCTGAGACTTTTCTCTGCTTCAGTGATTCCACGTCAATGGTTTATGCTTTCTGAACCACTGTGGTGTACGAACATATGTGTGTGTGTGTGTGTGTGTGTATGTGTGTGCATTTTTCTTTACTAACTTTTCTTTGTATTTTTTTTTCTATCCCAGGTAGTTTCTGGCTAATTTCTAAAAAATAACCTTTATGTGGTTTAGATTCAGGAGAACAAAGATTCTGGATTAATTCTGGAATTTTCTGGGGGTTCTTACACAGCTCTGGTCTTAAATTGGCGAAACTAATATGAGGTTTTTTTCTCTCTGTCTTCTGCTTGTCTCTGATATTGAAGCCTCTAGCAAGATAAGATACTAGTGATGAGTGTCACAGCTTTATACTCTTTTGTGGTCCTGCATAGAATATGGAAGTCTGTCTGAGGGTTTACAGCTCAGCATCATGCTCATGGAATTCTGTCCAATACTGTCAGTGAGGATGAGCTGAAAAAAACCCCTCACTTTCATTTCCTTTTTTTAAATTATTCTAAGATTGAGAATTTCTGTTCCTTCATCACCATGTCCCATTGTCTTAACTATCATAGTGGAAGAGCAAGAATGAATCCATCATTAGAAAGTGACTTTGTCTGGATACACTATCCCATACAAACACAGAAGACAATTGTCTCCACCACTGTGGATGGGTCTCCAGACATATTTCTGTTGGGCAAGTAATGTTGCAACCTGACATATCAAAGCTTCCCTTCACTGGCTCAGTTTGCAGAAAATTATCATCTGGTCATTATTTCCAGTGTTACTAGGTTACAAGGCAGCATTTAATCAGAAGCCAGGAATAGTGACTGCATTAATTCTGATCTTATAAATAACTTATGAGGCTCCATTTCTCAATATTTCCAAAGTGAACGTTAAATCCAGAAGCATCCTTGCTAATTTTTCGCTTTTTTTGCACTGTATGTATTTATTACAGTAGTGAGGAATTACTTGTGAGGAGGTGATTGTCATTGGTTACTTTTTTTACAGGTAGAAATGGAACTAAAGGAAATGCAGATTTTTTTTTTTTTTAAGTCATAAAGACATGACTTTATGGTCTTTATCATCCTTTGTGGAGTTCATAGGGTTACTTTGAAAAATCATTGTATGGCATCTATGCCATACACATTGGGTTACACAGTATTTTTCTTTTAGCTTACTTTTACTCAAAGTTCTTGTCAAAGTACATCTATCTCATGAATGGCAGCTTTTAATGTTTGCTTCCTTCTTTTTCACTTCACATCAGTAATATTTCTACAAGGAGGGATCTGTATCTTTTCCGTCAATATAATCAGGAATTAAGTGTATTTGTATGAATACCAGTTTTATCTTTCTTTGAAAGGAAAGTGGCATGCAGCTTTTAAACAGGTTAAAATTTCATGTGAATATGTGTATCCTTTGCAAGACCAGTTCCTGCTCTACTCCACCACTCTAAGATTGTGAGCTGTTTTACGGCATGTATGTTCAGTGTTTAGTGAATGGACAGCGAGTTATAATCAGCATAAACAGTAGTTTGTTACAATACTATTATTGCCATACACTTTAAGTCAATCTAGCTGCGTTTTGCATATCTGCTGTAGTTGTCTGACTATCTGTCAATTAACACCTTGTTCTCTCTATCTCAGTGTCTGCAGTGGACAAGCAAACAGATGCAGCACATCTGCAGTCTGAGTAATTTTTGAGCTCTTTTCTTATTTGTTTTGTACTTCTTTTCATTCAGTCTCTCTTCTTTTAAGCAGAGCATAATGTATTTTTTTTTCCTTCCCACATGGTGAACTATCTGAGCAAGTACCATTACTATTGAGATATTTCACTGTTCTTTCTTGACCAGTTGCAGAATATAAGGTAGGGAGTGAATTTTGAAGAAAATAATTAGCTGCACATATTTCTCCACCTCATCTTTGTCTGCAACAGCACTGGAGGTGTATCTTTAGAGGTAACAAAAGCTTCTCTTGCTCTTCCCCTTCCATTTATGAGAAGCTTTCTTAGGTACCTGGAGGACAGTATTTGAAAATAGTTTTTGAAAGGTGTACATTGGCCCTATTTTAGTACATAGCTGTATAATTTTAGTGACAACCACTATATTTTGTCCTCCCCTAGAACATCTGGATAGACTCCTCATGGCTGTATAATTAGAGTTATAAGAAAATTTTCAAGGGGAATAAGCAGAATTGTGTGTAAATTTGACACATAATTCTTCAGGCCTTCGGCAAGCAGCAGAAGATTCAGAGCCTATCATGAAAGCTTTCAGTTATAGCAGATAATTAACAAACTGGAGACGTTAGCAATGGAAAGAAGTTGCTGCATAAAATTAAAAATAAAAACCCAAGCTCTGGGGACTTGAGCCTCTTAAATTTTCAGAAGTGCAAACAGATGACATCTGGTCCGACATAAAGACTGGGAGAAAGTTAACCTATTTGAAAAAGTTTTGAAGCAGCAGAATGAAGCATGTTTTGTATCACAGCTTTATAGCACGCCACAATGGTCGTTTTGATTTTGTAAGAGAAACTTGTAAACTGAATGCATTGTTTCTTTGAGCAATGGCCTGGGAGGATTATAGAACAGCACTGCAGTTAATCAATCACTTTAAGGATGATGAGGCCATTGTGTTACTTGGTGAACAGCACCAGTGTAAATTTCCACTGTTGCCTAGTTGAAGAGGAAATGGTCTGGTCCCATATATTTTGATATATCCAGTTATGGGCAGAATGTTGCCATCGAAATAATGATCATCAAAGAGCTAAATAGCAATGCTGAGGTATTCAATTATTGAAAGGAAGGGACAGGCTGAGTACTCCCTTGTCTCTGCAGAAACCACAGACTCTGGGAGAGACATAGGGAAGTGACAGAATATCTTAACCCTATAACAAACTCATTCATACACGATGCTCCACTGAGTGTAATTGGTTTTGTGAGGAAATGGTTTCAAAATGAAATCAGAGGAACAGGTTCTTAAAAATCAGTCTCCTGGCTACTGACAGAAGCAAGGATGAACTGATCATCAGAAGGGGTTCCTCTTTTCTGTGCATGCTAGGTGCAAGTGCAATATAGTTTTGTATTTCCAGAGTCAGAATAAAGATGAGAAGGGATTTGTGGATTCTTATTTTCTCCTGGCTTTCCTAACCTTCTGAGTGACATACCTAGGAAAGCTGTTACGACAGTCAATGCATTGCTTTTGATGCTGTGATACAGCTGCTACTTAATATGCTGGGAAAAGCAAAACCATGATTTTCTTCATTCCTTCCAGCTTGATCTTCAACATATGCACAGGAAGTATCTAGTGTCCCCTGGAGACTGATTTTACCTTCTAAAAGATGGAGCAAAGTTCCCACTGCACATGGGAGCAAAATGCACAAAGGAGTAAAGAGTGAAGAATGAACAGATCTGTTTACTACTGCAACTATCCCATGGTAATATGAGCTGTTGTAATTGGGAACTAGTTAGGGTATGTGCTGATTCATAATCCTCAGAGTTGAAGAAAAAAGAAAAGGGAAAGGAGACATTCTCTGAGCATCACAAAATTAAAAAAAAAACCACAAAAACAACAAAAACATAATTATAACTGAATATTCCAGCACCAGTGAAAACTCAGTAGCAACCAAGATAAACCCCCATATCTCTCTAACCCATATCTCCAAAGAGCCATGAGCACAAAGGGTGAAAAATCTGCCCTCCACTGAATTATAGAATGGTCAGAGTCCGTGACTGCTGAATGCAGAACAGGAGTAGGTTCTAAATTTAGTTTCTTAACTTCTATTTCAATACCTAAATATAAATGGCCTGATTTTTTTTTCAAAGATGTTGAATAGTTCCATACTCCTCTGATTTATGTTGCCACTTAGAGAAAAAAAAGAATTTTTGTTTAGGTATCTAACAATAGTACTCAGAATTCTGCCCTTATAGAGCAGAAATTTGCAGCCTACTTTGTAAAATAATTGGATGCCATTTTGCCTTCCAAAGATGGATAGAGCTGCAAAAGAAAATATTTATTCTGTGTTTTCCTATTAATGAAGGAAGTGAGGAGCAGAATTCCCATGGCCCTAAGCGTGCAGTAACAAATATTTGTTATTTTCTCGCCCTCCCACTCTAAGTTCAATGGAAATAAACCAGAAGAGAGATTTAATGTGGGAAGCATCCTTGTCACTGCAAACCTTCTTCGGACTGTAGTGCAGCTATAACTACACTAGTAGTGAATTAAGCTTTTCATTATTTTTAAATGAGCCTTCAGTCCTAGGTGATTTTTTGTCGAGGAATGTAAAGGAAATCTAGAATTTATGACATAGGCAACTTATATATCCAACAGTATATGGCATTATCTTTTACTCCAGAAGATTTGTGACTCAGTGGAAGAAGTACTAGGAAGAACAAAAGTTTCTGTCATTTTCAGACCTTCAGTGCTTCCTGGGATAGTCACCTGAGCATTTCAGAGTCACACAAGGGAAAAGGGGAAATGTGGATTGTTACACAATGTACAAGGCCATATGATAAATAATGCAATGCATAAGTAAAGCTGAATAACCCTATCCCCAAGAAACCTGAGTGACACTATTATCAAGTCTTTATTTGGTGAAGCATGTATAACTGAATTTGTGAACTCATCTGAAAACAAAAAAGCAAACATACCAAACAAGCCTTTTTACAAACGAAAACAGGAAAAGGACAGGAGAGAAGTAAAACTTTATAAATCACTTCCTTGAGTCTGAGAAAATCTCAGATTGTAGCGGCAGTGTCAGCCTCCCAGAAGGGCTGGAAATTATACTTTGCTGTGTTCCTTATAGAAAAAAAGGATTTGACTAGGAATGTCTGGAATTGAGAGTTTCTAGTAGCTGTGATTAAAATAGCAGAAAGCAACATTCCCTAGTTTACCTAGTTACCTTACCTGCAACCCCCTTTACTCACCCCCCACCCCCACCCCAAGAGGATTAGATTAATCATTTAACTTTGTTTTTGATGTTTTATCTTTTATATGACAGTTTACTAGGAATACTGTATCTGGAGCATCCTAAATGAAAATAATACAAAAGAAAGCTCCAATTATTTTTTCAAGTTGTTTCTTCAAGTACAACTGGAATAGCCTGCTTGACTCCTTTATTAATATGCTGAGTACCTGATAAATCTAGATATGTAAAGATGGGACTAACATAATAAAATAAATTGATTTCATCTAATAATAGATTTTATTGATGGTGACTTGGCAGGTGAAAGCACTAATGAAGATGACTTTGAAACCTTTGAATGTTTTCTGAAGAAAGTGCAATTATCTGATGACTTTTTATCTCAGGGGAAAAAAAACAAAACACCCCCCCCAAAAACCCCCAAACAAACCAAAAAAAACCACTAAATAAATTGATCCAAGGTTATAACGTATAATTAATAACACACATATATACAGGTTTTAGTGTAACCCACAGAACATTAATTATAGCACTTATTTCACAGCTGTTCTATGAAAGCTGAAATAAAATGTGTCTACAATTAAAACTGAATATATACTGACTTCATTAACTTAACAGCTGCACCAATAACCAATACCAAGGAACATACCCTACTTTGTTTATGTCTTGATACCATCTGCAACATTCAAAACTATTGGGTTTTAAAGCAGATGATGTCTTACTAGTATTGTGATCACAGCTACCACAATATGCTTACACATGCTACTAAAGTGAATCAGTCTGTTTCAAGGGAATTTCAAGGGTTATGAGCTGAGCTGCAAGATAATTTGCTAAACACAATTGTGGTGGCTAGAAAGTCAAAACCAGAAGTTCTTGGTGGCTTCTTCCCAATTCTTATGTCTCTAAACATGAATTTCTCATGTGTCCAAACAAGCAAAAATTTAACTTTGGAGAAAAAATGGAGGGACTGAATTAATATAGGAAACTTTGATACTAGCACTTACTTTTCAATGTTTTGGCACAAAAATTCTATCATTTAAACTGGTATTTCAAATTGTAACTTCCAGCTTTAAAAAGAAAAGAGAAACTCACATGCACACACACACACGAAAAAAAAAGAAACCCAAAGCACCCCACCAAAAATCCAAATAAACCAAAAGAAAACAAACAAACAAAAAAATCAACCAACCAAACAAAAACCCACAGAAATCCCATCATATAGAGAATCAAACAGACATTAAAGAAAATGTACTAGATTTTTAAATCTGCTTCACAAACTCTCCTAGCACAAGCAATAATAGATGACAGCAGGCATAAAATTGTACCCCAGAAAGGTGCAATTCCATTAAACATGTACAGCAATGTGTTTTCAGCATCTGATTCTCCTCCAGGCCTTGGTTTGGGCTGTGAACTCAATCCATTCTATCTGCTTCTCTGAGTGTTGACTAGCAGTAGTATTACTAGTATTACAATCTGTCTGTCTGCAAGTGTTTAAGTTATATCCTTACACATTTGAGACCTCTCTGTCTCTAATCCTTTCAAATTTTCAGTACAAATCCTACTTTTCCTTTATTACCTCCCTGCCTTGTTTCCTCATTTTGTTCTGTCATACTCATTTTGTTCTTTCATACTCTTCTTGTCTTTTGGTCATAATTTATGACTTGTGTAGCTTTCACAGCTCTAATTTCCATGTTCCTTATGTGCCTCTTCCCAGAGTCCATTTCCTTGCTTATTAATTACACTCTCTTTCCCATCTTCAACCTTCTCACACTCCCTCAGGTTCCTTGTCCCAATCTGCTCCTCCCCTCAACAGTTGTCTCCTGCCATCTGTTTTTTGTCCTTGACTCAGATGTTGTGATGCTTTTTTTTTTTGTATTTCCTCTGCTTCCATGTCACTTGAGCAGCAATGAAGAAATAACCTATAGCTCTAGGAAAATAAGCTATTAATTAGTTCACAGGTTCACATCCCATGGACCACATTAACTGGCATTGAAATTCAGGAAGAGTCTTCTTTGATCTTTGTAACTGTGTTCTGCACCGTACTCAGTCACTTCCCGGGTGTGAAACTTGCACAGACAAGTCAAAGTTCTAAGGTGGAAGACAGAAACTGTGAGGAATGTGTCTGTCAAACCTTTAGAAATTTCCAAGCTGCTGTGAAAGGATATTTTTCAGTGGTTTCCAGAATGGAGAAAAAGCAGTTTTATCATTGGGATGCTATCAGATACACCCCTGGCTTAAAACCAAATTCTGCTAAAAAAGTCAAGATTTTGCTTTAAAATGTTCAAAAAGTCACTGCTGAATTTATTACAGTTTAACATCAATGAATAAGCATTTTTCTCTTAGCTTTGTACAGAAATTCCTGAATTATTTTTTGCAGAAATGTTTGTAAAAAATTAAATAAATCTTCTACGTGACAGACACCCAGTGGAGAGAATTTCAGTCTAAATGTACAATTTTGGCGAAGTTAAAAAGAGCTTCACTTGGAAACATCCAATAAAAAAATATTAAGGAAGAATAACTCCAAAGACACTATGAGGTCCATCTCTAATAAAATCTTTTTGTATTAAATTATCAGCTATGTTATTAGTAATGAAAGGGAATAATAAGCATCCGTCTGTTTTCCTTTCAAAGTGTTAACATAAAGGATGTAATGTTAGGGCTTTAAAATATCTGTCTTATGTTAGTCTTCATTGCAAAAGATGTGACAGGCTGGGTAACTATTTAATTTTTTCATGAAAACGTTCCTTTAACCAGGAATGGCCACCCAGCCAGATGGATGGCTGCCTTGCTGCTTGTCCCCGGAGGCTCAGTTGGATGGGATCATCTGAACGGGGGCACTGCCAGTCTCCAAGGGCCATCAGAATTCCAGAGAAGGGAAGACTGTGAAAAGTTTCAACTGTCTCACCAAACCAAAAGTAGAAGGAGGGACAGCGAGAGACAGCTAACATGGAGATGGCAGTGGTAGAGAGCAAGTGACAAAGGAGCTCAGGGACAGAGAAAGCAGTTTTTAGAGCCAGCTTGGGATTTCTCTTTGAAAATACAGCACTCTGCAAGGACATATAAGGAAATGGGGAGGTTTTCATTGCTGTTTTTTTTTATCTTGTTCTCAAATTTTTTTTCAAGTCTGTTTTCTAGATTCTATTTCCATTAAAAAAAAGCTTCTGAGCTTAATAGTGCATGTAAGGAATTAAGGAGACAGATGCCCCTGAGAACTTTATTTTAATGCTCTATAACAAAAAAATTATTTTTAAAAAAACCTGTTACCCAATACTGAACTACATGTGAACAATTAGGTAAAGGATGTGTTAAGTATTTAGTGAGAATCCAGTTATTGTTCTGAAACATCAACCAATTAGTGTAAAGCACTTTAACATTGAAAAAATTAGAAAAATAGTATAATAAAAGTAACTCAAATCTTTTCTATAGGATATTAGCATAGGATTAGAGTTTGGACAAATATATTTCTGGTTTTAATTGAACAGACTGAAAGCAAAACCATTTGGCAAATGTATAGCCCAGTACACTGTAGCGAAATTTAAAGAGTTCTGACAACATGTAAGGTTGTTTTTTTTTTTAGCATACTAATAACATAATTTAAAGGCAGAAGAAATTTGTTAAGGATTAAACTGCATACTCTGCATGTGCAGTAAAAATGTTTTGTTCCCTCAAAATATTTTATTTTCTTAGGGAGAGTATACATGTTAATTGAATAATAAAAATAGCATTTTGAAAGCATTGTATTCTATTGTCTGCATTAAAAATTCAAAACACTGACAGACTAATCCTGCTCATATTAGGTATATAATGCAAGTTATGGCATAATTATGTTTTAAATATACTTGATAGATTTTAGTATGCACTTTAAATGTCATGATACTATGAGAAGCAGCTGTAAAAAATGTCATCTTGGTGCTTCATATTTATGCTATGACTTCCACAGGAGTTTTGAAAGTCTGAAGGAGTGTTAACTGCCACTATTGCCATCTCAGGATGGTGTGTTAATATCTTTCTCCCTGACATCCTTCTCCTCTACCAGTGCCAATTATGACAGAGATGGTCTCCAGGGATTACTGACAATTTTCTTGATGATGTGTGAGAGCTGCCATTGCCCACTTGGAATGACTGCAACACCGACAGTGACTGAAAGGCGTGTGTCTTGGCTGTTAAGCGTGTTTAATAGCAGCATGCCATTCTCTGTCATCTCTTGTACCTTAAGAAGAGTCATATTGTCTCCATGTGTCTGTTCATGACAACTTTCTGAGTGTCAGCGTGGCTGAAGCTCCCACATCTGCACACATGTCCGGACATGTGCAGCGGGAGCAGTGAAATGTGGGGGATTGTTAATTGTGTTTGCTGTGTGCATGCCAGGAGTTAAATGGCATTGATCAGGATTACTAAACTGCCAATAAAAGCAAACCTGTGCTAGAAAGTGAGAAATTAGCCACACCTGAGACTTGTAGTCCTTTTTTAAATAGTGGTGCTGAATCTAGCTTGATCATATTGCGAAATGAATCACAAGAAATGCAGTCTCAAATATTTATACTATCACTAGTGATTCAAACTGGGAAAGGATTCATTTTAGGCTTTTACACTGGGTTTGGAAAAGTACCTACAACTTCCAGGGATGATTTGCCCCAGAACCTGCAAAGAAGAGTATTCATAGTTCTGAAAAATTTCTGAAATCATGTAAGGTATCGTGGAAATTAGTCAATTACAGAGCCATGGCTGATCCACATATCAAGGACCTTATCAGAATTTCCTCATAGTCAAAGATAACTTCATTTTAGTAGTGTTTGAAAAAAAAGTCTGTCTAATCTTCCTATAAATGAGTTAGTAAAATTCAGGTATATTGTCAAATATTTATACTTGCAGCAAGGTCAAAGGAATAATTTGTTTTATATTTGTGTCCTTATATCAGTATTAGTCAAATGCACATGGTGGTGAGAGGATTAAAACAAGTAAGAAGAATTGCAGACTTTCAGAATAGCTTGAATTCCCCGCATTCCATGAAACACCTCCAATTTCTGTGGTTTTATGCAGGGAAGAACCTGAAATTGCACTCTGAAATTGTTTCATATTTCAAGTCTATAAGATCTCAATGACTGATCAGTTGCATCTCTAACATCTTGTAGCTAAAGCGCTGGGCCAATTTTCATGAGATCTGGATTCAATTTCTTGCCCTGTTGAAAACCCCTTGGGTGGGGGTGATTTGATTTTTCAGTTCTCCCCACTTACTTTTCTTGAATTTATAAAAATATACAGTATATTTTCTGAGCAGGAAGAATATGTGGTAATAATTCCTATTATGTATTCATTGTAGTGTTTAATGTAACAGTCTGATTTTATTAGTTGGGGTATTAGTTGGGGATATAGTCTCTAGATGTCTGTTTCATGTACAGGTTTTTTTAACTTTCTTTCATGGTGAGCTGCAGATCTCTTTGTTAATTGATACCTAGGAAAAATGCTTGAACTCTGGAAATAACTATGCAATTGATTTAATAATATAAACTTATTGGAATATGTTTGGTTTTAATTAAATTCCTACATATGAATGTTAATTAAAATTCACTCCTACTGATAATAACATTATTAACATGTATGCAGTGTACAGTTAACAGAACAGAAATAGAGGCAATTAGTGAAATTAGGTGTTTTCTCTACCAGGAAGGAATATCCCAAAGAGTAATTGCTTATATTCATATATTCTCTGCAGATATTACTAATAGCATCATTAAATCAATATACACCACTTTAGAAACACTAAAAAGATTTAATGAGTGGGGACTTGAAAGGAATGACACAATTTTATTTTCTTTTTAATTGTGTAGACTGTAAATAGAATTGGGCATTTTCATGTGGCAGTCATGACCTGACTGTGTTTTGCATCACAGAAGTTAATTAATGGACGTCAAAATGTGTTGCTGCCTCTCAGGTGCTCTTGAGGCATTTGTTTTCTTATTAAGTGACAGCTGTGTAAGTATGTATGCTCATCTAAATGTTCTCAGCTATTTTCTCAGAAATTTAATTTTGGTATTGTGAATGATTATTTTAGATTTATTGCTAATACAGTATCTAAATATTGCCAGTGCAGCATATAATATAAACAGGTCTAAATTGTTATAATATAAGCAGGTCAGTGTGGAAATGTCCAAGTCTACAGTTTTTAGCCTTGCAGGATTTGAGGTGACAAAACAACAGCACCTGTGTAGCTGCTAATTTAGCATTTTGCCTCCATATATGAGCAGATCTTAGCGATTTCACTCACCTGTGCAGAAGAGAGTGTTCCCTGTCTTCAGGCTGGATATATTCTGCAGACATCCCTGCCAATGGACCCACCAGGGAACCGCCTACAGGCTTGGGAGAACTGCTGTCCCAGTCCTCAGCAGCACTGAAGACCCTTTTGCAGACCCACATGTATCAAAGTCAATCACAATCATCACAGCTCCCCCTTCTTTGGGATGCATTCATTATGTGAGCATCCAGACAGTTCTACCTCTAATTCCCACCTAGCATTCTTATCTTAGGACAAATCAAACTGTCCATCAGAGACAGCAAAGGAGAGGGGGTATGTGTGGGGAGTCTCTGAGGAAGACCTCACTATCTTTTCTTAACTTCACAGACACCACTTGAATTTTTGTGTTCAACTTACCATTTGAATGTCTTGTCTGGGTGCTAGAAATGATGGCAAGAATAGGCAAATGGGGAAAAAAAACCCACTGTTTTGCTTTTCAGAAGATCAAGCAAAGCCAACAATAAATGAATTTAATTTTCTAGCCCTTCTCTGCCCCTTCTGTATTGCGGAAGGAACAAGGGGCTTCAGTGGCTGTGAGTCCTCCTAAGGTGCTCTGTTGTGTACATTGGGTGATTGTGTAAACCACCATCCTATCCACCCAGAGTACAGTGCAATCACACCAAAACCCTTGGATTTCCAAATCTTTCTCTTTTAGTAACATCCCAGCCTCAGCTGTACAAAGATTGATTCTCCCGACGCTTCTGTGAGACAGATACAGTAAATAAATGTACAGAGGGAAATGCCATGACAGAAGACCTAAAAGGTTTCCCCAGAAGTGTTACACTCCATGTGAGAGAATTTACAATTTAGCAAGCCTGACTGCTAATTCCCGCGTTCAGACCTCAAATCCAAGAGACTCCTTGAAATTTAGATACTTCTTTTTATTAATGTAAGTAGTGTGCTATTATTTCAATTAAGTTAAGCTATATTTGTTATCATCTCTTGGGTAGAAAAATGTAGGAGATATGTGCTGTATAAATTTTTCTATGGATAAAATAGAATAGTAAAAATCAGTGTGAGGAAAATTAGGTGTGTGTGATTAAGGAAACTAAACATGGCATTACATTATACGAATGGTCACCTTGTACTGATAGAGCAAGCTGACTGATTAAAGTCAACATTAGGCAGGACCTGTGCTAACACAAAGAGAAAAGTAGAATTAATATTGAATTATTGGTATTTATATATTATCAATATGCCTTTATATGTCTGACTTGTACTCCTGGAAGGACAATGAAAGATGCTGACAAGACTTTGCATTTAACTTTAAAAGGTGAAACTTGACAATCATGCAGTTAGAACAGCTAAATGTTACACAGGTTGATGGTGGTCAGAGCAGCATCTGCCAATACTGGGGCTTGCAGAAGATGCTGCTCTGTATATATGTTACAAAAAAGTTCTGCAGGGGCATCCAGCCCTCATAAGATCCCAGCCCCACAACAAAACATGCAGGGAATGGAAGAAAACATGATACAGAGAGAACATGAAGTGAACTGAAATAAGAGTTTAAACTTCAAACAATGTACAGCCAGATGGAAAAATGTAGAAATGGTTGGGTAATTATCTCCAAGTTTTATATGCAATGTACAGACTCAGTTATTTCCCTGTTTCCCATCTTTACATTCCATCTTTATGACTTACTGTCAATGGATGCCATGGACATCCAGTCAATGTCATTTCAAAAATCTGTTAGCTGGGGAAGAGCGGCTTAGGCACATGCTTCCTTTTAAGAACTAATTTCCTTCCCAGAGGCCAGTGCCTAGAATCATAGAATCATTTAGTTTGGAAAAGACTTTTAAGATCATTGAGTACAACCATTAACCCAACTCTGCCAAGTCAGCCGCTGAACCATGTTCTCTAGTGCCACATCTACATGTCTTTTAAATTCCTCCAGGGATGGTGACTCCACTATTTCCCTCAGCAAATTGTACCAGTTTTTAACAACTCTTTAAAGAAATTTCTCATAATATCCAATCTGAACCTCCCCCGGTGCAAATAGAAGTTGTTTTCTCTTGCCCCATCTCTTGTAACTTGGGAGAAGAGACTGGCCACCACCTGTCTATAACCTCCTTTCAGGCAGTTGTAGAGTGATAAGGTCTCCCCTGAGCCTCCTCTTCTCCAAACTAAGCAACCCCAAATGTTCAAAAATCCTCACTTCTACATCCAGGAAAGGAAAATTAACCTTGGAATTTGAGCAGGAATGTTCAGTTTCAACTGAGGCAAAAGGCTTGTCACAGAGTGTCTGAGAACATGAGAAAATACAGCAGAAACTGTGCTTTACAAACAATTCACAAAGCTTATATTGCACAGAGCATCATGAGGCCCAGTAACATACTAACTGGGTCTGGAAGATCAAATTTTCCTTCTTTTGGGGAATCTGAAGGCTTCCTTCCCCAATACTTTTGTGAGGAATGAGGGGGTTAGCCATGATATTGCCTGAAATTCCAAGGTTTGGAATAGTACTCCCTGCTGTCAGTGGCCTGTAGACCATGTTGAGGGATACTTACTGTCACTCATTCACATTGACCTACAGTTTATTTTATTACTGTTCCCACAGATTAGTAACACAAACCATGTTGTGTAGTGGGCATTTCTAGAGGACATTTCAATTAAATTACTACTGAATATACAAATCTTATGAAATCATAAGGCATTATGGACCCTAATTTATAGCCTACAAGAAAGCTTAAACAGGGTATTTAAAGTCACCTTGGAGTTAATTGAAAAATAAAACAAACATAGCAGATTAAAAAAACAACCTCACTAATCTATCACTATTTTATGGAGAGAAGGAATCAAAGTAATCACTGCCTGCCTGAAACATACCTTCTGAAGAAGGAATACAACTTTTAATGTGAAGCAATTGTATTCTTATAAGTGGAAACTACAGAAAAAGAAAATTAGAATGCTAAAATATTTTTGCTACTTTTGAAGCATAATTATGTAAATGTATAATTAATGATACATTTCTAACAAGCAAAGTAATGGCTTTACATGACAAAGTCTAAACTATGTTACCTTGAGTTCTACATAGTTATAATCTGTTCTGGTATCTGAAAACATTATGGTGCAAAAAATGTTAAATTTTACAATATCTGCTGTTGTCGTTTTTTAAATATAAAAAAACCACTAAATACAGCTATCAAATCAAATCAAATCAAATCCATAAATATCATTTTTTTATCATCTATGTTTACTAGTAAGCATATATACTAAAAGGTAAGAACACATTTAATAAAGAGTGAGAACATATATAATAAAGAAAGTAAGAACTCCTTTAATCAATGTCTTTGTGTTCATATATTAATATATTTGAAGACAATATTTGGATGTCAATTCATCTCTGTTCTCTTCAGTCTCATTCCTGCCACCACAGGTCTGTCACATAACAGGTGGCATATGGGCAAGCAGCTGAGTTGTAACTGGGTGCATCAGACTGTCCCAGGGCTGCCAACTGCAGGATGGGGATGCTGGTTTATATTAGTTCAGCAAGTTGGGAGTGCATATAGTGTGCTGGCACTGAGCCTGCTTCCTTGGCAGGTGTGATCCAACCACCCTGCCATGTATACACTGTTCTGGGAATATCCTGTCAGCACTGCCATATTTCTCAATCACAGGAAAATATCCATATTCTTCAAAATGTACAGCTATGTGTGGAAGTTAACACTTTTGCAAGAATGTCTCTGATGCCAACAAATTGCTGGATGGCAAACCATGTATGCATTATTTATGGTACAAAGCAAGATGAATGTGTGAGGAAAAAAATAGAGTAAAACCATGGAAGCTGAATGCCAGGGAAAATACACTGACTAAAAATGAAGAATTTGTACTCTGATAGTCCTCTAAAGGCAGACAATACATAGGCACAGTGCTCAACTCTTGTCTACACAAATATTGGGTGTCTACCTGTCTGTCAAAAATTATTTAGCATGTATACAATTTTAAAAAATCATGCTTTAACATTTTGCATTCATCTTCTTTTACGTAGTTTTATTCTCTATTGTTTCCCTTCTCTGGGAAAATACAGTCTTCTAAAACCAGCATTCCTTTCACTTACTTTCATTCCCAGAGAATATGAGTACTTTTATCTCCTACTGTCAAATCATTAAACAGTCCTTGTAGGCTATTGTGTGATCAAAATTGGATGGGAGTTGGCTTTCCCAGGCCCTCTTCTTGTCCCTTTCTTCTCTGAATTGATGTCATCTGCCAGGCACCTGGAGCTCAGCACTGGGAACAATTCCTGAGTCACATCCATGTCCCCGACGCTGACTTGTTTTGTGATCTTCAGAGATGACAGACCAACGCAAAAATTGTACTTCCAATAAATAATTCAAGTGCTCAAACTGAAAATCTAGCACTCATGGACCTGCTGAAAAGTACCATACACTGTTACAACAAAAAATGGGAAAGTATTGGATATGCCAAAAAAAACAGAGAAGGCCTCTTTATTCTTGTCCTGGCATGTACTGGCAGTCTCGTGTCTCATCCTCCAGCTGCTGTGAGTGGGAAGCTGCCTCTGTTCTTAGAAGAGTCCTATTAGAGTATTATTTTAGTCTAGGTTTTTCCATTTGCAAAATGAATTTACCTATGCTGCAAAGCCATGAAATTTAGTTACTACATAGCTATAATAGATGCAAGTTTTTATACGAGGAAAAAATTTCTTATGCTTGTTTGTCCTCATCCTCATCATTGTGCTCAATGTCATCTTCATTCATACTATTATTATTTATCTCTTTTTTCTGTTATATTGTACAAAGACAATGCTTTTCCCCTCCTTAAATATGCATCCTTTTTTTTACCTGGACCAGTCTGTTGCTGAACCCAGTTTCCCTCATTTGCTGTCTATGAGAGAGTTACAATAACCCCTTTTGTTATCTTGTTATTTTATCTTTTACTACAAAATGTTCTGAGAGGTTTTGTTTGAAAGATGCTGTATGAAAATAATTTAAATTTTACTGGTTTATCCTGAAGCAGATGTTGCACTGAGTTGATTCCCCTTTTTCTCCCTTCTAGATTTGACTTGCCATCTTTTAAAACAGACTTTTCTCCTTCTGTTTTGGTCGGGGTTTGTTTGTTTGTTTGTTTTTTAATGTTATTTGTTGATTCAGTACACAAAACAACTTGCATTTAGCAGTTTTCAAAAACATTCTTTTTGGTACTGTCCCACTCGCATAAAATTAAATAAAAACTAAACCAAAACAAAACCCTGAGAATAATGGACCTGCAGAATGCAGTTGCCTCCACAACTGCAGGCCTCACAATGAGCCTGTGAGTCACAACACAATTGAAAAGACACACATTAAAAGGGACAGATGAGGGAAGGTACCTAACACAGGACCATTCTCTTTGGTACATTGATCTCTATAGTTATTTTTTTAAAATTTTCAGCTCTGAGACTTTACGTCAACTGGTAAAAATATCTGTCATGTATTAAATAAACTGAGGATCTGTTTCACCCTCTAAATTTTTATTAATGAGGCAGTAATTGTGTCAGAACGTTATGTGGGATCACCTGAGTAATCAAATTAATATGTATACAAGGGCCACTATATAAGATATTATGATTTTAAAGCTCTGTGCTGGCCTATACAAAATAGACAGAAAATTTTCAGATTTGAACACAGCAGAATTGCTACTTGTGGATGGACAGCCTCTGCCTCTTTAAGTCACCCAGCCAAGAAAAGGGCTGAGAGGACATTGCTCACCTCTCTGTTCACATAAATAGGTTGCATTCCAACACAGGGAAAGAAATGGCTTGATGCTTACATGGTGATGTCTCAGACTACTTTTTCATCATGGGTTAAAGACTGTGATCCACAGTTAGGAAGGTATGAGTTCACTGAAGTCAGCATGAGTTTTACCAGGTACTTAGTGGAAACTCTGTTTGATGCCTATTTATTAGTACTTTCATAAGTGAAAGTATTCACAAAATTAAGAATCCTACACAAACAACATCAAGCAAACAGTCCTGCAGGAACTTATTTTTTTCTCTCAAACTAGCTGCCCTCACTTGCAGATCAGTGTAAAAGAGGTAAATCTAGAAAATTGGTAGGACTCTCAGACTTTTGTGGGATTCAGAAAAAGACAAACAGGTAAATTCCAGAGAACTGTACAGGGAAAATGAATCAGTGACATGGGAAAAAATGGTGACAGTTCTAACAACACTCTCTCAGCCCTGTTTCATACCTCTTCTTCCTTGACACTGGTCTTTAAAGACTTTTTTCTCCCTTTAAGAAATCCCATCTCCTGCCACTTATTTTTCACTTAGATTTGTAATACACTGCAATAATATGATTCCTTATGATGTTAAATAATTTTGCAATCACAAATGAAGGATTATGGCTTTTGGTAAGGGATGTGATGATTAACTCTTCTAACAATTGAATATATGGACATGAGGCAACATGTACTGACAGATTTCTGCAAAACCATGTAAGGTATCAATTTTCAAACAAAGCTATCACAGGGATTTACTTATTCCTTTGAAATTGCTGTGAATGCTTTTAATTTGTTTTTGTATTTCTGTATATTTGGTAAGATTGCAATCTTCAGAATGACAGAAACACTTGAAAATACCCAGTTTACTGGGTAGCTATCATATGAATTTGTTTTCCCATTATTACCCATGGCACCCTGGTTCCACTCATTCTCCTGTAGGAAAGAAATGGTGGTGTGCCTGTGACACTGTTTTGCTGTTGGAAATGGCATGCTTTTGCTAAAGATTTTCTTCTGTCCTTCAGGACTCTGATTACTATCCTCCATTGGTTGTTCAAGATGGCAGTGACAAAATAACAAAGTCCAATGATAATCAAAAGAGACTTCAGCGCCCTGGAATGATTGGTAGAAGGATCAAGACCACAGGAAGTGATATCCTTGATTCTTCCAGTAACAAGAAATAATATTGATAGGAACAAGGAGATCCATCAGTCAGGTCAATGCATGGCTCTGAGGTTGTCAGAAGAAAAATTTTGGGGATGTTTGCCATGGGATGATCTACTCAACATGTGGTCTACTGACACCTGATGGATTGCACCCATCACAGAGGCAAAAAAGAATTCTAGCCCAGGAGTGTTAGTGGGACTTGTTGACAGAGCTTTAAGCTAGCTTGGAAGGGGGAAAGGGACAAAACCAGGCTGGCCAGTGATGACCAAGGGGACAGTGTGTCAAAACTTGAGAAAATGATGACTAATGGGATTACTCAGTATGTCCCAGGAGGTGTTGGCTACAATGCAGCACACCTAAAATGCTTCTACACTAATGCCTGCAGCATGGGGAGCAAAAAAGAGGTGCCCAAAGCTGTGGCCGAGTCCCAGAGATTTGACATCACTGGTCTAACTGAAACATGATGGGATGAGTCCTGTGACTGGAGAGCCCAGTTGGACAGTTAAACACTCTTCAGGACAGATAGGTGGAGCAGAAGAGGTGGAGGGATGGCACTGCATGGAATAGAAGGGTTAGAATGTATGGAGCTTGCATGTGGCAATGGCACAGCTGAGAGTCTCTGGATAAGTATCAAGGGGCAAACAAATAATGTGGATATCACCGTGGGAATCTTCTATAGACCTCCTAGACAGGACAGTGACCCTGACAAACTATTTTTTGAGGAACTAAGGGACGCTTCCAACTTAACTGCCCTTGTCCTTATGGGGGACTTCAACTTGCCAGAAATTACCTAGGATCATCACCCAGATGGCACGACCTGGGGCAGAAGATTCCTAAAACACCTGGATAATGACTTAATGGAACAGATCTTAATGGAGTTGACTCAGAAAGAGGCACACCTCGATCTGGTGCTTGTCAACAGAGGATCTTGGGGGCAAAGTGGAGATTGGTGACTGTCTTGACCACAGAGACAGCAAAGCAATCGAGTTTAAAATCTGTGTTGACAGAAGTGCCAGGAAAATCTCAGCTCTGGATATGGGGAGAACAGACTTTAGCCTGTTTGGGAAATTATTAAGGTCCCCCCTTGGAAAATGATTTTGTAGGTACCAGGATCCATCAGTGCTGATAACTTCTTAATCACCTCCTAAGGGCACAGGAGCAGGTAATTCCCAAATACCAGAAGTCAAGCAGGTGAGGCAGAAGTCTTGTCTGAACAAGAATCTTCTCTAGCAAATATGGCAAAAAAAGGAGTATGCCCAGTGGAAGCAAGGTAAGGTGACATGGGTGCCTGATACTGCATTTGGGATGGGACAACCCTGGGTGTACAGCCTGAGGAATGAGATGCTTGAACGAAGCACCATGGAAAGGGACCTGGGGATCTTGGTCAATTGCACATTGGACATGAGCCAGCAGTGCCCTGGCAGCCAGGAGGGCCAACCCTGTCCTGGGGAGCATCAGGAACAGCATCACCAGCCAGGCAAGGGAGGGGATTGTCCTGCTCTGCTCTGTGCGGGGACGGCCTCACCTCCAGTGCTGGGGGCAGTTCTGGGTGCCACAATGTTATAAACAACTCAAACCCCTGGCAGGAATGAGTAAATAAATTTTAATGAGAACCCATTAAAATTACAAAGCAAAGAGGGACAGCGTCAGGAACACAGCAAGATTTTCTGCTCATCAGAGCTCAGGCTCACAAAATGGCATCTCTGCCTTTTATACACTCATGGTTGCCTCAGCCTCATTAATATTCATGAACAACCTTCTATTTCCTTCTGGCTCCTCCCACAGTCCGTGGCTTTGCCCATATATGTGCACTTGGCTCCTCCCAAGGCCTGTCAATCAGTCCTCCCATGCCTTTCATGGGTGGAGCCCTTCTTGTATCCCCTTTGGTGGTGCCATGTTAACCTGACAGGCCTCCCAGGAACAAGTGTCCCTGCTCCCTGACACCTCCTACCAGGGCAAGTGTATGCTGTCCCCACATGTTTTTACAGCCCTGTCAGCCAGAGCTTCCAGGCAGTAACCACAAAAGGGGAGGGGAGCATTGAAGGGAGGACAGAAAAGGGTTCAAAACCATACTGGAACAGCAAAAGTACGTGTCAAAAGGACTGTAAAACTTAACAGAACTTTTCCCCACCATACTTAATAACTCCTCCTCATTTACATGAGCCAATCACAACACCTTATTCACAAAAATAATATAAAAAAGATATAAAGCTATTAAAGAATGTCCAAAGGAGGGCAGTGAAGATGATGAAGGGCCTTGAGGAGAAGCCATATGAGGAGTGGCTGAGGTCACTTGTTGTGTTCAGCCTGGAGAAGACTGAGGGGAGACCTCATTGCAGTTACAGCTTCCACGTGCGGGGAAGAGGAGTGCCAGGCACTGATCTCTTCTCTGTTGTGACCAGTGACAGGACTCGAGGGAATGGCCTGCAGCTGAGTCAAGGGAGGTTTAGGTTGGATATTAGAAAAAGGTTTTTCACCTAGAGGGTAGTTGGGCACTGGAATAGGCTCTCCAGGGAAGCTGAACAGAGTTCAAGAAACATTTGGACAACACTCTCAGTCATATGATGTGACTCCTGGGGATAGTGCTGTGCAGGGCAAGGAATCGAGCTTGATGATCCCTGAGGATGATCCAACTCAGCTTATTCTCTGGATGTGTGATTCTGTGACTCCTCACCTTAGAGTTTTACTGGCGCACATATTTTAGCTGGTGTTGGATTACTCACAGAGTGTATATAAATATATACTGTGGAGAGGCATCTATTTCAATCAGTTCTCCAAATCTATGTGTTTAATTAAATTTTATATATATATTTTTTTTTTTATCTTCTCAGGCTCTCTATATATTGGACAGGTAATGAGAAATTCCACCATATGGCAAAGTGTCCTGGACATCTCCTCTTTCTCCAGTAATTGTAAAGAGAGATTATGAACATCATCCACCACTGCTTTCTGAGGCAAAAGGATCTTCTTACAAAGTTGATATGCACAATAAATCAAGAATAAATCTGTCACCACTGTGAAGCATGTATAATATCAGACTTACTAAACCTGTGAAATGGTACCTCTTGGGTGTTCTCATTTCTTCTGAAACACTGAAAGTATCTGTTACTTGGTTTGAAAAGGCAGGAATAATTCAGTTCTTCATCTTTTATTTTCAGTTAGAAGGTCAGCATAGCAAGTGGAAACTTCTGTAATGAGTCTTTTTCTTTCTCTCTTCTGTTTCCCACCAATAAGACAAAATCCCTCAGAGTAGGATTGTGCCTCTGAAAAAAGCTGTTTTCCAGGCTCAGCACATCCAAACACTTTAAATTAAATCTGTGGACAAGCTAAAATTCTGTGTTTCTGCTAGAACTGATCCTGCTACCTATCTGAAGTCTTTAAATCATTACCGAACTCTTTGGATGGTTTGTCTGAAAGGCTGCTGATTTCAGCACCAGTGGCTGTTGCCAAGGGATTTGTCCCACTGCTAACAATTAAGAAAGGTCTGGGAAACCTATATTTGAATAGTTTTTCTTTTTTTTTTCCTTGACTTCAGTTGCAAATAATTTCTACACTTCCAAGAGGAGCTCTACCTTTCTAGAGGACTCAATATTACTTCAGGTTTCATTCATGTAGCAGTAAAGTGTCCAACGTTACAGGGGTAAAGAGAGACAGACCTTACTATTTGCTCAGTGATTAAAGATATGAAAAGGGTTGAAGGTTACTGGATTCTCCGTTGTACCTATCAAGGAGATGAAATGTAATTGCTACTAGGATCAATTTGCATCTTCTCAGAGTAAGGCACTTCATACAGTTTTTACGGAATTATCTGGAAAACTGAAAGGGTAACAAGTCCTTCACTTTTTCAAATTAGAGAACTGTGGAAGAGACTAAGCTTGTGAGGAATTTTCTGAAATGTAGTGAAAGCAAGTGCTTCTTTAAAATGACATGAGGGAAACTTTGCAGAGACAGAATGCATCTGTAGGTACTTGTATGTGTGCCCAATGTCTTTCCAACAGTTGCCTGTTCACTTAGGAAAACTTGGAATGTGCTTTACAGAAAGGAGCTTGATGCTCTCATGTCAGTACCTCTCTTCCTCTGAAATAAACTGATGAAAGTATGTACCCTTGTCACATTCTGTTTTCTCTGGTTTGGTTTTAATAAATATTTGGTGAAAAATCAGCAACATCATTCAGGAGGGATCTCTGGGAGGAGGACTGATCCTTATGCTTATATATAAGAGAATAACCGAGCAGGAAAAAAAACAAAATGCCAAGAAAGAAATCAAGCACAAGGACTACTAAATTAATCCTAATCAGGTAGGTGGAGTTAGTTGTAAGTGATCTCCTTATTATGCATTCTGGGTCAGTCTGTCATTTAACTGCATTCTTTTATTGACACCTGCTTCTATGGAAGACCATCATGGGTTCCAAAAATAGTTTAAACCAGAATCCTTTAGTCAGTCGTCTGTTAGAACATTTTACTGTCTCCTCCTTACTTGAGCAAAGGGAAACCATTATTGATTCTCAAATTATCCTGCTTTCTGCCAAAAAATATGTTTGATTTACCGGTAGAAGTTTCTTGTGCACACCTATATTTTCTATTCAGGTTTGCCAGAAGGGCGTCTTTCTAAGAAGTTACTGTGATCAGCAAAGAAAGTAGAGGAAAAAAATAGTCTGTCCATCTTCTGCATTTGTTTTAAGAAACACATTTGTAAAATAAAGATCAGCAGGCCCAATCCTACAATACAATGAGTACATGAAGTATCTGCTCCAGGTAATGGATGCATACCAATCCTTTGTACAAAACAGGGTCTTCTAGCACAGGCTGCCCAGAGCTATATCCCCCTAGGTTTTGAAAAAGTCCAAGGATGAAGGCTTCACACAGCACCTCTGGATACCTGTCCTGTTGAATGACTACCCTCACAGTAAAATAGGATCTTTTTGCTCTTTTGTTTTGTTTGTTTGGGATTTTTTTCTTGTATGTTTCCTGCTAAATTAAAGATTTAATACACGAATTTAGTATTGACCTTCTGATCAAAGGTATAAGATTTGATTTAGGAGAAGAATCTTTCTCTTGTCTGTGTGTATGTGTATGTGTATTGTAGGATCAACCGTGGATGGCAGGGAGAAGGAATTCTGATGACCTGAGATATTCTAGAATATGTGGTTTTATTGCATGGGTCGTGGGTAAAAAGGGCCTTGCCTTCAGCCACCAGCCTCGGCTGAAGGAAAATCCCAGAGAGACTGGGAGGTAGAGCAAGGGGATATGAGTTAAGAGAGAAGGGAGCGAGGGAGCAAGGTGGCGGGGGTCAGAGAGCAGGGGGAAGAGGTAAGAGAGGAAGAGAGCAGGGAATAGAGAGGTAGAAGTAAGAGAGGGAGGTCCTTGTTACAATGCATTATATCTCCTTATGTGATGAATATTCTAATTTACAGTGACCAACCAATACAAGACACAAAATCCTATAGAATCTACATATAGCCTATAAGAACTACTACATTACCATATTATGTTATATTTTAAACTCTAAAAACTACTCTTTAGACTTTTCTGTTTTGCTACATTAACCTTTGGATCGTTAGCTAGCAGAAGGGTATCATTCCATCAAAAGGGATTCTCCTTCATCTGGTTAGGCTATTGTTTTCAGGTTATATAGTAACTAAGACTCGGTATCCTACAACTCAACATAAGCTTCCATTTCTATTATAGGTTTCATATTTTCAGAATCTTTTGTTAAACAATCATATTTATAAGGTTTCCCTGATTCATCTTCCCCAACGGTGTATGTGCACCCACTGCCTGCATTTATGGCACCAGATATAAACAGTTCTTTCCGGGAGTACAGAAACTGTGCATAACAAACCAGGACTTCAGGAGTGCCCTAACAGTAGTTGTCCTCTTCTCCCTTCCTCCCAATATATGATTTTCATTGAAAGGAAAATTCAGGCATATGGGTCAGACAGGTGTTTATCAAATCTTGTACCTCTATGCTTTGGGAAAGAAATAAAGTCTCCAGCCTACAGCTGCAGGTCAGTTTGGAAGTGGCCAAAAGGAGCCCTGACTGAGAGGACTGCAGGTGCTGGGTTGTCCTTGCTGTGTTGGGTGTTCTGGTGCTGACTAAGACTCCTAAGGTCACCTACTGTTTGCTCTCAAAATATGACTTGGTAGAAAATTGTTTCACCTGCAATATAAGCCTTTTTCAGAAAGATTTATGCTCTAAATCAACTCTCTTACAGCATGGCTTCTTTTGTAAGGAGACCTTAAAGCATTAAAAGTACATTTTGTGTCTCAGATTTTAAACAAAGAAAACTTTCTTACTTTACAATGCAGCCCTTTTTACCCTAATTTGGTTTTGTTTATTTGTTTAATATTTTTGGCTAGTTTCAATCTGACAGTTTTTGACATAAAAACAAACAAACAAAATTGAATTGCAAAGATGCAATTGTTCCAGAATTCTTCTCTTTCACCTCAACAGTTCTGTAGAATCCCTGCCTGAATATATGCTTATGCACATAGATAAGCCAGATTCTGGTCTTGCAGATTTATTCTGAAGTTCCATTTTTCATGAGAACTATGTGAACTCTGTGGGTCATTCCACTTCATACTACTCAAGGTTTTGAAATGGCAAAATTTTCCAGGGGATGGAAAACCTTTACCTACTCCTGTTAAACTTGATAGCATCATGTTTTTTAGCACCCCCAGCACTAACAGAACATTTGACATTTTATCATTTCTATGTGCCAAGTGAGCAAAGACAGAGAGACATTAATGAAGACAGGCTTTGATTTCTTTTGTCAAAAAAAATAATATTACATGCACACAAAATATCTCAAAAAATGTATCAATGAAAAAGAGATTGCAGATAGGTAGATAAGTCTGAGGGCCAAACCAGGAGTCTGTGGGTTTTCTCATTTGAGGGAAGGTCAGGTAAAAAATGTTTCTGAACCCTCATGGTTGCACAAAATATTATTCTAGGACTATTCTCCATGAACCTACTGGTTTTTCAGTCAGCCAAATGTAATCTGTAATGTTTGATTTATTTATCAAACTAAGTTAAAAATCAGATATTAAATAATAACTGCTCTCTTCCAGTCCCCACTTAGTGCAGAATTTGAGGCTCTAACATATAGTAAAGAATGGAGAAATACAAAGAGATAAGGCAGAACAAAGTGCATTATGACTTGGAGAATACTTGAAACTACTTGAAAATACTTGAAATTTGATACTCTAAGCTTGATGCAATGGTCCAAAACAGAGAACATAGAGAATTGCAGACAATCATAGCATTTTAATTTACCTGAGAATTAATTTACCTTAGATGCCATTGCATCATAACACACACACACAAAAATTAGAAAAAACCCTCACATTTTCTTATGAAACAATATACTTATTTAAACTATCAAATTTTTGGGAAGAATGATCAATATATCCCTCTTTTCTCCCTGTGATTTTCTTCCAGACTGTTAATGTAAAGAAGTTCTCAGATAAAGCTGAACAGAAAAGTCAAAAAGCATCTTTTTAAAATATTCAGAATCTGAAATTTTGCTGTCTTTCCCAACTTTATGTGGAAGTTAGCCTTAGAAGACAATTGGGAAATAGGCCTGCACCTTTTTTCATGGTATTTTTTTGTGCAGTGGAACATTTTTATCAGATGGAAATATCCTTTCCCTGTGAGTTGTTTCAAGGCCATGATGTCACCTGCACCTAGGATTAAAATGTGCAATGTGTGGTCTTAAGTGTGTGTGCTCGTGATACAGGCATGGCTGTTCTCAACATACTATATATCCAAAGGACATCTGTGATTAATATCTAAGGGGATAATTGTACAAAGGACCCTCTGTTCTGAAAGGAACACTTCCATCACTGAAGCTAAAGAATATGAAACCTTAATAGTGATACTTTGTACTGACGTAGCACCTTTGTTCTAAAGGTATCAGGCAATGCATTAATGTCAATGAGCTTCTCTGAGCAAACTTTCCTTGGGAAACTTATTAGTCAGAAGCATAAACGGAGGTTTAGCAGGATTCCTCTAGCTGTCAAAATGCGCAGCAGGTTTTGTATCCTTGCAGAATGGACAGGGGCTTTTATTAACAGGTTTTTGTTAATGTTTCTGATTTTGGATTTCAAAAATCAGGCTTTTCAGGACCTGATAATGCCAATGTTTTTTACTCTAAAACATACAAGACCATATCCAGAAGAAAGTATCTAATGAGAAACAACAGTGAAGCTTTAGAAAGATTCTTCACATGCTGCTTGTATAAAGCAGCAGTGTACTAGTCCTCATCCATCATCTGAGACATCACTGTAAAACTCTACAGGAGATGACAGAAAATTAAAGAGAGTTTGAAAACAATGATCTGATATGGACATCGTTGACCACTTCACTTGCTTGCAGGAATGGGTGTCACAAAGAAACATATGTCCCTTTTTTTGGAATGAGAGATTTATTCTGTAAATTCAGTTCTGTCACCAATCATATTATAAATTTTGTAATGACTTCTTTTTCTCAACACTGTTCAATTTCTTAAAATTACCAGCTTTCTTGAAAAAAGGCTGCTAATGATTCAAATGCATGTTGTAATCTCAGTATTAAAATCCAATTTATTTTACCATCTTTGTTTCTAACCTCTTTAATTTTGGGGGAAGATGTTGGCTTTAAGTGATGAAAATAGCTTTGCCACAGAGGGGTGTGGAGAGTATATGAGAACTTTGGAGATACAATCTAATCTGCTGTTGCCTTTTTACAAAGCATTGAGAATTGGTTCTTTTCTTACATAGGATGTTGGACTGATCCTTGATCTGGTATGTATGTACAGTTTTCGCTGCAGAGAGGGTTCCACTAAGGTCCCAGAAAAGACAGATGAAGACTTTCTTTTTTCTTTCCTTTGTTCCTTCCATCCTTCCTCCCTCCCACTCTCCCATCCCCTTCCAGTTCCAGACACTGCCCTAAATTGATTGCTGGAGTGAAACTTTTGGTGAAATTTTTGGGTTTTGTTTAACAGTTGCTACCTCACATTCAGGTTGGCTCTGTACCTTTGCACTCTTCAGCACACTCTTGCTTCTTGCATCTTTCTGCTGTTCCCTCCTCTCTGCAGCTCTGCCACTACAGCTGGGACAAAAGCTCCATTTTCAACCCAGTGCAAACCAGTTGTGCCTAACCAGAGCAGTGCTACATAAAGTGTGCCTGCAGCTGAGACAACTTGTCTGTGTCTATGATTTCCACCCATTGTAGTTACCTTAAGCAGCTAAGCCTAATTTGTTCCTATCTTATGACTTCCTTTTTTCCAGTGGGTGCTTGGGGCTTTCTGGAGTATCCTTACTACCTTCTTTGCAGAGAAGTGGCTTTGCTCTATTTTTAAAAAATCAAATTAAAAAGACAAACAAACTCCCACTCTAAAACCCAACCACCATTATTTTGCAGTATTTCCAGACTTGGATTCTTAGAATGTGTAGGGACTGGAGGTAATTTGAGAAAGACAAGTTGGCCTTACAATTTCAGGCATTTGAGTGCTTGAGCTGTGAAGTTAGGATATGAATACCTCTTGTTTGAGTCCCCTGTTCTGAAGTAAGCCACCTGAGTCTCCCATGTTGCAGATGATTCTTGAATCATTGGACTTTGTCATCCTCCTTTTGCCCTCCTCACCTATCTCCAGTTTTACATCTTCCCCCTGCCCTGCACATTATCCACTGCACAATGGCCAAATATCTTCTGTCTACAGTGATTTCAGATGAAGGGAAAAACATACTATATCTAATTCTCATATAGAATTTTTTATATCTTACTCATGTGGTTGCTGCAGGTAAAGATACGCCAAAATTTTTGAGAATGTACCATTTTCTTATTTAGTTTCTTTTTCCCCCCCCTTTTTTTTTCTGTTAGGCAATATTGAAGAAGTTCACAGACCCATTCAGTGAATTCTTCATCAAAAATTTATAGAAGCTTTCCTCTGGTTATTTTAGGATTGACAGATTCAACTGCTCAACAGATTTTTGGACCTTTTTTTATCTTCCAGACTGAATATCCTTGGTACCTACTGGAGTTTTGAGGTTTATTATAAACTGTATTCTTTTTTGCCTTAAAATATTTTAACCTTGGCAGTTCTCAGACACAGCTTTTCAAGACAGAAAAAAAAGCTCATTCAGTGCTTTATATATCAATAAACAGATATTTTCTACAAAGCCCATTAAAGAGAACTACCATTAAATTATCCTGTGTCTTCCTTCCAGGGTTTCTGTTAAGCTGTCATATTCTCTTTAGGTTTTCTATCGTCCTTTTTAAACTCAATGCTCTTTGTGTGAGACAGGAAGAGATGATCAACATTTTTTGAAAAAGAAAAAGCTTTCTAGAGCAAAATGAAAACTTATTTGTGTAATAGCAAGATCTCAAATTGTAACCTTGCCAAAGCCCACTATTTGAAAATCTCATTGACAATTCCAAATTCTGCCATTCTGGACATCTCTGGGTAACACTTGAATAGAGCCACTCAAGTATTTCTCCACTTTTAGTTTTTAAATAGTAAAATGGATGCTTCTGAGAATAGTATTCAAATCAAAGTACTGTGGGGGTAAATATATTTATATTCCACTAAAATATTAATCAGAGTGTATTTAATAAAATTTTAGTATAAAAACACACTAAGGCAAGCAGGAAAAGAGGGAGAACTTCAAGTTGGTTAGGGAAAAATTTTGCACCCTGGTAAACTAAACAGAAGAGTTTTGGAGATGAAGAAAAACTCCAGTGAAAATCAATGATTTGTCAACAACAGCATTACAAATATGTCTATATACAGGACTGATTAAATTAGGGGGAAGAAACCACCAAAAACTTGAAAAAGTAAAAGAAGTTGCAAAATAACAAAGGGATTGATTCATCTTGTTCTTCAATTTTTATAAAAAACCAAAAAAGTATTTGGAAAGATGGAATATTTCGTTTTGGTTTTACCTGGATGATTTACTTGCTCAAGGCATGTTTTTATGGGCCTTCCTTTGCAGAGCATGGGGCATTATTCCCAACACAGTACAAGGGATTGTACTTAAAACAGGTCTGCATTGAGATTTCCCAAGGTCTGCTCAAAAAATGGAGACCAAATTGAGAAGGATTTTTTTGAAAAACAACACAACAATGGGCAGGTGACCTTTAAGGTCATTCAGTTCATTTTCTGTCAGCAATTCCAATACTCAGGATATCTTGTTCAGGATAACAAGGTACAGCACAAAAACTGTGAACCTTGCTTAAACTCCAATAAAGGCTTTAGCAGAATGAGCACTATAGTAATATTTTTTTTTCTTTAGACAAGAAAAAAAAAGCAAAAATTAATCAACTTTTCAGTGCTTTATGATTCGTGGGTTTTTTTCTCCTGTGTTTCTAAGTGCTATTCATGCATTTATTTACACAGCTCTGAACAGGCTGAACTTGATATGAAAGGGAATTCTCACGTACCACATTAAGCATGTAGGCCACCGTTGACAACGTGAGGATGTTATCAGCTGCATTCATTGAAGGGACAAATCAAAATTAATCAAAATTCATCAAAATTCACAATTGGAAACTGCAAACTCAGTCCCAACACTGCAGCTGACTTCTGATTAGGAATAGTTGGGATTTCTCTGTGTTCAGTTTTGTGTCTACCTCAGACATATTCCTGAGCTTCCTAAAACCAGAAAAAGAAGTAGAAAAGAAGTCAAGCTGGCAATCAGAAAATTGCTGCCAAATCAGTGTTAATATTATTAATAGGGTCATTTTTTACTACCAAATTTTGAGTTACAGAAAAATCAAAGTTTAAAAGCAATTTTGATATGAGAGTTTCATATTTCTGTAAATTTAGCATGGAATTAAATTTTTAACAGATAATTTTATAAGACCTATTTATTTTTCTGCTGAAATTACCTTGTAGGTACCTTACAAAATTTAAAGGCAGCTGTAGTCATATAAAACTTTAGCTTTATTAACCCTATACTGCCTATGAAGCTGTCTATTGAATAACAATTTTTCATGTAGCAGTACTGTGCTGGCATATTTTCCCCTTTTCTAGAAGGCCTGGATAATTTGCTGCTGTCTTTCAACTTTTATCAGCTATAAAAGAAACCAGAATTTGGCATTTTACAGGCTACTCCTAATGCACCATGTCTTTCTTACATAATGAGTCAGTCAAAAGCCTTGTCCCACTGAAATTATTTAACAGACCTCAAAAGTAAAGCCCAAATGCACTTATGAATTTGCTGACCTTTCTAAACATTCAGCAACTGCAGGCAGATTATTCAGATCAACCACTTTAATCCCATCACATCTAATGTGTCCTCATTAAGAAATTAAAAGGAAATGCCTCTTTTTCTAGACAGAAACATACTTCAGTGTTAAATATGAATGTAGATACACCATGTATATATTATATGAATTTGGATGTATGCATGACACTAATATATATAGGAAAGGGAAAACCATAAACTTGGAAATAAGAAGTACATCACATAACTAAAATCAAATTACAATTCATTAACCACTGACATTCAGGTTTAGGAAATAAAATCAGAAATATATAATAGCTGTAAGATCTTTCTATCACTTTCTCTGTTTTAAAGCTCTCTGAAAGATAAGTGGTTGCTGTTGTGTTGATTGCTATTCTCCCTTCAGTTGCCCATTTAAATTCAGTGATATTTTACCTGTCTGTACTTGATACTTGAAGTAAAAACATCTTTATTCTGCTTTGCCTGTTATTGCTTTTCAGTATTCTGCTAGAGCTGAGAATTCTCAGCTGACAAGTCCCTTTGTGCTCAGTTCCACATAAGCCTCCAGTAAGAGACATCTCTCCCCCCCAAAAGTTCATAGACTAAATGAGAAACTGACAAAAAAAAAAAAAAAAGTTTGAATAAAGTAAAGTATCATCAGTGTTTTATGGGTAAGGAGAAAGATTAGCAGAAGGAAATGGGACTTGCACACACAGCGAAATCACAAACTGACTTTAGATCTCCTGTTTTCCTAGTGGCATCACTACAAGACACTCAATCCTATCTTTGATTTAACTTTCTTTTACACTCTCCCCCTGCACCTGCTGTTCAATATCAGGGGTTCAGATTCTGCAGAATGACAAGGTGAGCATACAAATGTGCAAGGTTGTAGATGTAACCAAGATAATTAACATGGAGAGGCATGCTCAGCATATTTTTACTTTTTCTCTTCACAGATAACGACTTTCATGTCTTTGAATTTAAGAATGGGTACTATATAGTATTCCTACTGCAATTACTCGATGAATAAATTTCCCCCTTGAGTTTCTTCTTTGCCTGGAAACCTGCCACTATGCAACCTAAATATGTATACTCAAAATAAGAAAAAGAGTAAAGAGAAAGATAGAAGGGCAAGAGGGGGGGAAGGAGAGGGGAAGGAGAAAAAATTCCTCTCTCTAGCTGAAAGGTGTCAGTTACAGTATTTGTATTTTATTCTGTATTTTATTCTGAATTTATTCTTCTAACCTCACTTGAAATTCTACAGAAATTTGGTGCTTCAGTTAAAACTGACCTTAGGCACTTTCAACTCACATGATGATTATTTGCTCAGAAGTTCGCTAAAGGTCTATCTGAGTCTTGCAGTATTACAGGAGGTCATACTTTTTCAAAGAGCAGCAGTTCTTGAACATTTTTACAATTCAGTGTGCAGAAATAAGCAATATCAATATCAACCACATTTTTCCCATATACTTCCCTTACTTGTATTTTTATTACTGTTTCTTGAAGATTTTACAAGAAAATGCCACATTTTTTTAAACAATTTTTTTAAACATGCTTTCTGTTACAGTAAAACAAAGTTGTGATACCTTGTAATATCTTATTGCATTCTAGGATTTTTTTTTTTTTTTTTTTTTTTTTTTTTTTTTTTTTTTTTTTTTTTTTTTTTTTTTTTTTTTTTTTGTGAAGATCTGGGACCAATCACAGCAACAGGTAATTAATATTTTCAGAGTGTTTTGGAACTTTAAGTAGTATATAGGCCCATTGTGCTGGAACCTGAATATGTATAGATAAGTTTCTCATGTAGTTCCATTTGAAAATGTGAGATAATCATCCAAAGAATGAAACTGCAAGAAATTTATAAATTTATACACATACATAAATACACGTACATATAAAACAATAACAAGAATGTGTTTTAGAATAATACTGTAGTTATTTTTTACCAAAAGCTAAGATATTGTTCTACTTAAACATATTTGATCCCATAAAAAGTGCCTTCCCCATTGTTTGTGAAGAATGCAAAATTGTACACAAGTATGAAAGCTGTTGAAATATAAGGATTGAAAGGTGAAATCTAATGACTTTTCATAGCTAACTTTCTGAGGATAGTCAATTGAGCACAATTAAGTGAGGCAGATATGTGAAGCAATATATTGTCAAAGAAATGGAAGGTGCCCTATACTACAAATAGAAATAAGGAGGCAGACAATAAAATAAAAAAAAAAACCAAAACCAAATGGAACAAATTATTTTCAACAAACTAAGATGTGGCTGTGGAGTACATTACCACAGAATATAAACAGGACAAGAGATAAATGGAAACCAAACAAAGTGGGGAATGGATGTGAATTAGAAGAAGAATTCTATCAAGAATTAGTGCTTTTGAAAGGAGAATCATAATTCTTCAGGAGTTAAAATGGAACAGAAGTTAGAAAGGAGACGCTTCCTGGTGGTTATTAGCCTCTAATTGTCTGTAACAGGGATTTTCTGAAATTTCTCAATGGCATAGGAATCTAATGGAAAACATAAAACCACAGATCTTATCTAGAATGGGGTCTAGTGTTATCATATTTGGAAAATATTTTTTTTTCTGATTCTCGTCAGTTACCAGTATCTGGTAGAAATTTTGATTTTTAAATAACTTATAAACATTAAGTTGTTGTTGTTGTTGTTGTTGCTACAAAGATCTCTGGATGGTAGAAACTATTCTTCCTGTTAATTGTAGGCTAGATTAAGACAGGGAGGAAAACCCAGAGGGTTGTAGTAAGTGCAATGTGTATTTCTTTTTCACCATCTGAAAGAGTAGATAGAAATATTTGTACCACTTTTTCTAGCCAACCTATAGTTTTTCATGCATACATCATATCCTCCTGCATTTTCTGCCTTCCTTGAATAAAATAGTCCAAGACTCCTCCTTGCAGAAGCTCTAATGTTTTTCTCACATTCCTCTGTTTGAAGTGCAATGGTATAACAGAAAACAGTAATCTTAATGTATCATTTTTCTGTATAAATAATTGCAATATTTTGGTATAATTTCCTAACCTGATTCCTTTCTTATTACAGTGTTTTGTTTATCTTTCAGCTTCTAACAAAAGCTAGATCTGTTAATTGGGGAAAAGCAAAATCAGTGGGGTGAGCTGTTGGAAAGGATGCTGGGCGAGATCTGTTTTCTAAAATAAGCTTTTGATGGAATATATAAGAAGTTCTTTGGCACATGTCACCACAAAGTGCTTACACAGGTGTTTGAGGTTACGTATGAGCATATCTACACCTTCAATGACGTGAATTAAAGACAAATTTCAGATTCTGCATCTGGGAAAGTATAACCCTTGGTGTACATGCACACTGGGGAACAGGTGGCTGGAGCGCAGCCCTGCAGGAAGAGATCTGGGGGATGTGGTTGATGGGGAGCTCAACATGAGTCATCAATGTGCCCTGGCAGCCAAATGAGCTGTCAGTGTCCTGGTGGGGTTCATTATGCACAGTACAGCTCCCTGGTGGAAAAAGGTGATTGCCCTAGTACACTCAGCACTGCTGCAGCCTCACCTCTAGTCTGTGTGTTGTTTTGGGCTACATGATATAAAGGTATAAAAATATTAGTTTGTGTCCAAAAGAGGTCAAGGAAGATGGACAAAGGACTAGCTGGTGTAATTTAGGAGTAGAGACTGAGGATACAGGTTTGTTCAGCTCAGAGGAAACTGAGGGGTCACCTCTTTGCTGCCTACAACTTGCTAATGAGGGGGAGCAAAGAGGGAGGTGCTTCTCTGCTGTCCCATTATAGAAGGTGAGTGATGTCTTACATCTCTGTCAGGGGAAGTCCAGATTGGATATTTGGAAAATATCTCCACTGAGAAGGTGGTCTAGCACAGGAAAAATTACCCCAAGGAAGTGATCCGTGGCCCTGTCCCTACCTGTCAGTGTTTGAGAAGGATTTGGACAATGCTCTTAGATATGTAGCTTAATTTTAGGTTGTCTTAAGTGGAATCAGGAATTCAATTCAATGATCCTGGTTGGTCCCATCATATTCAATAATATAATGAAGTGTTTTCTGAACTAAATGGAAAGATGAATGAGGAAAAAAAAATTGGTGAGATTGGAGTCTAAATGAACCACTTATCTGAGTAACATGTTTAAGACATTTATCAAATCCTTACTATTTATGATAAAGAGGGAAACTAAAGAAACTAAAAATGTTTATATTTGAACACTGTTGAGAGTAATTAGCATTCGTGTAGTAAATTTCACCTCCTGTTCCCTCTTCCAAATAACACCTGTTATTCATCATAAACTTTATAAAAGTCATTGCTTTTAGATAGCAGCAACATAAATTCATCTGCTCTTCCTCATGCTCCATATCAAACTTAATTGAATAAGAATTGGAGAGAGGTTTTTTTCCTTAGATTCCCATATAATTCTTTCTTCTGCAGAAAAGATCAATCAACTGGCATTACATTACTCTTGGTACTGATACCATACCATTTTGTGAGAAAAAAAATAAATTCAACTTTGAACAAGGCTATAAGCCTCTTGTTCAATTAGTTCCACAGATGTAAGGGTTAATGAGATCAGAAAATGCTTGTGCAAAGGAATATCTTCAGAGAGCTATTAATGTGAATAGAGTAAGGGTCATGTCTAGGGTTGATGCTTACTCCTTTGAAAGGAGCCACCTCTTCTCTCTTATTGAAGATGAAAACACGCCTTGCTTTGAAATGTGTTTAGACAAAAGTCTTTCAGAGGCTGTGGACTTGATAAAGAAAGTACCTTGATCAGGAAATACCTACATAATTTATTTGTATTTTGTTGCAATAATTGCCCTGACTGATTTAATTTACACTATTATTCCTGCACTTCTGAGTACTTTATACTTTGAAAAGATAACCAGTTTTCTTAGTGAGCTCACTGTGCAGCTGCGGCTGGAAGGGGTTCTCAGGAAGTCTCTGGTCTAAGCTCCTGCTCCCAGCGGGGTCTGCTGTGGGCTTAGGCCAGCTGGAATTCCCTTGTATCCTGAAAATCTTGAATGATGGAGATGCTGCACTACTTCCCTTAGCAGTCTGTGCCATGGCTTGGTACTTCTCATGGGGAGCATAGCCCCCTATCTTCTCTGCATAGCCACTCTGAACCACTTGTGTCTACACTTGTGTCCGTTGTCTTTTATGAACAGCATGGACCTGGCATCTTGCTTACTCACATTAAGTTACTGGGGGCTATTTTTATGTTGTCTAAAGCCATCCTGCTCCTGGCAACAGAGCCCAGCTCCCTTAACCTCTCCCCACTCAAAAAGTGCTCCAGCCCTCACAGTCTCCATGATTTCCCCTGAACTCCGTCCAGTTAATCAATGTTTTTCCTATACTGGGTACCCAACACAGAATATATTGGTACCATGCCCTAAAAATCTTCAATGGAAAATATCAAAATAGTGGCCAAAGTTTCTTTATTAAAAAAAAAAAGGTTTTGTTTTTGTTGTTTTGGGTTTTTTTGTTTTGCTTTCATTTTTGTCCTTTTTTGTTTCTTTTAAAATAAATTTACTATATTTAATTTATATCTCTCCCAGAACCCACTTGGTCCTCACCTAAACAACTTTAAAAATTCTTTTCTACATAAAAAAAGGGGAGACACGGGAATGAATTTATGGCCAGTGTTCTCCAAGAACCTAACATAATATTTACTTTTAACAGAATCAGGGATTTAAAGTTCTTGTCGTATCTTGAAAATTTTCCAACCTATTTCCTGACTTTTTTGTCATCTCAAGGTCCATTTGTTTGAAAATTAATTATAATTTTCAAAAGGGATAGGTATTGGTTGCCATCCTTTAAAGTTCATGAAACAGAAACCTAAAGAAAAGGAATATTGTCTTCTTAAGTGAAAATATAAATATACACTATGAGCTGAATTTTGCTTTCCATTTGATCCTTGCATTGCAATTAGGTGTATAAAGAAGTTATCATGACTTGAGGGCAGTTATTGTCTCACAAAATATGGTTTTACCTGAAATCATGAAGGAAATACATTGTTTTTATCATATAGTGTTTCCTGAAGTTATGTAGTCCTCATTGTTTGATTTCATGCTTACTCTAAGCTATCCCACAAAAAATAATCAAAGGGAAGGATGTAAACAAAAATTAAGTTAATGGAAAACACTTGAGTGTTGAGATTCTCAACACTTTGTAATTTTTGTTGTTATTGTTCAGGAAAGGTGATTTTCAATCTGTGGCATAAAAATAAATGCTAGGGTTTTTCTTTTTTGTCTTTTTAGCACACTAAGAGATAGAGTTTGTAGATACAGTAAAAAAGAGAAGGGTTTTTGACTCTCATGAATTTGTGAAATGTAAACAATTGGACTGCAAGTTCAATTTCATGTTGCATCATTTTTACATTAATGTTAATCTAATAATTTGCTCTTGATTTGGCATTCAGTATGGAGATTTATACAATGGTCAGAATAACTCTGCAAGGGCATTATTTATATTCTGTAATGGGTAATTTGCAGAAAGGAAAACAAGTGGCAATTACAATAATTTGACAGACAATATGTATGCAGATTTTTGCTTCTTAAAAATCAGTATATTTAATCTATTTTTGTTCATTAAATAGTCTACAATGTAAATTACAACTTTTTGAAATAAAACAATGAGAAAACTGTGCATATATTGTTTAGCAGCTTCAAAAATAACCCAACAAATTTGGGGGTTTGAGACAGCTACTTTTGTCTGTGCTTTGTCTTGCCAAAACTCGGCTTGTCTTTAGGAAAAGAAACCCCAACAGCCAATATAATCCAAAAGGCCAACAAATTTATATTGAAAGCAGCATTTAGGATAAACACTTTCCTATGTTGTTGAAGGTTTTTTTAATACCCTCACGGCACCTAAAATCAATACTTTTTTACCTCTGCCCATAACAAAAACAGTAAAGAGATCCATGCTTTGTGGTGTACTCAAGTCAGACTAGTGCAAGACTAATGCTGGCACTCATTTCAGCTCTGCTGTGTTCCCTGTCCAGGCAGGCAGAGTACAAAGCAGCTGGGAAGTGTTTGAACTGACTCTATCATGACAGCTGCTTAAGAGTACAAGGTACAGTGGTGCCAATGGGTGTAACAGATGCAGAATAATCACAAAAACTATTGCAGAGCATTTAGCAACATGCACAGCAAAAAAATATCTCTTTTAAAACACCTGAAAAGTTAAAGCAATGCTTGTCTGTTAACTGGTGGTCATCAATATATTGTATGCCTACAAAATGATTTATTCCTTGTGCTTCAGATGGGAGACAGCATTCTGAAAACTGGTTTCAAGAATGTTGTGTTTTGTTGTGTCTTTCAAAACCTTTGTCATCCAAAAAATAAATATCAGTATTTTAAAACCCAAGTTGGTTAGGACACTATTTTTAGAGTCCAACAAACACATTTTACTTTCAGCTTAGCTGGTGAACCTTACAACTCCTGAACTTGCTGTAACTGTATACTGCTATAGCTTCCAAGAAGACTAAATATTGTAAGGTCCTACTGGCTTGTTTCTGTTAAAAAAAGAACAACACACTTCTCTTAATGGGATCTCTTTTCTGATACTATTTTGTAAATTTATCACTAAAAGAGAAGAATTTAATCTAATTTAGATAGCCTCTCATCATGAGGATTTTTCCTCTGTTGGGGGTTAGGTTTGTTCCTTCTTTCTCTAAAGAATTTTTTCCCCACAAGTTACCAAAAAGACCAAGTGTTGGATACTTGAGAGTACTTAACCGAAACAAAGAAGTGGACAAAAGTGGAAGAGAAAGATAACACAGATAAAAGACAAAGCTTGAGGCAGCTGCGTGCTTTTTTTTTCCTGCGTTCGGGGAGACGCGTGTCTGCTGCTCCTCGAGGATCTCAGCCGCCGCAAAGCACGCCGAGCGGAGAACGGCTGTTGCTGGCTGGAAAAGTTTCACTGGAGCCAAAGGGATCCAGTCCTAAGAAATCTATTATCACCGGTTCGGCCTGAATCCGGAGTTTTCCCGGCCACCCGCGGGGAGCTAGTCCAAGCCCTGCCTCTCCTTCAGTTTTCTTCGGTGCTGCTCCTCTTGCTGCAGCGTGACCCTGCACCCCCTGCGCTGCCAAAACATCCTGCCCCTGCCTGCCGGGACACCCTGCCATCCCAGCTACCAGCCCGGGACTTTTCCACTGTGTCAGCTTGGTGCTCTGAGGATCCTGCAGGGACACCGAAACCAAACTGCCCTGGGTTTTGTGAAACAAAGCCCTCAAGGTTCTTGGTACTGTTGTCGTTTGTCATTAATGCTGTAGTTGTTTAGTAGGGGGGGGAGTTTTTTTTTTTTTTTTTTTGTGTTTGTTTGCTTTGTATTACATACTAGTAAAAAACTGCTATTCTTATTTCCCAAATCTTTACCAAAGAGCCTCTAATTGTAATTTTACCTGGCAAATACCTGTCTTCCCAAACCAAGACATCCTCTTAGATGTGGGTGATGGATTTTGCTTCACTAGCAGAAAACTCTGAAATATCCCCTACCAATGCAAGTTTACACCTGTTTTCCTGAGTGATCTGCTAGACATAATTGCTCCAAAATAGGGACTTATGCAGAGATTTTTACCAATTAATTATTTTCAACTGGAGATCCTGCTATTTCTGTTCAGAAATACAGAAAATCTAGTTTTGATTAGATGGGTGTCAGTGATAGTTTACTCCACTGGAATTTATACAATGTTTCTAGGACATTTTTCATATATTCTATTTTTTTTTTAACTTTATTTACATCTCCGCATATTGCCCCAAATAATTACATCTTTTTTATTTCTATAGTGCTGGTAAAACCATACTTTCAGATTTCAAAAATTACAATGAATCCTGACTCTGTGACAGCAGCTACTCCTTTTGCCATTTTTTTCTGTTTTCTAATATTCTTCATATCTCTTGGGCTCCAGTGGTAGAATTTGTGGACAAGTAAAGGCCAATGCCTTTTAAATTGGTCAGCATATTTCAATTGTGATATTTTTCAATGGAACATGTTGTTAAGAAGTAGAACTCCTTAAGAATTTCCAATGTGAAAATTTTGATGACAGATGGAGAAATACCACTCTGATAATATGTTATTATTTAATCCACTTCCTAATTTCTCATGTCTCAAATATTGAAAGAAAAAAGAATGAAAAAAAAAAGAGTGGAAATAAAGAAATAGTCCTTCATTATTTACTGCTAATGTTATTACTGAACAATACTCCTTTGTGATAGCTAAAGTGGATCAAATTTTTGGAACTGCCAACCTTGTAAAAATATCTCTTCTTTCAGCATAGGAAAATTCAATTATCTTGGACCCAAAAGCTTTGGACAAGAGACCAATTGTTTTGGAGACCAAGCTCACTGAAGACACTCCCAAGACTACTCAATTTTTCATTAATTGCCTCCCAGAATCCCAGAAGGCTGTAGATAATATGATTCAGAGTTAAATTATTTGAGCACTGTAAAGCAAGAAAAATTTAAACATCCAAGAGCTGATCAAAGACGGAGAAAATCAATCATTTTCCTGTGAGACAGCACAAGAGAATTAGAGATTTACCCAAAGAAATAAACAACTTTCTGTTATTAAATATGACTTAGAACTGAAAAGGCTGGCAGGTTTTCTTTGTCCAGTTTATCTCCATTTTAAGTAAGTTTTGTAAGATGAACCTTAACATGAAATGGCTATCGTTAAAATTTTTATTTGTGCAGTTCTTCACAAGCTGGAATAATGCTGTTACCGTGCACTGATGGCCTCATCCTACACTTCCAGCTGGGTCCTATCAATCTCATGTTGGATTCTGCCATAAAAGCAGCACAGCAGACCCAGCTTGCTGCTGGCTGTGCTCTGTCTTTCTTTCACAGAATATTTTCTGTCTTTCTTTGTGAAGAGTCTTCATTTGAGAATTTGGATTCCAGTCACAGCAACATCATTATGGTGTTCCCTCCCAGGAACAAGTAGCTCTTGGTGTATTTTTTTCTGGGAAGGTTTCTTCCAGTTGAGAAGCATCGCTTTTTCTCTCTGTGACTCAGACCAAATGCAACAAGTCAAAATTCTTGAATCACACAAAGCAAAGTATATCTTTACTGAACGGAAGGTGAAAGCTATGGAAGCAGTTACAACAGACATTTTTGTAAACAGTCAGAATTAAATTCTTTAACCAAAATAAAAATATCCCATAATTATTTTAATCTGCTTAGTGTCAAGAGTAGCTGCTTATCTGCAATCAACCTGGTTAGCTGCTAATGTGGTTATATTCCTCTGGTTAGACCATCCTGTTATGCCAGAATATTCTGAAAGTTATCACTGAATCTTTTCTCAGCACATACAAATTCTGAAATGTGCTAAAAATGAAGACTGAATCTAGAATTTCCTAGACTGAAACTGGATGTAGGTATCTTACTAAAAGTCATATTTTTTCTAACAAATAAATTTGGAAACCCTTTTTGGGAATAGAAAATCCTGTGCTTTATATTTCAAAGAGTTCTACATTGTATAAAAACTTCTAGTAAAGCATACTGTTTTTGGAAAATTGCTGCATCTCTTTGGATATTTGAAGCTTTTGTGGTATGGAAACTGATGCATAGAATTGCTGCAGAGTAAAATCTGGAATGTATGTTGGAACAGTATGGGTCCTAATTCTGAAACAAAAAGTGTCAAATAAAATCCAAAACAGATCTAATAGAAGGAAGAAAAAAGACACAGTGCCTGTAATTATTTGAAAAACCTCAGAGGTTTAGTTTGCAATTTTACAGGTTCACAAAACACATCTTTTTGTGTGAACTGACAGATTGACACACTGAACAAAATCCTGAGATTGGAAAAAAGTCACAGAAATGAAACGGAAATACAACAATAGAACATCAAAACTTCTTCATATTGTGAAAAATCAATAGCCATGCAGAGGTAGGTGTAGATTTAATGTATAATGTTGCCATATTTTGAAACACAAGGGTGTGACTGTTATGTGTATACATAACAATAAGAATTCCAGTGTGCCACTGTGTCGTAGAATCAGAATATCCTGAGCTGGAAAGGGAGCCACCAGGTTCATCAAAGCCCAACTCCTGATCCTTTGCAGCACAGCCTGAGGAGTCACACCATGGGCTTGAGAGCATTGTCCAAATGCTCCTTGAACTCTGTCAGGCTGGTGCTGTGACCACTGCCCTGGGGAGCCTCTTCCAGTGCCCAACCACCCTCTGGGTGAAGAATCTTTTCCGGATACCCAACCTAAACCTCCCCTGACACAGCTTCAGGCCATTTGCTTAAGTCCTGTCCTGGTCACCAGAGAAAAGTGATCAGTGCCTGCCCCTCAGCTTTCTCCTGTGAGAAAGTTGTAGACAGTATTGGTTTAACATGCAAAATTTGTGATGCTGGAGTTAGAACATTTGCACGTGAATTACTCTAGATTATAGATCCACAACTGAATAGCCCTAAATTTAGCTTTAGTTCATATACAATTGTTACAGAAAGTCACTGCCTGTGCCATTACCAGGAAAGCTGTGTGTAAAAACTGGCTTGATGTGTTCCTTTAGTACAGTCATTTTAAGATGTTCCTTGCTTTGAAGATTCCAGAAATTCACCAAGACAATCAGTGTCAATTGAGATCACAAAAACTCTTGGTGATGGATATACAGAAATTTCATGAAATGAGTGAGACATAAAAGGATGTTAATCCAGTAATTATTATAATTAATAGCAATAGGTATTTTTTCCATGGATCTCAGCAGTAGACCTATGGGAAGAAAAGAAACAAAAGCAAAACACCGAAAAAAAAAAAAAACAACAACAAAAAATCCAAAACCAACCAAACAAAACAAACAAACAAAAAAAAAAAAATTGGTGGAAAAAATCCTATTTTTTTAAAATTTGATTTTACAGCAACACTTTTACTGGGTACAGTAAAGGAAAAATATATAGGAGACATAAGGTTTGAAGGCCCTTAGAGTGAAAATGTGATAAAACTGAATTGCAAGCATGATGGGGTCTTAGTGATACTTCCAGAGGTGATTAGGCTCACTGTATGAATGTAATATATAAGTTTTTATCTGGTTGTAAGGAGATGTGTGAAATGTGGAAAAGAGTCAGAAGGCAAAGGGAAAGATTAGCCCCAAGTCTATCTGTCTCACATCCAGAATTACATATCTTCCCTCCATCTTCTTTTTAAAACAAGTGTTTTAACTTCTAGAATCATCTGCATAATAAATTTCGGCTCGTCACTGCTGTTACGAGAAGGCTGTTAGCTGAGGTGTTCAGCTGAAAGTCAGAAGAGACTCTCATGAAGGGAAGAAGCTTGAAAGTGGACTTCTGACCTCCAGTGAGACAGTGAAGGCAATGTGTCCTACAGTGGTGTTTTGGGGTGGGTGGAGGTAGAGGAGGAAGAAGACAAGAAGTTTGGCTGTGATAATTGTTAGTATTTATACATATGAAGGCAAGCTGGGCTAAAGTTTTGAAAATTTGCTGCTACAAAGACATGCAGAACTTTTTCTAAGGATTTAGGCAGCATTATGCACATCCTGTAAGAGAAATGTCAATACTGCAAGTTTTATATGCAGACTCCATATTTTTGTACCTAAACACATCTGTCTCAAGAATCTAAACCTTATATTTGACCTGATGAAGCAGAGAGCCTGTGACTGAGCACAGAACTGTGATCAGATATATCAAACTTAGTGCCTTCCCTATTGAATCATTCTTCTTTTTCTTTTCCAGGCATACTCAAGTTTGAAAGTTTTCCTCTAGAGCATCTCTGGGGCATGCTTTGTTTTGTAATTCACAGCTTTGCTTGTGAAGTAAATACCAATAAGTCTCATGCCGAGCTCATAAAACCTTTCCCTGGCAGCACGTACAACAGCTTTGTTGCTCTCCTGCACTGCTCTGTCTACATTTCTAACCTTCACCCACCACTTCTAGAGATGTGAGGCTGGTTTGATCTTCATCTGCATCCAATCTGTTCTCATTCTTAGCAGAGCAGGAATCACCAAAGGATGCCAGCTATCGTGTGCCTTTTGTGAATGGGACATATGCCTACTAAACTTGCTGAAAATGTTTAAATGCTTTTTCACATGGTCCTGTGTTTTAATCTGAGCATGGGATTTTGCATATATACCTCAAAGAATTAGATTTTTTTTTTTTTATTCTTACCAGGCAAGAGAGTGACTGTTTAACACTTTATAATGAATATAATTTACTTTGAGGCTTTCTATCATTATACCCTGTGGTCGCTAGGTGATTCCTTTAAACTTTAAAGAAAAAATATTCCTTTTTTTGTTTCATATTGAGAATAAAAAGAAAAGGATGAAGAATTGGCCTCTCTTCATCAAACTCCTTTTCTTCTTGCACCTTTCTTTCTCTAGTGATTGATCTTTCTTTTGCCATCAGACAGTTCTCTGATTAATTGCTTTGGCCTCTCTCCACCTATAGTGTATATGACTTGCATAAAAAGAAAAACTAAAATCAAAATTAGGAAAAAGAAGGTTTCTAACGTAATCATGTTTTTCTTACATTTTATGTAAAAGGAAACATAAAATTATGAGTTGCTTTGTGTTATTGTTCTATAATCGTTTGTAAAATTTGTTATTTTTAAATAGAGTCTTTAAATAATCACTTGCTTGAGGATACACACAAGAAAAGTAGTGTGTAGATGCTAAGACAGTGTAGCACATTAAAGAAGTGAAAAACTTATTGTATAACCTGCCCACTGCCTACTCTGCTGCTATTCTCCAGAGAGAATTCTCCTTCAGTGTTTTCTATTTTGCTATAATGAGATTATATAGCAATTCAGGATACAGACTTCTTCAGTCTCTGTTATTTTCCCTCTGGGGTTGTCACTCATGTCAGTATTTTTAGATCACTGCAGACATGATATTTGTTTATAAGCGTATTTGGATATGTATGCATGGATATGTGTTTATATGCAGAGAGACTATCTGGAGAAGTACAGATATTAGAGACTGAAGAAAACATAAACATTAAAATGATACATTCTTCCTGTTTTAATCTCACAAAGACATTCTTAAATGATGAATGCTTACAATTCTTCCTAGCAGTCATCTTGCTTACAGTTACCTCCATGCTGACGGCAGGAAGTCACATCCTCAGCAGGCTAAATTGGCATGTCTCTGTCAGTAATCAAAGAGCTACACCAGAGGACAATCTGTCCCTGTACAAGCATAAATCATACAAGGACTAATTTTCCTTTTTCTTAAACCCAATATAGTACATAGCGTGTAGGAAAGAAATGATAAAGATTGAGTGAAATTCTCACTAAAGTCCTAATGGCCAATGTTTGCTGGTAGAAATGAGTAGTCCCCATGAATGGTTCTGCAGTTAGGTTCAAATTAAATAGAATCAGAGAAGAATAAAAATAGACAGAACCGTAAATTAAAATAAAAAATAACAAACACACAAAAATAACAACTATGACAACAAAAACCCAAATGCATCAAGATTTTATCTCCAGGAATTTGTTTTTAGACAAAGCTCTGGACAGAATTACCAGAAAAAGTAATTGTAAAAAATAACCTGGTTGCTTTCCTACTGTGGATCTAGGGCTCTCTTTGGTGCTTGAAAAAAGCTTCAACCTTACTGATACAGACTCTACTAAGAAGCCCTAGAGAATGAATTGTATGTGTGAGGTCATGGGGGTACAGTAGCAAAAATGTCTTAGAAAAATGGTGAACTGGTTACTAATCTCTGTATCTAGCTAGGCATTTGTAGCACTAAGTACCTTTTGTTTCCAAAATTGTTCCATCTGGAAGAAGGGCAAGCTCATAAAGTTAAAGACTGATTTGAACAGAGCCAGAGGAAGTTTCAAGTTCAAGTGACTTGACCCCACACCAAATGTCAAATCTTGGTTGAGTTTCACACTGCAGCAAAACAAACAAGGAAGCAAACAAACAAACAAACAAACAAAAATACTCCTTCGAGAAAAACAGTTGATGACCAGAAACAAATCTGAAACATTGTCTGAGTCAAGTTCTGCACAAAGTTGCACATGTAAAGCTCTATTTGGAGTTCTGGAATGTAATTATGATTAAGACTTCAAAACATCTTTCTCATTAAATTCAGAGGCTAAATTGTGCAATTTATTTGCATTTGAGATATAAAGAGATACATATTTTGTATGTTGGAATTAGATTTGTAGAAGCAAAAGCTCATTCCCAATGGCAAATATTACTAAATCCAATTCCAGTTATGAAACACTAAATTGTTTTTTAAGTGTGAGCCAGCTCTTTTAATAGGCTTTCAATATTAATCCTCTAATGTTTATTGTTTCTTTACTTTCTAGAGGTTATGATAGAATGGTTGAATCAGGGAAGTCTGAATTAGATTTAAACTAGAATTTAGCATTAAGAATTAGAATTACGTGGCATGAGATTTTCAGTTTAGGATTAATAGAGTTAAAATTGTGGCTGTAATTGTAGACATATTTCTTTGTAGACAATGTAGGATTTAGACGATCTTAGAGGTGGTAGGCTGTCTTTAATATTAGACTTCTCTGTATCAAACTTTTTTTGAAAATTTTTATTATTGTCATATTTAGAAAATACTTGCAGTCATACATTCTTGCACAGAAACTTGCTGAATAGAAAAAAAAAATTACATTTTTAAATCTTACATTTGACAGAGCAAACAAGATTAGAAATAAACAACCAGAAACTTCAATTCTGCCCTTAGTTTACACAGCAATGGCAGACACAGGAATGTCTGAGTAGATCAGCAGCAACCATAAATATAATGCGCCAATGCTGTGCTGTGTGGTGTAAATGGCAAGGAGGTAGAGAAAAAAATTCCCTTTACAAGTTCTGTAAACTTGTGGCAGTATGAATCAGATGCTTTTTGGAACGTGAATACCAATTTTAAGAAAATAAGCTAGACAGCATTACAGTCAAAAAAGCAGAGATTTTAAGGTCTGTATCCATCTTAATTGCTAATAATAATTAAAAGAAAAAGCTCATAGACATGATGTTTTAAGTTTTTCAGCACGTGTATATGGCTTATCAGGGTGTAAATATAGGGTTTTTGTCAAAGAGAAACATCTGAAATCTCTAAGTTTTCCAAATTCTTCAGGCTACTAGTAATCTTTCTCTGATCCAGGAAACTTCTTGTTTAGATGTTGACTTATATGTAGGTTTAAAATTGCAGTGGTTAAAATTAAGCGTATATGTAAATGCTCTGTTACAGCAGTCGCCTGTACAAACCAGCTCTCGGTCTCTGGCTTCTCCATTGATGAGCTGTGCCAACAATGATGCTAATTAGGCGTAGAACTGCTTGAAAAATTGTAGCAGAGTGTATTGAAAGCTTTCAGCATTAAGTACAACTTGAAGAACTTCATTCACTCAATATGACCAACTATTTGCCACTGAAATTATATGAAAACTGAAAAAGGTCAATAAAAATGCAAATCCCAAACTCAGTCTTTCCCCTGGTGATACTGAGATTCCTGCCTTTTTCATGGGGCAGATATGATGTACCTACAGCAGGTAGGCCTGCTCCGCTCTGGAATACTCCAGCTTTTCCAGAGGCACTTTCAGAAACATGGTCAGATAAACCTCCATAAACCATGAATCAGGAATGTGGAATAGCCTTTCTGTGTGTTTCTGCTATTGTGGCCATGCATTTACTCTTTAATTTGTCCACTTTTTGCAAAATACTGTTGGGACTTCAGTTACACATTTTTCATAGGTCTACACACACACAGTCTGTTCAGAGCAAAGGAGTAAATACATCCTAGGCAATGACCTCCACTTCCATATCCAATCATCAAATTTCGTAGAATTTCAGATACATGACTCAGGAAGAGAACTATTGTGTTGTCTTTTTCACTTCAGTGTCCAGTTGTGTCTGATTAACTGGTTTGGATTTTGCTCCAAATTTAGAAAAAACATTGAAGAGCATGGATTGAAACAGTGGCTGGAACATGGGTTTTTCAAATGCAACCCGTAGTAGCTAGAGACAAGAAAACTTGAAAATAAAACACTAAAATGGCCAGGTTCTGCTTGTCTATCCTCAATGGACTATCCTTCCTAGAAAAGAGATAGCTTAAAAAGACCTTTCTACTGCTAGGAGTATTTCTGATCTATAAGGTTATATTGTGTTAGGGCCAGTTTTGCTGCATTTCTTCTGATCTCTTTGGTAAATATCATCCAGTTCTGCTGGTCTATTTGCTGCTAAATTCCCAAATTGCTCTATAATTTCTTCTTTATGGACTTCAATGTCTGTAGAGGCTACACAAGAGAAAGGCCATTGGAAATTGAATTTTCCTGCTATCCAGATTAATGAATGCCTTAATGACATCTTCCTGAAATGTCAGTTCAATTCTTGTTTGTCTTTACATCTAAAAATAATTTTAAAAAGATAGAATCTACAACAGCCTACCTTTAATCCTGTTGCAATTTCACTCTTTCATAATGGTAAAAAGAGACTCAAATACACAGTCCACATGTTTGCTTTCATTCTCAAACAACTAAAATTTTAATAATAAAATCTAATCCTCTTCATTTTTGTTGTAATTTTCACAGCCTCATTTTAAGCAGGCTCAGATATTAAATCCTGAACATATGTGATCTAAAATAGGGTAAAGGACAATGAATTCACCAGGAAGATTTACAGAATCATGGGACTAGATAGTCAGATGGAGCCATTGAAGCACTAGAATGAAATAATCTATGTTACCTCTTGAAATCATCTGAAACCTGCTTTGATCTGCTGTTGCTGCAGCAGCTCCTTGCTGCCAGGACACAAGCTAGCTAGTTTCAAAATGTGCTGAATATATTAAAAAATGCTATAGTAATGCATTTATATACCTGCAAGTGATTATACACAATTGTTTTTCTGCACCATATCTCCTCTGTGGTACAAAACCTCTTGCTCTTTTTCTAGATCGGAACACAATTTATGATTTCTGTGGATCAGACCCTAAGAGTATAATGAGATGGACATATATAATACATAAATAAAAGGTACAGTAAATGCCTCCAAATGTGAATGGCTAAACATAAATATACCTAGGATACACAGCATTGAACTTGAGATTTAGTACTAACTCTTTACTTTTTAACTCTTGGAAAAATGAATGTTTATTTGAAACTTGACTTGGGAAGGGGAGTGAATGAAAGCACATCTGTAGGCATTAAAGTTTATTTGCATTTCTTTAGGAAAAAGGCATCTGGTTTATATGAAAAACAGGAATCTTGTCTATAGGGAAATATTTCAGAAGTCCATTACATTTTTAAGAGTCAATCCCTACAACAAAAAGGCTAAGCCTGGACTTGCATAGACCAAGAATACTGGGATTTTCCCCTAGTTACTAGCTCTCTCTTTTTTTTAGAAAATTTTGTTCTATCAGTACTTAGTTTGCTGGTGAGCCCAGAAAAGAAAGCACAGAAAAATGTTACTAGTCCTTTGTCTTTCTCTTTCTCTCTATTTCTTGCTGTCTGCTTCCTTCTGTCCTTTTTCTCTGACAAAAATGTGAAGAGCAGAATAGTTTGCCCCTCATGTTTGGGAGGAATTTGCTTCTTGTCTTCTCCCTTGAGTTCTACCCTGTAAAAAGGTGTGTAGAGCTAATTCAGATAGATGTAGGGAAACATCTGTAGCAACAGCATTTTCTTCCCCTGGGGGAGACCAGGCTCACTTTCTGAGACAAGGTAAGCTCTTAAAAGTTTAAGCCACAGGTAATTTTCCTGACAGTTCTTTGCACATATGGGAGAGGGGAGGAAAGAGGTCAGAGGAGTGATGGGAAGGTCCTGGAAATCAGCAGAGAAAAGAAAGGAGAGAGGGCCTGAAACATATGAGAATATCTGTCCTAAAACTTTTCATTATTCCCCCCTTGCTGAAATATTACTATGTTTTTAAAGGAATGATTGTATAAATCTTTGGGGTAGAAACAGATACCAAACAGCATGTGATTAGACAGAGAAAGACATTCTGAAAACATTAAATGGACTGGCAATTAGAAATAATGAACACTGTAGTGAGTATCAAAGACTGTCTAACTTGTAAAGCTAAGATGTATAAAGTGATCTGAAGTGGAGTGAGTGAAATTCACTGACAATTCACTTGTCATAGGGTCAGCTAAAAAGGTGATAGAATCTTTTTTGTATTTCTAAAAGACACAATTCAATGAAACACAGACAGCACTCGCCAGATAATAAATACTGTCCAGAAAAATGCAAAAAACCCCTTAGTCTCAGAATAACTAGGTTCATTAATATTTTTTAATTTCTTTAAGATTACTGCCAGATATAAATAACATTTAAGGTCTTATTTTTGAAGGAAGCAAGTAATTGAAAGTGAGTTTCATATTAGGAAAAAGATAATCTAAGATCTAGGTCATTTTAAGGATGTAACAGAAAACCATTCTTCTGAGTTTTAGATGCATGAAAAATATTGAAAGGAATTATTATTGCAACAATGGCTGATAAAGAGCATCTTAGTAGGAAGGATAACAAAGTAAGTGCAGGATACAGGCATGGCTGTCCTTCTACAGATAATGTAAAGGTAAGATTTGATGATGTTTAGGATGTTCTGTATATTCCTTTTCTTCAGTGTTAAAATACACTTTGAAATACCCTCTCTTCCTAGCTGATCTGTGAGTTTCTTGTTGCATTTTGCTGATTCTACCTGCTTTTACTGCTTTTATCAAAATCTATGACAGTTTTACTTTAGTTTTGATAAACTCTTCTCTAGGTGGTAGCTGCTACTTAAATAGCCCGACAAAGTGATATGCACTGAAAACCAAACTCGTGCACTAAACAATAAGTTCTATCATCAACTAGGAAAGCCTTGCATTCTATGAACATGTAACTTCTGACTGACTCCATTTATGAACAAATGAAATTAAAGATTCCACTGGAATCCACATATTCTTAGGCATGAGGAAATGGTGGGGCAGGGAGGGAAGCAATGGATTTATAAAATTTCAGGAGTACTGAAAGGTAGGAATCTCTCTTTTTCTTTTTTCTTTTTTCATTTTTCTTTTCTTTTTTTTTTTTTTTCTTTGATAGTAAAGATTGCACATGACAGAAGAACCTCAACTGAAGAATAGATTCTCTCTGTTAATAAGGTGTGAGATCAATCTGAATTTTTCCCTAAAGCTAGGTCATTTGTAAAAGAGCTGTTCCATATTGATTCTCCAATGTCTTGCATGGCAAGTGCTCATGCCAGATAATTTCTTTCCCTGGAAACTTGTGTATTTGGGTACCCATTTTCATGAGGTTTGTAGGTTTCAGACATGTCAACACATCTAAATGTTGATATCTCTGAAATTGACAATGAGTTTGAGAATTGCTGAGAACTTACAGACTTAACACCTACACGTACTGAAACACCATGATCATATATGATCATTATTCCTACAGGAATCAAAATCACAAAATACCTTTTATTTTTAATGAGATAACAACTGTCTCTGGAAGATACAAGCTTATATGTGTTCGAGATTAAAATGCATACAGTTCATGAATCTACTAACTAATTTTGTTAAAATAGAGGTTATATGATTCTGCTTTTACTTGGACCATTCATGTTGTTCATGGACTGAATAATACATGCATTTTGGCATCTGAATACACACTGTGCTGCAAAGCAATAAATGCACATAACTTTACATATCCAACATCTCAAATTTTTTGTCATTACAGAAATCTGGAAAATGATATACAAATATGAGACAAGTAAGCATACTCTTTGGAGGATTTGAAACAATTCCCTAGGCACTTTTATTTCTTCGTTAGGACCGAATACAGAAAATCCTTTGGTGTACTTGCATTAAAACATCTTTGCACTTTAATGATAATTATTTTTCACACAGAATTTGAGACTCCCAGAATGAAGGAAAATCTAGATTGTCCTGACTCAGCAATACAGGTGAGTATCTTTTCACTCTTTTGGTCTTTCTCTAATAATAAAAGGCCTCTGACATATTCTCTATGCTGAAAAATATGAGAAAGAGAAAACAAATACAATGAAGAGTAAAGGACAGGCTCTTGGTGTGTTCTTTGAAGAACTGTTGTATTTCTAAAACTAAAAGTTATTTTCTTACAAGGTCTTTGCAGTCTCCATTAATCATTTCTTCAGCTAAATCTGCCTGTTAGCATATCTCTAGCTGCCATTGCATGCTCGGAGCAGTTTCTTTAAGCAGACCGTGCATTTGTTTTTGACAGAGGTTGGCCTTAAGACAAAATCATCCATTCAAATCAATAACCATCATGTAACAATTGTTGACTAAGCCAATGCCTTCTTCTTCAGAAGAAAAATCCAGTGGGAGTGCTGTATAATTTTAAATTTGCTTTTATATCAAGACTCATCTTTGCAATTCTGCTCTGTCTCTCTCCACCTTGTGGTTGCTTTGTATTGTTGCCGTCAATTATTTCAGGGCTCAAGCTGCATGTTATTGTTTCCCTGTGTATAAACAAAACATTTAAGGATGTTATTATCCTTTTCCATTCAGTTATCAATCTGCTAGCTTTTAAAGATGAAATTTATATTTGAAAAATGTATTTTAGTGGAATAACTTTTTCTGTCTTGTCCAGGAAAGGACAACTGTTGGTTACAACATGCTTAGAGCTTTCCATATCACGTCAAATATATTTTCTTTGTCACACTTTTCCTTAAGGCCTCAGCTAAGAGCACTTTAAAAACTTGACAGATGATCAGAAAGCAGCCTTCAGGGGATTTTCTATAAATTAAATTCTGTAATATTTAAGAAGAGGAGGAAAAAAAGAAAAAGAATACAGAAGACTGTTCCTTCTCCCCTTTTCACAAAGTTCAAATTGGAGTGGACCAACAAAAGGCCAGTTCTGATTATTGCTGTGCTTAATTTTAAAGCTAAGTGTCTAGTGACAGCACAGTTTGAAGTGTTTTGGCTATCTCTGTAGCTCAGAGAGAGTTCATTCTGCAAGCTAGTAATCTAAATGCTGGGGAAGTCAACTGGTTCATCACCTAGATCACAGCTAACACTGGAAACAGCAGCATGTCCTTAATCCCACTTACAAATTCAAGTGCTGCATCTTCATCTGAAAGCAGGACTTTGTCTTCAGCTGGGATTCACATTTATTTCTGGGCTTTCTCATGTACTTAATTAATATTTATTCTTTAAAATAGATAAACAAAATAATAATTCTTCATTTCATTCAGTATATGAGCAATTAGCTGTAAATAATTGGAAGACCAGCATGTGTCATTCATGAGACTTTTGATTTTAGAAGGATGAAGTAGATGTCATCTCATTCCATGTGGTAAAGTGCTTTCTTTTTTTCATTTATAAACTGGAAGCTTGAATTTCACTCTAGAACCTGGTATGTAAATCCTTTGGGAAGGAAAACAGAGACCTGGCGGCCCTTCATTAATGTAATCAATACTGAATATTAAAGTATTCACAAAGTGGAGCACCTGGTCATTTTTGTCTCCCAGATGAATCCATCAAACATTATAATCACACTCGTTTTGTCTTCTGTGCCAAATGAATGTGCATTGATCCCATGTAAAGTGGAATGACTTGAGCTTAAGGGAGAAAAAAAAAAAAAAAGGCCAAAGCACTTCCTTTCCTTAGACTTCACCTCTGTGTGGCCATTACGGAACACACATCCACAGGATCCATCTATTCCAGGACCAGAACAGCTAACTCACATAACACACACTTTTTCCATGTGTCTCTAAATCAAAGCTGACCAAGTAAGGGATAGGATGTTCCCAGATTTGTTTTTTCTGGAACCAAACTCTGCTGAGTATTCTCTGAGAAAGCAAACAGAAACCAGCCCTGCTGGCATTATAGGCGGAAATTTGGATTATGAACTGGGACATGACTAAAACATGAATTAGATCTGGACCTTCTCAGACTTACCATGATTCAGGTCAGGTAAGGAGCTGGTTTTTAGGAGTAAGCATCCTCTGAGCATCTACAGTTAACAAGTAGCCATCTAGTTCAACACTTTATTGTGTGCTATACTATGCAAGATACTCAATCAGTACAGGTTGGGCCTTTTTCCCCTTGATTAAGATCTCCTGTACTTCTTCCTATGACTGTAATTTGTGGCTTTTTTTCTTCCCAAAGAAGAGCTTCACAAGGCTATCAGTCATGCAGGTTTTCTAGCAGGTGAATCATTAATAATTCATTTTGATGAGAGCAACCACTGTTGTGAGACGGCCCCATGAGGATTTCCAAAAGACCATTTGGTAATAAATATTCAATAATTTGTAATGTTTAGTTCTGAGTCCTGTCCCAGTACCCATCAATGGCTGGATGTGTCCACTGTCCATACATAATATCCCCTTTCACTATCATTTAATGACATCAAAATCATGCATTGCACCATCTTGAAACAGAAAACTAGCAGATTTTTAAAGTCACCTTGTCAACTCTAAGACTACACTTCAGCCTTCTAAGTCCATAAACTCTCTTTAAATGCTTATTAAAAATGATAAATTATGTTTCTACTTCAGTGGAGCTGCTCTCATTAACAGTGTAAGATGATTTGTTTCATTATTTGCAAATTCAGGTGATGTAGAATGGAAAATTGTGTGGAAAAATGGTGATGGAAACAGACAGCATACTCTTAAAAGGATAAGAATGATAGTAGGGAGGCATTTCCAAACCTAACCCCACAGTGAATTATCAAATTATATGGATTTATAATCTAGTGATAATTTTTTTTTTTTTTTTTTTTTTTTTTTTTTTAATCAGATAAATTCAAACAATTCTTGTCAATTTGATTCAGGATTTTTTTCTGAGTATTAGAACACATGGAAATTATGCTTATACAAAATATATGCAAGGATATGAAACAAAAAAACTTTTAAACAAGTGTTTCAATCTGCCATTTCTTTGTGTTCAAATCAACTCATGATTGCTGAGAAAGTGATGAAAATTAAATTTATATTGGCAATGCCTTTCTCACTTAAAACAAGCCCACACAGACAGAGGAATGTAACTTTTGACTGCCAGGTTCTTCTTCAATAAATGCCAATGCTGATGACATGATAACACCAGAGTGCCAAGTTGAAGCAAATTTGGCATCAGGAAGGTCATGGAGAAGAATATGAGGTCATAGTTACTACAACCAAGAAAATCTTAGTAGGAACCAGTGAACTTATTTTCTATCAACTTTCTTTGTTTCTCCTTTTATGAAGTGAATGAAAAATTATAAATTTCTTCAAATAAGAATGACAGGCTGCAGAGCGGGAATTAGTGAGGACAAGGAAATAAGTGTCAAAGCTGACAGCATAAGGAGTAAAATCAAAATTATTTTGGATGTCTCTGATACTGAAATTATGATTAGTTATGCTCTCATTTACACTCTTAGAAGCATCACTAATATTAAGAGCATGATGCACCCAAACTCAGAAAAAAACCATGAACTGGAGTAAAAGAGATTCCGTATATTAAGGATTTATATTTAGTCAGTTTTGAAAACTAATTACTAGGTCTTCAAAATCTGAACTGGATAAGATTCTGATTAAAAGGTTAAATGAAATAATTTACTTGACTACTGGGTTTTTTTGTTTGTTTGGTTGTTTTTTTTAAATGAACCTCACTGCTCCCTAAAACTTCACAATGAATGAAGTAATCCAGTAAATAAGTAGAAAAAGTTGGGATGCTAGTCACAAAGGCTGGATTGATTTTCCTTAAGTTTAACCTTATGAAAGTTAAGTTACTTGTCTGGGCTAGTTGACAAGACTCCATCTGTAGCCCATGCAGGGAGAGAGACGCCCCTAGAAAGTAATTTATCAACTGCTAAGATTCTGTCTGAGATACCCAGGACATGGTGTCCTTAGAACATACTTGGCAGTAGAGAAAGTCTGCACAAATCTCTTAAGTTCGATACCTGATGTCTGAAGGGTTAATGGTAGGTGAGTTGTATCCTGCTCTAAGATCCTCAAGGGGTTTTGAGCTATAAGGGACTGAGGAGGTTTCATACTGACTCTAAACACAGAGTCCTGTTGGATCGAAAGGGTGAGAAACTCACTATGGATATATAAAAATAATTACTGTAATTTTATGAGGAATAGCTATACATGATATGAGAACTTCCTAATAATCCTATATTTATAACACTCTTATTTCATGCCCTCTCATGTACTTAGTATACTACAAATTAAAAGAGTTGTATTCACCAGAAATCACAAATTAACAGAAAGAAATACTTTCTTTGTAGTGAATCCTCATTGCCTATAGGTTTTTGACAGAAAAATTATTTTTCATCTAAAAGAAAGCTAATATGCTTCAAGAGGATTTACTGAGTGGAAGAATAGAATCACAGAAAAATTCTGGTTGGGAAAGACTCTAAAGTTCATGGAGTCCAACTATTAACCTGACTCTGCCAAGTCCAAACAAATCCACTTCTGTAGATACCTCCAGAGATGGTGAGTCAAGGGCAGCTATTGAGATGATGAAGAAGATGTCTAGGAAGGGATTATAGCCTTCTCTGACACCTCATTAACTCTGTTCAGTGTGGGCTGCATCTCAACTGCAGACCCAGTCTGTTCATGAGAGGAAAGCTATGCTAAACTCTCTTATACACATCCACCCTTCTATGCAGGGCTAAAATTTCTTCATAAAATGCTTTTATTTTTATTTTAAAAAAAGGCTGAAAATTGAATTAATATATTGGAATTACACATTGACATATCTCAGGAGAAAGGGTGCTGAAGAAATGCATCAAGTCTGTTTAGTTGACTGTGATGGCTGAAGTTAGACACTTAAGAGCTGATCATTATTGTGCCTTTGGTCTGAGAAACCACATTCTAGTGAGAAATCATATTTCTCACAGATAGGCTCTGATATGCTGCTGTCTCTATTTATTCTATTCATTTCATGTGCTCGAAAATTTTGCATTTGTATTGTAAAGTTACTCAAAATGCAGATCTGGTATCTCATGAAGCAGTATGACTCTTTGTGTGAAATAAATAGAAAGGAAATGAAATGTTAGCCCACATAAGGTTCACCAAGATGTTTTGAAACGCTTAAAGGCAATAGCTAACCATTGAGCTCTGACAACTTCAGAAGAAACTGTAAATAAAGAAAATTAAGTAGATAGGTAGTTTTAAAAAAAAAAAAGGTTATCTTATATCAAGTCTTCCAAATACAGGGTTTTTAAAATTTATTTCTGATCTCTAATATTAAATATAATCATATTAAAGTTATTAAAAGCCTTAATTGCTAGAGCTAATTATGTCCCTGTAGAAAGAAAGTCATTCATGCAACCACCACAGAGCAAAGAATCAAGAACTAAGATGCTGAAGAATTAGTAACTCTGGCATTACATTAATATAAAGTTATAGGACAAAAGATTTCTGGATACCTGGAATTGAGGGACATCTGACTTATGAGGGTATCCATTAACAACTATTCCATATAATCAAACAAACAAACAAACTGCCCTAGCAGTGAGAGGAAAAATACTAAATGAAATACCTAGATGCAGAAACTAAGAAATGGGAGATAAGAGAGAAAAATACCAAATCCCAGAGCTCACAAATCAGTAAACAGACCACTGGAGCATAGCCTTAGAGATCTTCAAGGATGATATCACTGAGGAAACAAGATCATCATGGGTCTCACGGGCAAGATAAAAAATATGGATTATTAGAGGAAACTGAGAGAACATGGACCTTTCCATGTGACGGTTAGAGGAAGGGTTAAAGGTAGGGAAATGAAAAGATCAAAAATGGATAGGAAAATCAATCCAAAGTGGGTGTGGGACAATGGAAAGGAGATGTTAAAAGAGGACAGTTTCATTAAAGCAGGATCTTGGTCCATATATCCATCTGTTTATGGTGGTTTGACCTTGGCTTGATACCAGGTGCTGACAAAAGCTGCTCTGTTGCTTCCCTCTTCAGCTGGCCAGGGAAGAGAAAATATAAAAAGTGACTCATGAGCTGAGATGAAGGACGGGGAGAAAACACCAGTTACTGTCACTGGCATAATAGACTCGACTTGGGGAAATTAAGTTATTTTATTGCCACTCAAATTGGAGTAGGATAATGGGAAATACACCTTCCCCCCACTCCTCCCTCCTTCCCAAGCTCAACTTCATTCCCAAGTTCTTTACCTCCTTTCTATCAGTGGCACAGAGGGACATGGAATGGGTGTTGTGGTCAATTCAGCACATGCTGTTTCTGCCACTCCCTCCTCAGAGGAAGGACTCCTCACATTTTCCTGTCTGGTCCCTCCCACAAGAGGCAGCCATCTATGAAACTCTCCAATGTGTGTCCTTCCCAGGGGCGGCAGTTCTTGACAAACAGCTCTAGCATTTGTCCCCAATGGGGTCACACGTCCTACCAAAAAATCTGCTCCAGCATGGACTTCCCAGAAGGTCACAGCCTCCTTTGGGCATGTACGTGTGTCTAGGCTTTTTTCCTGGACATGGCCACAGACCCAGGGCCCAAGGGACCCTCAGATATGTCCATGAGTTGTGAAAGTGAAGGTACCTGTATGTTTGCAAGCAAGCTCCAATCCATGTCACCTGAAGTGGAGCTTCAGGGCCAGCCCTAAATGCTGTTCACAGTGATGAGATGGCTGCTGGTGCATTTCTGGCTTCCAGTAAAGGCACTGCTCTTTCTGTGGATTGGTGTGGCTGGATGAAGGTGCATTTGTGCATTGTTTGTATATCTGCATCTGTACAATATGTACTCAGCCTTGTGCTGGCACACACACACATGGGAGCAGGAGCAGACAGGAGAGGAGTCCTCCAAATTCAACTCCCTTCAACAATTAGATCTGAATGTCACTTAAACACAATGTTTAGAGTATTTAGAGTATTCAATCATTCATGAAAGATACCATATGCTCCACATGCATATACTATATGTTACTGTTGTACAAAAATTTACAAGTGGATTTTTAAACCTAAACTCAGATTGTCTTTAAAATCTAGGTTTGGAAATCCTAATTATAGACATAGACTTAAACCAGTCAATATCGAAGTTAGATTAATTCATATAATATACTCAAAAAAGCAGACAAAATCTAGGAAACATTAGTGATTAAAAAACACATGAAAAAGAGGTGAATTCCCGAAGGAATGAGGAAGGACAGACATTGTACCTATTTTTAAAAATCAGGTAGGTGGTAGGACCTGGGTTCTTCAGCTTAGCCTCAATACCAGAAATATTCTGGAACAGCTTGTTAATTAGTTTGGATGCACCCTGTGGACAAGGTGATAGGGAATAGATGACATGGATTTGTCAAGGAAAAAAAGAAAAGTCATATCAAATCAATCCAAGTTCTTCTTGTGGCAGGGTAATTGCCTAGTGGACAAGGGAGAAGCTAAAGATTTGATATATCTTGACATTAGTAAGCATTTTCACACAGTCCCATTTGGCACTGTCATACACAAATTCCAGAGAAACACAGCCCAGCGGAAATTGTCACATGGAGGGTGCAAAGCAGTTTGAAAAGCTGAACTCTATCACTGCCTGGTACATCAGATAGGGAAGAATTTTCCAGTAAAACATCAGATCAGAAGAATTTTCTAGTAAAATTAACCAACATAATCAACAACAATGTAAAACTAATTAGAAAATGTCTACCAGAAGTGGGTACTAGTATAATTAATAGATAGAATGATTAAATAATTGATAGCACAAGGAGGCTTTCTAGGGAGTTTTGAGTCTTTGTCATTAGAGGCATTTAAGAATGAGTTAGACTATTGTGTGTTGAGGATAGATTTTCTTAAATTCAGTGGATGGATGTGACCAGACAGATATTTGATTCTTCCTGTGCCTTGATGATGTCTTCACTACTTTGTTTCTCCTTGGTTCTGTCACAGCTTCTGAAAATACTTTGGGGTGTTCATTTGCTTGCTTCTTACCTCAAGCCTTTCTGTGTCATATAAAATCCTTGACATCTGAAGGATCCAAAATAGAGGCACTGCCTGGCACAATTTAGAAAGGTTTTGGACTGAAATCACTGTATAAGCACAAAGTTTTCTCATTATGTGACAAATAAGAAGTCATTTGTGCCATAATTTTCGAGAGATAGCTATAAGTTAAAGAGTTATCAGTCCGCCTATTGTGTTTGTGCATGTGTAGATGTACTAAACAGAAAGATTGTATATAATTTCCTTTAATTATATTTTTGCCTATTAAAAGCCAACTGATTGCATTTTGTACCACGTGATCAATGGTGTTAAATCACTTGCATTTCATTGCTGAATATTTATTTTTGAGATTCAGTACTTGAGGCTATAATAGATTTCCCAATTCTAAATCACAAAATTATGTTCTTCCTAAATTACAGTGTAACTTGCAGCAGAAGATGCTTTGTGTCCAAATATAGGGTTTTATGTTTTGTGTGAACTGAAAAAGCATTCTGTTAAAGACAGTTTTGCATAAACTTGCATTTGTTTTACTGTATTCAGTGTGTTTATAGAATAATCTATATTTATATAGCATCCTTCCTACCACACACACATGAATACAGTAAAAGAACTTTCAAGTTGTGAAGTCAAATATTTCAATTATGGAAACCATGGATTGCTTGAATTCTGTGGGTTGGGGGTGTTTTGAGTTTTTGTGAGTTTGGTTGTAGTTGTTGGGGTTCTTTTTTTTTCACCTCATTTGCTAAATGAGCATCATTGGGCTGTGTCTAATCACACAGTCTCAAAATATTCTTCAGCTCTTGAGTGTGTTCTTGAAGCTGCTCTTAGCTGACAGATAAATAGACTTGACAAACCACTTGCCAACTGTAGAAAAAGATTTGTTTCCTTGTAATGGAATGAAAGCAAATGATGTGTATAGGTAATGGCAGCCAAAATGCTCTCAAGAAAAAAAAAAATTCTTCCCTCTACCAACAAATAAAAACCTCAAAAAAGAAAACTGCAGTGTGAGAGGTCAGAGGAATCTACTACGAAGCTTTGAGTGATTACTGAACCTATGCAGTCACATTCCTCCTTTCATGAGTACTGAGGTGGCTGCTTCTAAGCAGCCGCCCATTCAGTGAGAAGAGATCTAGAATCATCCTGAACCTAGCATAGTGATGAGGTTCTCCCTATAGTTAGGGAAGACTCCCAGAATAACCTGTCAGAATACCTATGTAGAGTTTCAAAGTATCCTACTTCTTCTGGTCTACCCCATGGTTCTGGGTTTTCTTCCACAGACAAGGAATGTGAGATAAAGGTATCTTGGATCTTATCCCAGCATTGATTTAAAAATAAGGCTTTCTCCCCCCAGTATGTTGTTAGCTCATAAAACAGCTCTCAGCATGGTAGCTCACAATAAGTCACTTCTCCAACTTCTCACTTGTTAGTTGATGGATCAGGAAAATACACTTCCCGAGGGAACAATTTCCGGCCATTTTAAGCTGCTGTCATTTATCCCATTTGAACTTCTAGAGGTGCAAAGTCATTTTCAGTTAAGTGAAACCAGTTCTCCAAGTGTTCAAATAACCTTAAATTTAAAGTGTTTAAGTAACATAAGTCTGTAATTAAGTGAAGGCAGTTTTACAGGCAGGAGCATATGCAACACATCTATGGATCATAAGCCACCTTAGCACAATTACTCCATTTATGAATCTAATGTGGGGACACAGCATATGAAAGCCAGGTTAGTAGAGCAACCTGTGGAAAATCAATATTAAGTGACAGATATCCGCTCTTCAAATAGCTTCACTCCTCCCACTCACCTAGAAATTCACTCTCTTTTCTCTAAATCCAATATCTTGCCTTTCTATTTAACAAGATTCCTATTTGACCCCAAATGGGGTGGGTGGGGGGGGGGGTGTCAAATGAAGTACAATCTTCAGTTGGCTTCTTTATCAATCTGTGCCTTGATTAAAACTCTGTGGAACATCACCTCTGCATGGGTTAGCCACTGTTAACACCTGAGTTTCTGGGTTGTGATGTGGCCTCTGGTTCAAATCCTGCCTGATTTCTTAAACCTAAGGAAATGCTTCCGCAGATGTTTCTGTCTCACACACAAATTCTGAGGCCTGAAAACCTACATTGGAGTGAAAATTTGAGACCTATTCCTGTCTGTGTTTTCCCAGTGTGGGTAACCAGAGAACTGACCCATTTAACAAAAATAACCTTTAGCCCAGCATTTTCAGTTCCAACGAATGTTCATGGATGCACATTCTCTGTTATGACCTGCCCCTGAAGTGGGGTAACTCAGATTCTTTTTAATAGATCCATTGGGACAGATTAAAGTGAAACAACACTGAATGACTGGTGTTTTTTGTAGCTGTATCTATATAATCTGTGTATGTGTGGCAGGTTTATTTTAGAACAATTTAGTTGCAATTGAAAGGAGCTATGTAGCCATTTTAATTATTATTATCTATAGAAATATAACAGTATAAAAGTATAAAATATTAAGAATATAAGGAAAAGAAAGAAGGAAAAAGAACAGTGCACATAGTGGAAAGATACCACCATCCGTGGATGCAGTGAAAAGGCTTGATTGTTGCAATTTAATGCAACAATCTGTTAGTTAGTTGAGGTGATGCCATTGGGGATGGAGGAAGACCACAAAACATAAAGTTTGATGGGTTACACACAGTCAGGTTCAGGTGGAAACACCCAGGTACCTCCCATGGCAGTGGAGTTTTGCACTGTCTAATGTAACACTGTGGATTATTCACAGTCCTCTGGTAGAAAGCCCCAGAAGTTTGTCTGGGGACTCTTGAGGGGTGTTTGGTAGTTTATGAGTCCTTCTAAGACATGACAGCTGCCTCTTATGTCAGTGTAGTGGAACCAGTTATGCCCCATCAGAACGGATAAACACCTTCAGATCTACATGTGAATATCCCAGTACTTCCTCCAGGGAGGAATTTTGCACTTGAGCCATATTAGGAGGATATCAGCATAATGAAAATCATTGCCTCACTTTAGAAGATTCACTTCCTATTGTCCTTTCCCCTTGTCTGGCTCAAAACCCAGCTTGTGGCAAAGTAAAGGTCAGTTTATCCTGTCATCTGCCAGTGATGGGAGAACACCCATTCTGCACTTGGGCTCTTCCTTTACAGATCAGAGATTTCATCACCACACAGCCAAAATTTCTCCTCATCCCTTTCAGTCATGGGAGGTGTAAATCTGGCCTCAGATAAGTACCCTGCTGTTTTGGCAAATGGCTGATTATTTGAGTCATTAGCATTTAACATCTCATTCTCTCACATTCTCTGACTAAAAAAGAAAAACCAAATTGTTCAAAAATCTCAGTCTAACTGAAGACTCAGTTTTGCTGAAATACCTGACAGTCAGTTGCATGGATCAGGAAAATACACTTTCCAAGGGAATATCAACTATCCATCTGGTGAGGACACAGTGAAGAGGTTGGTGCAATTCTTGTCTCCAATGGGCATCATCAAAAACTTCAGGATCAGCTACACATGAAATCCAGTCATCCTGCTGTTGTTCATGTTCTTTACACAATTACTTCCACTCAGATTTTCACCTCTGTTCAAGCCGTAATTCATCTCACCTATGTTTATGTACCTTACAGAGGCATTATAGTTGGAAATGGGAGTATACTTAACAGCTAAGCAGAGAGAGAAAGGCACCTCCACAGAGGTGGAGATAACCATTCAGAATTAAGACAGTCTCAACCCACCACAGAGCCTTGTCTTTGGCCTCTGACAACAGCCAGTGCCTACAGCAATCAGGCTCGCAAATTAGGTCCTCAGTTAATTGGGTCAATCAGGATCCATCTGGGACTTTTTCTTAAATTAGATTTAGCATTGCTACTCTTTTTTTTTTCTTTTCTTTCTTCTTTTTTACATTACCTGAAGAGAAAATTCTTATACTTGATTAGTTTTTGCTCTGTGCTACAATCTAATATAATAACACAGTGTAAGCAAATAGGTTGGTGATATTATGCTGTGATCCTGGCAGACTTTCTAAGCCAATTAGGGTCAATGTAGATCAGTTTTACGCCTGCAGGGAGTAGGGGTAGCCAAATACTAAATGATTCAGAGAAGCAGCAAAGAGTATGGTAGCAGGAACAATAGGACTGCCTTGGGTCTTAGTATTAATTTAAAAAATACAGGGGAAGAAAAATACAAGCATGAGTCTAAGACTTCAGCTTCCTGGCCTATGAGGAAATGCTGATTTCAACCTGCAATATCCCTAGTGGCAGTAGCTACCCAGAGGGTGTCTTCTTATCTGCTGGACAGCTGTATGCCTGCAAATGCTGACTTGTAGCTGCTGTATTGGCAGGGACTGTGGGGATTAGGCCAGAATTCACACATGTGGTTGTTAAATTCCTAAGCTGAATCTTCCACCAAATGTTGGACACATATCTTCAACACAGCAGGGACAATGATACATTAATATTATGCTTCTTTTTCAGGAGGAATGTTGACACTAATTCGTCTAAAAAAGGAAAGAGCACAGGGAGTCTGCTGACTACAGTGCAGATGAAATCCATAAACAAATGGGATTCTATTGCTACAAGAAGAAGTCAGACAGTAATGATGTGACAATAAGCACCAATCTCAAGATATATAGGAAGAAAAAGAGCGAGGGTTAAATCACAGAGTTGGTGGTTCAACATCCTTTTTTAAACATTACCTGTCAGGTGTCATGTTCAAATACCAGAGAGATAAAAAAGTGTTCAAGGATGCATGCAAGAGACACCCAAATACTCTCTCTATATATGTATTTTTAAAGGGTGAACTGAAATAATTCTATGTAGAAGAAAAGAATTAGTTTCTTGGACTGAAATATAAATCTGTAATGCATTGCCTCCTTAGTCTATTTACTAATCTGTAAAATAGGAATGCTAATCTCGCATTGTCATCCACAGTGAAATTCCCATTGAGAGATTTTAAGTCCAAGGGCTCAAACTGTTCAGCATATCTGATATTTTTGCATGCAAAAAAAATCATTAATTATTCTTGAATTTAGCCTAATAATTGATATTTGAATAAATAGTAGCCTCTTACAAAAAAAACCTCCTAGCTTTCTTGGAAGACTCTAAGACATGGAGTCTAGCTTCTCTGATAGCTTTTGATTAAAAATAAATGTCTCATTTCCAGCTTGAATCGATCTAGCTTCAGTCACTGTTTCTGGAGATGTGTTTCTTTCCTAGTCTGTAAATCTCACAGGGGTAGCACAGTGGGCCTTGAACTCAATAGCACTAGATAGCCATGTAATAAGAGCAAGAATAGTTCTTTATTTTGCTCAGCTGCAGTAATATTTGATGTCGGGAAACGTGGGGGAAGGGTTTTGATCTAAAGGCATTTGAGTTGCCAGTAGTTCTCCTCAGCCTACCTTAAATGTATTAATGTTCTCATTTTCAGTTGGTAAAGGGGGAAACGATGTGTCGTATTACAGGGCAATTTGAGCCTGTTCATTATAAGTGTACAGGGGATATTTTCTCAGCAGTCCTAGCATGAGAACGCAGTGCACTCTAAGAGCAACAAATCACTGCAATAACCCAATGGTCAAAAAATTAATTCATATAAAGAATAAAAAAGCCAAACAGTTTTAATTTATTTTTATCCTTTCAGACGTAAAAATGACATTTAAAGGCAGAGTCATTACACTGTGCTTTTCACTTGGCAAACAAACAAATCTCAGCTAATAGTTTTCAACATCTCCTTTGCTATAGCTGAACCAGTTTATGTCCTTCCTACTTAATAGTTTGTTGAGAATTAAATGATAGGGAGACTTACATATCCACCCGTGTGTATTATAATATGGGTATGTTGACAGAGGTAGATTAATGTCAGTTTTTGGCACATAACCTCTCTCTATGCCACGTTTTAAAAACAAAAAAATCTCAAAACCAATCCAAACCAAACCAAAAACTCCTCAGACTAACATGCTGCAGCTTTTTCAGGCATGCTCTTCTATCTTCTCCTAATCTGCTTTGTAAAAGAAGGAACAGATCTGAACTCTGGCATTACTGAGTTCAGTAAATATGCATGTAAAAGTAGGAAAACCTGAAATTAGTCGACCTCCAGTTTGATCTCTTGGGTCCAATATTTCTGGATGGTAGCTTCTGAAAGGAAAGGAGAAGAATGTTTTTACTTTCTCAGACAGAAGAAGAGGTAAATGATGCACCTGTAAGGCTAGGTAGGGCACAACTTCCCTTGTTATAGAATATATACTGGTGTTCCCCAGAATCAGTATTGGACCAGTCCTGTTTAATATCTTTATTTATGATTTGCACAAGGGGATTCAGTGTCCCTTCAGACAGTTTGCAGACAGTACCAAACTGGGAAGGAGAATTGATTTGCCGGAGGGAAGGAAGGTTCTGCAGAGTTATCTGAACAGGCTGGATCGATGGCCTGAGGCTACCTGTGTGATGTTCAACAATTAAAGTGTTGGGTTCACCTCTTCAGTCCCAACAACCCCGTGCAATGCTATGGGCTGAAAAAAGAGTGACTGGAAAGATGCCCAGTGGAAAAGGCCTGCTCTTTGATGGGGGCTGAATATGAGCCAGAATGGAAGGCAAATGTTATCCTGACCTGGATCAGCAATGATGTGACCATCGGGACCAGGGCAGGGATTGTTCCCCTGTACTGGGCACTGCTGAGGCCACACTCTTGTATCCTGTATTCAGTTCTGGGCCCCTCACTGCAAGAGAGACACTGAGGGGCTGGAGCATGTGTCAAGACTTAAAGAATGCAATTAAAATGTCACAGAAACAAGTGTGTCCCTGATGAGGACCAAGTGGTGTCACACCATTACAGAAGACAAGAGCTCACAGAGCCAAGCTTTCCCAGGTATTCCAAGAAGTATCTGATAACTAGAACATAGTGAGTCATTTTAGCTACGGGATGATTTTAACTACATTTGTTTTTGGAAACATTTATATTGAGTATTTTTGCTGTTGTAATCAAAAGATTATTGTACATTTTCTATTTCCACTTTCAGATTTTTTTTGATTTCTGTGTATTTTCTTTTCTTTTTCAATAGAAAAATTTTAACAAAAGCTAAAATTCTCATCACAAATATAAGGATGTTTATTGACAATTTGAATTGTTGTTTTTCAGAAAATTTTGGAGTTTTTTGGGGTTTTTTTTAAACCAAGGAGCTACTTTTTAATACAAATTAAAACAAAAAACCCCAAAACAAAACAAAACAGAAAAAACAAACAAACAAACAAAACCAAAAAACCTAAACAAGCAAAAAAAACCAAAAAACCCCACCCAAACCTGAAAGCCTTTTGGAAAAGCAAAGGAATGTCCAAAAAGTAAAAAAAAAAAAAAAAAATTTTGAAAATAAACACTTAAAGGCCTGCTCAACTTAATGTATGATTCTTAAAATCCACATATTTTCATATTTACTAGTAAAAAACTACTTGACATTATTGCAAATGCAGTGATAAAGCACAGTCTGAGACTGGCTACTCCACTTTCACAGCCATTTGTGGTGCCAGAATTGTATTCCATAGAGGTACAAAGGTGCAAGTCTGCAAATGGGTTAGATCTAGTCGTTCATTCTCATTACATTTTGCAGTAAAGAGTTTCCATCTATTTCATAAATTATGGGTCTATTTCTCATAAGGTCAAAATCATCCCCTTTGAACCTATCAACAACCTCCTCTCTTTCTTGAGATTCAATTGCCAAGGATTTATTTTGTGAGGTGCTGGAGTGGAGTACTCCAACCGTCTCTGTATTCTCTCTGTTAGATTTCTATTGGTAGTGAACCCAGAATGATCTCACTTTATAAAAGTGAAGTTATATTTTATGAAACCCATCATTTAGAGCGGTAGTTAGAATTTTTAGATCTGTGTTTAATAGTGAAACAGGTCTTTGGGATTAACATACCATTAAAACTTTTCAGGTGCAGGCATTAACGTGATAATAACATCCCACAGAAATGAGAGGCTCATCCACATTTGACAGTCCATTAAATGTATCTGCATCATTATTAGTAGTATTAAAAATTGTGATTTCAATCACAGTTGTTATTCACTGTACTAGGACCTGTAGAGATACACATTAAAAACCCTGCACTACAGTTAGAAAATAAATCATTCTAATATCTATTAGGTAATCAGTATCAGTAAGTTAATATCCATCAGTTTAGTAGTTAAGCAGTGAATTTCACATATCATAAACCTGCCACATTCACAGAAAAAGCTGTGCTAGGTCTTCATAGCATAAGTACCCCAAGCTGAAACACTATAATTTCTGAAGCTGACTCTTGTTTCCTTCCCCCTCCCCAAAATTTTCTTTCCTTTATAAGTGCTTCAAAGTTGCTTTATGTTAAAATGCTTGATTTTCAAAATTGAATCAGCGTGAACATTTTAAAGGGGAATGTGACCAACTGTCAAATGCAAGGCTCTCCAAAGAGACTTGACCATCAACATGGGGGAGGAAAAACTGTCCAACTCCTATGGCATAATTCATTGCTCTGAAAACTCAGGTTTGGAATAAAGAGGATGTTAAGGACATGATATTGCTCTAAGTGTCAGTAAGAATGCAGCAGATTAAGTTACAAAGAGGCATTTGGTCAAAACAGAATGTCGATGAGCTGAATGGAACTTGCCAGGGGGACAGGTACATACAAAACTCTGAAAAGATTCTAAGCATGTAAAACCCAAACAAAACAGAGTTAATAAATTATCTTTGCAGCATTTCATGGTAAGTCTCTGCTGTCACATAAACTGAATCAAGGACCAAAATGGAGATACGTGTATACCATTAAAAAAGATTGGAATGCTGCTTTTTTTTAGCTGTATAAAAATAAGACTGATTGGGCCTTGAGACACTACGCCCAGAGAAATTCAGAAAGTTCATTCTGTCATTAAAAGATTCACTTGAGAAGTTATAAATTAGGAACTGTATGCCAATAATCGTGTAGTGGTCATGTAAGGACATAAAACTTGGGTGAACATATGAAAATTATAAACTCCGTTTTTGTGTTGCCACACATAACCCATGTAATGTTTTACATTGGTCACAAACACAAAAAACCTGTCCCTCTGACTTTTTTATGCTACTCTAAGAGAGAAAAATTAATCTTGAACTCCTCAGATACAGACTCTTCAACAGAGGAAAATATCCAGAGAAGGGAGAAATACTTCTCCTATAAACTCCTTTTCCATAAATCCTTGTGCAAATGACATGAAGAAAAAGACATATTAAAAATTATAAAGAAGAGCATTCGAAAAATAATTGTTCTCAGAGTCATTGGATTGCAGAAAGGGCATTTTCATCCAGTATACATTAGAGGCAAAGAGTTGCCTAAATTGGGACTGAAAGAAGACTCATAGATGGAATTAGTGACTTTGCAAGTAATTGTCTTTCGTGAAAAACTGACTCCTGTGCATAAAATTGCTCTCATTTTCCCCACTGACATTTCCGGTTCTCTATTTTGTATGGTAATAAAAATGTTTATGACTCTCTTGGAACTGTTTCAACTCTGTTCTACCCAAGTTAAAAGGAGATTATTGCAACAAACCTTCTTTACAATTTTTCTATTCTCAGGAAATCTTACTCAGCTAGTGATGTCACACCCATGGAGAAGAGGAGATTGAATTTATTTTACTGACTTCTGAAGCATATGGAGAAAAGAATCACTGAAATAAAATAAAAAAATAAAATAAAAAAATAAAATAAAAAAATAAAAACACATTTTTGGGGATTAATAAATAATGCAAGAAGGAATCTGCAGCTGCTCTGGAAGTGGATGATTTCTGCAGTAATTCCCTATGTTCTCTCTTACACATAGAATAATGATAAAAATCTGAAATTTACTTAGGTATATAGTAAAGATGATGTACTGAACTCTGATTTTGCTTCTATTCATATTACTCCCTATTCTTCGATGTTTAATCTCCTTTACAGTATTAGATTTTCAATCATCTATGATTCTGCCCTTAATTTATTTTCTATTCGTTCTTTGATTTATTTCTTTCCAAGATGTTTTGTGAATTAAAACAGAATTGGAAAGAAGAAACTGCCTAAATCACATAGATTTATATAAATGCCTGATGGCATGGGTTTAGAAATTGGACAAGCAATAGTTCTATACTTTAAGGACAGTTGCATTTACTGTACTTCATAAAGGAATTATAGAATGGTTTTTGCTGGAAGAAACCTTAAAGATAATGTGAGCATCATACAGCTGGTACAATGTGGCCGAGAAGATTCTTAAAACTCCTGAATGTCCATTTTGTGGATCACTGGGAGGTTATTCTCACCCTCTGCTCAGCCTTGGTGATAAACATTTGAAGTGCAGTGTCCAGATCTGGGCTCCTCAGTACAAAAGAAACATGGACATACCAGAAAGAGTCTAGTCAAGGGACATAAAGATGATTAGTTTGAAGCATCTGTCGTATGTGGAGAGGTCAAAGGAGCTGGAGCTATTCAGCAGAAGAGAAAGCTCAGAGTGATCTTAAAAATGTTTTCAAGTTCTTTATGGGAGAGGGAGAAGAGATGGAGCCAGATTCTTTTCAGTGGTGCCCGATGATGAAACAAGAGGTAGTGGGCAGAAACTGAGAAATAGGGAATTCCATGTAAATATGAGAAAAACATTTTTTATTTTTATAATAGGTTTTACAGAGAGGTTGTAGAGTCTCCAAATATGGAGAGATTTAAAACCTTATCAGTACAACCCTGGGCAAATCTCTGTTGGGGACTCTGCTTGAACAAGGTGGTTAGACTGTTGATCTCCAGTGGTGCCAGCCAAGATTAGCCATTATACAATTGTGCAGAAAACTGATTACAGCTGACATACTGCCATCAAATCAGTTCCTGTTTACTTCTTTTTGTGAAAAGTTGAACGTTTCCTCTGGAAAACACAATAAGTTCTAATGTTGACCCCAGATAAGAAAGGTCTGTTGTTAAGACACTATTCCTTGAAGCAAAATTTACATGCTTAGCTTTCCTTCAGAATATGATTCATTTAAAATACCTGGTATATTTAGATTTTTGTTACCTGATAATCTTGTTCTCTGAAACCCATGACAATTCTGAATTGTAACTATAACTGTATATTACAAACTGCAATGGAGAAAACTTCCCTTGAAATGACAGATACGGAGTCAGAATCACAGAATCATTAAGAACTTTCAAGGGAAGTCCAACTCCAGCACGGCCATGTTACCACTAAGCCATGTCCCCAGGTGCCAATATCCACACATTTTCTGAATACTTATATGTGGATACACTCACATGGTGTATGCAGCAGTCAGAGATTTGCCCAATTAGAGAAAACCTACAGGACAGCTTCACAACATATGTCATAGGATCTTTATTTATATGCTTCAAATATAATGGTTGCCTTTTATAAAACTGTTTCTTTTTTATTTCCAGTTACTCAAGCGTAACCATACGCACAGACATGTGTCCACTTACAAGAGGCCAGTTTGTAAAGCTCTGCTTTTACTTCAGTTTGATCAAAATTATTTTAATAAACTTGCCTTTTCAATTAAAAGGCTAAATTCTCTTTGAGATGAGAAGCTTCAAAAGCGTTGCCTATGGAGACAGCATTTTTTGCCTTTAAACTGTAACGTTCCATGGGCTGTAGAAGGCTTTGGAATTTTGCTGGGCTTTAAATCTTGGAGTATATCATAATTTATTTAACATTACTCGAAAAGAGCAGGGGTTGTAGAAAGTGATATTAATTGTTCCTCCTTTCTTTTAGGTTCTGTATTTCAACAGAAAATTGTATGTTTGTGTGTTTGTATGTTTGTATGTTTGTATGTTTGTATGTTTGTATGTTTGTATGTTTGTATGTATGTATGTTTGACAATGAAAAAGAATAATCAATAAAATCTCTTCTATAGAAAAGAAACTACAGTAAACAGCAAGTCTTTTGAGACAGTATGAACACTACCAACTCAGAAGTATAGAGTAACTGCTAGTGTTAACATATAGGTGTATAGATTTGTATGCTATACGAGTTGAAAAAACATTAACCTGGATTGGAAAACACATTTTTTATTCCACAAATATAGATGTAAAAAAAATGGTTTAAAACAAATATATATGAATATAAATTATATATAAATATATAATATACATAATTTTAATACATTATATATTTTAATAAAATATATAAAATAAATACATTTATAATAAATATAAATGTATTAATTTCATAGTATAAATAAAATAGAAAAGTGATTCATATAAAGGTAATATAAAATTACCTTATTGTTACCAAAACGGTTATGTGAGTAAAAAATCTTAATCTGAATGCAACGAATTTGACATATGAGCTTAGTATAAACAAATGTGTACAAGAGTGTTATGCTTTACCTGGACTGGTAAACTCATGGACTTCTAAAACATAGATTTCTGTAAGCTACAGTATTTTCAATATAACTCCTAATGCTGGTCAATCACTATTTTCTTCTGCAATAAGGAAGTCAGATGTGAAAGTTCTGGGCAGATAACTTAGTAAGACTTTCTGCTTAACTCCTCTTTAGAAGTTAGCTCAAAAATATGGACTACTGATGATTGTTTAACATAGTGCAGCTACTAAAAGATTATTTTTTAAAAAATTGTATCAGTGTTTTTTTTTTCCATTTCATAGTTGTCTTTTGCTTTCAAATTCCAAGCTTGATCTCCTTTTGCTGTATGACAACTCATCTCATCCAGTATATTTTAAACAAACCTTTGATCCTGTTCTGTCTCCCCTAATTAAGCTATCCATGTGTCTGTGTAATTTTAAGAAATAATAGCAGTGGGTTTTCTTTTCTTCTTGTTGTTAGTTTTGTTTGGTTTATTGTTTTTGCCCCAGAGAACCTTATTTTGCCTAGTTTTCTTGAAAACAGCATGTTTCCTCAGTATGATCCACCATACATTGATATTTTATCTGTTTCCTCAACAGCTTCCCCTGGATTATTGGTCTGGATTCTACAAGCCCTTTTCTTGTATTCTTATCATGGCTGGTGGACATGTGAAAATCATTCTGCAATCCATTCAATCCATCTGTACTACAGAAGCCTCTCCTTGATGTTTCATAACTGTGCAGGTGGCAATTTCATAAAAACTGCAGATTTGGAAGTGATTAAACAAAAAAAAAAGGTCTTTGTAGCATATCAACTCAAGGGTAATTAATGAATTTTCAATAAATATCATTAATTTAGTGATGAACTTCTACCTAACTTCTAATTGAATTTCACTATATTGCAAACTCACACTGTTGCAAATTTGGAAATCTCCAATTAAATTGATGATGGTGATATTGCAGCAAAACTGTTGATGGCAGAAGAAACAGCACACACAGTATTTGAGATCAATGTCTGTGCAGTAGAAAAGGCGTTGAATGACCTCAGTTTTCCACCAAGCAGATATCACTTTGCACAAGGTGCTGTTTAGAGGCCAACATGCCTTGTTCATCAAGACCAAACAGGAGAGTTACACTGATAATTGACTTTCAAATACTCTGCAACAGTGCAAATGTCAAACGTTAAGTTCAGGTGAGGATGGTTTTCTCAGTGAATTTATTAAGTATAATCTACAGGTCAGGGGAGAATATAAGTGGTAGATTAGTGGAATAAGTGGCTACTATTTGTCCACTTTTTAGTTGCAATCACATTCCTTGTTTTCCCATCCAAATTTTCATTTCTACATAGGCATAGTTTTGGAATCTTTCTTTGGTCTGGGTTGCCATTTGGTTGGCCTTCGTATCCAATAATTCAGGCATAAATAAATTATGTGCTATTTGTGTCTAATTCCTATACATTTTTGCATTACCTTTTTTTGTGCTCTAGGAAAAAAATATGTACTGACAGACTTCTAACATGAGAAGTAAAAATATATAAATATATAAATATTCAGTTAAGAGGAATATTTTCTGTTTTATTTTTACCGGTAAAACCAACTCATTTTTACATGCAGTCTTCAGAGAGTTAATAAAAACTAGAAAGATGTCATGTTAAGCATTAGCACTGAGCTGCAAACCATTCATTAATGGGATTGTTTTTTTACCCTGCAAACGGTTTTGGATTGGGCAAGCTAAAGCAACACTTAAACTTGCAACTTTTAAAGCTGCTTTTATATAGCAGTATAAGAAAGAGTGTGCTGACGAGCCATAGAAAAATAAAATATAGACCCTGTAGCTTCAAGAAGCCTTTCACTTTTCTTCTTGAGGGGTGCTGCTAATTTCTGTTAATAGTAAAATAGAACAGAGACTTTTATTTCTAGCTGCAGGACAGCTGTCCTTTTTTTTAAAGATGGGGAGGAGATGGCACAGAGAGTAAAGAGGACAGTAATTTTTCATCAAGGAGGCTGAGCAGTTTAAGAAAGCTCAGCATTTGTAGTGCTCAGCTCAGACTGCAAACTACTAGAAATAGATTACATTGAGCATGTTCAGCCATTCGAGTGTTTTGAACACCAAGCAGCTGGGCACGAGCTGTCTTTAGTTATGATGTTGAATACATCATTAACCCAGAAGCACACACACTTTAGCAAAGTTAATTATCCTTCAGTGACTAAAGTAGCATGACCATTGCTTGTTCATCAAGTTACATATGAGGTACCCAAACTAGCTACAACCTGAAAAACATGCATTTTATATTATTTTGATTCCTGTTCATGTTTTCAGATAGCAGATAGTAAAACCTATACCTAGCAGGTGCTGCTTTTTTTTTTTCTTTTTTCTTTTTTTTTTTTACATGAAAGTCACTCAATCTTGTCCATATAAATTACCTTGAAAATATTCATATCAAACTTCTGTGCTAAAATGGAATCCAAATTTCAGAGCCAAGTGAGTTTCCTTAAGCATCACTTCTCTCACAGAATGATTAATTCACCACGGTGTGTGTAATATATGCAGAGGGTAAACTATTTCTCTTCTCCTACAGCATCTTTTCATTGCTTGCAGCATGTTCTTACATCTTGACCCATCATACATTTACATGCTATTTTCTTCACATCTGCTACTTCTGTATTCATAGCTTTAATCCCAGCAGCTCTTTTCTAGTGTTCCTGTGATTGCCAAAGTGCACAAGTAAATCCTGCTGTAAAACTCCATGTTCCAGTAGGTTCTGGCTGCTCTCTGTGGAAGGATGGTAGTTACTCACAAACTGAAGGACCAGCTTTTTTTCTGTGTGAAGTCAAAAGCTGTGATCTTTAAAGGCTGGAAGAAACAAAGCCAGTTTATTACTCTAGACAGAATGATTTGCAAAAGCTGCCAGCCTAGTGATCTTCTGCTGCTGTGTGTGCTCTGAATCCTCTTGGCATTGCATTTAAATAAATGACTACAACCATTAATGGATCACCTGCTTCAGTCAGGTGAGGCTACAAGTGTATTACTTAGAAAAATAGGAGAAAATAAAGCATAGGGGAAGTTAATAAAAAAATGCAAGAGCATAAGTCTTTTATTGACTGTTACATTGACTTTGCCTGTTTCTGGCTCTGTGAAGATTCTGTAGTCTTCCAGATAGTTTTCTGTGCAAAAAACATGGAAGATGGAAGTCTTGGGAAAATAGAGAGGCAGTGCCTGAAATGGTATCCTGAAGGTCTTTTGTTTCCACTGCTGGGGCATTTGGCAAGTACTTGGCATTGCAACAGGATGCTCTGTAAAAGGCAGCAATCTGGCTGGAGATATCTTGGTGAGGGCAGTAATTTTCTGTACCATTAAGGAGCTTTTAGGTCTGGAGTTCAGCCCATAAAATCACAGCAGGAAAATTACCTGTTAGACCTTCCAAGTGTGGCTGACCTATGCCTGCACTGACCTTATTGGTATTCAAGCCCTGAAGCTAGGATATAGGGAGGCAAATCAGCCTCCTTAGTGTCACACAAAACAAAGAGCACTTAGAAAAGATTCTCAGATTCAATATTCAGCTCCTGCCAGTGCAGGAGGCTTGTCTAACCCATGTTGTGGTTCACTTTTGTGTTTATGGAAGTAGTCAGATACATTGAACTACAGCACTGCTGGTAAGGAGGCAGGAAGAGGTCTGTGGACCTTTGCAAAAGAAGGCCCTCTGGTCATTGCAATATCAAAGGATAGTGCATGCAAAGATGTATACGAAACAAATCTATATGACAAAACCTCCAGGATTTCTGAAAAAGAATAATTAATATGCAATCCTATTGTTTCCCAAATTTGCAATGGCAAGGAGTGCTCCAGAACTTCTGCATGAGCTGATACTTCCACGCAGTCTTGGTTTCCTTGAGCCTCATGCCTCCAATGTGAGTGGGATGCCAGCACACACGATTGAAGAAGCTACACTCCTTCCATGGAAACTGGCCACCTCTCATTGTCACAAATATGTGATAATAATTCTGACACTGGAAAATTAACTCTGCCTGGCAGTACTGGAAAACTGTCATGGTCTGCTGAGAGTTTTTACCTCTCATTGTGGGCATATGCAAGGAATGGTATTTTTGACAGAGAGAAGAGAGAGACAGTGAATCCTTGTGGGCTGGGGGCTCTCTGAAAGGGTCAGGGTCTCCCCAAAATGGCAGGGCCTGGCAACCAGGATTTGCTCCATTTCCCCAGCCAAGAGCAGGGCAGCCAGGAGTGTGCCAGAGGCAGCCACAGCCCTGGGCTTTGGCCATCTCCCCGGGGATGAAGATGGGTTCGGTGGGGCCCTTGGCTGGCCAGGCAAGGACAAGGCTGGGAGTAGCTAAGGGAGGAACATTCCACACAGTTCTCTCACAGTGGTGAGAGAGCAGGGTAGGACAGTCAGGGTCCTTGGTGCTCTCAGAATCCTGACAGTTTTGTCCTGAGGGGAGTGAGATTTCCAAGCAGGGCTAGAGTCATTGTGTTAACCGTAATCTGTCTGCACCATGCTGCCTCTGAAGAAATGGTTTATCCATTTTCCTTCATTTGAAGGGCCAGTAGAACCATTTTTTAAATTATATTTTATGATTATGTGAAAAATGCTGACAATACACATCACATTATCACAATGCTCTGAGAGTTTGTGTGCCCATGTTCTGCTTGGTCCTTTTTTCTTTTTAAAATTGTACTGTAACCATTGCTTTTCCTCTTCATATGAATAATCCTTCCTCTCTTTGTCTAATATAGAATAAAAATACATTAAAGGCTCCAGTGAGAACTGTTTTCTCCTCTCTCCAGCTGCAGAGTGATGGTGGAGTGCTTATTTAGACAGCTGAAGTGGAAGTCGCATCCAAAATAACTTTCATTATAATAAGATAGGACAAAATACTTGAAGCAACAGTCCAGTAAAGAAAATGTTAGCTTTTTATACCCAGTATATATCGTTCAAAGCACCTCGTGTTTCAAGAGCTTTCCCAAGCCCACAACAGGGCAGGACTCAGACTGAACTCCGGATGACTCTCTGGAGCCTGTGCATCTAGGCACCCTAAATCTGGCTTTAGTTTACATTCACAAACAGGATTCTGGATATAAAATAATACTTCATGGGCAGAAACTGAATTAAAAAAATTATCGAGTGTAACAGAAACTTAAATGGAATATATGTGTGTTCTTCAGTGCTCTATAAAGTTGAAGTATTTGATCCAACAAATTTTCTTACACATTCATGGTCTTTTTAACTAATTCATACAGATGGAAGGTGTTCTGTTAAATCACACGAATCCATGGTCAAGGGAGGCCTGGAAAGTAAGAAGTGCTTGAATACAATACACATATTGTAGTTTCAATGAGTGACGGATTACTCGTGCACACACGGTTTATTGGATTGTGAAATACCAAGGAACATCTTTCAGTGTTAGCTTATAGAGTGCTAAAGCAGCTTTCCACATGCTTTTTAATATACCTGGGGTGAAGGGACTGCTAATCCATATGGAGTATATTGTGCTTGATTAGTTTTATGAAGTGTGTTGTGTAAGGGTTGATTTATTTGCTGAATAAAATATCAGCTTATGTGTAACACTGTGTGCTTTCTACTTTGGGGACATGCAGTGCCATTTAATTGGCTTGTGTAGATAGCTTGCTGGTTTTTGATACCTTAATAAAGGCTTCTGGCATACCTGTCTCTTTACATTTTCTTACAAGTGGATGGCAATATGGTCAACAACAAATGCTTAACAAGCACAGAATTTTATTTAACTTCAATTTATGAACCAAGGAAAAATTTAGGAACAATGAAGTCAGAGTAATCAATACTAAAAAGAAGTAAATAATCTTTAAACTAAATTTTGAAGTCTAACTTGCAGAAGTGAAGTAAGTGAAAAGAGGAAAAAGCAAGCAACTTTGTTGTGAGATTCTTGGCCACCAATATCCCTTTGTTTTGTTTTCCATTTTCACCTTCTCTGAAGCATTTTCCATTATGAATGCTGCACTATGGTTTGTCCTTCAAAATTTGTTTGGTTAATTCTATGGAAGTCATGTAGTTATCATTTCTAAAAGTAAAACTTTTTTTTTTTTTTTTGTCCCTTTCAGGATCTCATGGCTCGAACTCTGATACAGAACCATAAGTAGAAATTAGTCCAATTAGTCAGGAAATGTCCCCACTGGAGCATCTCAGTATGTTTGATTTTACTGGTCACACCAGTAGTAGATAAATGCTGAATCTCTAGATCATCATTCAAGAAGTGAGCTTTACTGTTACACTATATTTAAATATACTTTTATTTTACAGTAAATTCAGAGTACCAAAAAAGCCTTTTTCAGTTACAAAGTTAGAGAAGAGAGAAAACAATTAAACATCTTATTAAGATTAGGCCCCAAATCACAGTCATTTGTATGCTCTTTGAAGGTATTTCAGTACTAACTCTTAAAATTAACATTTTTTCTCTTTTTCCCCCCTTTCTATTTTTTTTTAATGGATGCTTTTTTCTTCTTCTTTTCCCTTCTTCTGATATTGCATAAGAGACTGAGTGAAGGCTTTAATTTTTACTATACAGAACATCCCTCCTTTTCTTCCTGCTAGGTGTTATTTCTTTGCAATGGAATACTGCATCATCATCCAGGGCTCTATCATGTTACTTCTGAGGTCTGCGTATTCTTTACATTCCTTTTACATCTTCACTTCTTTAAATCCCTTTTCTCAAGCTCTTTAATTATAAATATTAATTAGCACCTTCCTGGCTTCTGGTATCTTCTCCCTCTTACATCCTTCTGAAGACATAGGAACATAAGGATGGTGGTAAAATGTCAGGTTAAAAGTCCGCTTGGCCCAACAGCTGCCAGTAACACCTAACACATGGCCTGGAGAAAAATACAAAGATGATAAGCAAACAGAGGTTCTCTCTTCTTCTTCCCTCCCCAAACACCAGGGAACATGCTACTATGGAATATCTGAACCAGCAATGACATCTTTACTCTTAATTGCCTTTGATGAATGTTGTTTCCAGGAATCACGTAAAACCTTCTGTGTCCTATTCTGAGATCAGTCAATGCATAGATGTCATAGTAACCACTCTCATTTTTTTTCTCCTAGAGCATTATGTATAGGTTAACTAGTCCAGAGATATACCACAACTAAGTAGGAATGGGTTGGTCAGACTTAGCAAAAAATCCCTTCTTTCTCTCTCACTGCTTTTCATATTTTTAGCTTTATGAGGGTAGTATGTATCTGTGTAGAACCACCTTTCTCAAACATTAATAGACATTAGCATTAGCAGCAGAGTCATCTGTCCATGTGAGCTTTGCCAATGGAGCCCTGAAACAATGACAATGAACTGAGATATATCATATATTTGATGCCACTCAGTACACTCAAAATTGGAGTTTACATCTAAATTTTGCTGTATACTCTTCTGTAGCAATATGCAAAACTGTAAGATCATTAAAATCACTTATTTTTCAAGCATGTATCAGGAAAAAAGTTTTAATATTTCAACCTTGCTTTCCTCCTTCATATTTTAATAATGTAGCTCCAGTTCTTTCTTGTTGAAGCAGTTTCCTCGTTATATTTAAAAATCAGGAAATGAGTCTTTAATTTGCCTTTCATTTACATTCCTATGTTGTTTGATACATGGTTTCAGAGTTCTGAAAAGAAATAGGCTTGCTTTTTTTAAACTCCCTTCAGTGTGAACATCGAAAGCTTCATTTCAAGAAGCACATGAAAATAATTTCCAGTTAGAATCTAGCAACATGGTTTTGGTTTTGGTTCCAAAACTGATACTTATGGGCCATGAAAAATGAAATTTTAGACAAATCTATTGCTCTCTGGGTTCCTGTTGTGATCCTGTGGGTGATTTTGAGAACTTTGGAGGGCAAAATACCAGAAATAAGAGTGAAAAAGCAAAAAAACCATACCAAACCAAACCAAAACAAACAAAAAACCCCAACAAAACAAAACAAAAAACAGGTGATTTTTAAGAATGCCTAAATCTACATAAACGATAATGTACAGTCTTTGGGTGAAGATGAAGACAGTCTATCAAGCTCCAGAAAGGGAGAAGACAAAGCAAACTTTTCTATAACCCTTTCTTCAAAACTGACTGAGAATTTCATGATAAAAACAAAACAAAAATCACAATACTTCAAAACTAGAATCATCAAGATATGTTTCTCTCTGCTTCCAGGCTCGAGGTTGAGAAGAGGAGGAACCAATAAACCTCCCTCTCCCATTTCTACATTTCTCTTCAGCCCTTATCTCATGGGAAAGATGCAAACTTTTAGGAGAATTGTTTCTTTCTGCCTTGGGGTTTTTGTTTTGTTTTTTTGTTTCTTTGGTTGGTTGGGTTTTTTTGTTCCTGTTGAGAATTTTATTAAGACATCAATGATATAACAAAACACATCTGCATTACATGAAATATTACAGCTCCATGAGAAAGTTAGTGGGGTTGAGTATTACAGAAAAAAATGCTTTCATATTTAACTAAAGATCTGCTTTGGATTTATTTTAGTAGAAAAAATACTATTGTTTTCTCTACTTTAATTTTAATACTTGTCTTTTAGGTCTGAAGAAATTGAGATTTTTTTTTCCTTCCTTGTAATACAATTTTTTTTTTTCATTTAGAAGTGCAGAAACTTAGTAAAAATATGATGCTTTCTTCTTTCTTTGAAATGCCTTGTGAAATGAATTTTGCTTTATTTCTTCAGCAGTCATGCTATGACAGTAGATTCTGTAAATCAAAGGATTACAGTAACTATTAAATAGGCTTCAACAATTCTTACTTTGCACATCCTGGTCTCACCTTTGTTGCACAGATTCAGGGTCTGGAAGAACTTTGTACCAAACAGTCTGCACCTGTTGAGAAGTGCTCCCTGTCCCCCAGACAGACCTTTGTGTCCCATAACCCTGCTCAAATAATAAGTACCAGTGGCAGTCCTAATACATGTGACTTGTCATGACGGCTTCATCCCTCTTCAAGTGGATTCCAGGGAGATGGGAAATGCAACTGCCAAGGGCTAATTTGGGCATGTTCCAAATAAAATATGGCTTGTATGCAAATATTAGACAATCATCTCACTCCATATATGGCCATATGTGGCAAGGGCCCAAGGCCTGTTTAACTCCATATATGGATGCGGGCTGCATGCCAGGATCTCCCCTGGAGCAGGCACACCTCTCAAGGTTGTTCCTCCAGTGTGATAGATTTCTTATTGCGTCAGATACTCAGTAAGTGAATTGGGAAAAGGCAAGCTAAAATTTTGTACTCTTTGCTAAATGATGTAGAGGACAGATTGTACATGTATCATCCTTTACACAGAAAACATTGCAAGTCTAGGACTTGGAGTGAATCCAGCAGCACTCCGAGGAGTTTAGAATGCAAGGGGCTCCTTTCTGAACCTCAGGATTCAATAGGAGGATCTCTCTCACAGTTTTGTCTCACCTCGTCCTCTGCACAGTAAATACTTGTGAAAATTACCACCAAATCTCATTATACCACCATTGCATTTACTATTGAGTTTTGGTATAACAATAAAGCATATTGTTTCTTTTCTCTTAGGGGTGAAGTGCATGACTGCACCTGTGACCCTTAGAAAACTTTACTTGAATATCTCTCCTAAAGATCCAAGTTCTCTCTGCTTTCATCGATCTTGAAGCTTATCTAGAACATTATAAGGAAATTACAACCTGTAATAAGACGTTTTTTAATTCTATATGTAATATCTATTTCAAAATACACAAGAGTACTGAGAGTAGGAACTACTAAAATGAAATAATCCAAATTTCACACCTATTGGAGTAAATTTTATTGTTTAGAATGATAAAGCTGTGTAGAGTGAACTAAAAGTGACCAAAGAGTTCAACTCACTGTAAAAGAGAAATGAATTTTTAAATAGAATAAAGCTGAAACAATCTGTTCCTCAGGAAAAATCAAAGGAGGGGAGGAAAAAAGACCTGTAAAAAAACCCCAAAAGCTCACAAAAAACAATGAGTGCAGGGTAAAGGTCTTACATAAAACAATTAGGAAAAGGTGCAATATATTACTAATATCAGGTGGTTTAAGAGATTTAATTACAGAGAAAATGTTTAATGCAGTTTAGAAAGATTTTTTACTGTACAGTGTAGACTGAGAAGGGAAATTGTCTCTCAGAAAAAAAAAAGTAAAATTTCATTATGTAACTTATACAGGTCCTTGTGATAATTTTTACTTTTACCTTAAATTAAAGGCTGCACTTACATGAGATACCACCCTGAACATCAGGACTTGAAATAGAAAGTTTAGTGAGGAAAAGTGCATGCATTCTGGTTTCAAAAGCCGTCTTCTGACATCCCTTTCCAAGCACCCTATTTTTCTTAAATTCTTTGGGAAAATGTCCATATGTAGGAGAAGGGATCACAAACATTTAATTTTCTGGATGACTGGAAAATTAACCACTAGAACTGGGATAATCTTAAGTTATATTAGTTGTGATAACCTTTTCTTCTTCACCTTTACAAGAATGGTCTCCTTCCTATATCACAGACTTTGAGAATATTTTTCTAATCCAAATTGCATTCCTATCCTTTAAGATTTTATACAGTTATATTCCTTTTGGCAATGTTTCAACACATTCATCAATATTTCATTATTTAAGTAGACTTTTGGGACTAAGGTGAATCAATATCTATAACAATGGAAAAGGATCACCTTTGTCATTACCCTACTGCATGTCCCTACTGCAACAGTCAAGACAATTCTTAAGAATGCTGTTTTTTCTGGAGAGGGACTGAATATGTCTCTTAATCTTGATAATGTGCCCTCAATAGAAAGAATTTCTTCCATTTCTTAACAGTTTTCTATTTTATTTCAAAGTTGATTTTTTTTGACAAATTTTTTTTTAATTGCATTATTTGTGGGGAGTTCAGGTTCCACAGAAAAACAAACTAAAATATTGCTCCTAGAGTCCTGTTTGGGATAGTTCAGCTATATGTGTGTCTGTGTGTGTGCATGTGGACAAATATGGCAGATAAGCAGGTACACCTATTTTTGTAAATACCAGGAACTCAAAGATATTTGAATTGTAAAACACTGGATTACAAATTTGGAGGTAGCTAGACTATTTCAGGCAGCCAGTGAAACTGTCAAAGAGAAGTACTGAAAAAGAAAGCAAAATAAATTCCAGTTCAATTATACATAAAAAGATAGAAGAGTGTTTTTTAAATTCTTTGTAACTTGTAGAAGGAAAAGTGTGTGTTCTCTTGTACCCAAACACATCATTAACAGGAAAAAGCACATTATGAGGGGAAAGAGTTTGTGCAAATAAAAAGGACCTGCACGTTTTTCAAAGATATCGAGCAGAAAAAAAGTGTGAAAAAGTTATTGAATAGTTGAAAATATTTTAATTAATGAAGATATATTTTAAAGATATAATATTTCTTCACACATTTCTCTGATGCTATTCTTAGTCTGTTTCTCATCTTGAATAAAACTCCATGTTCTCCTTCCCGCTAACTTGTTCTGAAACTGGCAGTTTGATAATTTCCACTGCTTATAGCATCTTCCTGATATACTAGAAAGATTTCACCTTTTAATCTAGTATTCATGGTTATAAAATCAAACTCATAACTTTCCTTAAATCTATAAAAATCCACCATCCTAAAATGCAAGATGGATTTGTTTAACATCATAAAGCTACGAAATGTAGAACTTTGGTATATCCTGAGCATTCAACTGCAATTTCAGGTTTCTATACAGACTTTGTGCATGGGGTTGTATGACCAGTGTGAGCTACTTTCCCCATTTAACTAAAAAAATATTTTAATCTCTACTGTCCTGCCTTTATGCAGTGAAGGAATCTCAGGTAAATTTAAATCAAACACATTGCAAGGATTCATTTGATCCCATCCATATCTCCATTTTTAGTTTGGTCAGTGATGAGAAATAAGCACTTCTAGATCATGATTCATCTTGACCTAAAATAGACAGCTAAAATAGGTCAAATGAATCATACTCTGAAAAATGCTGCTCTTTTCCCATTGATTATAAAGAGAGCCTAGAGGGAAAACCATAGATAAAAATGTTTCTGTGATAGATTTCTAATGTTACATGTCATTAAACCAGACCTTGATATATTTCTTAACAAGCAACACTGACAGCATGCCTGACTGCAAAAGCTTGTCATGTTTTCAAAGAAATGGACATGGAAAAATGAAATTGAAGGAATATTGCTAATCAGTTCATGACTGTAATCAAGATGTCATGGTTTAATCTCAGCCTAAGTCAAGATAAAGTTATATCTCATTATTTGAATTATTTGGATATGAAAAGCAGGACAAGACAAAATGCTATCTGAATATTCAGCAGTTTAAATCCATATATTTAATTTTGATTCACAGTCCTTCTCTAGCCATTAGGCATCACAACATCGCTTGTGAGCTCTAGTGCAGGACTATTCAGCAGAAATTCTATCAGCCTGTAAGAAAAAAACACAACTGCTGCTGCTCTCAACTTTAGTACTTTGATTCTCACGTTAAAAAAAAAAAAAAAAAAAAAAAAAAAAGAAAGAAAGAAAAAGAAAATTAATGTCACTTCAGTAGACTTAAAATAAAACATTATGAAACTTCAGTAAATAGTTTCTATTGAAACACCACACAGAACAGTACAACAGATGCAAAGTGACTGATACTTGCAAAAGTAAAGCTATTGCTAAATATTATCTGAAATAGTTTCACTAAGCCAATGTAGAGGAACTAGTACATTAAATTCTAATAAACTACTGTAGTGGAGCATTACTAATTTCCTGCTTCTGTGCAAATGAGTTGTACAAGTAGCTAAACTTGAAAGATGACTGAGAATCAACAAAATCTGCAGCATTACAATGAAGATATTAGGCCTGAAGTAGTTGGGTGAAATTATTAATAACAATGTGTTGAGAATAACAGTAAAAATATTGGATCTTTGTAGAAAAAACAGTGACATCAGCTGTGACCTGTTGCTTAGTTTGCTGAATGGGGAACTTCACAAGAGAATCAACATAAATCAGAGTTTCAAAGATTATTTTTTTTCCTTGCTAAGTCTGTCCTTGGGCCTGATTTTTATTATTTCTCTTTTTGTCTTCCATCTTATTTGCTTATGAATGATTCTTCTAATGCAGCAACTGCCTCGAGAATATGAAGTCTTACATGGGATTTAAGTGAAAAGGTGATGCTCTTTGGGCATTTTTGCTAACAAATAATCAAAGAAGTTATAACAGCAGTACATAAGTGACCCTTCCAAGTAAATCACTGGTTTCGCAATAGTATAAACTCTAGTATAAAGTATAGTATAAAGAAAACAGTCCTAATGTATCAAAGACATTGGAACTTAGGATTTTTTAAAGTGAACAGAAAATGCCTCCCATTCACAGTGTTTTCAATACCCTAAGTATTAGGCAACTAGAAGTATTTATGTATATAAGTACAGGGTTGTTGAAGTTGTCAGGTACCTCTGGAGACCATCTACTTCAAACACCATGGTGAATCAGGGTCACCTACAGCATGTTGGCTGGGGCCATGTCCAATCAGGTTTTCATTGTCTCCAAGGATGGAGACACCAAGCCCCCTGGGAATCCTGCTCCAGTACTCAATAACCCTCTCATGACTAAAATGAAAAGCTTTTCCTTAAATGCAATTTCCTGTGTTTTAGTTTATACCCATTGTCTCTGGCCTTGTCAGTGTACATCATGAAATGTGCCTGATTCCATCTTTTCTCCCCACTGACATCAAGTATTTGAACACAATGTTCAGATCCCTCTGGGCCTTCTCTTCCCCAGGCTGACCACTCCCAGCTCTCTCAGCCCCTCCTTGTGTGTTATGTGTTTCAAGATCTTAGTCATCTTTTTTGGTGCTGTGCTAGATTTTGGTAGGAACAGAATCACAGAATTCTGTGCCTTACTGAATCATAGATCACATCCAGCACTGGATGCAGCAGTGCAGATGTTTTTCACTGCAGATGTTTCTCACCAGTGCTGAGTAAAGCAACAAGGCAGAGGAAGTTCATCTCCTCAGCCTGCTGGCAACACTCTGCCTGATGCAGCTCTGGAGGCTGTCAGCCTTTTTTTTGCTTCAAGGGCACATTGCTGGCTCATGGTCAGTTTGCTGGCAGCCCTGACTTCCAGGTCCTCCCCTGCCAAGCTACTTTTCAGCTGATTGACCCCAGCCTGTGCTGGTGTTTGGAATTGTTCTTCCTCTGATGTATTTTCCTTTTTTGAATGTAATGAGATTTCTGCATGAAACCTCTGGAGATTCCTGTGAATGTCAGCACACTGCTCTGATAGATCAGACACTTCTCATGCTTCTGTATCTTCTACAAACATGCTGAGGGTGCAGTCTGTCCCAGCATCCAGGCAATCAGTGAAGGTGTTAAACACTGCTGGCTACCATATTAACCCTTGGGACAAAGCTTTAGTAACTGGCCTCCAGCTGGACCTTGTGTTTGATCACAACCCTAAGAGTTAACAGTTTTCTACCCCTAGGTGCCCACCTTATTTCCAGGTCTTTGCTGTCCATTTATCTTGTTTGTAATTCATAATTTTGGCTGGGAAATTGTCATGTAAATATAACTAAAGACATTGATCTCCACTGAGCTGGATATTTTACTATAGAAGACTGTCAGGTTGGTTGAATTTCCTCTTTTATAAATCCAGGCCAACTACCTTCTTGACCTTAGTGTGTTTGGAAATAAATAAGGATTTTGGATTTCCAAAATTATTTGCTGTATCACCTTACTAATGTAATAGTATGTAGATCTATATATATAGATTTTCTTTAATAGATGTATTTGAAATTTGTTAAAACCTTTCTATATAAAAAAATCTACATTTTTATGTTGTATTCTTCCCAAATATTTGTATTGTGCAAAAATTCCTTTGAGGTATTAACTTAAATCAATATCCAGATCAAGCAAATAAAACACAAACCTCAATTGAACCTAACTGTTTAGTAAAAAAAAACAAAACAAAACCAGATTGAATTTGAAGGCAGAGACTAATTAGGTGACATCACAATGAAAGCAAAACTGAAGAAACAGGCTTTGCACAAATGCGTGAATGTCCTACTACCCCAGGCTCCACAACAAAGAGAAGAGATAATTGAAGGTCAAATGCCATCCAGTAGAAGATAGTTTTTATTTAGCACATAAACTAGAGGTTAAATAGCAAAAAGAGTAAAATCTATCTGACCTCAGGCAAAAAGACTCTATATGCATTTCTGATAGCATGAACTGAAATCAGATGGGAAAAACATCATTATACATTCTTAAATATATCCAGAAACAGGCCAGAAATCAGGATACTGTTTGTGATGTCCAGGTAAATAAGCTCACTGATTGTACAGTGAAGAGTATGTGTAAGTTTAAAACAATTCCCTCTTACTTGGTTTGTGCAGCAAGGTTTTGGTAGCCAGAAAGCTGCAGGGATGAATTCTGTGAATGCTCTGTGCCCCACCTTTCAGACAGCTCCAAACCACCCCTGCTTCTGGCCAAAGCTGAGACCATAAGTGATGCTGGTGGTCCCTCTGTGACAACATATTTAAGAAATTATTAAAAATGTTGTGCAGGAACTGAGAAAGGAGTAAGAAAAAATATGGGAAACAGGCCTGCAGATCTCATAGTCTGTGAAGAAGGAAAGGAGGAGGTGCCCCAGGCAGAAGAACAACAACTCTTCTGTAGCCTGTGTGGAAGTCTGTGGTGATGAGTTTGTCTTTCAGCCCGTGGAAGACCATGTCTGAGCAAGTATTCACATTTCAGCCCAGCAGATGGACACGCCTTCCATATTCTCAATAGCCTTGACTGAATGAGCAAATGGAAGTGGAATGCAATAGTAGCAGAGAACCACAGCATCACTGAATGTTTGATGTTGGAATGGACTTGTGGAGATCCTTCAGTCCAGCCCTGCTGACTGAGCAGTGTAACCTACAGTAGGCTCCCCAGGACTGTGTCCAGACCACATTTGAATATTTAGACTCTGCAACATCTCTGGGAAACCTGTTCCAGTGCTGTCACCAAGGATGATAAAAACAGCAAAAAAGGTTGAAAATACTGTTGCTTGTGAGTGATGCCAGACTTTTGCACCAGAAAAAAAACCCAATTCTTGCACTAGATATGCTTAGAGAATTTGAACTGCTGTGATAGATATCATATAAATCACACTTGTTTTTAATGTATTCAAGACTGGGAAAAGCCATATGGGTAAATATGGAAACTGCCTTGCAAATGCTCAAATGTGGAATCACAATACAGAGGCATAACACGCTTCTTAGACTGTACCACAAGTACAGAACATTGTTAATTATCTTATCTTGAGGGACAGGATATGACCTTTCAATGCCCCTTGCAATTCAGACTTGCATAATTTAAAATGCGACTCATTATTCTCTGCCGTTCAAAATAGATAATTGTACATTCAGAGAAATATATTCACAGAGAACTTTCTCAGGCCTGCAGGTGCAAGGTCAAGAGATGAGTATTTTCTTTGGATATAAAATAGACCAAAGACACATATTTGGTTCAGATGCTCTCATACTCTTTATCTTGTATAGTCCCTTCAGCCTAGGGAAACAAAGCACATTGTTAGAAGTTGTATCTGCATTTAAATTGAAACAATAATTCCAGTATTCCAGACAAAAGGATTGCAACAGTGCTTTTTTTCACTTTTACAGTCAACATCCAGACTGTGCACAGCCTTTGCTTTTGCATTATTAAGCTGCCTCTACCTTGACCCACAAGGTTCTTTCCCCCTCATATTCTGCCCCTCTCTTCTGCTGAGTAGGTGAAGTGATCAAGCAGCTTGGTAGGCACCTGGTGTCTAGCCAAGGTCAGCACACCAGAGTTCTTTATGGTGAACAGTACAGGGCATGAGGAGCACAGTAATTGGGAGAGCCAATTGGTAAAACATGGACTGGAAACAGCTAGAGAGTGAACAGTGGAATGATGGGGAATTTTGGTTGTTGTAACTGTGATGAAGAAAGCAGTGGATTGTGCACAAATTTTCAACTTTCAGTCGGTGTTGTGATAATGGTTTTTTGGGGGTTGGAGTTTATTTTTTTGGTTTTGTGTGAATGAAGTTCATGAAAATTGTGAGGATTGTGTAATAAATGTGGATTGTAATGATAATTCATAAATATGTGATTCACAAAGATGAGAAATGGAATGCATTGGGTTACATAGTAAGATTCTGGCAGTGTGAGGGCTGCAGGGGTGGAGTGTATTTAAGAACTTTAAGACAAATTGTTTGGAGTTTATTTATTTGAGATGGTTTTTGTTTTGGGTTTGGGCTTTTTTATTTATTTTTGTTTCTGTTTGTTTTAATTTTTGTTTGTGTTTCTGTTGGCTGTTTGCTTTTTTCCTGACTCTCTAACAGTGCCTTAGGTGCTCTGTCTCAAAGACTTTAGAATAGAACAAACAGGAATTTATTTCTTCTACATTATAGAAGAGGAAAAAATACTAATTTCAGTAATTTGCATACTTAATCAACTTGTGTATTCTTGCAGAAATCATTCCTAGAGATTGTCTAGAGATGCTCTTAAACCAACTCCTGTGATAGGTGCCATCCAAAATCAAAATTGCACAGGATCACGATACAAATAATTTTGTTTCTCTACAGTCATTATGTAGTAATACTTGACTATATGACATAATTTTATAATATATTTCCATTTAAATCATTACATCAATTTTAAGTTTCGTTACCAGGTTCTGTATAAATAGACTGAGATTTTCTGCACCATTTTGCTAATAAGCCATTATTTTATACTACAGTCTTAATTGTAAAAAGTGAAGTAGAATTTGACGGTCTTTTTGATGTTCAGAAGGAGAACATGGGACAATGAATACAAAATCTTTGCACTATCTTCAGCTTCAAATGGGAACTCTGCAGTTACAGGGAAAGAAAAATGTTTTTCCCCCAAAATGGATTTCTTAAGATTGAATATCACCATGAACTCAGAGCTATCTTTTATCTCATGTGAAAAGAGTCTTTAGATTCCAACATGCTAGGTGATTGACAGTGTCCCAGTACACTAAAAATACAAACTGTGGATATAACACAACAGCAAAATTCTGCAGAAATCTGTTAGATGTTTATGGAAAGCTCCATCCAGAGTGCATTGTGCAATCTATAGTGCCTGAAGGAGATCTAGCTACAGATTTAGGTAAGACACTGTTTTTTGACATCTGTGGAGTTCAAAATACAATTTCTTAAGATCATCGCATTGGAAAGGATCAAAGGGAAAAGGAGTATATGTTCATAAGTAAGGATCAAAGAATTTTTTAAACTTGTACACTGCCACACAGTGTGAGACTTCATGTATCCAGGCACAGCAGCAGCCCAAAATAAATGTACCTTTTTTCCTTTGTATGGGCTGTCTGGAAGGATTTGTTTAAACAATATTACCAGGAGTTTCTTTACCTGCTTGTATTGCTTGACCCATTGCATAACACACTCCATGGAACCCTTGATTTCCAGATCTTTAAGCACACTTACATTAAATATCTAGTGACACAGTAAGAGGTAGTTGGCACGAACTGAATACAGGAAATTCCATTTAAATTTAAGTAGAGAAAAAAATACTTTGAGAGGGATTGAACAATGAAAGAGTTTGCCCAGAATGGTTCATCTTTGCAGGCACTCAAAACCTGGGCTTCAAATAGCTTAATCTACATGACGCTGCTTTGAACAGAGTTTGACTAGATATTCACCAGAGGGAATATGTACCATCTTTTTCTGACTTCTACTGCCAGGTAATTTGAGGGAACCAGGAATAAGCTTGTCTTTCTAAATTACTCAACAAAAAATATTGTTAAAAGTCAAACTATCACAAAATGGTGAAGGCTAGAAAAGTTTAAAAGGCAAAAAAAAAAACCCCAAACAAAACAAAAACCCCTCCAAAAACCCAAAAAAACCCCAAAACAAAACAAAAACCAAAACAACCCACACAAGCAAAAGCCACACATCTACACAGACACAGATACACACACATTCAGGAAAGAAAAAAGCAGACGGATGGCAGTTAGGAGAGTAATGACAGAGCAGGAAGATGAAGATTCTCTTCATATTAATCAGAAATTGGCTTGCTTTTAAGTTTAAAGTTATGCAGCTAAATTTAATCTAATTTTCAGATGTAGTAAGTACTGCTGCTTCATTAGTTTCAATATGGGTGCTCAGCCTCCTATGAGAGTAAGGTCACCTTTCGTTAGGTACTTAAATAAGTGTGTCAAGGCCTGATTCATAGAGGTGTTACACACCCGTTACATCCACTAAACTCAGGAATTCCAACACACGTGAAAAACAGGATGTTCATGTCTACTTCTAAGCATGGAACTTTGTGATTGATTCTGATTAAAGAGGTTACTAACACAGTTGTGAAATAACAGAGCTGATTCTATGCAAGAGCACCACTTCGAGCAAATTTTATATTCTCATTATAATGTGAAAACAAAACCCAACAATGTTTAAGATAATTTTTCATCTCAAGTGACATTAAATATTTCTGATTAGTCATACTTCTTCCAAAAAACTTTGTGAAGAATATTTTCAACCTAGCATAACATACTGCAGAAAGATTGAAGTTAGGTGTTATTCATTTTGGACTTAAAGGAAGACTATTTATGCTTGCACAAATTACTGAAGTTCATAAATTTTCTTCAATGAAAAGGGCTTTACTTGAACTGAGGGAGCTCTACTAACCCTGAGTGTGAAATAAACTGGTAACAACAGGAGAGAGAATGATTTTGGGCAATCATTTTTCAAGTGGGACTTCTAGACTAAGAAACATATGTATATCAGTATGACCATATCTAGATTGGAGTGTAAGTTGTCATAGTGTAGGCAGTGGAGATGAAGCTAATTCTGAGCTAGCATGGAGACAAGGAATGATTTGACTCATGGTAAAGCACATTAATAGGAATATATCCACTTACTAACATACATGTCCAGTGCTTGTATGGAGAATTTGAAAAGGTATTTTTAATTTTAAATACCACACAAGATATTTGAAAGGTCTTGTGCAATTCCGGACTACAAGCTGAAAACCAGATAGGATGCCCCACAGAAATTAAAATGTCTCTAAATGTTGTTTTTAGCAAGGTGAATCAAGATTTTTCCAGGAGAGAATTTAGTTACCTAATGTATACTACACTGCATTTACTAGTAAGCAGATCTTCCAGATACCATTGAGCACTACTCAACTTATTCATGAGAAATTAATTTTTTTTCCTGGTACATGGTCAGTGGAATAGCCAAGAAGGCACCAGTGACTATATTGACTAAACCCTTTTGGCCAAAGACCTAGATTTCAATTTCAGTCTGAAAATCGGTCATGCCTCCTGTTCTGGAAATTCTTCAAATTCACTGATTTCTTGTTCCAAAACAACATTGATTTTAATAATAAAAAAAAAAAAAAATCAGAAAGGAATATTTATGAGATTTGTGATGTAACAATATATGCATGCAACTGATCATAAAATGGCTTGTCTTATTGCCTATAATTAATAGAAATACAATTCCTAATATAATTTTTCCAAGTTCTAATCATTTTACACTAATACTAAGACTATTAGTAGTTCCTGCAATATGGAACTAGAGGATTGTTAAAGTCCTTTCCAACTCAAACCATTTTTTATAAAGATACAAGATGTGACAGAATTGTGTTAAACGCAATGTTATGTTAAATACCATTTTTTTTCCCCAAATGAGACCATGTTTTTCCCAGGTGATCTTATTTTGGCCATAGAAATTTTTTTCACAAGACTCTTCAGCAAGAGTCTTGAAAGGATATTTTGTAATATTTTGCAATGGTAAGTCAGAAGCTGCACCAACATTTCTCTCTCAAGTCTGCAATGCTCTCTTACTCAGTTATTGACTATTTATGCATTTAGCATTTATATTACTGCTTACTTTTAAAAAAAACAGAATTGTTTTTAAAGGAAAGCTGTTCAAGACAATGAAGTTCTGCAGTGATCAATGCCCAGAACACTTAGCTCTCTTCAGCAGAGTAATAAATATATTGTCATAAGCAGAGAGCTTGCATGCAATAACATTTATTTCATTAGATATGCAGTACTTTCTGCATGCACTTTTACAAATACATTTTAGCATTGGCATAATTCTGCAGTAATTTATGTGTGACTCTTATTAAGAGTACTTCTTTATGACTGAGTTTCCAAGAAAATGCTCTGACCTTTTCTTGTAATTCCTGAAACGGCTTATGGCTTCCTATTCCTGTAGAGTATAGAACTGGGACTCTTTATTTAGACAAATTATTTATCTTTCTTTAATGGCCTTTATAGGAAATGGAAGCTAGAAAGCAAATAACTTTAGGAAAGCAATATTCTTTTTGATATATGTCATAGTAGATAGACAAAGAATAGAAATCCACCAAAAGTTCTTCCTTAATGCGCCTGTTTCCCCTAGTTATTGTTTAGTGGTCGCTGTGGGTTATTTTGTTGTTGGTCTTTTGGGGGGTTTGTGGGGTTTTGTTTGTCTGTTTGTTTGTTTTTAATTTCTTTTGGGGTTTATTTTTTTTAACCTTATTCAAGCATGAATTTTGCTGAAGTAGGAACTTGAAAAATTTAGAGCAAAGTAGTTTATTAAAATTTAATATCTGCCAGGCAGTGTATATTTTTGCATAAAAATAACTTCTTAGGGCGGATACGTAAACACTGTTGTTGTCAGAATCCATAGGCAATCAGAGGAAGGTTAAATATTGCCACCTCTTCTAAAAGTAGTTGATCTGTATCATTTATAAACAGTTAGAGCAACAGCTCTATGAGATGCCAACTGAAAAGATTTTGTGTATCATCTGTCTTCAGAAGGGAACTGAAAATATCCTCATGATGTACAGGGCAGTAGCAAACATCCATAGAAACTTCAATTTACATGGTACCAACCTTCATGTGTAACAACTTTGTGTCTGAGGGGACCTTTTTTTACATGCCTGCTTTAAAGGTATATTTGCTAGAGTTAAATTTGCAGGCTCCACACTGGGGAAGTCACAAATTTTTGTGTATCTCTTTTTGTTTCAGACAGGAAAAAGCCATCCCAATTTCTTATGTTAATATTACATCCTTGTATTTTCATTATATGCAAAGGGGTGAAACACACCTTTCTAGCTTGTGTAGAATTCTACATTTCCACTAAAACTATATTGCTTTCTCCAACAAATGATCTCAGAAAAAAAAAAAAAAAACCCAAACCTACAAATATGAGTAGAGATTTGTTTAGAACTTGATATAAGTCTGAACTTTGAAGCTTATCTTCGTGTGTAGCCACACATTCCCAGATATTTAAGACCTAACTGAACTTGAATGGAAAAGGATTCCGAGAATAAATCCTCTGACTGTTGCTGGAGGCTGTCTAGATGAAATTTTTGATCCAAGTATGAGACATGCTTCTTTCACTCAACCATGAACATGAAGATGATTACTGTGGTTTACTTAAAACAGAAGAAAAATTCAAATCCAAACCAAAAAACCTATAAATCACATTCAGATGTAAAAATTGTTTTAAGAATACACAATTTATTTGCTATGTACCTGTCACATTAAAATCTTTTATCCAATATTTCTGCTTGTATAATTCTATTAAGGACAAAATTATTCAGAATATTCCTTTGACGTTGACAAGACCCTGAAAAAAATATGGTTACTTTTTAATGATTGATAGGAACATTTAATCCTGTTAGCCATATCTACAACACATTGTATTTAAATTTACAGTATATTATTTTAGTCAAATTTACTGGTATTATAGCCTAGACTTAGTGTTGGAAGACATTTTTTCCAGTGCCAAAAGGAAAAAAAACCTGTAAAATTCATCATTAAAAATGTTGAAATCTCATATTCAAGGCAGACTAATTAGTTGTCCAAATCTTCTTTTTATTAAAATGAAATTTGTATAGTTTAGAGAAATTCTGTACAATTTATTTTAAAGTAAATTCCAGTAATTGGGAAATAGATTTTTAAAAAATCAGTTTATTTTAAAATAAATTACATCTTTTTAAGGAAGTCTGCATGTGTCGGTTTGGTGGGGGTTTTTTTGTTTGTTTTTGGTTTTGTTTTGTTTTGTTTTGTTTTGTTTTTTTTCCCCAGACACTTCTGAACTTAAAGAACCCAGATGTTTTTCTGTCTGTTTTGGACTGTAATTTTGTTTCCTTGAGTGGTGGTTCAATCCATAAAACAGAAATTGTAATGCCTTCAGAAACTTCAAATATATCCACTCACACATAGCCAGAGCCTTTCACTCAGAACTTTGTATAAACAGTCCTGTGATGAATTTTGCACCTTGATTTACAAGAAACAGAAAAAAGTTGGAAATAAATTTACTTAGAAATCAGTTTTGTATATAACAAAGTCATAGCGAAGTGCCCTATTGATAGAAGTCAGGAAGATTTCACACTGTAGCTACTTCTGTGTAACATTGCTCATTTATCCCAGAAGTCCTCAGAAAATGTTTGGTGAAAATATTTCAGTTACCTCCATTGAAGAAATTCAGAACCAAACATCACTTATTATGCACAACTTCTCAGGGTTCTTGTTCAAAAACAGTAACTCCAAAGTAAAAATAAATAAATAAATAAATAAATAAATAAATAAATAAATGGAAGAGAAGAGTAAGAGACCAAGTTTGGAAACACGATTGGTCTAGGAATTGATCCTGTTCATGTATTAAAAAAGAAAAAAGAGAAAGGGTTCTTTCTTGTTCTGTTTTGTTATACAAATTTTCATAATTCATTTTATTGCCATATTAAAATGGCTAGAAAGATCAATTTGTGGAAAAGTTGAGGTTGTGCGCACAGTGTCTAAAGCTAAAAACCTGTCTTGCAAAGGGTACTATAAATAATTTTTACTGAATTCAAGTTCACCATTCTTCAAAGAATCCTATTGAATAATCTGCAGCACTGAATGAGTCAAACCTAGACTATATTTCTAGAAAATCATGGCATTTTTGTTTATTTCCACTCAGATCTAGTTAAGTTGCTTCTATGGTGTATAATGGATTTGTGCTATAGATGAAGGAAATTTAAAATAATACTTTGTTGTCAGTTTCAAAAATGACCCTTAGTTTCTACATTAAAGAGAGCAAGAGACATTGCTTCCACACAGAAAATTATTTATTTTTATAAATTTGGCATAATTAGGTCAAATTTAATGGCTTTTCCTGGCTTGTTAAATTAAAAGAAAATTCAAAATCTGGTCCATACTATGTCCATACATGAACACTAGGAGAAACAACTCTTAGAGGTTTTTCTTTTCTACCTTTTCTTTATACTGGATAAATGTTGCCTGTGTAGATAGTGTAATGTCACTTCAGATCATTAAACGTGTTTTTTGTGTTTCTTCAGGAGTAAGAAAAACAATATTCTACAATGGTGTCCAAAATATTTGAATTCTATGGTTTTTTCTAAGTTCAGTATATTGTTAGAAACATGCCCTTTCCTTGAGGTCAGTATTCATGTTGACTGAATCTTAATTTAATTCTTTAGTGGTATAAATGACAATTTTATTTCTGCTTAAATGTGTTCAAGACAACCTCAGAATCCAAGAAGATATCTTAGAAATCTTTTCAAGGTTCAAATTGAGATTTTAAAATTTGCTTTTTTTTTTCCTCAGTAAGGCTTTTGTGATTTCATTATAAGGTTAGAGCCATTACCCATGACATTGAAAAACATCTAGCATAAACTCTGGATAACAGAATCACTGAATCACAGAATATGCTCAGTTAGAAAACAGATATTTGCTAAATAATTTCTGTATATCCTGTGTATGTAGTAATTTCAATGTCTAGGAAATTGCAGTAGGACAGCAACACCTCTAAGGAAAGGGCTGTCAGAAATGCTTAAATTGTTTTTGCTTTCTGTGAAGTTCCAGGCTCCATTCAGGAGCATTTATGACAGGGTAAACCTGAACTTTTGAAGTTTTGAGGACAAGAAGCCTGTGATTGGATTACTGCTACTCTTCCTTTCAGAATGAACATTAAATATACAACAGGAAGTCCAAAAAAAGTGTGCTACTTTATGGAGTTTTTCTGTAGAAAAGTCTAACTTTTAAAATATAAATATTATTTTGATATTTTTCTCTTTTTTTTCATGGAAAGAATTTGAAAATACCACCCCCCAAAAAAACCCCAAACAATTTTGTGTACATCTAGGTGAAAAACATATTCATGAATTCTAACCTCCTTTAGGAAGTCTTAACAATAGGAACAGAAAACAAATCTGGATTTTCACACATTTGTACCATTATGTGAGCAGAGAAATGAAGGACATCAGAGATTTTGATCATGCTGTTGTTCCCTATGAGGGGTCAATCAGTCACAGAGTTGAAAAAAGCAGAGTCATTTATAAATACTATGACAATGATAGCAAACATGAATGCTTGAGGAACTGTTTAAAAATGGAATTGGTACAAAAGGTAATTTCAAAATAGCATCCTAAATAAATAACCTGATTGTCAGAATGTCCTGGGTTGTAGTGTAGGATGTGCACAAAGTATTCTATCACCATCTTCATGAACTGTTGAATCCAGTTGTTGGAGCAGTGCTCTTCCCGGGCCCCCTCCCTCAGAGCTATCTTCTGTTAATGGCCCATCAAATGCCTTGCTGCATGACTCATAGATAACCCCCTCTGGGAGCTATCTCTGTTTAATGGGCCATCAAAGACCCCCTGCATGACTCATCATCCCATTGTGAGATGCTCTGCCCAGGGGGAGGAACCAAGCATTCCCACCTGGATATAATATGGGATTTGGGGCAGTACAAGGAGCCCTTACCCACTGGATTCCCAGAGGATGAGAGCTACCAGACTTTTCTATGGGATTGCTGCTTCAGGAAGACCACCTCATCTGGACTGCTTCCATCACCCTGCTCAGGTTGTATTCTGACTCTGTCAGTGGTCTTTTGTATTATTGCATTTGTTTTATTTTACCTTTTTTTTCCTTTCTTTCTATTAAATTATATTTCTAACTTGGAGCCTCTCACTTGTTTTGCTTTCAAACCACTATACAGAGATATTTAATATCCAGAAGTCTTGAATAATTCCTTTCAAAATCCACATGAGGGGTTGGATCTTTTTTAAAAATTCAGCATGAGTATTTTAAGTTTACTGTTCATCTTTTCACATTCATTTTATTAATTCTGCTCCCTGTAAGACTCTACTTCATTAAGAATATTTGTGAGGTCAGTTATAAAAAACTTTGAAGCTTTGTTTTTAATGGCTATATGGTCTTGATGTAATTATTTTCACTATGTACATCTTTTTATTTGGCATGTAGAAATCTGTTAGGTGCTTCGAATCAAAGATTCAGCTAATTTTAGGGCTTTGTCTTGTGGGTGAGTTTTTTTTAACATTTCTGTGTGTTGTTTTTTGTTGTTGTTTCTGGTTTGGGTTGTGTTTTTTTTCTTTTTTTTTTTTTCTTTTTTTTTTTTTTTCTTTTCTGAAAAGCCAGAATAGCTGATACAATCAGGCAAAACAAAAGATTGGAAAGGGTAATGTAAGCTAATACCTGCAAAGAAGTAGAGTGTAGCTGTTTACCCAGCAGTCTGGGGCTCTCATCAGGGACCTTATGGCAGTAAAATTTTTGAGTATGTGAAATTCCACTCATCTAACTACAGACACTGAAATAAAACAGATCATATCCAAGAAGCATATACTTTACTTATTTATTTAATTTTAAAGAAATAAAAAATATATTGCTCAATAATATGCCTGCATGATTCATACCAATTTTGTAGATATTGTTTTATTTCAGTATTTATTTCTAGTAGATAGATATATATAATTTAGGGGGAAAAGAAATAAAAATCATAATGAGTGTTACTTTTCACACTCTTCACAGTTTCCAAACCAAACAGTTCAAGAAATTAACTTTTTGATACATTTTAAAATATATATATATATAAAACTCTTTCTACAAATGGAATGGAACATGTGATATCATTCCAAGACATGCAGGTGCCAGACATGTTACTTGGAAGGATACTCAAAAAGACACAGACAGAAGCTGAAGATATCACTGAACCTGGAACTATGCCATTTTTCTTTGAGAATGCTTCTTATATTTCTTGCCACGCATATTACACTTTTTCCTTCAATAGCAAATATTATTATCAGCTACCTTCCTAATTTCCCTCAGTGCCCTTCCCAGAAATTTTAATATTAGCAAGTGCCATTAATTGCATGTCCCCTCTTTTAGGAATGAATGAGCTTAATTTGTCTCCTGAAGTCCCTCTGCATATTCCACTGATTTTAAGCATGGACATGAAAACTCAAAAATGCAATACCTGACCATGATATCTTATACACTAACTATAGCAGAAAGCCACTGAAAATTCCAAATATTAATGAAGAGTCTTATTTTCTTGCAGTATTAAATGAAACATGATTCTTTCTCTTTTACCTTTGCTATATTCTGTCATAAATACAACATTTGCATCTTAAATTCCATTTTTGAGGACACTCCTCTGAGGGCAAAACTTTACCTGATGTAAATTTTAGTGAAAACAAGGATGTACTTATTTCATTGATCTGGTTTGTAACAGCAAAAGAATCCTTCCTAGGTGTTTACAGTGTTTTAACCACTGAAGTTTACAGTCAGTAGTGTATTTTTCAATTTTCATGTATCCTCTAAGACTGAAAAAATTATTTCTCTATACTTCACATTTATTTAGAAAGTTCTCAAAACAGAACATAAATAGGTTACAGAATTTGCATTAGATCTGTGAACTCCCAGTTTGAATTCTGAGCTGACTCCTGGGGTAATGTTCAGTTACTTAAATTTAAACACATACTGACATTGGAAATATGTGATTAAGGAGAAATATCTGCAAAGACACAGAAGGTATGACAGAAGATTTTCTGGAGACCTACTCGTCTCAGAAAGTAAAGAAGATATAAGTCAAAATACATGTGAAGGGCACCAAGCTGCTCAGGTTTAGGCAACTGAGTCAAAAAGAAATGTTATTTAACATAATAAGGGACACTGGATAGTAGATTTTCTCCACATTGTATCTGTAGAAAATGAACAGGCCAAGGAATATTGGGGGTTTTTCCCCAAAACTGGAAAATGATCAGTAGCTTATCTCTAGTCCCAAATGAGGACTATAGAGGAAGAGTAGTTTTTTTGAAATCTCAAGACATGGGCATAACAGTTTTGTGACAGTCTCAGGCTGTTTTGTGATATTCTGTAAAAATGATAATCCTGACATAGTCACAACACAAATTGTGAAAAACAAATGTGATTAATTCAAACTTTTGAAATCCTAAATCAACTAAGGCTCCTAAAAATAAATTGAAGAAAAGGTTAAAAATTAGATGTTTTAGTTGGGTTTTTTTTGTTTGTTTGTTTTTTTAATAGCAATGTGACATCTCTTTTCTCATCCAGTTTGAGTGTTAGTTGTCCCAGAGAGCTTAAATTAACCCATACTGGAAGACTTTTTCTTTTAATGGAAGATGATTGAAGAGACAGGTTTTACAAGGTTAATCCAAACTGAAATTACAGAGGTTTCTATACTTTGGGGAGGTTTTGTGGTTTAAACACATAAACTCACATGCAATTAACCTTGTTCTTATGCTGAGAAGTGACCTGGTGGCAATACTGTATGGCTTTCTGATTGCCTACTGGGAGAACTCAGACCAAAGGTCTTAGGTTTTTGTCAAGTGCTTCCATGTGTGAATCCAGTTTAAAAGGAGATCTTGGAAGGATGATAGTACCTGCTTTTAGTCACTGCAGTTCGTTGGAAAGCCTTAAAACTGTATCATGTTGGTCCACCTGATTTGTGATGCAGTGTTTCATTTCCCTGGAGTAAAATTGACTGTAATCAAGCAGCAACTGGAGAAAAAAACTGTGGTTGGAAGAAAAGGCAGTGAGGAAAAATGGTAGTTTTTCCTTCAGAGAAAATAATATCTTAGGCTTATAATAATTTCAATAGAAACATTGCCCTCTTAATATTCTGTTTCCTTCCTATTACCCTTTCTTAAATTTATTTTTTATTTATTTTTATTTTGCAACCCCCATGTTTAGGAAGCTTATTGTTTTAGAAAGTATGCCAGACCCCATACCAGGAAAGAAAAAAAGCTATGCAACATGACGCTGAGATCCTCAAAACTACCATCAAATGTAACAAAGTGACCTAATGCAAGTGACCTTTCTTAATAGTGTGGATTTTGTGAAAGCAGTCCCCTCCTTTGGAAACTTCAGAGACTGCTCCTGAAACGTAGGACACATCAATTAACACATCATATTATTTAGCCAATGCACAGTAGCTATCTTTGTGCTGGCTTAGTGGAATTTAAGGATGAAGTGTAGATTTCACCCATGATCATGTTACAAGGTGGCTTCCATTTTATTTTTGCCTTCAAATTCAGGTGCTGATCTCAATGTTAAATACTTTGTGGTCATATATAACTATTTGTTTGGTTTTATCTTTGTACTTTAACAAAGGAATTAGCTGATATGTTAAGACTGTTGGTCCCTGAATTTTCCTGTGGAGATTTGTTTATTTCTTTATGATCTACATCATAGGGGAATTTAGGTTGAGGTAGTAGCAAAAAATAGAACTATTTCACTAACTGGTAAAAATTTTAGGTTTTTATTTAGTAAAGATCATGAACAGAGGAGATGGATAACATTCTACTTCACAGTAGAGTTTGGCAGGTGTAACACTTTAGCAGTGCTTTCAGTCAGATTCCATGTCATATTAATGGATAAAGGGAAACTTGAAGCTAGAATTTTACCTTAACAAAATCCAAGAGGGAACCCTATGCCAGTTCACCATTTATTAGATCAGAATATTGGTGTATTTGGATATCTAACTTTAGATTTCTTTATTGAAATGTTGAACTTGAATTTCAGGCACTAAAACCAGATCCCAATGATTACACCCTGAATTAAAGGTGTATATCTTTTCAATGAAGGCTGTTGATTTCTGACTAGCCATCCAGAAGCTTTCCAAAAGGAAATAATACCACCTTGAAATTTTAGTACAAAAATTTGGACAGGTGGTTCAATATTTTTATATTTTCACACATCTAAAAACCATTCTAGGGACTACTTAAAAAAATCCAGGCAACCCTGTCAGTACGGCATTACAAGCAGGATAGTCTTTACTTACAGATAAAAAATTCTCTAGAGTAATAAGCAGAACCATTTTTTGCTGTCTTTTTTAGGAATACCTTTATCTTTGTTCTTTCCACAACACAGCTCTTAATCACTTGCCGCTGCAAGGGGAATTCTGTGTTTTAATTACACCTTGTTTTCCCTGTGCTGTTTTTAGCATTATATAGCTGACTAGAATGCTTTCCTATATTTTGATTATTTCACTTTCTCACTGACAGGAGGGGAAATCAATAACAGAGAGCACTGTATTGGGTCTGGCTGAGATGGAGTTCATTTTCCCCACAGCAGCCCCCACAAAGCTGTGCTTTGCATTGGTACCTGAAAGGAGCTGATAACAGCCCACTGATCTGGCTCCTGCTGAGCAGTGCTGTCAAAGAACTGGGGCTTTCTCCCCTACATTCCCTCACCAGTAGGCTGGGGGTGGGGATGGGTAAGATGTTGAGCAGGGACATAGGCAAGATAGGTGACCCAAATTGACCAAACAGATGTTCCATACCATATGATTCCTGCTCATCAATAAAAAATGTGAGAAAGGTGAAAGCTGGGGTATTTGTTATTACATTGTTTGTCTTTTAGGGCAACTTTGCATGTCCTAAAGCTCTACTTCCTGGGAAGTGGCCAAACATTGCCTGCTCTTTGGAAGTAGCAAATAAAATATTTTGTTTGCTTTTACTTGTGACTTTTTTCTTTGCTTTATTACATTGCCTTTATCTTGTCCCACAAAGGTTTTCTTTCATTTTATTTTCTCCCTTCCCTGTCCTGCTGAGGAGTGATAGAGTGACTCAGTGGATGCCAGTGTTCAGCCAAGTTAACCCCCAAATATGAAAAGAAAAGAGTATGCATTAGAAAACTCAGTCAGTTAAAAAGAACAGAAATTTGTACATACTGTGACTCCCTGATGGTCTGGAGACCATTGTAATAGTTGAGGTATTGAAACTATAAGCCACATCATATGCATCAGTAATATTAAAGTTAATATTGAGATACACCTGAATATATTTCTGAAAATGTAAGAATGATCTAGTGTTTTCTCTAAACCTCTATATATTCAAACTTGATCTTTATGTACATAGTAGATTTCATATGTCCTAGAAATACAAGGATCTTTGTGCATGTAAAAAGAATAATTATAACTTCTGTTCAAGTATATGTGTGACAATGACATTTTTTCCTAGAATCATTGTGATGCTTGAGTTTATGACATTCAAAATTCATGAACAGGAGTTGTTCCTAGCCTGACAATTTACATATGACAGCAGTAGGGCAGCTGATTTTTGATAAGACAGAATTGAAAATACTTGTTTATAGTTTCATGAAAAAACATGGATATCACACTGTGTGTAATCATAAGCTGACTATTGAGAGAGAACAGCTATTTAATAACAGTCCCATCACTGCCACTACTGGCTAGTTGAGTTCTTTAAATGAGTCAGGCTTGATGCAGGTGATTTTGAAAATCCAGATACTTCTCTACCCTAGAGGAAGGTATAGAGACGTATAGAAAAAGTGAAGAATTTATTTTGGAGTCTCATTTGTTATCTAGTATAACTGATCTTCTTCTTCAGACATTAATAGGGATACAAGATAGATTCCATCCCTTCTTGTTGGAGTTAGGTCATCAGATAAATAACATAGACAAAGTGATTCTTTTAATTTTCTTTTTATTCCTTTTTTTCTTTAAAAAGAGATGTGATTGTACTCATTAATGCCCTCTCATTTTCAAAATAAATTTAGATTAACATTCAGTTCATCCAGTAGGTCAATATATCCTAATCAGTTTTTCTAAGAATTGTTATTGTAGTATGACTTTTCTGTATTACCAGCATCAGAAACATCATCAGTATTGAGTCACTTCCTTGTTTACACATGTAAAAAATATTGCATTGAGGTCTCCTAAGAGCTACTGATTACTGGTATTACATTTGGTTATGATATCCAATAAAGAAATGATTAGAGGGTGTTCACATGAGCATCTTGCTAATATGTTGTTCTCTTTCCCTCTTCAGTCTTAGTAGAGTACCTCTGAAACACTCCAAGATCAATTAAGCACTCCAAAACAGGCCTTACAACCTGTTTATAAGTGTACTCTTCAAAATATTGCTTTCTGTAAATAAACTGGGGGGGTTGAGCAGCTTGATTCTAAATTTGTAACAGGAACTTTCATGAAAAGGAAAATAATGACTGATTAATTAACATGTGGCATGTTCCAGGTAATTCATTTAGCTAATTGATTTGGAAGATGGCCTCTTTCTTTTGATTTTCCTGTAAAAATAAATTGATTTTGTGCAGGAGAAGGTGCCAATTCCCTAAATATTAAAAAAAGAGAAAATCATTGGGGTTTCTAGTGGTCCCAGTAATTTTTAGTTCAACCTGCCCGTCCAAAAATTGTTTCAAGCGAATCTGTCTGCTCAGGGCCAAGTCCAGTGAAATTTTAAGTATCACTAAAGATGGATACATCATCATATTTCTGGGAAACTTGTTCCAGTGTTTAACTACTCTCACAGTCAAGAAGATTTTCTTATATTTAAGTACAATTTCCGCTGATTAATATATCACATGACATCATATAATATCATGATATTGATTACTACATATTTTTCTTGAATTGCTATGTTACCCTAGACAGTAATATAACTAAGCTGATGTACACCAATTAACCACCACAGAAAAGTGATGGTTAATTGCTGGTAGTTTCAGTGATGAGATTGTCAGTCTGATGAAAGCATTAGATTTACACTGAAACTACTACATATTAGTTAAATAAAAGCTGTGAATGTTTTATTTTTGCATACACAATTAACCTTCAACTGGAAAGATTTAGAAAAGCTTATTTCATTGCCTGAATCTGAATTCTTAGTGAATAGCATAAAGAATTAAAATTCATATGTGAAGCTCATACATCTAAAGATACCAGCTCTATGTTCAAGTACAGAGAGTGTTGATCACCAAGGAATAATGAAAATCTGTTTGAGTTTTGTACTAAAAACTTACAACTGTGTCGCCCTGATTCTTTAGCCTTCTGATGACTGTTTACATATTTCTAGTGGAGTCTCTCACGAATGTAACATCAACAAGTAGATTGTTTTCATTCCAGTCTGTGATGGGCTGGTGAACTGACCACTAGGGTCAGAAAGGTGTTCCTCTCATCTACCAATCCTTGACCAAACTCCAAATCCTATTTAAATCACAAATGATAATAAACTTCCTCTTTCTCTGCTCACCTCTGAACCTGAGCGAGTGTGGTTCTTTCGTGTCCCTACAGGCGACATACCTGATCCCAAGACATTCATCAAAATAGGTTTCCCTTTCTTAATATGGCTGATTGTGAAAAAAAATCCATCCACAACAACTGGATTGAGTCCTCCATCTCTTCAGCTGTAGTTGGTACATATGTAATTCTTCCAAAATGTAGCTGAAGTTTAACTTTACAGATGCCAAATTATAATTGTATGCTGAGAAAATACATGTGACGTCCTTATAAATGTCAAATGAATTCTTCATGATCAGTGCTATTAAAATGAATACCAAACAATTCTGTTATAATTAGTGCTATTATAATGAATAACAAAGGAATTCATGGTAATTAGCTGCAGTAAATGAATAAGAAATGAGTTCAGAATGGGAGATTGGAGAAATCTCTTGAAAAGAAGCTTTAAGCTTCCTGTGAATTAACAAAATTTTATACTTACCTAATAATGAAAGGATGACAACATTATAAATGCTGACTTCAAAGCAATGTGATCTGCTTACAGTCTCAAGAGATGGACAGATGTCTGCATTGGACAGATTTTTGAAGATTTTTGTGGGACAGGACATAAAGAGATAACAAGATAGATTCTTCAGGTGTCTTTATGGCCTCACTATGTCCCACACCATACTGAAGTTAGGATAGTCATCAATTTTTTCTAGGACATTAATGTTGTGTAAGATCACTGACTAGCTTATTTGATGAAGAAATTTAACAAGAATTCTAAAAGAATTTCCCTCCATGGTTCTATCTTTTTATTTCAGGGGGGCTTGATCTTCCCATTCACTTCTATGGATTTCATTTTCCTTGAACCTTCTGAAAATGCTTTCCACATTGCTATTCGTTTAGTTACAGCAGTGGGAACAATTATTGTGAATGATTGTTCTGTATAGTTATGGTGGCTATTCATTAGCTGGAGTTATTATTATTATTATTATTATTTTATAAAATTATTTATTTTCATGGTACCTGGCAAAAATGGCACATTCTTGTAGATCCCAAAGAGAATTAAACTCCTGTACAAACTACTATTTGTTCATCTAGTTTTGGTTTGTTCCACTTGTTCCTTCTATGGTTCTTCAAAATCTGTGTAACTTCTGTGCTTTGTTCAATCAACAGTAATGAAAGTTTTGAAAGAAACAAATTAACATATCTTTCATTTTATAAAACAAGAAAATATTTCAGAAACCAGACTGGAAAAGTCAAAGGCAAATGGGCTTCAGTTGGATTGGTTTTTTTTAAAGAAATCCCATGTGTCTGCATTTATGTTTGCATCTTCATTATTCCAGCTGGCTTTTCTGAGAATTGATGTAGGAATCAAGCATTTAAAATATACTAAGAATTTTCCTTCCTCACTCATACTTTAATTTGAAATCTTTCATTCTTAAGGGAAATGAGGTAAATAAAGAGGATCACAAAGAATTTATAAGGTTGCATGAACCCTATAAATGGCCCCTTGATCAAGACCTTAGTTGAGGAAGAATAATGTAACCCTCCTGGCAGTATAAAATGGAGGAAAATAACATGAGCAAAGTGAACTGAGCAGGAAAGACCTTTAGATTGACTTTTATCAAACAGAAGGTTTAATCTGCACTGTGACAGGTCTTAAGAATTACCCAGAGTTTTATCATGTGAATCCAAAGGCCTAACTTTCCCTCTGAAGGAGAATATGTCAGCTCTGCCAAAACAGAAAATCAAAAAACATTGAAATATTGATAGAGCAAGAAGTGGTCCGTGCAAAAGTCAGTTACTGCAGCCCTTGTATTTTTAACTTGTGCCAGAATAGGAGCAAAGCAGAATCTAACTGTTAAAAACCAAACCAAATCAAGAAAATCACAAACCGCCACAATCTTAAAAACCAAAACAAGAGCTATGAGGTATTTGATTATCATGAGATATAGTTACATAATTTGTGGAGGAAATAAAGGACTGATGATAGCTTTCGATAAAATTGTTGTCAGAAATTATACCCTAAATTTTTAGGGAATTAGTAGGCTCCCAGGACTTTTGGGGGATAGAGCTAAGGCCAACATTAAATACTGCTTGATGACTGCTTTTTGTAAGGTAACTCACAGGAAAATTTATAAGTTAATGCTGAAAGAAGCTAGAAAACTTGCACATTTAGATGTAGAAGTATTTTGCTACACAGTGAGGAGAAGAACATATTGCAAATTTTAACTAATGGGATAGGAGTAGCTGTATGTGGGAGGTGAAATATTCTAAAATAAAAATGATTGGAAATGGTTTTATATCTTGGGAAAATTATGATTCTTTAATGTAGATTAAAAAACCCTGCTAAATGCCAGTAGCTCTGAAGCAAGAAAATGGCTTCAATAATAGACCTGTGCCTCATGTTCTGACTTCTGTATTTCTATTGCTCTAACCAAGTTTACAAATGGCTACATAGCCTTTTTATTCCTACCATTTTCTTTAGTAAATGAAAAGGTGCTTCAAGATACGTTTCCCTCCTCCTTCTTCAATCAATGGAATTTCTGTCTATATCAAGACAAGCAGAAATATCAAAACATTTATGCTACTCTGTGCTACTTTTACTGAATCTTCCACCATGGAATTACAGTTTCTTAGGGCTGGCTCAGTCTGAGGAAGAAATGGGACTGATCTGTTTGAATTCAGAAATATAGGTGAAGTGTAGCTCCCTACAATGTGCAGGATTCCTCAGGGAGTTCAAGGTTTGGAGCAGAGAGAGCCATGGTGAAGACACAGCTGTTTGTCCAGTGAGATAAACTGTTCAAAGTAAAACAAACTTTTCTACAATGAGAAAGATTAAATTTTTATATCTGTGCTTCTAGATAGGACAGGGAAAGATATTTTTTAGCTATTGTTCTTTCTTGTGTAGTAAGGACATCCCCATTATTTTGGCAGTGTGAGTAACACTGCTAAGTAGTCAGCAAGACAGATGCATTTCTGCTCATATACACTTAAATGTGCTTTTTGTTTTTTTCTCGGTCATACACATACTAGTCTTAGACTCCATGCATGCGTAACGTTTCAGGAATTCTAGGATTGGTTGAAGTTCCTGCACAATTCTTTTTTGTTCATGGCATGACAGCAATATCCCCAGGTAAACTGAGAAGAAAAGACACCCTGCCATATGTATCGTCAGTCTTCTAGAAAAAGACTGAGGATGTTGTTGACTCTTCATAACACCAGTCCTTATTCTGATTCCTAAATTAAAAAGTCTTGAGTAGGACTGTTAGTATGACTATTAGTATGACTCTTAGCATTTACAATAGTGGTAAGTGATTTTTACATTTTGATTAGTTGTAAAGATTTTTTCTACATTAACGATAAATTCTTGCCTTCATAGAATCACAGAATCACAGAAATGTAGACATTAGAAAGGACCTCTGGAGATCATTTAACCCAGTCCCTCTGAACCTAAGATTTCTTTCATTTGCCTGAAGAGAATGTAATTTGATGCTTCTTCCTGATCATATGAGCTGTAGTGGAAACCAACCTTAGTGTTGCCATGTTATGCTAATCATAACCCATAAAATGTGTTTTGGCTCTGCATTCATCCCTAGCAGAACTCCATGCATTCAATGTACACAAATATCTAATTCCTCCTGACTGTCCTCACACTCTGTGCATTAGCATACACACACTTCAGAGAGATAGTCATATACATTTCCAGGAAAAAATACCATTAGAGTCAGCACCACCATGTTTTTTGGCATTTCGGTATTTGTGCATGTGCTTGAGATGGGTCTTGTCTGATCCATTACAAGTTTTCTCCTGTCCACATTACCCAATATCCCTTGCTTTCCAACCTGGATCACCATTTCCTCACTTGACTATATGTCATAATCTCTCTCCTCTACTGTTCTTATTTTAAGGTTCTTTTTACCAGTTTGACATCCCTGTTTGCGAAGGACATTTTGTCCCTCCTGATCAAGAGAATTTTATTTCAACCTAACAACGCTCAGTCTTCTAAAGAGGTTCTATGACTGCAAGAATCAAATTTTTTGGGTTTGATACCTGTTTCACTACTAATGTTGACCATCACAATCCATCTGCTCCATCTCAAGCCCTTTACCCTCACAAGCACAACTGAGTTAAAAAACACCTGAGCCACCAACCAGTTGACTATCACCCCAGGCACCCTGCAGGTATTCCCTGACAGCGCCCTAAGTAAACAATCATGTGTGTTTATTTTCTCACATTACAGGTTTTTGAATGTAATGAACAAATAGCAGAGTTTAGATTTTGTTCTTGTGTAGGCACATCAGTCTGCCAAGGCCTGAGATTGTGTGTTTTATCTGGTCTTTGGTACCTGAAGAAGCACCTGTGTTTCTCATAGATTTTATTCAATCTGCAGGTCAAAAGTATCATCCTACTTCAGATTTTTCAGATACCCCAGAGTACTAAAAAGGGCATTCCACTCATGAAAGTTTAGAAAATAACTCAGTTCCCAGACCACAGAATAGCTGTTCTGTCTCCCTTGATGGTCAGGACTTGATCCAGTGGCTTAAATACAGTATTTAGTAGCATTCTGGATGTTTCATGCTGACTTCCATCTGCCAGTTGAAAAGGATGCAGGTGTCATATGTCCTGGGTTCCACTAGGGCCTTTCAGATACATGTAGTTCTCTCATATGAGTCTAGGCAAGTTAACTAATCCCTGGATCTCTACTGCTTATACTGAGAATTAGGACACATAGCACACAAACATATTTTACTTCACATTTCCGAACCTAGGCTTGAATCCCATCCCTGTGGTGTTGTATATTCACTGTGTGAAGACTGGGGTATCTTCCATGTCAAAGTGGACACAATATGAATGCACAAGATCTGAGGCAGGCTTTGTTTTTAATAGTGTAGGTGTTGTTCAAGATGCACTCCTGGGCGTAGTAAACAGCGCTCAAGTCCTGACACAAAAATAATACAGACATAGATACTAAACTGTTCCCACCGAATGGAAACTGTGCCAGAAATTCACCTCAGAGGGAATGTGCTAATCTTCTGTAAAGTATCTGCTTTTTTCAGATTGCAGCCGAAAGGGTAGAACTGAGCTCGTCATGTGTGACAGAGCTTTATGTAGTTACACCTGTCAGAAACATATGTAATAAATGGATTAGTTCACTAATATCACAAGGTGAATTTAAGTAGAGCAGGAGAGTGTATTATTTCTTTTTTCATTTGGTATGTAACAGGAGTACAGGGTCTGGCTGGGATGAAGTTATTTTCTGCATAGCAGCTTCAGTTGTCCTGTGCTTTCAGTTTGTGACTAAAACAGTGTAGAGAACTCAACAGTGATTTGGCTAAAGTTGTAGTGCTTGCACAGCATCAAGGCTTCTTTTATTCCTCACTCCACCCTTCCTCCCGCTTCTCCCTGATGACTCAGCTGTGAGTGAGCAAAAAATTGCTAGGGGGCATGGCCAAAACAGCTGACCTGATCTGACCAAAGGAATATCCCATCTGGTGTGACATTGGGCTCAGCGATAAGTGATTTGGGAGAGGAGGAGGTATAGGGGACATTTATGTTTGTGGTGTTTGCCTTCCCGACAACTGTCATTTGTGCCAAGGTCCCACTTGCCAGGAAATGGCTGTACATGTGCCTGTTGATATGAAGTAGTAAATTTATTACTTTTTTTTTTTTTTCCTGTGAACACAACTTTTCTTCACCTATTTGTCTTTAAAATCTCAGTACGTGATTTTTCTTGCCTTTGTTCCATTTTCTTGCTGTCCTTCAGAAGAGGGAACCAAACAAGAGTCTGTGTGGGTGCTTGGCTGCTGACTCGGTTAACTCACTACAGTTTGAGACTTCTTGCCACAGTCATAGAACAGTTTGGGTTGGAAGGAATGTTAAAGATCACGTAGCTCCAACCCCTCCACCATGGGAAGGGATAATACCCACTAAATCAGGTTTCTCAGAGCCCCATCCAATTAAGCACTGAACACTTCCAGGGGTGGGGCATCCAACAGCTTCCCTGCACAACTTGTTCCAGTGCCTCACCACAATCACAGTAAAGAATTTCTTCCTAACATTCAATCTAAATCCTTTAGTTTAAAGCCATCCTTGCTCGTCCTATCACTATCTGCCTGTGTAAAAAGTTCCTTTCCACCTTTTTTATACAGCCTCTTTAGTTTAAAGGGGCTGAAAGGCTGCAATGAGTTGTGCCCAGAACCTTCTCTTCTCCAGGCTAAACAACCTCAGCTCTCAGCTTGTCTCCACATCAGAGATGCTTCACCCCTCTGATCATCCTATTGGCCCTCCTCTGAACCCACTCCAACAAGTCTATGTCTTTCCTGTGCTGAGGTCCCAGACTTGGATACTGTGCTCAGGTGGGCTCTCAAAAGGGCAGAATAGAGGAGAATCACATTTTTCATCCCACTGGCCAGTCCTATTTTGATGTAGCCCATTACAGGGCTGGCTTTCTTGGCTATGAGCACACACTGTTGGTTCATGTCTAACTTTTCATTGACTAGAACCCTCAAGTCCTTCTTCTCAGGGCTGCTCTCAGTGAGTTCATCACCCAGTTTGTACTCATCTCTGGGATTTTCCCACCCTAGGTGCAGGACCTTGCACTTGGCCTTGTTGAACTTCATGAGGTTCCCATAGGCCCAATTCTCAAGTTTGTCCAGGTTCCTCTGGATTGCATCCCATCCTTCTGCTGTGTCAACTGCACTGCTCAGCTTGGTGTCGTCTGAAAACTTGCCGAGGCTGCATTCAATATCACTGTGTACTTGATCCAGTTGTCTTTGACATTGATATTAATCAAGGATATATCAAGGGATACTAAAGAACACTGATTCCAAGACAGAGTCCCGAGGGACACCATTGATCACTGGCGTCCCCTGCAACATAGAGCCACTGACTACAACTATCTGGCTGAATGCATCTAGACAATTTCTCATCTTATCCTTAGTTTGACTTCTATCAGGAACACTGATGATATTTTATTTTAATCTGTTCTCAACAGAAAGTGATTTTACAGAAAAAGCATATACTAACATGACTTTAGCTGAGCAGCTGGCAAGAAATATTTAATATAGTTCTTTATTTTTATTAGCTAATTATGATTTTACAGTCAGATTTTATTGCACTATCCTTAAGCTCAGCAAAGTAACTCTCACCTTGGTAAGAGCAAATATGAAGTCCTTCCCAGTAGCTATTTTTTTCCATGCAAACATTTCCCCCACCACATCTCTTAGAAATGTGAAACATGCTCACATGGTCTGTCTTTGTACGTCTGTACTCATAACACTAGCAATGACACCTTCAGAAATCAGTGACTGAATTAGTTTGAAAAGTGTGGGATCAGCTGCAGAAGCATGTAGGGAAAATAGTCCAATTCTCCTTTCTTTGCCTTCAATCTCTCCTCATCTCAGGATGGATTCCAAATGTGAACACTGAGAGCTGCTGAATTCCTGCCAGCTGGAGTACAGCAGAAGACAATATTTTCAAAGTGTGAAAGGAAACCAGGGAAAGGCAGTCCAGATATCAGTGGGAGTGAGGATGGAGGGATGGGGAGAGAATAAAAAAATAAAAATAGTCCTTTCAGACTTGGATACGGCACTTCAAAGACTTTTTCTGAGCTAAGCTAAATGCGCTTTTGAAAATGAATTGTAGCTGTGAAAACAATTCATAGGTCATAAAGTCTTTCTTGTTGGAATGAGTTTTGAAATCAGCCTAGTTCAACTCATTAGCCTCATGTCACATTTAAGCTGTCACAAATCCTTCCATTAGGTAGGAAATTAGTTTACCCACTGGTGAAACAGAGGGATGAAACATAGGAATTGTATAACTAGAAGTTGGACTCTGCAGAAAAACTGACAGGATTGCTTGATAAAGTAGATGAACTTCTCTGGGGGTTTGTAAATCCTTCATTCAATCCGTGCCCCTGAGCAGGAGCAGGTGCACTGTTCTGACATGAAGCAAAATTTCAAAGGTTTAGTGCCTGAATGGGAGATCAGACCTCAGTACATTTCAAATCCAATGAAGCTACATCAGTAATCATCTCCCCTCTAGAATACTTTGACATTGGCAATGACTAGAAGGAAAGATATTCCCTGAAGTCTGATTAGCATAGCAGGCAATTGATGTAGTGGAGGACCACCCAGAAAATAATTAGTAAATTAGCATGATGGAATTTTGAAACATAAATCAGTATGTAGTAGAAAGGTAAAAAAGAAAAAAAGATGAAATTAAATATTGACTTTGCCTCACAAAGCGCAGGAATAGTTAGAAAAAGCATGAGTATGTTGAAGATACTGGTTTTCAGTGACAATTGAAATTTCAATTAAAAGCTGTTCAATTGCCAGAACTAGTAACAGATGAAGGGCATTGAATATTAATCACATGTTGGTGAGTAGAAAGCTGGCATATATCTGCTGATCTGTGGTAACTTATTAGGTAGATGCAGCTCAGCCCAAAGCAAATATGATGTGATTCAAGCTAACATAGCCCCTAGTAGGAAAAGAATACTCTGAATTCAATTATCCTGTATTCGTCATGAAGTAGGAGCACAAATATTTATTTATTATTTATTTATTATTGACATTTATTGCAGATTAGTCAATGTGTGCTCTTACTTAGGATAACTTGGTCATGTTCTCTGCTATTCAATTGCTTTTGTGATTAAGTATTCATAATTTATTTATCATAAAAGTATTTGTTTTATCTTTCTTTTCTTTTTTCTTTATTTAAAACAATATGAAACTGAGTCAAAACTCTTAATCATATGTATTAAAATGTTTAATTTTTTTAGAATATATCAATATTAAATGTTGACTTTATCAGAAATGGCTACTTTTATTCTTTGTTTTTGCAACCATCTTGCAGAATTGGGGTGAAAAAAATCATTAAAATTATTTTACATAATTAGTAATATGCTTTTCTTCTGAGAGAAATAAAATAGTCAATAATATTAGAAAAATATCTTTTTATACCCAGCCTAATGTGTCTAATGTGCCATTAGAAATGACTCTCCCATCTTGCATGAAAGTCAGGTTTGAGATCACCTAAGGTATCTGAAAGTACAGAACTCCATGGGACTGGATGAGATACACCCCAGGATCCTGAGGAAATGGGATGATGTAGTTGCTGAATCATTTTCCATCATGTTTCAAAGAGTGTGGCATTCAAGTAAAGTCCCCAGTGACTGGAGAAAGCAGATTATTTCTCCCGTTCTGAAAAAGTGTAAGAAGGGATACCCAGAAAATTACTGGCCAGTCAGCCTTTCCTCTCTGACTGGTAAGGTCATGGAACAGATCCCCCCTGAGATATATCAAAACATATGGAAGACAGGGAGGTGATTAGAGATTGCCATAATGGCTTCACCAAGGGCAAATTGTGCCTGACTAATCTAGTGGCCTACAAATGGAGTCACTGCTTCCCTTGAGAGGGGAACAGATATGGATGCCATCTACCTAGATTTTTGTAAGATCTTTGATGCAGTCCATTACAACTTAGCTATCTTTAAATTAGACACGTATGGTTTTGATGGAATGTGCTGTTGGATTATTCTTCATAGGAGCTAATATGGATCTGTGCTTTGGATTTGAGCTGAAAACACTGTTGATAATATTGAAATAATTTTCTTAGTGCTGAGCAAGACTTGCACAGCATCACGGACCCTTCTACTTGTACTGCCCCACCAGTAAGGAGGTTGGGGTGCTCCAGGTGTTGGGAGGGGAGACAGCTGGCACATGACCCCAAATGACCACACAGATATTTCAAACCATGTGACGTCATGCTCAGTACATAAAGGCAGGGCAAAGGAGAAGGAAGGGGGTGATGTTCAGAGTGGGGGTGTTTGTGTTCCCAAGTCAGCAGTGTGTGTGATGGAGCCCTGATGTACTGGAGATGACAGAACACCTGCCTGCCCATAGGAAGTGGTGAATGAATTTCTTGTTTTGCTTTCCTTGTGTGCCTGGCTTTTGCTTTACCTACTGAACTGTCTGTACATCACTCTACAAGTTTTCTCATTTTTATCATTCCCCCATCCCAGCAACGGAGGAGATAGTGAGTGGCTGCATGGGGCTTAATTACCAGCTGTGGCTAAACCACAACATAATGAACTGTTAGCTGAGCTAGGATTTGTCTGCATGGCTACATCCAAAGAGTTGCAGACAACAATCTCATCTATAGGTGGAAACCAGTAAGAAGTGCTATCCTCCCAGGGTCTGTACTGGAACCAACACAAGCACAGACAGTGGGATCAAGTGCTCCCTGAGCAAGTTTGGAGATGACACCAAGATGAGTACTGCAGCTGATTTGCTAGGTGGTCAGGGAGTCATTCAGAGCAACCTTGAGAGGCTTGAAGAGTGAACTTGTGTGAACCTCATTAAGTTCAACAAAGCCAGGTGCAAGGTTCTGCATGTGGGCCAGGGCAGATTGATATTGGTAGTATTGGTAGTATTGGTAGTATTGGCACTATTGGTAGTGACTGGGGGATGAAATGACACGGTTGGTGCAACCCCGTGAAGAGTTTTAAGGGTACTGGTGGGTGGAAAGCTGTACATGAGCAGGCAATGTGTGCTTGTACCCATATCCTGGGTTGCATGATGAGGGACGTGATGCTCCCCCTCTAGTCTACTCTTGAAGACCCCACCTGAACTACTGCATCCAGTTCAGAGGTTCCAACACAAGAAATACATGGACTCATTGGTGTAGGTCCAGAGGAGGGTCACAGGAATGATCAAAGGGCAGATCACCTCTCCTGGGAAGTCAGGCTGTAAGGGGCATGGCTCTGTTCAGCCTGGATTAAAGAAGGCTCTGAAGAGACTTTATTGCAACTATTTTATACTCAAAGAAGACTTATAAGAAATATGAAGGAAACTTTTTTATCAGGACCTGTAATGATGGGAGAAGGGTTTTAAAGAAACTAGATTTAGGTTGGATATAAGAATGATTTTTTTTTTTTTTAATGATGACACAAATAGGTTTCCCAGTCAACTTGTGAATAGCCCATCATTGGAAGTGTTCAAAGTCAAGTTGGACAAGACTGAGCAACCTGTTGCAGTGAAAGATATTCTTGTCCATGGTGGTTGGACTAGATGACCTTTAAATATGTTTCTGTGAATCTAACATTGTATAACTCGATCATTATTTGAAACTGTCACAAAAACTACTGTTTTATGTCCTTAAAAAATTTTGACAAACTTGAAATATTTTAAGAAACGCAACTTGCGTTGATAATTTCACCAGTAAGGCTATTTTCAAGATTGTCAGCTCTCTGAAAACATCAAAGCAGAATGAAAATATGTAAAATTTAAAAAAAAAATGAAATGGGTTTTTGGTGTTTGATGGTGAATTAACAGATGACTGGTGAAAGAATGCAGGTACTTAGTATGAGTGGATATATTGTAATTTCATAAAAGAAAAATTAGAAAATGTTTGAAAATGGGCGAAGGGTGGTTCTATAATAAAAGTAACATCTACAACAGATATTCCTGAATTGAATTGTCCAGTTTGGGGGTGATTTTTTAGATATTGAAACAGAACAAGACAGATACATTGAAAATGTAGAAAAGGAAAAGATTATGTGAAATAAAAAATATTGAAGGATATCAAGTACAGTTTTTCTCAGCTGTTTTGAAACAACAATTTTCTTTTTCACATTTACATATTTCTAAGGGAAATTTTGAGATGGATGAATGATTTTGTATAAAACTGATGTGATTCTTTGTATAGACACAAAATGAAACCAAATCACAGACAATCAGGTAAATTGGAATGTGATTTAGTTTTGAATGGATCTTTTTGAAACGCGTTAGATTAAAATCTTTTTCAGTCCTTCCAAAGTCTGACTGCATATTTCAGTAAAGTGTATTATATTTCTCCATAAAAATATCTTCACTATTAGCTTTGGAGATACCTCTAATCACAGTTTATTGCTTGTATTTAGGAAACTAAAAATGCCAAAACAAAAACACTCCAATACTATGAGAATGAGTACCAAAAGAAAAATCCTCAAATATGATGAGAGTGGATACACTGTAAAAACCTATGTTAAACATGAAGAAAACTTATTGTCCAATGCATAGAAAATATTAACATATAAAACCCTGTTTTTTCAGAATCAGTGCATGTTAAAAACAACAAACTTTCAACCAAGAATGTCTTCACAATGTAAACTTTGGAGACAAAATGGTGTCCAGTAGGGAGAACGATGGATTTGATCCCCTGAGGTTCAGACTTTTTATCTAGCTCTGACATCACATGCTGAATTATTGTGATTAAGACAGAAATCTTCTGGGAAGTAATAGTATTTACTAGACATAGGGTTTTTTTTAATTATTGACATTTATTCTACAATATAATACATAATATGTACAAATGACTAATCCTTGTTTAGTGGTGTAGTTTACTCACAATAGCAACACTAAAACCAGGGTGGAACATTTGACTTAAGCAAACTCATAATGTTCTGATCTATCAGAAATCCACATTTCTGTGAATCAGCTATGACATTGTGCTGGCTATTGCATGACATCTGGAGATCATGAGACTGAAATTGTTTCTAGAATGAGAAGACCGAAGAATTACACGTTGATTATTAAAGCATAACTTTCCAGTTGGGAAAATATAATGAAGGACAGATTTTGATGTTAGTCTGTTTTCCAATATACTGTATTCCATGAGTTAAATCCTGTCAGAAGTTCAAAATCTATGGCTAATTTCCCTTAAAGAAAACTCCTTTCCTGATTTGAAAAGAGAGAGTCATCGCAACTCTTGATAAGGTATTTAAGTAGTCAAGTATGTTAACTTCTAAAAGAAATGAGAAACTTGTTTCATTTTGAAGTTAGCTGCAATTTCTCGCCATATGAGTGTAATGTATTAGGTTCTAAATTTAAGGGCTTTTTATTAGCAAGTGCCTGTTTTTTCTCTATTAGCAAGTGTAAAGCACTCATAGACCATAACAGTCATAACCATTTCTCTGATAATATAATAGACGGAACTACCTGAGAGTTTCATTGGAATGTATTTTATAATCCTTCATGTATTTTGGTTCTCCTCTGAGTCTTCAATTTTTCAGTAACCTTTCAAAATGTATGTCAGGACTCACTCTGGATTTCTAGAGTGTCACAGTACCACCAAACAAAGAAAAAAAATCAATGTTTAAAGATACTCAGTGTCTAGCTCTTTGCATATTCCAACAGCACATTAATCTGGCTGTTCAAAATATCCACTTGGAATATCATGTTCAGTTATTTACCAACTGTGGTACTTCAGAACCCTCCCTGTGCCTCCTCCATTCCCTAGACATCTGTTTCGCAAAGTCTTATGTCTTTGCCCTACAAACTCAGGTGTTCGTATCTATATTTCTCTTTAGCAAAATGTGCATCCAGCTTGTTATGAACTGATTCAAACCTGACTTTCGTGTTAATTGTTTTTCCTTCTGTTCTGATGCCCTCTAAAAACTTCATCAATGTCTATTTAATGTCTTTTGAGTTGTTGATTAGAATATTAATCCAGAAGGAATCAAGAAGGTGTTCTCTTCAGGACTTTAATACAGACTATTTATCATTGACTCCCAGTTACGCGTTTCATTGCAGAAAGTATCCCTTTTTTAAAGCCTAATTTTATTCAGATTATCTTCCTAGAAACAAAACTTTCATAGTAACAAAGAAACCATCCTAAAATTTATAGATACTAAGCAAACACATATAAAAAAATTTTTAAAACCCTTGTATTTCATGACAACTAACCTAATTAGTGGCAGCCCTGTACCACATAAATTTCAGTTATTAACTGCACTCAGTTTGGTGTATGACACACAGTTCCACAGTAAATTATTGCAAGTCTAAAAATAGTGCTTCTTCTCCTTTGTTCTCATAACTTTTATAGTATTTCTACTGCAGGTTTGGGCAACACATCTGTATGATGCAAGGACTGTGATGCATATGGGCTGGATGAAATACATCTGTGGGTTCTGAAAGAAATACCTACTGGAAATACCAATAGGGCTGTTAGATACATGTAATATTCTCAGCATATCCTGTTTCTCAATACTGTAAAGTAGTGGGAGTCATAGATTGCCTATCCTTGGATCTTCCCTTTTTCCTGTGGCAAAAAAACCAACCAATATTTTTTAAAATTACTTATTTCATATCAAAGAGGAATAAAATGGAACTAAAGAGACTCACACACACATATATCTATATATCTCTCTATCTACATATATCTATATATCTATAGATATATAGATATGTATCATCAGGCTCCCTTTTAAAACATATTCTTCTGAAAGTGTTATGGTTCATTAAAAGAGAGATGTGATTCAGCTCAGGAACTTTTTTTTGCAGTATGTGAAATTTGTCCTTTGGCTGTCAGTTCACACAAGACTCCTCTCAGTAAGACATGCTTAGACTTCATCAGCAATAGCTACCTTTGACATAAAGCAAAATTAACAAAATTAATGTCAGCTGCCCTAAAACTCCTAGTTCTTCCACACTTTTAAGAACCATCAGCAGAAATGTTATTGTTTCGCATATGCAAAATAGCCCACTTACTTTAAAAGTTATGAAATTATCTGTTCAATATTCCTGTTTAGAACAAGCCAAAAGTTTAATTTAAAAAAGGAAAGTTATTTCTCACAGTTACAAGTTAGGAGTTGAGGCTCACAGGAAACTTAATTCCACTGAGATAATTTTCACATAGTTTCTTAAAAGGGTGTACCTAGGCTTCAGCCTCTCAGTTAAGATAAATGGCAAAATATAAACTTCAGTATTCTGAAGTTAAGAAAAAACAATATTTCTTCTGTGAGATTAAAAGAAAAAACACCTTTTAAAATGGGGAAAGATACTCAATGGTCGATAAAATTTTGCTCAAATTTCTCCTTTATTTGTGCACGCTGGAACTTATTTCTTTGAAACCAGCAACCTAACTATCATGATAGTCAGAGCTTGTGATAGCCTTCAGTCTTCAACATGAAAGAAATTCTGTTTGGCATTTGACAGCGTTATTTTTTTCTGAGCTGCTGATGGAAGGCACATTTATTCTCTGATTCCTTGGAACTGAAGGCCTTAAGTGATGGCTTTTCCAAGCCTCTCAGAAGTAAGTATTCTGAAACTTTTTATGTGAAATTGATCGACTGCTTCAGGAGGGATCGAGAGGTATCTCATCAGTCCATGCCATATAGAGCAGCAATTTAAGTTTGTTCACTAGAAAGAAGTTCAAATAGTCTCAGGCAAATGAGAAATGAGCCTTTGTTAGAAAGAAATTCTAACAGTCTCAGGGAGATGATGACTCTTTTCTCCCTCCATACTTTGTGAATGAACTGATCATATACCATTCATGTTCTTTATAGTCTGAGGTAGTCTGAATGCACACTGGCTGCATCAGGCTCAGCAAGTAAGATTACAGAAAAGAAAATAACTTCATCAAGTATGTCCTACTCTTAGTGCCAAATCAAAATCTTAGCTAAATCAAAACCTGGGGGGTGGGGGGGGAGGGGAAGGGGGAAGGCCTTATTTCAAGGAACTAGGCTTTTTTCTGGTTTCTGAAAATATAGAAATTCAGGAAAATTTATTTTCAGTCTCTATTTCTTTAAATAATTTCCCACTAGTTTGATAACTATCTGTGGGGAGACACTGAGAAAAAAATATGTGACTTATTTGATATAAGTTTTTTATATGAAAACCTTAAATATTTGAAAAGCCCATTGCCTAATGGTCACATGATGATTGCAACTAACCAAATTATAGTTGATCAGTTAAGAGATATGCCTTATTTCTAAATACTTTTCAGCCAAATGCACTCTCTCTCCTATTGCTATATAGACAAGCTCTAAGTCACATTTTTAGGGTTAGAAGACCACTCCCTATATTGGACTTTGTACAGTACTACCTACAAGACACTGAAGCTATATATGGTGGGACTATTCACTATCATACTTGTGCAATGGCTTCAGAGGATTACTTTCTCCTTAGGCTTCTGTTATGATCTGATTATTAAGAGATGCTTCTTCCCAAATTAAGATGCAAACAAAGCCATATGCCAAAGTCAATAGTATGGATTTTATTTAACAGTAAATGTGTGGGAAAGAGATGGAAAGAAACAGGAAAGAGGGGGGCAGAAAAAGAGAGAGAAAGACAGATTAAGTAGAAAGATATCACCACTCAGTGTATCCTGTGGTATCCTGATCCTTCTTCATGCTGGTCTTCTCAGTGCTGAGGGATCCAGAGTCATTCTTCTGCAGGTACCACCTTTATACAGTCCAAGTTTTGGGTACCCACAGGGTGGCTGCAAATGACTAGGCCTGGAATTGACACCTTCCTGTTTGCCTTACAGGGCTTATGCCAAGTTCCTGTTGTGGTGGCTTATCTTATGGGAAGATCCTTCTTTTTTCATAGTGTTAGAGACATTTGTATTCTTTTAATCTTTACAGCTTCCCATTGTACAATGGACTTAAAATAATTGCGTTAAAGAACGTAATCCATTGTCTCTACTCACCAAGTATGATCTATGATACTGAATTTCTTTGTCTTTTACTGCTGAAAACAATGCAAAAACACATTTTAATTAGTCTTAGTATCCCAATTAATATAATACAATTATTTTACGGAAACCTGTTATCTTTTGTCAAGTCTTCACTGAAAACTGAAGTGAGACAACTGAGCTTTGTGAGGCAATTAGCAGGTTTTCAGAATTGCAAAGTGAGAATTAGTTGCTACTTTTCACATACAGCTTCTTTTGGTTATTTTTTGCTGTGTGAGAGACTTGTGAATAGAAAAACAAGCGAGCTGAACTGCTTTTGTAGTCCCCAACACTGGAGGGGGGTGGGGGTATGACCCAAAAGAAATTACTTCATGTCCCTTTAGGATAAACCACTAGCACTGCCAAGAACATTTCTGTATCAGTTTAAAAGTAGAGTAAATGACAGATAAATTTGGTTTGCAGGTGAAATTCTCCCCTAAGCGATTCAAAACAGGAGGGGAAGATGGCTGTTAACTCTGTGGTACTAAATTTTTTCATGTCGATTGTAAGATCTTTCAAAAGTATCAATTTATGCTAAAATTAAGAAACAGAAATGCAGTTTCTCTTGACACAAAGTTTTTCTAGCATTTGTCTATATCAACTTCTATTGGTATCTTTGAATCATAGATATTTTAACTTGTCATAGTATGAAAAACATGTGGATTCACACGGTTTTTAACTGGGAGTTCCAAGAGCATCTCAAAAAATGGTGCATGTTTATAAACATGTACAGATTAAATAAATAAATAAATAAAGCAACAAAAAACCAAGATTACTTAGAAGAGCTCAGGGGGGTTTTCAGTAGAATAATGAGAAAAATGTAGCATCACAGAATATATCACATCATGATGATAGTGCTTAGAATCCACTAATGTAAAAGAATTCACAACATGGGATGATATGCATTGCAAAGTGGAAGGTGCTTTCTAATGTCTTCTAAAAAAATTTCCTTGGATTTTTAAATTTTTTGCCCTAGACATTGCCAGGATGGTGGTCTTTCTGTGTGTATCCTTAGTCCACAATGACAAGGTTTTGATTCCATTTTGAACAATGGGTCAAAATGGAATCAAAGCAACATGGGCAAATTCAGCAGTATGGTAATAATTGAAATATGAGAGTGTGTAGAAACAGAGTTTCTACTATGCTTCCATTAATAGTTGTTCCTCAGACTTCTTCAGAGAGGAATTTTCACTTGAGGAGTACAGAAAAGAAAGTAGTCACAGACCAATGGGTTTCTTTCCAATATTTAGGAGGTTTTATGTCTGTATGAAGTGATACTGCTCTATATTATCCCCTTCCAACTGATGCCACTGCTTGACATTAAAAAAATTGCAGTGTGGGGGTTACCCACAGAGAGGCCATCACTGAAAAGAATATCATGAGAGAAGAACTTTTCCATTCCCTGTTGGCTACAAAAGCAGTGTTTTCTCTGTTCTTCTTGTCCTTCTTTTATTTTACAATAGAAAACCCAGTAAAATAGCAGGGGGTCATCCACAGCTGAGTTAATTAACATGCTGCCAGTACTGATGAACGAAGTCTGATAAAAAGCACACACAATTCTGGAAGAAGCGCTGCAGGAGGTCCTTTTAGCTCATGGCAATTCAATAATAAAAAAAGAAAAAAGGAATGTGAATGTAGGATTTAGCAGAAAATCAAATATCTCAATTAATATTAATTAATTATTGAAAGAATAGTCAATAGATTGTTGAAGCATTGCTTAGTTAAATTTTGTAACCTCTATATTTGCTGAGAGTTTTTTGGTAGACTATAAATTACAAATACAACTATCTGGAAATTGAAACACATATAGACATAACCCAACAAAACATGTTTTTGTTAAAATTGTTTTGTTAGATTTCCAAAATGCAAAGACTTGATGTGTTCTAAATGAAATATCTGCCAATCTAAAGGATCGTGGTTTATTTTTTTAAGTGGAAATTGTTTGTTTTCAAACATAAGTCTTGACTTAGCAATAAAATCATATCTTTCTTTTTCTTTTTTTACATCATCCCCCAAAATGTAGGTTCTGGAGGCAATCATGGTCTTCTGGGAGCATCCAGATGACTTTATTGCTTGCTGTTTACACACTGCATGAGACTGGAAACGCAGCTCTGCTATGGGAGTATCCTCCAGCTCACTAATCCTAAAAATGCTTACTCGGAGTGCTTCTCTGAAAAAGACAGCAATAAAAGATACATTTTTCTTGCTCAAGGCCACTGAGAACAGAAGGGACCAGCATTCCCTTTTGAAGGGACCATCTGGCCCTATGTTCTGCCTCTATAAGTTGCAGAATTTCTTTCAGGAACTGGATTAAAATATGTTTCTCAGAGAACTGTCTAATCAGTTTTTAAAGACTCTAGAAAGTAGTAAGTTCATGGGCAGCTTCTGGTAAGTTGTTCAAATAGTTAATTAGCTTCACCAATGCATTTTACTGCATCTTATTTCAAGGCTGAATAAGTCTAACTTTAGTTCCTATGCAGTGCATGTTCTTATGCCTTCTTCTGCAAGATTTGGACACCTTTTCCTATCAAATATAATTTCTATGGTTAAGTTTATATGTAGAAAGATCAAGTAACTTCTTTTTCTCTTCAATAAACTAGTAGATTGGATTCCATAAGCATCCCACTTCAGGGATTAGTTTTAACTGAGTCATCTTTTGAGTCCTCTGTATTGTCTTCATTAAATTCATAACTTCCATGAATTGCAGACTTCAAACTGGATGAAGAAATCTTCAGATTCATACAAATGCTTCATACAGATGTTATCTGGCTTCTTTCCTGATATTCCTTCTGAAATTCAGTGACAACATTCACTGAACTTAATACTGAGCTTCCACACTGAACCCATTCTCCCTGTTAACATTTTTTTCTCAAGCTGCTGCTTTCCAGGAAATAATTTCTCATTCTGCTTCTGAAACCTGCCATTCTTCCCACATGTAACAACTTACAGTCTCAATGCTGCACTGAAATGTATTTTGCTCAGTTATGACCTTGTACCTGGGACCTGGAACACTTTGTAAAAACACCTTCTTCTCTTTGTTTAATGCTTCCATTTTGCTATACAACATACTAGCAAAGATCTTACATGGTCATCCAGATACACACAACTTCATTACAGATTAAAACACTGAGTAGTATCAGGTCCTGAAGAATTCTCAGTGCTCCCAAATCTCTTGGACTCTAGCACTGATTTTTTCACCTTTATCTGCATTTTCTGTCTCTGAATACAAAATAAGCAACTACACTACGTGCCTCCTCAGAGTACAGTGTTATATAGCATCATGTCAAAGACTTTGATTTATTTGAAGTGTGTAATTGCTTTTATCAAGTTGTTTCATCACCCGAGCAAAGTATATCATAATATTTTTGTTCTCTTGTTATATTTTCTAAAAAAAAATGGCAATTGTATTTTTATACTAATTTATTTTGGCTCATTGAATGTACTCTGAAAATAAATATTTAATGAAGAAAGAGAAACAGTGAAAGTTCCAATATGATGTTAAGGGTTCTAGCTTAAATAAGGTTGTTAGTATCCAGATGTTGCTATGAAGGATGTAATAAGATGAGAACAATGAAATTGCTCTCCTGTCTTCAGGATGAAACACATGGAGACCCTTAAAGACATAAAGTAAGCATCAGTGATGCAATTATCCCAGCAAACAGCAGCATATTTGATGGGAACACAGTATTCTCTTTCTGTAGTGATTTTACTGTTGTGAATATATATGAATTGTCATTCATATAAATACAGTCTATAAGCTGCACTTTCTAAAAAAATCTTTGTTTCAACCTCTTTAAATGATGGTCAGTATCTTTATTATCTTTTGCTGTGTGGTCTGCATTTTGTCTTTCATGTGACATTAGCTTGCCAGACTTTTCATTTTTATCCCCACTCATTGACCTGCTTTTTTCTGGGATAGAGTTAATTGCCTTCATAGTAGATGGTATTTTGGATTTGTGATGGAAAGAGTGCTGATAACAAAGGGAAGTTTTAGTTGCTGCAAAGTGGGGCTTGCACAGAGTCTAGCCCTCTTACCTCCTTACCTCTTTCCACCTCTTACCTCCTCAGTGAGGAGGCTGTGAAGTGTACAAGGAGCTGGAGGGCCAATTTACTGAGAAATGTCCCACACCATCTGAGGCCAATTTACTCCAGGAGTGTCCCACACCATATACCATATAACATATGACATAATGCTCAGGGAAAAAGGAGGAAATTGGGACATTTGAAGTGATGACCCTTATTTTCACTGTTAATGAAGCCCTGTTTTCCTGTAGGTAGCTGAACATGTGGGAAGTGGTGAGTGAATTCCTTGTTTTGCTTTGCTTGTCTGCACAACTTTTACTTAACCTATTAAACTGTCTTTATCTCAGCCCATGAGTCCTGTTACTTTTATTATTCTGATTCTCCCCCCCATGCAATTGTGGGGAAATGAGTAAGCAGCTGTGTGGGCCTGAGATGCCCACGATGGTTAAACCATGACATTCTAGCAGCTCTGGCTTTCAGGCTAAAAAAAAAAAAACAACAACAAAAAAAAAACCAAACAAAAAAAAACTTTTTAGAAAGTTTTTTATTTTCTTGACCTTTTTTTTGGATCTTTTAAAGTTCCAGTTGCTATTGCTATGTTCTTGAGAGGCATGTATGGCTTCTCCTCTGGTGTCTGGAAGTACTGACAAGATGATGAATATGAGCAGCTGAATTTTTTTTTTTACTTATTTTGTTCTCAGGCCCTTTGTGGTCCTTGCTTTGAAAACTGAACATAACTGAGTTGACCGAGGGTCCTTTGCTCTATGCTGCCATTGGGCTGGATATCTCTTTCTTGTGCAGTTGCCATTCTTATGCTATGTTTAGACAAGGCAAATATGTTTATCTCAATCCCTTTCTTCGTATACACATCAAAACAGTAGCAGTGCAAATTCAGTGAAGGAATTTTGGAATTGTATATAATATATTTGTGAAGACACTGCCCTCCAAAGCAGCTCTGTGAATTCAGGCTTGCTGATAAAACTTTATAAATGTGAGCACTATGGAAAATTCTTATTTTCTGTATGGGCATATTTTTTTCTAAGCACAATTACCACAACCGAAGTTTTTTCTTGTTATCCTTTCTGAGGAAGATGCATAAGTCTTCTCTTTCCCACTATTTTTTATGAACCTTTATCCATTCCTAGCCAGCTATTTGAAGGTGACAGGTGATGAAGACAGCGTGTTGAAACAGCTAATTTCTATCTGTCTCCAAGGCTTTTCACACAGTGGCAGTGTACCAGCAGAAATGAACAGAAGTTTCATAAGGCTTTTTATTATTTAGAACACAAAGATATGAGCATGGTATGTACAGCTTTAGATTCTAAGAGTCAGCCTGCAACTTTTGGGTGACCTGCCAGCACACCTTGTTCTGATCCTGCATCAGTCATAGACTCATAGGATCTCCTCTTTGTGTCCTGGCTCTGTTTTAGCAGAGAAATGAGTTGTGTTCATGATCTCCCAAAGCACTGATAATGCTGTGCCTGCATCCATACACCAGACTGACACTGAAACCTGAGAGTCTGTTAGTATGCTCTGCCACTGCTTTTTCTGCTGCAGCTTTATTCCCTACTAGCATTTTTAAACTACACCTACGTGCTGGTGTGCCAGATGTGGGGAGGTACTTTCTTTATCTTTTCCCATAACATGGGCCAAGTTACAGTTTTGGCATCAAATACAATTTCTCTCTTGTTATGTCAGTTAATTTCTCTTTATTTGACAATTTGTTAGTGTGTAGGGTTTGGTGGTTTGTTTTTTTTTGTTTTGTTTTGGTTTTTTCTTTTTTTTTTGTTTTTGTTTTTGTTTTTGGTGGGTTTTTTTTTGGTTTTTTTGGTTTTTTTGGGTTTTTTTGGGATTTTTTTTTTATTTTTTCCTTCACAGTGTGAGGACAATTGGTACCAAGAACTGGAGATTTTAATGAGTTTCAACTGCAATCAACCTTTTTTATTCAGTCAAAGAGTTCAATGAATTAACAAGCAATGACTTCACTTCTCATTTGATTTCTTGTTATTATTTTTTTAATCAATGCTGCAGGGACAGTATGTGAGAGTTATGATTTCAGCACATGAGATAAACTATGAGCTCTCACGACTTTGGAATTTAAGCTAGCAGGCTGCTGACTCAGAACAGTTAACCAAGTGTCCTCTTAATGATAATTCTGTAATAAAAATATATAAAACCCCATTTTTAAAAAAAACCTAGAAAATAGATTTTGGAAAAACAAGATTATGATTAAATAGTCACATTTTTGGTAAAGTGACCAAAAATACAGAATTATTTGAACATTTAAAAGCTAAAAATAAGAACCTTTAATCATTCTGTGGTGAAAAGCATGATAAAGCCCAGACTTTGGTAAAATATTGCTTAACAAATTTTCTCATTTGACTTGTCATAAAACCTGTATCCAGGCAGTGTTATTGTTATTCTGTGAGTTTTGTGACAGGATTAAAAACCAATGTGATGATGAGTAAAAACCAAAAATAGTAATTTCAAATAGTAATTTAAAACTTCATTGTAACACTGAGCTGGATAAACAAGAAATCAAGGCTGGTTTGATTGAACTATTTACTAAAGTCGCAAGGGGTTTGTGAAACCAGTGCATCAATCCTATTCTCCCCACTCTGCTCTCTATCCTTGCATCTCAAGTTCCTGAAGCTGTGAAGACTGAGCTGGTTTTCGTGTTTCCCCTTCTTCTTCACCACCATATTCCTCTCTCTCTTTCTCCCAGTCATCAGGTAGCCTTTAATTCAGTATGCACTGCTCTTCTCCAAAGACTTCTATTTTCCACACAGTCCCATCCCCTTCCTTTCCCTAATTGTATGATATTAAATGGACAGGAAGTACCATAGTCCAAGTAAGCAATTTTCAGCCACAAAAAATGTCTGGAGATGCAAATTTTGAAAAGATTTAGGAAGCAAACTTAAAGCAATAAAGCATGAAATATTGTAGTAGTGAATTAGTAAAGAATGCACAATTACCTTAAACACTGTGCAAAGTTGCTTCATATGGAGAATTAAAACACTACAACAAAATGCAAAAAATCATATATCCCATGTGGAAAATAAAACATAATGGACAGTGTGGTATGTCCGATGATATTAAAACTTATAAAATATAATATTTAATACATAAATATTGCCATTTATTATGGGAGTATAATGAAAGAAAATCGACTTTTTTAGTTCAAAAGGTCAGTAATATTGTGGAATAAGCTTCATTTATACCTTTAAATTTTTATAGATTTTAGAAAATCGTTTGCATGTACTTACAGGATACAGGATACAAGAATGTTCATTATAGTATAATATCTCTATGCTATAAGGACCTCTTTGAATCTTTGAGCTGATACAATTTTGTGTTTGGATTCAAAAAGTCTAATATGAACACAGAGTAAAATTTCTGCTGGTTATGATGTCAACATAGAATTAAAGTAAAAAAATTAGTCATCTACAGGACTTAGTTATATAGCTGAGGGAGAAATACCTTGATTTGACTTAATACTGAAAGAACTGAACTGAAGGGAGTTATAAAGATGGTCAGAGAAATGGAGTTAGTAACAGGAAATATTGTGCTGAAAATTGCTAATGATAAACCAAGTAATATGAAAAATAGATTTGGTCATCAAGCAGATTTGAATGTATTTTCATACTCAGTTTGAATACCTGGGAGCAATCTCTCACGAACTTAAAGAAGGAGCTGGAGACTCGGGGGAAGAGAGAACAAGCTGACATGAAAGGTATTGGCAGTGGCCATGTCTTAGACAGCTCTTAGACAGCAACTTGTCAGGTTTAAAGAAAAAAATTCATAATTGTGAACATTTGCATTTAGTGCAAATTGAGACAATGGCAAAAAAATAGAGAAAAAAATAGATTTTTTCTTATTTGAAGGAGTCAGAAAATTATTATTAAAATGTTATAACATTTACTTCTGTCTAACACAAAGCCAAGCTAACAGTTCATAGAAATAGAGGCTTTTCTCCTGCAGGAATTCCTCAGTGAGAAAGATGTGTTTTAAGTCTACATTTCAGGTCATTATATCTGTTATTTTTCATATAGATGTGAGCTCTGGGATCTTATTACTGAAGAGTAAGATAGATAGATAAATACTTCTGAAAATAAAACACTGTGACACATTATAGGGCCAGGAAAAAAAAATCTAATAAGGAATTGTGAGAAATCTACAAACAACCAAACAAAATAAAAACTGTGATATGTCAACAACATCAGTAGGTAGAACATGTGATTTTAGTGAAAGGGTACACTAATTATTTGTCATTTGAAGGAAAAAGTAGAAGAAACAAAAGAAAAATAATAAGAAAACTATAAAAAATTCTCAGTGTGAGTATTAACAAGAGAAATAATAATCCTGACAGAACAGGTGGAATAAAAATGTGAGAGTAGCTAAGGGTTTAAACATGCATGGGAGTAATAATTGCAGCACTTCATGAGGCAGATGTTGCACAGGGTGAATTGCTTAATTTTTTCACCCATTTAGTATAAGGAAAGAATTCACATATTCAGATATCCAAGGAATCCTAAGAATTTTCTTCCGGCTTCAACAAAGGTGAATCACCTGCTCAGGTATTGTTGCTTTGCTTGTGTAACTAACAATTATTTGGTCTGGATAATAGATCCATTATTCTTGTTTATAGATCTGGATAATATATCCATTATTCGTTAATTTTAGACAAATGTAGAGGCTTCTCAGTTTTACATACTTCCTGTTTTCCATGCTCAGCTCTCTGGAATTTGGGTTGTACATTAAATTTCTCTAGTGATGTTAAGATTAATCTATCGTACAACTTTGCCACTTCTCATTTTCTTCTGTAAAATTCCAAGGAAGGCTTGTCAGCATTTTACTGATTCCTCTGCAATGTTAATTTGGTGCTCAGTTTTCTGCATCTGTGCCGCTGCCTGGTTTTTCCATCTTGTGACAGCCTGAACTATCCAAGTCATTTGTTTTAGTAATTTTTTCATTGCATTAAAGTGAAGCATGAAGAATCTTAGCCTCTGAACCATTTTGCTGTCCTGCCTTTCTCTTCCTTTTCCCTCTTTTTTTTTTTTTGCTCTCTTTAACATAATAAATTTATTTCTATAATTATTTCATTATAATCTAGGAAAACAGTTGTCAGTTTTCCTCCTAATGCTTATAAGTCTTATTTGATATTTAGTCTTGCCTGTTTATGATTTTCCTTTTTTTTTCTTTTTCACCTAGAGATTGCCAGGGTGTTGCCCTCAAATATAGTATTTATATATTGAAATGATGTAATAATATATTTATTGAGTCAATTAAATGAACTTTTCATACATGAGTCTTTGTCTTCTTAACTTTGATTTTATAAACTTTTCTTGCAATTGGGATTATAGATTTATTTCTAAATCAATATATTGGAAGTGTTATGGATCACTAAAAGTGAAGACAGAAGACTGAAGACAATACTTGAACCAAGACAATTCATTGATAACTATACTTTCAATTAAGATAAAAACACTGAAATGCTACCGGGAAAATTCTGAAAATTACATAGAACTTGAAGGAAGGTAACAATTTATTGATGAAGAATACTCAGGGGTTCAGGTTACTTTGATTACATCTTGCCTTACACTACAGATCTTTTCTTTAAAGTTAATGGTACAAATTCTGAAGACAACATATGATTTCTCATATAATCACATATGAAATTCAGTTTCCATTAAAGATTCATCCATATTTAACAAATATCTTCTTTTAAATACACATTATAAATCTGAAAAATGAACAGCTAACATTATATAAACTTTAATTGTTACTCTGATTATGTTTTTATCACTAGGTTTGTAGATTTCCGTATATGAAGGTACCCTTCCAGCCCTTTAACATGCTACTGATCTGCCAGTAAAACAGCATACACCTGATTTTCCTTGTCTTTCATGAAAAACAATGGAGAATGGAGCCACTTCTCTCTCTCTCTCTTTTTTTTTTTTTTTTTTTTTTTTTTTCCTAGTTGTATAAAGGATTTGGAATTTGTGTGATACAGATACTGGCCTTATGGGTAACTTTTCAGCTATAGAGCATTGACAGACACCAGAAAGACTATCTGCTCAATGAAGAACTTTGCTTTTTCCTTCACCTCTTATCATAAGCTTGTATGTTATATTGCTGAAATGTCTCACAACAAAATGTGGGAACAAAACTTACCATATGTTTATTCTTTTTGAAGTAAAAGAAGGCGATGCTGTCATTTTATACAAAACGATCCTCATTAGCCCTGGAAGCCTGTATTTTTCTAGCCAAAGTTACTACCCTTAAAGGTTTTCTTTCCTAATTGGCAAGATTAGGTCACAAGTTACGTGCCTTCTGCTTAGTGAACTTTGAAAACTCTCTGTAACTACAGCAGCACTGGGAATAAAACTGTCACTCAATTCCAGGGACCTGTAATCTTCTGCTCATAACCTGCCATCTGGTCCTATGTCCACTGTCAGCCCAACAAAGATTCCTCTCCACTGCAGAGAGTGGGAGCTACTCTGGTTGGCATTTTCTGCATTCAGGCAAAGGGATAGCACTAAGTCTTTACATCACTGAAGTACTCTTTTCCATTAGTACCACTTAATTGAAGCAAAACCCACCAAAACCCAGATGATACAGATAATAAGCTTTAGCTCCACCTAATCTCAAGTATCTTAATTATTTAGTTTTCAGTCATACCCCATCATTTTCTATTTAATTCTTCAGTTTGATTGCAATATTCTGTAAACATTTTTATTTAGCACAGTGTTTTGCCATGTAAGAAATTCTCTGTTTGCCTTTGAGCTAGCTGAAATAGGCAGCTACTTGAGACATGGCAACACTGGTCTGTGGTTCCTTAAATCACAGTAACAATGTTAACATGTAGGCATTCAGAGAATAACAATTGAAACTCTAAGCAGAGCTGCTTAGGCAAGGCACAGCTCTGCAGAAAGCTGCCTTTGACATTTTTTAACAAAGTAAACCTAACTATGAATTTTTTAGTACATATTAGCATTTATGAATAGTAAGAAATCATAGTAATTTAATTTTTTTTAAGAAAAAATATGGGGAGAGGCCTAAAGGAAGTTAAACCTGACGGCGGATGGGAGAGAGAGGGCATCAAATGATATTGTATCATTTTCAACACTTTTCTAAATTCAATGCCAAAATATTTTCAAGTGCTTTTTTTTTTTTTTTTTTTTTTTTTTTTTTTTTTTTTTTTTTTTTTTTTTGCAAGCTGTTTGAGAAGAATATATTTATCCTTATCTTGAATTTTACTGTACCGGTGTCAGGCACAATTTGTTCTTCAAACCCACATAGTTAGAAGTTAAGGTTGGTTTATGCCTATCCAAAGAACTGACTGTTCTTGTTAGGTTCATCTTTTCAGTAAACCTCTCTGCAATTTGCCCAAATTTAAACAACTTATGACAGTGGAAAATGCTTCCTAAAAATTCTCCCTATGGTTAGGAGAAAAATATCTATATTTATATTATCTGTAAAATGTATCACATCATTATTAGCCTCCTTTTCCAGATGACTTACTGAGAATTCTGTAATATCTGTTAAATGCCCTATGTTCCAGAGCCTAGGGTATCCTACTAAAAGCTTTTGCCTGGTGTGAAAATTGGACATGAACTTCTATTCTTTATTTCTGATATTTTTAACCACTCACTGACCAACAAAATACTTTCCTTCAGTCATTCAGTTTTTTTAGAAGCCTTTGGTGAAGGTCTGAGTGAACGTCTTGTTAAAACTTCTGAAAAATCCAAGCATATTCTTTTGGCAATCTCTTTCAAAAGCTGCAAATATTGCTTCCATCCAGAAGAATACCCATCCTATCAATTTCATGTCAGAAGTGTTTGCTGTTCTTGTCTATACTTTGATGGGAGTATAAGTAATTGGAGTATATGAGTTAAAACAAAGAAATTAAGTCATCAGCCAGAATGTAACTTAAAAGTCCACTACCTGCTTATGATAGCCTGTTCTACCAGATCTTGTTGTGCCTTGTTTATCTACTGTTTCATCTCTGCATTTTTTAAAGGTCTTAATATTTGAAAGAATGACTTTAAGGCAGTGAGACCTCTGGGTAGAGAGATGTGGCATAAAACTACTAGAGTGTAAGAAGCATGTGAAGAAATTGACCTGGGAGCAGAGAATCAATATAGAACAGGGGTGTGGCAGGAGACAGAGTGGAAGTGAACAGAGGCAATTTGTCAAATTGACTTTCTCCCATACACACTTTGCCCTTTATGGATAAACATGATCATCCTATACAAGTACCAGATAAGTGTAATCACAAACAGTGGGTGAGTTAATATGATTTCTCCATTAAATGCTCAAAACATGGTTTAAGGAGAACCTTGGGTGCAAACCTGTGCAGCATGAAAGAAGGAAAGACATTATTTGATTAAGTTAAACAGCAGCAAAGAATCAGACTTCAGAAATAGTAATACATTACTGAAATATCTACAGTGGGAGAGAAAAGAAATGGAATGAAAATTTTGGGAGTGGTTGAAAAAACTGGGAAAGTAGATGAGTCCTGGTAAGTGATAGTGAAGATTCCAACCTGAAGGAGAAAACTGGAAGCTTGCCTGCTTTTTTAGAAGGGCACTACATGCCATGGAGAAGAGAACAAAGGAATAGCAGAGGAGCAAAATTCAGAAAAAATGAAAGGAACATGTCTGAATGAATTGTGAGACCACCACAAAAAATTTAGAACAGATTTCAATGCTCCTCGTTTCCAAGTTTACCAGTTAGACCATTATCCAAGACCATTTTACCTAGTGTCCACAAAGTAAGTACCTTCCAAATTGAGCAGATCTCAAGAAGTAGTTGGGATAGAAGCTTCCCTTGAAGCTATATGTAAAATTTTCTGATATGTCTTCTCCGATGTAAGTCTAAACTCAGGCACTGTAACCTAGGAGGTTACAACCTACAAAGGAAACCAAAGCCAAATGAAATAGTTTCCCTCTAGCTGCATGTTTTCCATCTCTTTCATGAGGGAAAAGGCTGTGACTTAATAAAATAAAATGAAACAAAATTGAATAAAATGAAATAAAATAAATAATAATTTAAAAAATGGAAAATTGTTAACATGCAGAAAGAGGCAGTTTCAGTTGATTATTAGTTTATTAGTCTCATTTGTTAGCTATAATTTTCCTCCTCTCATGGTCTTCTCACATCATTTAATTGAGTAGCTTTTTGCTGGCAGTGGAACAGATAATGGGTTCTATTACTTCTTTATATTTTAAAAAGAAATGTAGGAGTTTTTTAAATTTACACTTTCTGATCTGTGAATAAAATTTAGAATAGGTTTTCTAATTATGTAATATTTGTCCCTCATCTCTGGAATCTCTGTGGTGACTCTTCAGGTTCATTAAATGCAGAGTTAAATTATTAACTGGGAAGTATTAAGAGAAGTTAGTAAGCCCACCATTCTTTCACCCTGTATCCTTCAGTGTACCATTTCAAAATGCTCATTGTTGTAAGACAGCACTGCTATTTCTTTATCAGGATTTTTTTTTTTTTTTTTTTTTGTTAGTTCTTTATTTCTCCTAGAAATAAGGACCTACTCTATCTCAGTTTTGGAGTATTGGCAACAGCAAAAGAAGAGAGCTAATCCATTAATGAAGCAATGTGCTTTATAATAGTCATAGCGACCTTGGCTTCTGACTGCATTCTGAATTTGAAGGTGCGATGCCTAAATGTACTCCACATACAAAACACTTAATTGGTAAAGAACTAGAAATAATTTTCTACTGACTGAGCCATTACACAATATAAATCCAAACACCAAACAATGCAGAAAATGATGCAGAGCCTTTGCTTGGCACAATGAAGTAAAAGATATCAAGGACTTATAAAATGCGGGAAAATCACAAAATGAGTATTTTACAATACAATAACTACTACGCAATCCCACAGAAATAACACCAGAATCAACACCACATTGATAATATGGTTTTCTAAAAAAAAGGGAAAGGAAGGGAGGGAAAAATGAGAAGGAGGGAGAAGGAAGGAAATAGTAAAGGAGGAAGGGAGGGAGGGAGGGAGGGAGGGAAGAAAGGAAAGAAGCTTGATTCCAGAATTACCCAGAATTGAATGGTTTCCAAAGATATTAAAATCTTTTGCTGTTATTCTTTTAAGAGAATTTATTTGGGAATCTCTAGCTTTGTGTAAGGAGAACCTGCCAGCATGTCCTGGGTTGTAGTATAGGATGTGCACAAAGTATTCTATCACCATCTTCATGAACTGTTGAATCTAGGTGGGCCAGTGTTTTCCCAGACCCCTCCCTCTGGGCCATTATCTTCTGTTAATGGCCCATCAATGCCTTGCCCATGACTCATAGATAACCCCCTCTAGGAGCTATCTCTGTTTGATGGGCCATCAAGGACCCCCTGCATGACTCATCATCCCATTGTGAGATGCTCCGCCCAGGGGGAGGAACCAAGCATTCCCACCTGGATATAATCTGGGATTTGGGACAGCACAAGCAGCCCTTACCCACTGGATTCCCAAAGGATCAGAGCTACCAGACCTTTCTACAGGATCACTGCTTCAGGAAGACCACCTCATCTGGACTGCTTCCATCACCCTGCTCAGGCTATATTCTGTCTCTGTCAGTGGTCTTCTGTATTATTGCATCTATTTTATTTAACTTTTTTCCTTTCTTCCTATTAAATTGTATCTCTGACTTGGAGCCTCTCGTTTCTTTTGCTTTCAAACGACTACTCAGCAGGACATATTCCATTTAAAAGCATATAGCAGCTACATATTGCCCAACACAAAGATATGGGATGTGGAATTTAATGAGCTCCGTGTGGTCACCATCCCAAAGACTTTGGCTGGCCTTTCTTTTGGAAAGAGCAGTTCACTTCCATAGGTTTCTATAATTATTTCTCAGCCATCTTCTCGTCCCCCATCAACACTGAAACATCAACTCAACCTGATGGTCTTACAAATCCTCATTAGACTCCTTTTTTTTTTTTTTTTTTTTTTTTTTTTTTTTTTTTTTTTTTTTTTTTTTTTTTTTTTTCCCTTAGGATTTTATACCTTTTCATGTTGATGTTTCTCATCTTGAATCCAGACCTACTAACAATATTTGTCTCAGCATGTCTCTGTCGCTCTGTAATTTTACATTGTTTATCTTTCTACATTTTATATCTACTTTATCTCATGGCTTTATCTCACGGGTTAGACACATTTTCAGCAACTGAGGAAAAGCAATGAGGTTATATCAGAGTTGTCCCTTAGATCCTCGAAACACGTGGATCCAAATCCTGAGGTGACTGAGGGGAAGCTTATGAGTGGGTTTTGAGGGAAGGAAAATACAAAATTCAGGAAGTATTCTGAACTGTTTCAAATAGGCATTGGACATGAATTTAAATCACCTGAGTATCCAGTCCACTAATCTGAGTTAGAAAACATAATTCAGCAAGGTTTAACAGTCCATCTCAAATAATTTGACATCAATGTGACAATATCTCCACAAGAAGTTAGGTCAGATAATTAGAAATCTTTCTTCTGTGTTTTTTCAGAAAATTTAAAGCAAAAAAAATCAATATAAAATATATACCAAACCAAAGGTTATTTTATAATGAAGAGCAGTTTACAAATCCTGGCAATACAAAACTTTATAACTGGTCTGCTTTTCAGTGGTTGTGAAACTAAGGAACAGAAAGCCTTCTCCGTTTAATCCTGTGCAGTACCTCAGTTTGTTCTGCTCTGCCTGTTAGACTAGAATGCTTTTACTGAGTCTTTTGTGACTCAGTGACATAAACAAGATAAACTACTCAGGTGTTCAGAAGATGCAGCTTCTTTATATTCTGAACTATTATTTGAATTTCACAAGTCCAGAGATAGAAATTAAAGACTCAGTTTTGAGAGTGATTTTTATGGTGTTCATAGATTTCAATGTAACTCTCTGCAGCTGTAATATAAGTGCAGCGATTTTCCAGACTGGGACATAACTGGTTCTTAAATCATAATGCACTCAAACTCAAAGAAATGTTGAGAGGTAACTTAAAGTATGTTGAGAGGTAAATAGTGTCTCTATCTTGTTGCAGATTCTGCCTATGGTAGATGTTGATATAATATAGAACATGCAATAATTGTCTTCTCTAGAGGGGAAGTCCTACGAAAAATAGTTTTATTTGTATTCATCAGTAACACATCTGTTTCCAGACACATTTGTTTCAGAGACTTTAATGTTCACATCATTAATTTCAATCCTTGTGGAATGCCTAAATGAAAATAAAAAGACTTGCCAAAATTGTAACTATAAAAATTATCATACGCAATCATATATTGAAGTTTGGTGGCTTTTGTATTTGGTCTCAAATTTTTCAGTGAAGCAGATGGAATTAGGACATCTGTCTTCTAGAAGAAACCCTGACATAAATAAATGTGTGACACACAGTGGCTTTCTGGAGGGAAATTCTCAGATATGAGACAAAAAAAGGAGAGAAAACCTTTTTTTTTTTCATCTGTAAAATGAAATAATTATGTTTTGCCAATCCTAGAATATTGTTGGTATCCCCTGTAAGTAAAAACATGTTTTACTCTTCATGATTTTTCTCACAACTGCAGAAACACTGACATAAAATTTCTCTGAAACTTCTCTCATTCTTTGGGAATATATTTTTTATGATATTTCTTCAAACCTTCTCACCAGTCAATCTTGCAGTTTTGGTTTTTTTTTTCCCAAAATTTCCAAAATTGCTGGAATAGGGAATTTTGTTGAAAAAATAAAAGTGACAGTGACAAAAGTTCTAGTCTCTCCTTATGTGCAGATGAGTATTGCAGAAATGACAATTAATTCAGATGTTCAAGAGAGTCATTCTGGGATGAGTAGTGAAATCTTTCATGTAAGACCTAATGGGGGCGGAGGGGTAGGAAATGGATAGTAAGGATAATATTTTTATCAACATTGATTTTGTGTTTTTGAGTCAGACATTGAAATTGTTACCTTGTGCTTTTGGAACTCAGAATAAAGGGAAATAAACAGTTTTATGCAAGGCCATTATATTTCCGGATTTTCTAAATAGCTACAAAAAGCACTAGATACTTTCAGACCCATACAAATTAATGAATTAATAGCAAGTACTATACTCAGCATGTAAGTCATGCTTTGATGCAAAGTCATAATCTGGAAAAAAATCTGCCATAGTGCTGAACAATGGACCATATGCCATCATTAATATCTTCCAGATTTGTATAAGTGGAGGAAAAAAAAAAACCAAAACCAAAAAACTTTTGTTTTCATAGGACTCTGAGTCAGCAGGATAGCTTTGAGACAGAAGTTTCTAGACCTCATCATTCACCAAAAATCAGAAACTGTTTTAAATATACCCACCTCAAAAAAATACTGTACCAGATTTTATTTAAGTATACACCAAAAAAACTTGAAAATATGTAACTGGAAATTTGCCTTTTGCTCACTATATCACTGAAGGCAAATTCTTGCTTGTGGCATTTTTTTTGCAATTGACTGAGATGATTGTATATCAGAAAAACCTTCTTAGTCACCTCTGGTCCTCAGGAAGTGCAGTCTGCTCCCCTGGTGGTCTGGCTCTTGCTCTCTCATTTTCAGGTCATCTCTAGGTCTCCTTCCATGAAGTTCAGGCTCCTGCCTGTGTTCTTTGCAAATCTTTTCATCTGTGTCTGTAATGTCCTGTACACTCTAGAAAATTCATTTTCTACTGTCTTCTGGTGTTCACAATGTGAACTGTAGTATACTTCCCCCCTTTTAGAGTTTCAATTGATCTAGTTATTTCTTAAAAAAAATAATTATTAACTATCCTGAATAAAGAATGCAAATATCCTGACTAACTAAAAAAAAAAATTCCACGCTTGGCAATATTTTTTTTTCCATCTGTGCTTATGTGCGAACTGCAAGAATTTGTTCTCCATGTACCATGTTTCTGAAATCTCTGGACAGAATGGCTAGAGGAATGACAAGCTAACTACACGGATTCCTTTGTATACTAACATGTGCAAGCATAATTTTTTATCAAGACATACCTCTACCTCCACACAAGGAGTTCAACAGATTATTCTTTTTCCAAATATAAAAATTAAATATTTCTTTGCAATTATATTCCTCATGGATTTCTATAAGATGTTTCCTTCCTTAGACTGTCACTCCCATTGTTTAATAGAGAGACATAAGATAACTTTGCTATCGTGTTTCTGATGTTCACTGTAGATGATTCTTGAGTAGTCAAGAGCTTTTCTCCTTGTCTGACAGACTCTAAGAAAACAGCCTGGTTTGGTAACCTCATGATCAGTGATGCAGGTACGAGGATGAAACTGGATTTCTCTGTGGATACAACAGATGAGTTTGATTAAATGGCTAACAGATTTGTTCTAAGAAATTTTCAACAGCCAAAGAAAGCTTCTTTTACTAGAGGTAGCAGAATGCAATACATTTAATCAGTAGAGCACTTACATTCCTCCTGTTGTGGCTCCACTTCAGGTCAGTGTCTGTATTTGGTAAAAGGAGAACACCTAAGGAAAGCAACATTTTAAACTGCCTTTCCAAGGTTTACTCAAATATATCTATCAGTGCATTTGCAGCACTTCACATTTATATTAAGAGCTTTAAATCGGATTTCATTGTTTTGACCGTCTAGGTTCCAAGAGGCCAAACAATGTACATAATCAAAATGGCAAGCTAAAGAGTTTAATTTAGAATGGGGGGGGGGGGGGGGGGGGGGGGCAGGGGGATGGGGGGGACTGGCAGGGGGGAGAGTTATGTCAGGTTATGAAGAATAAATCCAACCACCAATATTAATTCTTTAATTTTTATTTTTTATGTAAATCTGTGGCTGAGAGAGGAACATTCTTCAAATTCACCATTTCAAAGAAGGTACTGTAGGATTTTACTTGAAGGCAAGAAACTGAACAATATAGGGAGTGAACAAAGCAAAGTGAAAATAGGGTTCATTGTATTTTAGGCCACATCATCTGTGGTTTTCATCACTGTCAGAAAAGGGTTAGTATGCCTGCATTTTTTCATCAGAAATGCATGCAGTTCACTTAAACCTTTTGTTCAGTTTCAAAGAGATTTCAGGAGTATGAATGCTCTCTCCAGTATTTTTTCCTTTCTTCTCTCTTTCTTTGTATTTTTCTTTTACTGTGCAGATTTGAGGTGCATATTATCCATTTCTAATCTGCTGTGGAATATTTATTTCATAAAAACTCATCAGTTTTTGATGCAGTTGTGGCTGTCCAAAGATTTGTTCTTCTCCACTCACACTCCATTTCCCATAGGGAATAAAGTGAGGACAGTTGGCAACATGGGGCTTGATATGATTTTCTTATGCAATTCTTCTTTCTGAAACCACAGGTTTTATTATGTGTTTAACTTGTACAATTCTTTTTCTTATTTCCTTTAAAAAATATGAATATATGTGTGTCTCACCAGCCTCCCTTTCAATCTTGAATAGAAAGAAATAATTCTTGTTTAAAAACATTCATAAGACCTGAAAAAATATTTAATCTTGTCTTACTGATATAATCAGGGAGGTGAAAAGAACAAAGTGCTATAAGCAGCAAAAATTATTGAGTTTATATTTATCTTCCATGTTACTGTTGTTTGCAATATTGTCATTGGTGAGAATTGCTACTTTGGGGCATTTCAGATTGTAGGAGTAGATAATCTAAAAATAAATTGTCTCAAGCCAAATTGAAATCTCCAAGGAGCTTCTGCTGGGCAAAAGTCTTGCTCTTGGGCTCATTTACCCTTCCCGCCCTTCTCCATTGCTACTTTTTTTTTAATGCTTCTCTTGTTTCTGTCACCAGACTCCTTTCCCTTTATCAGACTTCTCTGAGAAGCTTATGTTCATTCTTTTGAATCCTATTTCAATCACAGAATCATTATGTTACAAAGGACTTCCTGAGATTTTTTATACCAGGTCACCCACAGCGGGTTAGCCAGGACCATTCAAGTTTTAAATATTTCATTATTAAAGACTTCACAGTCTCCCTGGGTAACCTGTGTTACTGTTCAACCACCCTCATATGAAAAAAACAAGTGTTCAGATGGGATTTCTTTTTTTTAATGTGCTCCCACTGCCTATTCTCCTGTGAGTGGATGCTGCTGAGTTTGCCTTTTACACTGCCCCCATCAGATTCTTCAACACATGGATGAGACCCCTAAGCCATCTCTTTTCAATGCTGAAGATTCCCAGCTCTCTTATGTCTCTTATCTGTCATCACATGAAAATGTTCCAAGCCCTCAGTAACCACATACTAGACTTGCTCCAGGAGGTCCATGTCTGTCTTATACTGGACAGTCTATCACTGGACACAGCACTTCAGACATGTCTCACCAGGACCCAGCAGAGAGGGAGGGTCCCCTCACTTGAACTGATGACAATTCTGCCTAAGCAGCCCAGAGACCTGTTGACACTCTTTGCCACAAAACACATTGCAGGCAGTTACTCTGCTTGTTGTCCACCTCATCCCTCTCTGTCAGCCTGTTTTCCAGCTGGTAAAGCCCAGCCTGTTCAGTTGCCTGGAGATCTCACTAAAAAGGTCCTTTAAAGGTCCCTTACAAAGCAGTCTATGATTTTTTTCCCCCACAGGTTGGAACTGGCAATTCCCTTCACTAACCTTCATGAGATAACTCTCTGCTCACTTTTCCAGCTCCACTCACCTAGACTATAAATAAGGGCACTTGGTTTTTCTCCACCCACAAACTTGCCTTGGGTGTGCTCCATCTTATTTTACAGGTTACAAGGAAGATGTTAAACAGTATTGGCTGCAGCAAAAACCTTGGGGGTATACTACTAGTGACCAGTCTTCATCTGGACTTTGTGCCAATGGTACAGGGTTTTGTTTTGTGTTGTGATACAGATTTGGGTTGTCTGTGTCAAATTTCTGGCGTGCTTTGTAGCTTTCCTATAACTGTTTTCTTATTGAGAGTGTATATTCCAGTCTGTAAAGCCTATTTGGCTAGCCAGCATTTGATCTTTCTCCTAGAATGCACAGAAACTTCTACTACAATGATTTCAATGCAAGAATAGCAAGGTACTATTTTCCCAGATGTTGGCCAAATACCATGAAAATTCCCCTTAAAATTATTCATTTCCTTTGGATGCCAAGAAAGATATGGACAAGTTAGAAAAAAACCCCAGAGCTTTGCAAGAATAATAAGAGGTTTAGAAAATATAATTAGGTTGAAAAATAAAGGGCATTTAATCTAGGCAGAAGACAGTGAAGAAGGATACAGTTGTAGTATTCAAATCCACAGACAACATGAAAGGAGTTCTTTTAATTCTATTTTTTTGTGTGTGTGAGTACAATGTGAAATCATATATTAAAAAAAAAAAAAAAACAAAACCAAAAAAAAAAAACCAAAAAAAACCAAACAAACAAACAAAAAAAAAACCAATACTGGACTCCAGTGAAAAATTTCTAATCATTACTACAGGGGACAACCAGAAAAGTGATTTTAACCTTTAGAATGTAAGGCTTCAGAACAGGTTAGGAAAATATTTTAGGGGGATGGCCTAGATATTAGGGGTCAGTCTCCTGAAGACTGATTTGATTTTAATTTCTATGCTTATGACTGTTTCCATTCCATTTGTTGCTCACAGTTTATCACCACTTAATTTTTAAGAATCTAAATGTTAAGGGTAGTCTTAGAGACTATAAAATGACTGAAAATTTAGAGTAAAATCCAGTTCAGACATTTTTAGAGTAAATTAGAAGTTATGACAGGCTTCTCTTAATACCTCCAGCATCAACATTTTTAGCCTAGTAGCTCAAAATTTGGAATAAACAGATAGAAATTTATGTCCATCTTCCAGTCAGAACAGGACAAAATTACTAAAGGGTATAGTTCACAAATTTACCTGAGATTCTACTTTTTTACTACTAAGCATAATTCTGCCTGAGATAATCACCTCTTAACATTCTGAGTGAAATGGGCTGTGCAGAGAGCTCAGGTTTTAGTATGCAGTAAAAAATGCAGAAATCAGATACGTGTTGAAACAGCAGAGTAGGGAAAGAATGTAGATAGCAGCAGTTAGGAACTTCAATTAAAGCTTTTAAGGTGACAAGATATGTTCTACTCATATTAAATAAGACTTGAAGTGTATTCAAACAATCTTAGATTTTAGAGAAATCAATGTAAAAAAGTAATTTATTTGACAAATAGATACATAAGAAAAATGAGCATAATGAAAGCACTGCTAGAACTGCAAGATATTTACCAATAGTAAACAAATCTGTAAATGAGATAAATGAGCTTTTTGTTTATTTTTCATGCTGCAGTTTTATTCCTGGAATGTTTTCTCAGAGAAATCACACTTTTGACTTGGCAGTTCAGGGAATATGTTTCTACTGTGGATGAGTTTGTTTCAGATGCTTATCTTTTCAGACACACCCCCCCCCCCCAAAAAAAAAAAAAAAAAGGTGAAAAGTTTATTTCAAATAATGATTAAAAAAAAAAAAACTTACATGATACACAGTAAACAAAAGAGGCAAACAAAACGTTTCTTTTTTTTTAAATATCAATCTACTTGTAACAATCTTTCCCCTTTGTCATCGTGGATGTGTTTCTACTTGCTCCACTTGTTCCATCCCTGACACCTGTTTTTCACATCAAGTCTAAACTGCAGTATTTGTCTCTGCCTTCTTGAACCCGCTTATCTTTGTTATATTTCTTTGTGCCCTGAGATACTTGGCATGTGCTTCTCTTACTCTTATCTTCCCACCTCACAATTCAGTGTCATAAAGTATCTGTCTGTATTCAAAGCATACACTAATTTAAAGAAGACAGGCAAGTTACTGTAAATCAGTCAATTTACTGCTTGGCTGATGAACTGCCATGATTCTCCTTTTGTATGCTCCTATCTTTTGCAAATAACAGGTAATTCACTTAGCTATGCTTACAGTAGAAACTGTTGATCTGTGGTGAGTGACCTTGCATCTCCTGTGGGGTAAAAATGGATGCAGTGAGTTACCATGTTTTCACTGGTGGCTCTTAAAATTCTGTTAGCACTTAATGGAAAGCATGTTTGACTTCCATTCCAAAGACTCTCACTGGGACTGAAATGGATGAATTTGTTGCCCCCATTTTGGTGGCATTAAAATTAAAAAGAATAAAATGAGCTCAACAACTGTGACCGGATCTCTAATGCTGAGTTCAGGATTATATGGCAACCCACAATGACATTCAAAATATTGCTCATGTTTGGGGTTGCACTCTTGACATTTCATGTTAATCAAACATTTCCTTCTTCCACATCTTTCTTTGATGTTTTTAAATTTTACAATCTGGTATAATCTTAAAATCATAGTATGATAAATACCAGCATTTTTAATCCTGTTCTACATTCCTTTACATCTTCTAGTTTCATTTATTGTCATGAAAGTTTTGCCAGTCTCCAAAACTGTAGAAGAGCCTCCCTTTGAGTACCAGATGCTTTTCAGCCATAAGTAACTGTAGGAACGTATGCAGAAGAAATACAGAGTAAGATGGAATTCAGAAACAGGTTTTTTGTACATAGTTTGGGGGTATGTAGGTATCAGCTCAGAAATTCAAAACTTTGCAGATAGGCCCACAGAATTTTTAACCTACTTTTTATGAGAAAGACTCAATTTCTAAGGAGAGAAAAATGAAAATTAGGTCTCTACTTGATGCTGACCACTTTGTAAACTTGTTTATAAACTAAGTTGCTTCATGACCACCTGCATGCTGTGAGGTGGAAAACAAGATTTTTTAAAAAACATTTCAAGATTGTTAGTCTAGTTCAAGTTGTTGCTGAAATAAGGAGCTATGTGGAGATCAGTGTTATGGTATTTTCTCTTTTTACTTTAACTCTATGAGTGCATGAAATGCAATTTACTAACTCTTAATACATCACAGCTGTTATTCTTCCCCGCAGACTCATTATCTTTACTTTGAAATTTTACTCAGGGGATGACATGATAAACTTGGAAAGCTAATTCAAGGAGTATTCTTAGGTTATTAACTCCATGACCTACTCAGGATTAGTTAACCTTTTGGTTTAACACTTTTCATTAAATGATGCAGCGCTAACTTTAACATCTTTGATTTAAATAAGTGTCCTGTATGCAGTGGATGCGGTTTTACACTTGTCACAAGGCATAAAACATTACATTCATTCGTAAATGAGATAAAGTCTTTCCTTCAAGCAGGCTGCCTTAAAAATGTGGATTCTATTCATATAAGGCCAAATTTTTCCAAGGTATCTATGTAAAGTCTCCAGGGTGTTGGTGCCAGTTCTCCAGCTGAAAATTATGTTGAAGTCTTCAGAGTTGAGGAGGTTGAATTTTATTTGACTCAGATGTATATCTCCTGGACATACATCTTGTATTTGGCTTGTGTTATATTGATCTGAGTCTACGGCAGACAACCTGCTCTTGACCATCAGTCTTTTGTGTTTACGACTTTGTTATTCATTAACACCAGCAGCTGACAACATAAGCAGCGCTTTAGGAATTTCTTGTCTTTCACATAATGCCCTTGTGAAGATTTTTGCTTAGAGCAGTTTGCCTTCTTTCCATCCTATTTTTGCCCATAGTTTAAGCTGTCTTTCCTGCCTAGATACTAATTGATGTTCACTGTTGTTTTCTTGCTCTCTAGGTATCAGGCTGAGGTAGTGCCAAAAGCTCAGGGGAGAGAGGACTCTTGCTCTTGTTGAGGATGATTTTGATGGTTGCAAAAGATCGTGGAGTTTGAAAAAAGAAAGAGAAATCTCAAGAGAGACAGCATGTGCAGCCCTGGCATAGAAAGACACCAGTCACTCTAAGAATGGATTATTATGCAGTTTGCTGGCAGAACTGTGAAGATGCAATCATATAGAGCAAAAGCTTTCAGAGACTGCACTTTCCACAAAATTTTGCAGGTTTTTAGTGACATTCAAGAAGAGACATCCTCTCAAATTCTGCTTCTTGAATTTGATGCAAGGAGATTCATTATTTTGAAAATGAGAAGAAGCATTTTGCAACATGAGGTTTTGGGTTGGGTTTTCTTTTTTCTTTTTTTTTTTTTCATTTTTCTCTATTCTTGATTCCAGGAGTGACATAATTTTTACTGATACCCATAATCATATTTATCCTCCATCAGAATTAACCATAGCTGCAAGGCCCACTTATAATCCTGTAGGAATTGATTAGATGTTTCACTAACATATTAGATAAAATAAATAAACAGTTTTGGAAAGAGTTTTGGAACTTCACAGTTCTATATTTCTGACACTTTCTTCCCCTCTTCCTTCTTTTTGTCACATAATTATCAAGTCAAACTTCTTTTTTTTTTTTCTTTTTTGTCCTACAAAATATTACAGTTGGAGGAAGAGAAATGCATTCTCTCCTTAAATCTAACGCTGCTATTACACATATGTACAGCTTTGAATTGCAGTTGGCTACTTAGCAGATGGAAACAAAGGTGAGTTAAAGCCCTCACAGAGAGATGAACTGAGGTCTCCCACATTTCCAATGAGGGAAATACTGTTAAGTTAAAAACATAGGGCTGTTTTTCTTCTCTAGCCACGCCAGTACATTAAAAAAGAAGCATGATCCTTGTTTCCATTTCTGAAAGAAAGATTCAAGTATCTATGCAGCATTATTTAGACATGCAAATTCCAATCAAAGAAAACAGGTCCCTTTCCATAGTCTGAAGTTTGATTTTGAGACTCAGAGAAAGCTAGGATCTAAAACACATTTTTGTCATCAGCATTCTTTATTACTTGGATGATCTATGCCTTCCACTCATTATATGCCTCTCATGATTTTTTTTAATTTTTTTTTTTTTTAATTATTATTATTTTTTTTTTTCCCCCCTTAACAGCCCCCAGTCACCTAATTCAGAATTCCACCCCAGGAGTTCAAGATCCTTTGCAATATCCAAATCCTTCAGTTGATTCCTTCTGGTAGCAGAAAGTGCAACAGAAATTGAAACTCTGAGAACTAGGTTTTCTTTTACACAACTCTTTTTACTTGTTAGCAAAAGGGAAAGGGTACTCTGGGAGTCAAAAAGAGTTAAATGTGATTTCTGCCTACAAAAATCAGGATTTATTTATTATTATTGGAACATTTTATGTAAATACATACACTAATAAACTATTGCCAGAAAAAAAAATATAATATATACACATATCTTAAATAGAACAAGGTGTTCTTAAAATTTTCTTCTAATCATTCAAAGAACTTGACTTAGTTCTGTTATCTAAAATCTTGATTACATTTTGGTCAGTGATTTGGGCATTTGGCTAATGCTGTGTATTCATTAGATCATGAAAGATAAACACTTTGGGGGATCAGCATCTGAATTTTTTGTGTCCTGTCCAAATCTCAGATTTGTGGAGGGAGAAGTAGGGCTCTTGGCACTGTTGATAATAAGTTGATTTTTAAATGTAAATTGTTTTCATCCTGGAATCTCTTGAGGCACTTATAAGCAGCAATTAATCCTGTCCTAAAGTAAACCTGTAAAATTCCTCAGGGGACTCATATGCTGTTTAATTTTTTTTCTCTTAACTGTAAAGGAAATTCAGGGTGACCAAGCTCAGACTTATTCATTTGTTGATAATAATTCCATCCTAAGTGTTTAGGAGTCCCAGTTACTACTATTTTAAGATTTCAAAGGAGATGTTATTAATCAAATGGCATTAAAGATTTCTTCACAATCTGTAATAATATTTAATGCCATTGTTTAGACAATGACCCAGCCTAGAGGTGGATGGACATTTGCATCATTTGCACAATTCAAGCGACAAAACTAAACCATAATTTCCACATGAAAGTTAAGATTCATGTCTTAGTTCTATTTATTCAAGAAATATTGAATATTCTTTCATATTCTTCTTTTCAATTCTTTCATAATCTATGGATGTCACCATGTAAATATATCACAGAAACACATAATAAAAGAGCAGCTGGTGGGGGAAAGGAACTTCAGAAGAACTACATCAGCTAGAGCATGTTCAAATACAACCATTTCCTGTTAGGTTCTGTATACCTCCAAGGACAAAGATTCCACAACCTTTCTGTGCAACCTGTTCCTGTCTTTGGCCAACCTCAACATAAAAGTGTTTCTTTTCCATCTAAGGGAAATTTCCTGCATTTCCTGGGCCTATATTATGCCCTTTTGTATAGAGTGCACCTTTTTTTTTTTCTTTTCCAGCATTGAAATTACCTTAATTAATGCAAATGTATTCTACAGAAAAATATCTAATATCCATGTCTTTCTTGAACCAGTTTGCTCAGAACTGGACACAAAACTCCACTTGTGGCCTCACCAGGGCTCAGGGCATAGATCACCTCTACCAAAATTTAGGTAACAGTTTTTTAGTGCAACCTATCAAGGGTTTTTTGTGGCAAAGACATGTTGTTGGATCATGTTCAACTTTGTGTCCACCCCAACCCCCAGGTCCTTTTGTGCCAAGATGCTTTCCAGCTGAGTGGTGTCCAACAGAGATAAGTGCAAGGGTTTGTTCCTCCCCAATTGAAGGATTTTGTATTTTCTGTTGTTGAACTTCATGAGGCTCCTGTCAGCCCATTTCTCCAGCCTTCTGAGCTCTTTCTGAATGGCATCACCACCATCAGTGTATGATCACTCCTCACAATTTTCTGTCATCCGCAAGTAGGTGTGTGCAAGTAGATAAATTCAGTATTTCTAGTTTTTTAATAGCTTGTTGGTATCTCTGGGAGCACAATTATTTAAGTCTTCTGATAAAAAAGATAATGTTTTTCTTGTCTGCATGATGAACTATAAAAAGTTTACAATTTTATAGAACCTGTAATTTTTTTTTTAATTGTCCTTCATATTGTCATACTGCTGTGTTCCATTTTCCTGTCCCCTGTTAACTAGAGATTTTTCATGGACAGATTTCCTATACTTTCATATTGTCTGTGTTTTACAATTTTTTTTAATATATATATTTATTTAAAACAAGTAACTAATTTCTATTGTAAGTGTGACAGAAGAACTGCTACTTTCACTGGCTCTCCTGACCCAGATTTTTTAATAGACCTTTAGGTGACTGAAAAATTGATAATGGTAAAAAAAGCCTAATAAATAGTTTTTAAACGTTTATCAGTCATTCATGGTTTTCATCACCTTTGTTGGTTTTGGTTTTCTTTCTTCCCACTGAGTTTTGTTCATGACTGTGTTTGGCTTAGGAGATAAATGTTTTTAATGTATTGTAGCACTGATCCTCAAAGGCTTTTGGGTTCTCAGCTCTGACTGAAATAACTGGAATTAGTTGCTTGGGATGCACAATTGACAAAAAAAGCCTTTTGCCTATAGAATATTGCTGGTTAGAATATTCTGCTTGAATGTAGGAAACAAAAATTAATCCAGGAGCACTTGCAATTACCTTGCCTTTAACTAAACCAATGAAGTTTCTTATAGCAATGTCTTGTTTCTATTTTTTTTTTTCAAAACACCTGTTAAAAAATATCTCCTTGACGTTTTTAAAAAAGTCTGTATTAGTTGTTGTTTGTGGGGTTTTTTTTAATCTTGACAACAATTATGGAATGCTCTCTGAGATTTCCAATCTATCGCGTGGCAGGTGCTCCCAATACCTCTGAGGGTCCAGCCCTTGCAGAGAAGTGACTAAAATCACTTAGCGAGACACCATGATCGAGTGTGTCTTCAAAAATCAAAACGGTTTTAATAAGGAAAGAAAATAATACAAACACAAAGGCAAAGCCAAACCTTATAGAGACAGGTCTCATACTGGCCACAACACCTTGAAAAGCCCTGAGCTTCTTTGTTCTCTCTCTTTAGTACTCAATATTTTAGGTGGGCTATTTGGCTTTTGGACCAATGAAATTAGCAATAGGCTTTGAGTTACACCTTCCAAGCCCAGTCAGTGCTCTGTGCTGGCACTGAGCCAACCACAATGAGAAGGGCACAGAACTTTCTAGTTGAACTTCCTAAAATGTCTAAAGGTAAACTAAAACTCTTTCCTTATACAGAGATGCCCACTCAGGGGTGGGAGATACTTTACTACAGTGATGTGATTCTGTGTGGAGATGCAGTTTATGGTTTAGGTTTAACATGCTTAATTACCATCTCATTTGCCCCTCTTTTGAGGCACAAAGAAAGGCCCTGCTACTCTGCTGAAAGCCCTTTGAAGACATGTGTTCAGCACTTCCCTCCTGAGCTCACACAGCACAGAAAGCCTTTTACTCCTTCAGAAAAAGTACATAACATCCCAGATGAAACAGTCTTGTTGCTGACTGTGAATAAGAGGAATGTGCCTGTCCCAGTCACCTGGAGGAATGAGGTTGTTCAAGGTCCCTATCTATAGGTTTTTGAGCACTAAGTCTTGCCAGACAAGTCTGATTACTTTTTGATGTTATTGCAAAGCTAGAAAATTATCTTACTCTCAACATTAATAAAAATCAAATGGAAAATTACTCTTTCATATTGACAGTATCTAACTGCAGGTCTGAAAACCAGTAATGATGAATAACAATGTTTCAAGTTTTGATGAGGAGTGGTCCTTGTTTGATGGTGGTCCAATATTAATATTTTCTTTAATAAATTTACATGGAGCTTTGGTCTCTCTGAAGTGAAAGACAGAACTTACTCTCTTTGACAGTCTAGTAATAAAATGGCACACTCATGAAAGTCCCATCTGATATTTAAACTTCAAATAATGCTGAACATAGAAAATACATTAAAAATTCCTGTTGCAAACAATAAAAAAGACATCTGAAAACAAAAATTAGCTTTGGTTTGAAAATTTATATTCTCATTAGTGTGTGAATGGGAAAAAAATCCCCCAAAATAAAATCCTCTATTTGATGGGGGAGGAAGGGAAGGAATAGAAAAAGAGAAGACCCTGCAGAAAAGTCATAAAGCTGGCAGAATGATCCTAGGGTAATATTGAATAACATTTTTGTAGTTTATATGGGAAACCTGTGAAATCATGTACAACACGAAGCTGATAATAACATTATTTAGTGATTATCTAATAATTTCCACATACATATAGATGAACACCTGCTATTGTTTGTGGTGTAAAATTTGTTTGTATTTGTGTCCTTAAACTCCAACAGACCAGAAATAAAACATACACTCTAGAAACCTGACAACCTTATTCAAGTATCTAATAAATACATAAATCTGTATAATTAGTCAAATTATACAAAAGATGGTCAAGAGAAAGACTACCATTTTTCTGTATCTGAATGAAACAGAAACAAAAAATATGAATGTATATCAATAGAAATGCTAATTCACAGTTTCCCTTCATTTAATTTAGAAAATGCAAAATCTGTAAAAAACCCAAATATCAGAAGCCTGATAAAAGTAGTAGCACCTAGGTGTGACCAGAGAAAAAGTTGGGACTGTTAAACAAGAATTGTATTGATTTACCTAATCAATGTTCTTCACTAATTGATAACATTGTTAAGCTGAATAAAGATTTGCTGAAGGATATTTGTCTGGTAAATATATCCACATTGGCTTCCCCTCACATTCCTCCCCTATTCTGCCCTGTTCCATAATTTCATGTCTTAATTAAGGTAAAAAAAAAAAACAAACCCACACACAAAAAAACCCCCAAAAACAAACAAAACAAACAAAACAAACAAACGAACAACAACAACAAAAAAAACAGAGAAACAAAACCACAAACAATGAACAAAAGAACAAACCCCAATCAAAAGCATATTTTTCTGAAGTGATAAATTCTACAGACATCTTTCATGTGAAGAGTTATTATAGTATCTAACATATATGCAATTCTTCTTATTCACAGATAATAGAGATATTTATAAAGAAAGACAAGTGGTAAAAGAAAAAGAAGTCCTAGGAATCTTAAAAACTCTCCTAGAGATGTTCCATGAGCAAACAGAATACTTGCAATGGCCAAAGCTGAAGACTTTCCAATTTTCCTTTGTATGAATTTAGTGAATTTTGGAGTGAATATCCAAAATTCAGGCAAGAGCGCATATTTGTCTGACAAATAAAGCTGGCTGAAAATCAGTGTTCTAGCTTGTGGGAGAATTGAGATCTGTCAGGCTTATCAAATAATCTAGCTTCTGAGCTAAAACCCAAGCCCTGATCCCTTGATCTTCTACACTGCATAAATGTTAATTTGTTACTGAACTCTCTTTTGGAGTACTTTCAATCAATTCCCCATGATGCAAAATCCATCTGTTCTTAAAGAGTGAGTTTTCTATAGAAATAGTTTTCAATTAAGAGAGTGGATGAAGGCTGCAGTCAATTAGGTTTTTTCTACTTTGTAATATTCTCCAACATTACCTGGTGAGCAGAGATCCTTCACAATTAGCACAACTTCATGTTCCTTGCCTTGGGGTGACCAGTAGACATCCTAATTGTCATGCTGTAAAGACGTCTCCCCCTGGGACTAAACACAGGTTTCTCATTGTATCAGAGACACACTCAGGCTAAAAAATAATTGTGGGGGCACTGTGTGTGAAACAGATCTGGGGCCAAGTGCTGTATGGCTGTGGATCACCTGCCACAAAGGCATCTGGCTCTATGGGGTGTTTGTGTGTGCCACCACTCATGTTCACTGAGGACCAAAGACTGCTGGGTGTCATAGATGCATTTAGCAATGCAGATATCTGCTTTGTTCCTTGGAAAGTTTGATCTAAATCAAACCAAACTGACGCGGTGCCGGATTCACCCTCTAGCTCTTGACAGCACGTCAAGGCTGGCGGCTCTCAAGAGGGATCTGAGAAACAGCAAGGCTGGATCTCTATAGCACAAGACATGCTGAGGCGCAGGCAGAAGCAAAGACGAGGGAGAGGTCATTCATGCGGCTTCCAAGGAGGTTTATTTCTGAGAGTCCAGGGACGGAAGACCCTAAACCTTGGTGTACAGCGACTTTTATACAGGGGAGGCTCCAAGGGAGGGTGCAAATTTTTGACCAGTAGGAAAAGCACAAGGTGGGGTTTACAATACTTCAACCAATGACAGGCAGAGAGGGAGGGGAACAGTTCAGACAAACCAGTGGGGCTTCCAGTAACAGGGAATTTCCAGGGGATTTTCCAGAGCAAGAGGCTGGTACAAGGCAGGTTTGACAGCTCGGTAGGAGGAGGGACAGGGAACATTCTGTATCAAGGGGCAGGACTAGGGCAGGATGGGCCGCTAGGTGGGAGGATACAACTTGGATTGAACCAACAATACAGGGGGAACAGAACAAACCATTAGGAATAAAAACATACTGCAACACCAATGCTTGAATTACTTGATGCTCGAATTTCAAGCAAAGCACAGATAACAGTGAGAACTGCTTGTGCCCACAGTAGCAGTGCACCCATAAGAACACCAAAGCCAGCAGAAAGACATGCTGCTGTCTGTGGCATATTGCCAGACATGGTAGCTCTTCTCACAATGGATTCTCACGAAGTTCTTTGAAGCCAAGGTTTTCAAATGCATGAGCAGAACCCGGAGGACTGAAACCACTCATGCATACGAGTTCACAAAGCTCTAACAGGTAAGATCAAAGGCCTCTAAAGATGTTAAGATATTAATAACCTGGGACACTCAGTAGTTGATCCAGCACACAGGTTGATCCTGTCAATTTCTGATATGTGCCATACTCAGTATGTACTACTGAATTATATTCTTCCTTCTACTTGTGTTGATACAATACTGGTGAGTGAAGTGACAATGTTGTTGGAATAGATCATAAGTACAGTCCAAACTTGCCTTACAATTTGAGATATTTTAATAATTGCAGTAGCGATAATAAACAAAAACCCAGCAATAGATATTGTTGTTGTAATTATTATTATTTGCTATATTCCTGATAACTGGGTTGCAAATCTGTTATCACCAATCAAAACAATTTAAAACGTTTGACAGAACATTACACTTGTAAGAGATGTAAGGACACAACCTCCATAAGTGTGCATGGGTGCATGTTAAAATTCATTTGAAAAAGCCTGATGGGGGCACTGAATTTTTTTTTCTCTTGCTGTATTTATGGACAAGAAATTTACTGAAAATATTAAAGAAACACAGCAGGTGATAGACTGAAGGAGTCTGATTACTATAACCTTCATATTTACTGAAAATACAACTGAGAAAGAATTGGAGCTGAGACAACACTACAGTGTTAAGCTCAAAATGTCAGAGGTTCTTTATATCGCAGGGAAGAAAACCCGTGAAATTTGATCCTTATTAAATGCAATAATGCGAAGTTTTAAGGTGGGAATTGCCCCCCTTCCCTTTTTAAGACATAGACAGTAATACCTGACACCCAAGTAGAGTTGAAAAAAGTGCAACTGATTCTTCCTTCCATTAAAACCATTGGGAAAGAGACTGGCCTGACAACAACAGCAAAGAAACTCATGGAGTCCTACATTTTGTTGTTGCTGGACAAAGAGCATTTTGAAACAAAATGAAGTTGTATATGTTCACATCAAGATTTTGAAGAAAGTGAAGGTAGATTACTTGCCCATTAGATAATTTTTCCTTTTCATAATTTCTCCTTTCTCCAGCTCAAGAAAAGGAGCAGGAGAACACTTTTACATCTTTCACCATTTTGTAGCTTGGAATGGCAAACAGATTAATTCCAACACATATTACCCCATTATTTCCTTTTCCCACTAATCTGAAATTACTATCTTGAAATAACACTCCACCCCTCTATTCAGATTCCAAAGTAATTCTCTGTGTTTGTGGATGCAACAACCCATTTTTCTTGATGGGCACAAACCACACTCATGCACAGAATAGCTATAAAACTGTACTGGCCAATGCAATATTTGATGCACTTCCTTCCATGAGACCTTGTCACCTATTAAGGACTTTGCTATTACTCCAGTAAAGATCTCATGCAGCATACAAATAAACAGCAACACAAAGTTATGGCACAGATAGGAAGAGCAGTCACTGTTCAGAGATGTTGTTCTGTGAGTGTTGGCTATTGTATGAGATCTTAAAAGCTAAATGGAGAAATATATAAAATTGGAGGACTTAACATTGGTTTAACTCTCCTTTTGCTGAAGGAAATCATAAAAATTTTTGTAGGCAATGTTAATCCTCTGTAGGGCAGAGATTTCCAGCCATGAATTTCCTCCTATGTAATAAAGGCAGATTTTTTTTCCCAAGTGGATCCCTCACATTTACACTAACTGAGGTTTTCTCCCCTCAGATGTTGCAAGATTAAATAAGAGTGTTTTCTACCACACAGCTGAGGTCTATTAGGTTTCTCTTAAAAGCCTTAGCTTGTGTGTGCCACGCATAGTGTAAACTCAGAGGTACCAACAGTAAAAGGAAGCTAAAATGAATGTTATTCATCCCTTTTTCACTCTAGAAGGAAAGAAAACAGAGCCCTGCTTTGTTCATGAAAGCCCAGCATTCACAGCTCAGCAGTTAGTCTTTGATTTGTAGCTGGTTTGCACCAGGGGTGCCATGACACTGATTTTTGTTTGGGGAAAAATGAGGATAACAAGGCACTTAATAAGATTAAGTGATTTAGAGATACATCTGCTAAGTATAGTTTAAAAACATCAGGCATTTTCTTTTTTTTTTATTTTTTTTTTTTAATTTTCTCTCCCTTTCATCTCCTACACAAGAGCAGAGAAATGGACTTCTGAATTGCTGTTTTTATTCTAGCCAAGCCTATGTATTCATATTGTTTATGTTTATATTGGTTAGATTTAGATTTAGTCTTTGCAACTAGTTGACTTGTTATTAAATTATAAAAGTCTATCAAAATAAGCACAGGGAAAAACAATGGAATAATGCACAACTATTTAAATGACGATTAAGAATTGCAGACACAGTTAAACAGTTAAACACGCCCCCCCCCCGCCCGCCCCGCCCTGCAATCAAGCTGATCCTGAAGTGATTAGAATTAATGGCCCCTAGTTGTCTACAGAATTGTTTCTAGCAACCTGGGACTAGTCCTGTTCCCTGCTGTGTTCACCTCTATCCTCCCATTCTCAGCCCCCTTCTGTCTTCCTTCTCAGAGCACCTTTTGCATTTTCCTGTCCACTGTTTATTTTCCTGGGTCAGAGAGAGCACGTGCCCTGGCTGGTTTGAAGGTTCACAGTAAGTACTCTCTTAGATTGGCCAGGTGGCTGCTCACTCTTGGAGCAGGTGAGGTGAGCATTTATAACAGCTTTTCTCCTTTTGTCGGCTAGTGCTGATGGAAAAAACAGCAATTTATTATTAATGGTATTCATAAAACCTGAAAAAAATTTTGTCTCTGTAAGATCTCATCTGTTATTTTCAATGTATTTGAAAGCTGGTTGATGATTTCAGAGCTAGTAGAGGAGGATTGACAGATACAGGCAGTGTGATCATATAAACATTTTGCTTTAGAAAAACATGCTATAGTGTACAAAGATAGATTATTTTTGGCTTGATATAGCTTAGTGTTGATCCCAGAAAGATTTAATATTAAAGATAATTCAACTCCATTGTAAGAACATGTTAAAGTTCTTTAGAAAATCTAAATTTTAGTGATTTCTTTTCATAGAATGTCTTTCAAATAATTTATTTTTAAGGTTTTTTGGGGTTTTTTTCAGTTGTATTCACAGATAGGCTTAGGACATTGAAATAAGAATGCCACTCCTGAAAAAAATTGTTTTCTCTTTTGAATTGCCAATATGAATTAAAATGTAGAAAAATAAAAGCAGAAACATGGGAGGAAATTCAGTGAAAAATGATTCAGAGAAATTACATTGTTTCAAGACAGATTTTTTTAGTCCTGAAACAACAGATGCTCCTTCTAATGTCTGGAATCTATACATTTCCCTGTGCCAGCAGAGAACTTCATAGATTGCTAACTATGACAGAGCCTAAAACTTAGAAGAAACTTTGATTATCATTAAGGAAGCCCTGAGATTTATTAGGAAAAAGGTCTATTGAGCACAGACCTTAAAAGCTGACAGTTTTCATTCTGAGGATACTCATCTAGTCTAATCTGGTGTAGAGTAACAAACCTTGGATTTTTAAGATAAGGCAATAAAGGGAAAGACTGTTCTATGACTACAAACTGAAATGGAATAGCATTCTACCTTTGAATTATTAGAAAATTGATCCCTCTAGATGCTAGCATGACCCTCTGGCCTGAAAGTCACTCCTCTCAGTTTGATGCATTACGAAGTCTGGCTGAGAATACACACTTCCCCATTACCTAGATGATTAAAGATCTTGAATAGGACTAGCTCAGTAGAGACCCCTGGGCTAAACCACTAATTGGTGGCCTCTGACTACACTCTTCACTGCTGGTCATCACACTCTGGGGCTGATCATTCAGTCAGTTTTCAATCTACCTCAGTGTCTGCTCATGCAAACCACATATAGCAGCTTATCTGTGGTGGTCTCATAGGAGGCAGTGTCAAAGGCCTTCCCAAATTCCAGACACACAATTCCCGCTGCTCTTCCCTCGTCTAGAAAGCCAATCATTTCAGTGTAGACGTTTGTTAAGGTGTTCAAGCATGACCTCATCTTATATAATCAATTAAGTAGTTCTGGCTACTTCTGATTAGGTTTTTTTTGTCCTTACTGGGCCTAGAAATTCTTTCCAAGATTAGCTGGTTCATCACCTTTCTGGAGACTGAGATAAGGCTGACCAGCTTGTAGTTCCCTGGGTCTTCTTATTGCCCTCCTTGGAGACATGAGTTGCAGTCACTTTCCTGTGGTCTTTGATTGCTTATGGACATTGGAAGAAGAGACCAAAGATTACTAAGGGTAACCTCCCAGTGATGTCAGCTAGCTCCTTCAGCATTTGAGACTGCAGTCCCCCTCAAAAATAAGGTATCTACTAACAACCAACGTGGTAAAGATTCAGCAGTCCTTCTATCTCAGTTACTTCTGGCAATTACTCTTCCACATCTCCTAACTCTCTGAACTACAAGGCAAGACACAGAATCTGTAGAGGGTCTGATCCACTTCTTCTACCTGGTGAGATGGCCTAAAGCAGATACTTACTATAATGCTGCCTTTATCTGTCTTCTCTTTAATCCTCATCCATAGCTGTTTGTTGATTCCCCATCAGTCCCCAGACAGAGCTTCATGCACTCCACAGGGTCTACCACACAAAAGGGAACAGCCCTTCCAAAACTTCCTTTTGTGTCCTTTCCAATGAGTCTTTATTCCTTCATTGCAAGAATCGTGTCATGGGAACCATCCCACCTCATCTCCATGACCCCAAGATCGTAGCCCTGAAAAAAAGTGGTGTCTCTTAACTCATGTTTAACTTGTGTTAACAAGTTTGTAACTTGTGTTTATTCCCCTGTACATTAATGTACAGGCCCTTTAGAGAAGCATCCCAGTATAAGGAGATGCTGGAGAGGGTTTGGCAAATTTCTCCCTTGTGGTCCCTTGTAGACACTTCCTTGCTGGCATGTTTAGTGCTTGAGGTGACCTTATATTCAACCTTTTGTTGATTTTGTCATCCCTTCCTGACATATTCCCCCATACTCTTTGCTCATCTTAGTATAAGAAAGAATTTATTTTACAGTGAGAACAATCATTCACTGGAACAACCTTCCCAGGAAGGTTGTACAGTCCCCATTATTTGGGACTTTCAAGAACCAACTGGACAGGGTGCTAGATAATCTCATCTAGACTTCCTTTTTCATGAGAGGTTGGAATGGAAAATATTTCAAGGTATTTATCCCTTGAAACCGGGGTTGCTCTATGATTCTATAACCCTGTTTGTCACTCTCTCAGAGAACTGCTGGTTAGTTTACCCTTAGATTCGTACAAACCCTGTCTCCTAATGAGATTGGACATGCCATTGGCAAAAATAGAGAGGTGGATTCTGTCTCACTAGTAGAAGCTGACCTGCAAATAGGATCCCATGACCCCTTCTGTCAATGTGAGTTCTGCAGTCATATGACTGCAGTCTGGACTGAGTGGTGTATTTTTAACCAAGGACAATCTGACTCCAGATATGGTCTGTGAACATCTTATACACCAAATGAAATCTATCTCGTTGATGTTGGAGAGGTTTCTAAGGACTTGATTTGGTTCATTTTTCTGATTAGAAGATTTAGATAGGTGTCTACTATAACAAGGAGGGAAGAATCAAAAGCAAGAATTTCAAAGCCTGTGTATTTTGGAGTCTAAAAGGGTTAATAAGATTAGTACTGGCACTTGATATTTCAAAAGTTGGAGTAAATACACAAAATATGCAGATCCAAACATTAATTTCTTTGCTTATCTGCCACATTTGGAACTATCCCTAGTTATACAACATTTCTTAAAATCAAAACATTTCTAAATACATAAAACAGCTTGCACTGGCCAAATATCATTTTTTTACAAACTGCCTTCAAAAAAACACAACCATATGGATCTGGCTTTTTTACAATATCTTTTACTGAGCCAGCTCTCTTAAAAAAAAATCGAACAATAATAACAACAAGGAATGTTGTCAGTTTTTAAAATATTTTGACCCAAAAGCATTTAACATGGCTTTATCTGATGTATTATGAACGAAAAATGCATTGAATTAATCCCATTGCCTTAGAGTTCTGGTTGCATTTTGCAAGTGCATTTTTGACACTTCTGTGATAAGTGCACACCTTCTAAGAGATTAAGAGAAAGAAAAATTGTTGATTACATCTATGTTACTGTCATTGTTCAGTTACCATCAATAAAATGAAGTCTGTGTCGGTTACTGACTGAAAAACATAGCATTTAGTTTTAGAAGGTCTGCTTTCATTGCCAGAGTAGAGAACAAAGCTGCTGATTATTCAACTGACAGTGTTTTTCCATAACTGAAAAGGTGCTCATTGAAAAATGTTGGATTGATTTAGAAACATGGGGCTGAATTGCCAAGTAAAATCATGGATAATTAGGGGAGTAGCTTGCATTCAAGATGAAATGTAGTTTCTTTGAATTGAAATAGGGTCTTTGCTAGTGGTAAGAGTGAGGCAAAATTTCATCCTTGTGCTCCAACTACCACCAAAATGATTTAGACAAGGACCTTGAGTACTTCTGTAGTATCTTCATAGAAATCCACCACCTGAAGATTACTTTTTCAAAACCTGCAGCCTAAAAATTAAACTGCAAAATTGCTTCATTACCTCACCTATTTAATAAATAGGTTCAATCTTAAAGATTTTTACCCTCTGCTTCTTTTTTTGTTTGTTTTGCTCTCAACTTGTTTAATATTTGTGATTCTATGCAGATTTGTAGATTGTTTGCTGAACTTGAACCATGAATCTGCTTCCTTCCTCACATGTCCTCTTCATTAGAGGTGTGTCTTGCAGAGGACTGAAGTGTTCTTTGTGACCCAGCAGTGCACCACGCTCTGCAAAAATGAGACTTAAGGAAACTGAGTTCAGATCCTTGATACTGTTTCGGGGGGCTATCATCAAGACAAAGTTGAAATATACCTGAATGTTCCTCTTAGAGTCATAGTTCTTACTCTGCAGAGCCTGTACTTAATATGTATCAGCTACTGTGGAAATAATATGGGTCTGCAGTAAGTAATGATTCCTATACAGAGTTATGGATTGCATAAAAGCTGAGTTATGAATCTTGAATTTGTCTGAAAACAAACATTGTTTCCATTTCAGTCACAGAGAGAACTGAGTAATGATAAGCCCTAGTCTCATCAAAATTCATTTTCTGCCTCTCTTGCTGTGGAGCCTCCACTGCCATCTGGTATATTTTATTTTCTTCCTCTTCAGATGCATATTCTTAAGAGCCAGCTGCTATACAGCCCTCAATGTCTCAATGTCTTTCTCCAAAACTTCCAGGCTTCATTTATGTCATCTAGTCTGTTCACTACTGAGGAGTCTTTAACTTATACAGGCTCACAGAACCCAATATCAGAGGTTGTCATCTTGGCTGATATGATAGGGTTTTCAGCCTATTATTATTCAAGCTAATGTGAACCAGGTGAGTGAGAAAAAAAAAAAATCAAACCTCAGGTATTTAAAAAGAGTTGTTTGGACTTTATTCAAGTAACTCAGAATCCGTCTCTTATTAGTTCTGCATGAATCCTGGAATAATCTTTGCAGCTTTTCCAAAAAGTCATTTTGGACCCCACATGTTCTATATCAACTCTTAGTGGATGTTCAGGAACTGGTAGAATTGCTTAGAAGTAGATTTTCATTTGCAATATCAAATTAACTTCAAGTGATTTACCATGCAAATGAAAAATCATAAGTCATTTGGCCTGTTGTTTTTGTCCCTTCTCTCCACACATACATTTTACAGCAGGGATAGTTGCAGAGACACTTACATCTAGGTACCAGATGTCATCCCTATGCTGATGACACTACCTAATGGACTTGGCCCAGCACCTCAGGAAATTAGATCATCATTGCAAACTGACTTTGGGATATTTCACAAGCACTTGATGAGTAGTAAATAAGTGTTAAATTTTGAGGAAAACTTGTAAAATCCTTCTTTAAATCTAAATTAGGATCATTAGCTCTACCTCTGCTTTTAAATAATGCATATATTGATGATTTTTTTTTTCATTTAGAGCTATTCAATTTCTTGTAATAGCCTGTTTTTTCCCCCCTCTAAATTACATTTTACCTGGCTTGAGGTAGGGAATTTCAACATGGAAATTATATCTGAATGCATTATCACTCAAGAGCAACTATTGCTGTCCATGTAATCACTAGAAACTGATTTTCTGAGCAAATTCAAATAAAAAGTTTCATACCTAGAAATCATATACCTATTCATAGAGAGAGTATACTTACTTTCTGAAACCTATTTTTTAAGGTAATGTCAACTGCACACCAAGAATAGTTTTCGCAGTCTTAAACATCTATGACAGATCTGGACATTTTGTGTTCTCTTTCAGATGTGAGGCATAATACACCTCCAAAGGTTCCTCATCTGTGAACAGGTCTGGAGGATTTCTGTTTTATCTTGCTTTATTTTCAGTGCAGTACATGCAGAGATTCCTAGTCTCTGCTTCAGAACTTCATATGTCATGTTGGTTGAGGACAAGTTTCTAATGACTGTTCCTTTTGTGTTAAAGTAGTTTATGATTGTTTTACTGAACATTTTGATTAAAACTGGTGTTCCTGATACTGGTATATCTCTACATCTTATTGTATATATTAATGACTTGTTTAAGTTAAAAGTACTCTCAGTTCATGTGGTATTTCAATGAAGTCATGGTAAAACTACAAAAACTTTATTAATGAAGATAATTTTCTGTATTTTCACAGAGAAGTCTAACCCATACAATTTTACAAAATAAAATTATTAATGGAAGCACAGCACGCTTTTTTTCTTATTCTATTTGTTTGCTGGTAGACATTTTCTCTAAGTGCCTGATGATGTCAATCATTGCATTCACTACACGTATTTTAATTAAATGTGTGACAATAAATTTTTTTGTTGAATATTGAATTTGGTGTTTACAACTACACTACCCAGGCAGGGAATATCTCCATACTTAATACAAAATTTCAATTGCACATTTTTTTTTCTTTTTTTTTTGCTTCGTTTTCTAAAATTAATTTATAATTTTATTACAATGGCATAAGAAGCAATAGCTTTAATAATTATGGAGTATCAGAAAAAGCATGGAAAAGAAAGAAGGGAGGAAAAATATATAAAAAAGTAGGAGGCCAAAGCATCTGCTCTGAGAATAAGGGGATAATGGGTTGGCGAGACAAAAATCTATGTACTGTTAATAATTCCTGTTCAGAGGTATTTACTATCTCATTTACAATCCAAATATTCTCTGCTCTCATCAAAGCTACAACAGAAAAATGAAAACTAAAAGGAATGATGACCATAGTAAAACTGATAATTCTGCATATGTTTTTACAGGAAAATGGTAATTATAAATAAATTGAAGTGGTAATGAACCACAAATTTCTTAGTGGAATTACACCTTAGTCGTGCCACAGGTAATATGGCAATACAGTATACATCTGCATTAGCAAGTAATATAATAAGAATTACTACAGTAAGAATCCTCTTTTGGCACAATCATAGTAGGTATGTATAGGAGAAGGTTGAAAATTGCATTGAGATTTGGACCTATATGTGGTGAGTGTAGAAAGAAACTATGGCACTGAAAAAAACTAATGGGGAAAGGCTTTTTATATGCTGTGGTAGCAGAATATTGAAATATGAAATAATGAAATATCACTAGGTACTGTTTATGCATATTAATGAAAAAGTAATTATTTTCTTAAGAAGTCAAGCATCTTAAACATAATTGCCTTTAAAAACTGTTTTTAAAAATTGAAAGTGGGTTTGAGACTCTTTCATGTCAGCCTGTGTCTTTTGCTGGCCAATGTCATAGAAACAATTATTGTAACAGCAATAGCATACATTATTGTTTTTCCTTTTTTTTTTCTTCTTTTCTTAGTTAAAATCACTCTGAAATTACTCTATAGAATTTTATTGGAGGATTCTGAAATCTAAACCCTTGGGGGGTCTTCTTTAGACAATCAACAAGCTCAGGATAACAAAAGGTAACACTATCCCACAGTGCGTCAAGCATTTTCTGGGCTTGCCCTCTCCCTCAGTTTCAAAAAATATCCATAGCCTTAGTTGAAACCTCATTCTTCTGTGAATATTTAAAACTTGTACACCACAGTTATCGAATCCTACTAATCAAGAGGGTGTCCACTGCAGGTCTGCTGTTATAGAAAATACATTAACTGTCTCATCTATCTGAAATAAATTCCATATTTGGTTTATAGTTTTCTTGTACAGGAGGGGGATTTTTTCTTTATTCTTAGGAAAAAGGTATTAAAAGGGCTAGTTATGAAAGGTATTCCAGCTATCCATCTGGTTAGCTGCCTAGAGAGTGCTCAGGAATAACAGGAGTATTTACAGAAAAGAATTTGAGGCAATCCTCTAATAGCTGTGACAGAAGATTATTTGGATGCAAGTGGCTAGTCAGAATAGATTTTCTGTCTATCACATGAGATTCAAACCAATTCTTTCAAGAGTCATTAATTCTCATAGCATTTAGACTTTTAGAAGTAGTTCATCAAGCACTGAATAAAAAGTTTTTAATAAGCCTGACCAGGTTCATTACCAGCTCTAAAGCTTTTATCACTAATTAAACAGACACATACAGGTTGTAGGTTACCATGAATGATTTAGTTATTATTTTCTTCCCCACCATACATCTTTTTCTTTTTTTTCTTTTTTTTTTCCTCTTCTATGGGTATATACAACACCTCAGTATGATAGGTAAATTGCTGGGCATGTCGAATTTTGTTACCTTGACTACTGCAGAGACTTACTTTATAACCTTTTGTTTCCGTTATTGCAGCCCTCACCTTCATCTGGCAACTGTCACTAAAATAATTTTCCTTTGTCAGTGCTCAGATCATATCATTCCATGGCCCTGTAGCTCCCTGCATTGCTGTCTTATCTTTTGAATCACAGCTATATGTTTTATCTCAGCTGACAAGGCCTTTTAGAAACAGCTTACATTTCCATTTTGGATAATAATTAGGTTCCTGATGCAAGTTTACTTTTCTCTGGGTCACCTTTCCCAGACATAGTTATTGTGAAGTTTTCATCTCATGAACTCAGTTCTCGGTAGCTGGGAGATGGAAACACACAGAGCATCTTTACTGCATGCTCTACCCTGTGCTTTATTGTATGAAACAGAAGAAATTCCAGGAGTTGAACCAGGATACAGCTGTGCAGTTACTGATTTTGCCAATTCTTCGACTAAAAATGCTAGTGAAAAGAAAATAGTTGTGACAAGCAAAACTTAATATTTTTCCCATTATGATGGCAACAAGAAAAAGATACATTTCTTTCTATCACAACAACTTTTTTTCAATTGAACAATTGCAGCACAGGTATAGCATTTTTTATTTTTAATTGGGGGGAAAAATCACAATGTTGAAATGAAACATTTTACTTTTTCAGCCTCTCATCCATTTTGGTTTGGGGCTTTTTTTCTGACTTATCCATTGCAATATGCAACAGGAATTTTCAAGTAGTCACATTTTCACTGGAACAGCTAAAACCAGATCCATAGTTAGTTCCAATCTATGACAGTTTTGCCTGAAGATCTGACTGTCGATGCAACTCCTCCCCCTAGTAATGATACTTAACACTGCTGTGAAGCCAAGAGTATCGTTCCACCATCTCAGACTAGTGTGGTTTAACCTGCACTGAAAATAGACTTGTGTTTTATGGGTCCAAGCAAGCTCAGCAGTCACAGGAAGACATAAGCACCATGCTCGGTTGTTCATTTACCACCCCTCCTCAGTGTGAATTTTCTCTTTACTGAACCAATCTTTTGGGTATCTTATACCAACCCCCAGGATTTCATATCCTTTCATAATACTTTGTCTCGAAGAATGGCTAGAGTTCCTTTGGCCATAAACCTGTATTTAGTATTTGACAGAACAACAGCCTAAACTACAGGCTGCTGAATTCCTTATCTGAGGCTGTTTTGAGTACATCTGTCAGGAACTTTTGCTATTTGCCTTTTCTAAAATGGGAAAAATAAGACTTTTTTTTTTTTTTTCATCTGAGAGATAGAAAACATTTGACAAAGTTCGCCCATGTTACAAACAGATAAGCAAAGAATCATTAAAACAATCTCGGGATTAGACATTTTGGAAGCAATATCTAATCTTAGAAAGTAAATTACAATGGAATCCAAGATGACACAGATGAATTGATTTTCATACAGTTATATTGACATGGGAATTTAGACAAGTGATAACATCAGAAGACAATTTACAACTTTAAAAAATACTTTTCTTGATAGTAACACACTTGAGGTTTAAGAGTCAAGTGAGGTGAACCTGGCAGATGTAAGAGGGTTTTCTGTTACTTTTTGGAGGTTGGGGTTTTTTTGGCTTTTTAAATTATGGAACAATTCCAGAAGTTGTTTTAAAATAAAAATGAATTTGACAGTCTTTTCCTACAGCATTAGAAATAATAGAGCAAACTGTGGAAGAGCAAGCAAATCCTACCTTATAACTTGGAGAAGATTATGGAGAAAAAAATTCCCAAAAAGCAATTTTTAATATTTCCAGAAAAGGGAATTGTCAGCTCATTAACTTCAAATTTAACCAATCCAAGATTGGTTTCTTCCAGATCAAGGAATGATAATAAATCATTATTCTAGTTGCTGTTCCCCAGTACCCTGCTGGAAATTATTGCTACCACTGATCGTTCAGGAACTTAGTTCATGAGTATACCCTGTAATGTGCTTCAGGCAAGAAGAGTCAGACAAGCTGGATCCACCAAAATTCACTGTTTAGAGAAGCCTGATTTTTGCCTGAAGCAAATGGAAGACACTTGCTGTTCTAACGGAAATCATGAAGAACTGGAAATAAACACTTTCACTGGCACATCTGTGTCAACTAGGAACACATTTGTCCAGTGTTGGAAGGCAGCTTGATTCTGCTGCTCTTGCTCTGACAAAGCAATTCCATATTATATAAATATTTTCATTAATTGAGATAGCACCGTGTCTGTAGACATTTTGCTTGATAGCACAGTCACCTTTGCATAACTGCTATCTTGTGAACTATCCCGAAGGGATCAGTGTACTAGTTTGAAATCAAACCAGTGGGAGATCGTAAGTCAGAATTATAATTTATGGGAAAAAAATTAAAATAAATAAATAAATGCAGTAGTACAAGACCACTGACAAAGACGGAATACAACCTAACACCCTATGGTGGTAGCAGTCCAAGCAGAGTGGTTCTGTTGAGGCGGTGATCCTGTAGAAATAATGGTTCTGAAGATCCGGCAGTAGCTCTTGTCCTCTGGGAGTCCAGTAGGTAAGCGCTGCTCTGGTGTTCAGAGTCTCAGCTTATATCCAGGCTGGAATGCTTGGTTCCTCCCTCTGTGCGGAGCATCTCACAATGGGATGGTGAGTCATGTGATAAGGCCTGATGGGCCCATTAACAGGAGATAGTTCAGGAGGGGGTTATCTGTGAGTCATGTGGCAAGGTGCTGATGGGCCCGTTAACAGGAGATAATCCAGAGTGGGGGAGGCGGGGAGCACTGCCTCACCTGGTTTCAACAGTTCATGAAGATGGTGATAGAATATGCTTCAGCCCAGAACAATCAGTTATCAGAAACCTGAATCAGAATTTTGACCCTTCAGTATTAGGGTCAAATTTCTTAGTCAGACATAAACAAAAAAATGAAATCAGATGAACTCTCAGATATTAGGATGATAGTAGGCTTCAGAAAGTGGATACAAATCTTCATTTTACTGGGTTTTCATTTTTACTGACAGTGTATATGGTATAGGTTAAATGGATTACTCTGACCCGTCACAGATAAATGCAGAAAACCCTGTGTCCTTCAGTTTATGGCAGAACAAAGAATATTGTAAATTATGGGCCTCTTTGGTGGAGTCAGCTAAGATTTCTGGAACTTTAGGAGACTCCTGTTTTTCTAAGCAGAAAATTTGATTTTCTAAGTATTTTTATTTAGTATTATAATTAAACCAAATGAATTGCATGGGGCACAGACATGAGAGAGACAATGAAACAGAGTAAGTATTAAAGGCCCTGACTAAACAGAAAATTTTAGGATCATAGGATAATTTCTTTTGGAAGAGATCTCGGGGGACTTGAGACAAGTCCAATCTCCTGCTCACATCAGGGTCACACAAGTGACCATAGCAGATTGCTCAGGGTCTCATCTGGTCAGTACTTGGAAACCTCCAAAGAGTGAGACTCCCCAGAGTGTCAGGGCAACTTCCACCACTGCCCTACTGTCCTTATGGGCCAAGAAAACAGCCTTTTATCCAGTCTGAACCTCTCTTGTTTTGACTTGTGCCCATTGTCTCTCTGGCTCCCTGTACAGCTGTGCAGAGACCACTGTCTCCTCAGTGACATTCCCATTGGCACTGGGGCGCACCCCTAAAGTTAGGCACTGCTAAAGCCAGCTCTGCTCCAGGCTGGCTGAGCCCTACTACTCCAGCTGGATGCCCATGCTTAGCTTCACAACTTTTTGGACCTGAGGGCATGGAGCTGGGACACTTCACCTTTCTCAGGCTGTTGGGTCCAGCCTGATTTCCCCTAATATTAAACTGTGAAAAATCTGCTTAGGGGAAGTGGTGAACACTGTTACTGAAAATGTATTACAGGGAGCTATCTGCTGTATAAGGAAGGGGATTTGTTAACATAAGCAGCGATTACATAAAGCCACAATAATTTTGTTTTGGGCAGTAACCTGCATTTGTATTTGTGATTTTTATTTACAAATCTTTGGTTTTAGAAGAGGAAGAAGATTGACCTAATAGTAGAAAATTTGTGCATCATAAATTGATATAAGTCAACAAAACTCTCTTAAATTCCATATATATATATATATTAGACAACATTTCAATTATATTTGTAATAATATAATCTTTGATCAAACACAGGAGAGTGGAAGTATGAGGGCAAGAAAATGTGCTACTATTTGATAGGTAGACAACTGGGTTGCATTTTTCTCCTGGTTTCTAATCTTAAATAATTGAAAGGGAAGTGAGAGCATTGCAAATGCTGATTTTTATGTATTCTATCTCTCAATGAATAGATCTAAAAATATAGACCCTAAGAAAAGAATACAAGCGTACTTACTCTAATTTTTTCATGTTCACTCTACCATGAAGACATTGAAAGGGATTCTTTCAATGCCTACTTTTAATAGCAGGATGTCTTCTGGCATGTGAAGTGCATTTCAGAAACACAGGAAATTAAAACTGCAGTGGGTTAAATTGTACCCTGAAATCAAATAATACTGACCTAATTAACAAGTTGAATTAAGAATCATCAAGTATTCAAGAAGATTTTCCTTTTCATTAATATCTCTAATCACGTAATCCTCTGAGTGCCAACCAAATTCCTTGGCCATATCAAATATTATGAGGATAATTAAACTAAAGCAAGAACTGAAATTCTTTTAAGTATTCACTCATTCCAAAGTGATAAAACCTAGTAGTACCAATGTTTCACAGTAAAAGGGTTTCTAAATTTCCTAGTAAAACTGAATGTCTAAAATTCAATTTCCTCCACTACTTGGCAGAGATATTAGGACCTCCCATCTGATGGATATGGGTTTTGCCTGGGAAATAAGGCTATTCATGTTCTCTAACAGCTAAAGAATGTCTTACTGCAAGATCAAGATGCATTCTCTTTGCTGTAATCTTGTTATAAGTTGCAATTATACTGGATATCTACATTCAGACTTACGTGTGTTCACTCTGTCTTTCATTCTCGTTTCCAACAATCATATGTGAATTTCCAGGTTTCAGAGGTTGCATGAAAGAACGTTCTTTATTTTTTCCTCCAGAAACCAGAAATTATTTTTCAAAAATACTCATCTGTGCACTAAGGAGACCCAATATACATGTAAAATTTATGAAACAAATCAGGGGCTAATATGAGAAAAACAAACCTTACAATGAGCCATTTCTTTCCTAATTTCTCAAAGGACCTAGACATCATAAAAAAACCTGCAAGGTTTCCTTCTTTGTTGTGTCAGCTGTGTTTTCAAGGATAAGTCTTACTGTCTCACCCAAGTCCAGCAAAAGGTATTAAGGAGTTCTAGTGCATGCTTCCCCTCACACACACCCTCTCATCCTTTAAAGTGTCTCTGTTGGGCAGCATGACTTTTCCTAATATAAGAACACCAGGTCAGAATTATCCCAATATGAAAATATTAATTATGAGGAAAATGCATAATTAATACATTCCAGAGATGGTGAACTGTGATGATCGGTGTTGACTTTGGTACACATTGGTTTGCAAAAGGGTATTAAAGGTTGCTACAGACTGGGTCAATGGGGCAAACTGGTTTCCTGAGTTTGTAGGCAGTATTCCTGTGTGGATCCACCACTGGCAGAAATACCTGCAGGGTGTGTCCAGCCTGAGAACTGTGAACACTTACTTTTTTACACTTGGACTGCTGAGTAAAAGCCCTAGGGTATGGTCACATACAAAGATAAAATCCTAGAGTAGTTTCATCATAGAATCATTAAGGTCGGAAAAGACCACCAAGATAATCAAGTCCAACCTTTGAACGAACACCACCCTATCAACTAAACCACAGCAATAGCTGCCACATAAGGTCATTTCCTTAACAGCTTCAGGCATGGCGACTCCATCACCTTCCTGGGCGGTCTCTTCTGGTGCTTGACAACCCTTTCAGTGAAGAAATCATCCCGAATATCCAGCTAAACCTCCTCCAGCACAACTTGAGGCTGTTTCCACTGGTCTTGTCACTTGTGACCTTGTAGAAAAGACCAACACCCACCTTGCTACCACCTCCTTTCAGGCGGTTGTAGAGAGCAATAAGGTCCTTTCGAGTCTCCTTTTCTGCAGACTAAACAACCTTAGCTGTCTCAGCTGCTCCCCATCAGACTTGTGCTCCAGACCCCTCCCCATCTCTATTGCTCTTCTCTGGACATGCTCCAGCACCTCGATGTCTTTCTTAAAGAGAGATACACAAAACTGAACACAGGATTTGAGGTGCACACAGAAATGCTGAGTACAGGGGAATAATCAATTCATTAGCGCTGGCTAGATCTTAGTGCTTTTAAAAGTGAATTTAGTGGTTGATCTCAGTGGACAGTAAAAATAAATGTCTTATAAAATATGTAGAGTAAAAAAAATAAAATCAGATTTTTGATTAAGAGACAAATTGAATATTGTCTATTTCCTTGTTTCTAAAAAATTGACCCAAAAGTGGTTTGTCAGTGATGTCATGCTCAAATAATCATTTGTAAGTAATAAGCCTGTATTTTTTCTCTAATATCACTTCCACTTCATAGAAACAACATTGTCCCCCATACTCAATGTTCCTACAACATGAAGAAATCTAACTGCTAGGTCTTGCTTTAGCAAAATCCAACATCTTTCGTAATATCCTCTTAAAGTTGCTATCAGTAGAATAATATATTTATGTAAATACAGTTTTCATTTTATTATCTAAATATTAAATGAAAGGCACATTTTTATTTTTCACAATTGTGGCTACATTTTCCATTCTGTATGTCAATAAGTCGTAAGTTAAAAATGTGTCCAGTTAGGACATGTGAATAAGCATTATAGCTAATGCTTAAATTTATCATATATTTTTTAAAGTCATTAAACATCTAATACAAGCTTTCAATCAGATACATTCACGCATGTCACTGTATCTTCCTTTTTTAGTAACAAGATGGACCTGAACTAACTAGAATATTTTGCTTAATATTGTATCTTTCATACATACACTCAGCTTGGAGCTTCTGTCTTGGCTCATCTAGTAATTTCTATGTGATACTTTCCTCTGAGCAGTCATAGAAGGTGAAGGTATTTATCAGTTTCTCTGGGATAACAGAAAACTTTTAATTATTTTTTATTCATTTTTAATCTCTCTTTATGTAATGAGTTTTTATTGGCTACAATACAGGTTACTGTTTATTTTTTTTTAAGATATACTTAATATTCCAGAAAAAAAAAAATATATATATATGTGTGGGAGTGTGTATGTGTGCAATTTAACATGAATATGTATATGTGTATTTGTGTGTGCATATAAAAGTATTATGTAACCAGAACTTTATTTTTCACCCAAATCAGAAATATCAGTCTTCTGAGTTTCATTCACCTTTTACTTCTCTCCTGACCATAGATCAAAAGAATTAGAAATGGAGAAGATATATCAGTTCAAATACTCCAGACCCTCGGGACCAGCACAGGATTGTTGCCTACACTATATCTTGTGCTACCTCTTCTCATTATAAATGTCTCAAGTGACAGAGTTTGAATATTTCACTTGCAATTTTGTTAAATAAATTTAAATCTATCACTGCAAAGTCGTTTTCTTCAAATAAAGTATTTTTTATGTCTTTAGTATCAGTTTTATTCCTGGTAATTACATATAGCATTCTCACAGATCACTCTTACTATCTCTAGCCAGTCATTCAAAAAATATACTTTCCTATAATCAGGCTATGTTATTTCACTTGTTAAATTTCCTATCTCTGAAAATCTTTTCTATGTATTGATTTTTAGTATAGACTTGGTTTATATGAGTGTGAGTGTACAATTATATCAATTGAAGAAAATGGAAAAATTACGTGACTTAGTGGAATTTTGATGTGAATATTTTTTTTTCCAGTTTTTGTCCCAAGTTTAACATAAACCCTGATATGATCCAGTGGAATAAATAATGTGAATTAGAATCTGTATATACATGAAAGTCCACAAAAAGTGTCTTCTATAACTTCTGGTATCAGTCTTTCAACTCACTTTATTGTGACTTTCTGCTGTTGGCATCTATTTACCATGTGGGAGCTTCATAAATAATGTTTTAATCTCTTGTCAACTCTCATCTCCCTCTGAAAAAATATGAACATAATTAAAAAAACTTCAGTGGTTACAAATTGATTTTATAGATTTATAAATGTAGTTAATTTATAAATTTTAGTCAATTCTGAGTTGGTTTAGTGAGAAAAATTCTTTATTCTCATGAATTGCATGTTGCTAAATCCTATTTTGTTGCTAAACGTATGTTAAGTAAATTAATCCTCTGTAACATTTAAGCACAAAAAACATGTGGTTATCAATTTAGCAGGAAGACCTTTATGGTCTTAGTTAATTTTAGGCTATCTACTCTGAAATAGCAAACTTTTTACCTGTGACATGATCAGTATGTGACTTTTTTAGTATTGTTTTAGGGGTTTTTTGCAATTGCTAAGTTTTACACTAAAACTTATACAAGCTATTGCAGTGCTTACTGGTTACTGACTGTGTGGAGCAATAGATAAAGCAGCATTAACAATAGATCATTCAAAATTTAAAAAAAACACCAGTAGTACTCAAAGAGAAAGAATCCTTCATCTAAAAGTCATATACTCCCAGTGAAGGACTTTGTGTTTTGACAAGCTTCCATAAAAACAGAAAAGAAGGATGAGCACAAAAGAAAGAGGCTGATATTCAAAACTTTATGCAAATCCTTTTTAGCTGCATTTTAATAGAAATTAGAATTAATTTCTGGTTTTGTTTAGGATTTTTTCTCCCTTGAAATGTTAGCATTGTAAATGTACTAACAGAGGGCAAACACCAAGTTTTCACCATGTTTTGAGGGTAAGACCATCACAGGTGGCTCCAAATGTCCTAAGAATTGTAAGGGGAAAGAATATTTTTATCCTAGCCATGAGAGAGAGCTTAACTAGGATAATAAGCTAAAATAAAAGTGCTGGAATGTCATTGTGCCTCTCTCCCTTGCCTGCCATAGTGACAGCTGCAGAGACCCAACTCCTGCCTCATTAGCAGCAGTGTCTGAAACCTCGAGTTTTCAGGACTCTGGCATAAATAAACTAGGCAGCAGGCTTGTGGCTGTTTTTCTGCCCTTGGTTGTATGCTGTTCTCCACATCTGCTTACTTTTTATGTGCCAGCAGAGAGCTCTAGGTATTTCTCACCCATTTCCCGACTCCCCCCCCCCACTCTCTGCATCTTTGGCATTTTCTGAATTTTCTGTAAGAGCTGTCACTTGAAGTGCCATACAGTGTTTATCAAAGTTCCTGAGTTCATCCATATTCATCAAGTCTCCAGGTGACCACAGCTCTTTCCTGGTCTGATCTACCACCCTACCTCTCTATCCATTTGTTTTATTTGAATTTCCATCTGTGTGAAAAGTTCTACTCTTTGTCCCTCTTTATAATTTTATAGACTGATATATAACATTATTAATGCTCTGGGTGAAACTATTTAAGCCTATGAAATCAACACATGCTTCCAAGACAAATAAGCAGAGTGAATTATTATGATATTATTGCTGGTGGGTTGTCCCCTTGTAGGAGATAAGACGTCAATTTTTTCTTTTCTAAGCATCTCTTTATAACTTTGTAGTCTGAACTAACAAGCCACAATTCAGAGAGAAGAATTAGAGAAGTGATTGTAGAATGCAGATGAAAAGATTTTATATTTTAATAAAAAGAAAATCTGACTTTCTTATCTCTTGAATGTTGCTTTCTTTTAGGGTTTCTCTGGCTACATGGAAAGCATGGTGCCCTTGAGTGCAACCTAACTCCAAATCGTGGTTGTCCATCTTGGCCACACGTTAGGATGAGACCTACATGTCAAAAATTTCACTTCTAATTCCTCCCTTCATGTGTTTCAGCCTTCTAAAAGAAAAAAAAGTGAACATGGATGGTGAAATGATGAGCTACAGTGTGTTTCAGGAAAAACGGGTTGAAGAAATTAGAAGAATGCCACGAAAAGCAAATGTTAGACCATGGCCTTCCTCAAGTTCTTGGACTACACCCTGAGGAAAATGGTACTGCTTATGAATGTGCTCAGTGATCCATTTTTTATCATTACATTGAAAGTAAATGTTACAGCAGATTTTTGTTGACATTACTATGTATATTTGCTTTTATCAAGATGAACCCACCTAAAAACAAACACTGGTTGTCAATCAGAGGTTTTGGGCCATCAGCCCAAAGGTGCATGCAACTGCACCTTGTTTCACTTAATTCAGAACTATGAGACAGGTACTGTAGGGGTTGAATGGTTGGGAGGGTGTTTGTAGATGATGATGGCTAGCTAGTAGTGATAGATAAATTTAGTGAAAGCTAAAGTTATAGATAAAATTATTAGTAACTGTGAAAAGGATTGTGCAATCCTTGTTCCAGAAGGACCAAGGCAAAGTCAAATGAATACACCTTGCTTTGCACATAGAACCAGAAAATCATTTTGGTTAGAAAAGACCATAAAGATCTTTGAGCTCAACAGCTGACCAAATACCTCCAGGGATGTTGACAGGACAAGAGCAAATGACTTCAAGTTGCACACAGGGAGGTTTAGATTGGAGATTGCATTGGATATTAAGAAAAAATTTCTTCACCGAGAGAGTTCTCAAGCATTGAAACAGATTCCTCAAGGGAAAGGTGGAGCCAAGGTCTCTGGATGTGTTCAAAAAACATGTGGATATGGCATTTGAGGGCATGGTTTAATGGTGAACATGGTGATGGTGCAGGGTTGATGGTTTGACTTGATGATCTTAAAGGTCTTCTTCAGCCTTAACAATTCTATGATTCTTTTTGGTAAAAATTGATGCTAGACTTGCTACCTAAAGAGCTAAAAAGTTAAATGTGAACAAGTGTTTTTATTTCTAAGAAGTTCTATTTTCTTCCTTTATTTGAAAATCTGAAAAGATCAGGAGAATTGTATAAAGCTGGTCATTGATTTTCTGGGTTTTTGGGTTTGTTTGGGGGTTCTTTTTGGTTTTGGGTTGTTTGGGGATTTTTTTTTTGGTTTGTTTTTGTTTTTGTTTTTGGGGTTTTTTGTGATTGGTTTTGGTTTTGGCCTTGGTGTTTGTTTTTTGTTTTTTTGGCCTTTTTTTTTTAATTCTAGTTTTATTTCTCAGAAATCTATTTCCTAATTAAAGCAAAAAAAATATAATTGAATATTACTTTTTTCACAAGTCAAGCAGTTAAAAGGAAAAAAAAATAATAAAAAGGTATTTTTTTAATATAGAAAAAGAATTTTGGTGAAAAACACTTTCTAGTTGTTCTGCCTTGAGTGTTTCAAAATTTAAGTGAAACATTTTTATGAGGTAATTATTTTCAGGAAAATATGTACACAATTAGGATTAAAACTCGACATTTTCAAATTCTTTTGCATGTTTAGTTTTAGTATTGTATTCCAGTGCTATTGGAATCACATACACTATTCACACAAAAATGAAAAGATGAAAACATGCACTTCTAAACTGAGTCTTTAGAAGTTTACTGATAAGCAAAACAGGAAATATCTACTTTAATAATAACAATATAAATCAACTGTTGCAATCAGAATATTTAGAAAGAGGTGCAGTACCACCAAAATTCAAATTGCTTTATAGTATTTCGATTTCCATCATCTTTTAGCCTGCTGTTGTCTTTGTTTTTACTAGTTTGAATATGTTCATTTTCAGCTGGTTTAAATTGGATACTTAAATTAATGCATTGTCAATTTGCTCTTATGGCAGAATGAAATTAAAGTAGAAAACATAGATGCGTTGTAATGATAATATAGTTTTAAAGATGCTCCTGATTGCCAAAACTACACACTGTCACTAGCCAAATAAACTTAATGACACTCACAAAATAGTATTGGTGAAGGCTATTAACAAGATGTTCTCTTTAAAAGTCAAATTGTTTTGCAAGAAGAAATTATATTATTGAATTTAACTGGCTGAATGCACAGCTATTACTTTTGCAAGTACTTTAGATAAGTCAAATACAAGAACAAGATGTAATAGTAACAATTAGTATTGCTACATTCTCAAACAATTGTTTCCTTGGTATTTAAGTTTGAAGTTCTTGGGGTAAAAAAATGGAAAATACTAAAACATCTATATAGTGTTTAAACATTAATTTTATTGAATGGGGAGGAAATCAGTAGGCAAGAAGCAAGAAGTCTGAAATTTAAAATGTCAATTTTTTTATCTCCAGGAAACACTTAGTGTTTGGTAATAGCTTGTTTGATGGTCTCTTGTTCATGTCAAATAGCTGCATGCACAGCTCCTGGCAGCCATGCTTATGTATCATCATATCAGGTATCACTGCTTCTCAGGTCTGAACTTGTGCTCTTCATTACTGAATTGTTAGCTCACAATGAACCAGTGAAGCTATACAGCAAGTGAAGGGCTTTTTGTGCAAGAAGACCCTTTCTTCTTTTTGAATTTCTGGGGTTCATTCCCAGAATCTAGTTGAAACCATTTGAGTTATATACTTGTTTTTCAATTTTGCCCTTCCAAAATTTAAAGCTCCTCACATATCTGCTAACTATAAGATTCTTAGGCTGCCATTCAAATTCTCAAGTGTAGGGTTACAATTCAACTTTGTTTGAGTTAGAGATCATATATAGTAGAAAATTTGACCTAATTATTTCTTTCTGAGAGCATAAGCATCTTCCAATGTCTATTGTATGTGAAGGTGACATTGTGCCCATTTGTGTCAATGGAGAAAAAAACTGTATGCCTAGCTGAGTTCTATGAAAACAAAGCTGTAAGGGTGTGCTGCAAAAGTCCCAAAGTAGGAGGGACAAAACTAGCTGTGTTCTGGGCACTTCCTCTTTTTTGCTTGTGTCCCTACACACATACTTGAAAAATGCTCAAAGTGTGCTTTTGCACACATCTTAGGAGTGGGCCACTTGGTATCACCTTTTAAAACCCAGTCTCAATTTTGTTAGAAAAGTATTAAAAAACATAGTGCAAAGAGTGTGAATTAACATTTTAAAACTCAGCCTGGAGTGTCCCACTTGAGAGCTGTTGAAAGACTGGAGATATGTTGAGTGACTGCTTTGCACTTCTGGGCACAGCATGCTCAGGAGCTGCAGTTCTGTCACCAACAGTACAGCAAGGTCTTGTGTTGCTAAGATCAATAAGTATGTGGACAAAACAAAACCAAACCCTGGGACCATGTTTTCACAATGCAGTTCAATAGTCACCTATGCTTTTTAACAGACAGTGGAAAACACCGTGTGACTGGTGTGACTTATTTTTGTTTAGTAACCCAGCTATGCATCTTATAATTTTTTTTCTCCTGCTTAGAGATTGTGCACTGTCTCTGTAGTATGAAAATCATTTATTTTTGAATGCCACAGAGCATTATGCACCCTTTTTCAAATTGAAATTTGCTTAATTCATTTAACTAGAGAGAATCATCTTCCTTTTGAGACTAGTGGAAGAGGTCACTTCCTTCACATCAAACGTTTTAATCATTATGATTGAGATTGTCGCAACTACTTGCTGCTGAGAGGTGTGTCATTTTCCTATCTCTATTTGTGAGGGTTATATTCCAATGGTCTTTTTATTGTTGTGTTTGGGGGTGCATTTTTATATCTTAGGGAAAATCACTGGTTTGGGTAGGTAGGGTATGTGCATGTGTGCGTGTGTGTTGGTATTACACACAAGCAGTTGCTTCCATACATTGGAGTAGAGAAAGTATACTACAATAACTAGCAAGAATATGCATGTGTTTCTAAATGTAGTAAAGAAAATACATGTAGAATATACATGTAGTAAAGTTGCAGCAATTTTCCTGACGTCTTCAAATTCTAGACAAACCAGTCTAAACATTTTTGATGAACTGAAGTAGAAAAAAACTCCCAGAAATTTAACAAAATTCTGATACAACATAAATAACAAGAACTGGGGATGCTGGAAGATATTTCTGAGTATAGATATTAGAATTCTTAATAGAAAGTCAAAACTGGATATTACCCTTCAATTTTTTTTTTTTGTATTTCTTATTTTTCCCATGAGAAAAATATTTTTAACATTAGGTTGTCCTATAATTCTCGATCAATAGTACACATGCACAGGACATCAAATTTTAATCATGCCCAAACCACATATAAAACTTTTAATTGTATTTGTTCAATGCAGATCTATTCACAGCAGAGCAAGAATGAGATGGTCTACAAAGATGAGTAAGACAAGTGGGACCCTATTTTGTGACAAATTAAAGTGAATCTCTTCGAAGCACTGTGCTTGAGTGCTGTAATAGCATGAGCTGACATTTCTAAATGACACAACCTATGTGGTTTCCAGTAGCATTTTATTCTTTTGAGCCAGATCTGGAAGAAGCAGAATAATTGCCGTGGGTATTGTTCTATATTATGTGTCTTTGGGCCCAGAGTTACTTGGTTGGATGGAAATGTGGGGATCTGCACTGCACTGCAGTTTGTGATGTGGGTAGGCCTCAAAAGAATTGGGTTTATTTGTTCTACCAAACAGAGGTCAAGAGAGATCAAGACTGCTTGCCATAAATATGTGAGGGAGATAAATGCCAAAGAAGGAAAAAAATCAGAACAGTTTAAGCTAAAGGACAGTGTTGGCACAAGAACAAGATTGTTTAAATATCCTTGTATGAGTTTAGACTCCAAATGAGGACAGATTTTCCAGCCAGCAATAAGGTCCAGAATAGCTTTCCGGCAGCTAAGATAAGTAGGCATACAGAATATTAGCTGTTGTTCAGATAAAGTGCAATCCATTTATGAGACTGTCTTATGCAATCAGCTGAAACAAAAGAGAAAACATAAGCTCGAGGACTTCTTCAGTTGTGATATCACCTTCTCCCCTTTCTCTCCCAAATGACAGAGACATTAAACCCCATTCACCACACTTAACCTTTAGCAGAATCTGCTCCTTGCAGCTCATTGTGCTGACAGTTGAGAGAATAAGTAGTGTGCAGAAAGCTGCCCATTCACTAAAAGTTTGAATCGTCCTGAGCATCTAGCCTCACTCTTTGCTTTTCATCTACAAAGCATAGCAAGAATCTATACTTATTATAAGTACTTAAATTCAGTCGTATCAAGATGGCATTGTGACCACATTTCTGTTTGTTTTTTTTTTTTTTTCCCAGCTCTTATTTATTTTTTTATATATGATTAAACTGCAGTCCTGTTAAGAATTCGTCATGGTTTCAGGCTCACTGCAGTAAAGGCTTCTTATTAACTAAATAATATCAGTGCCTCAGAGAATTTTGAATAATTACAGGAAAGTGCTATTTAACATGTAAGTAACGGTTTCATGCGTTTTAGGTCAGTATCTTTTTCCTCATGTGGTGTCATGTGGAGTATGCTAAAACAATATTTAATGTGTTTGCAATATAACCCTATTTTCAATGATAAACACGAGAGACAACTTTAATGATGTCTAAGTAGTCACGAGTACAGCACACACGAATGGAAGCCTAACAAATATTTCAACATAGCTAAATCAAAAGAGCTTAAAAGAAAATCCTTAGGACCAGAGAATCTGATGAGCAATTGCCTTTACAAGACTATAACTGATTCTCTCCAAACTCAAGGCAAGATTTTGCAGTCTGGGTCCAATATATCATAAATAAATGATGACTAAAGTTCTGCTGGATAAGGAAACATTTCCAACTGTGAACATTTAATCTCCAATTAAACTTTTAAGAGGAAAATTTTAAACCAGCATAGCATTAAATTTAATAAAAGATAAAGGTCAGCATTTACCAGACTTATGTGCTTAGCTGTTTTACCCAGTGTACCTCTGCAGTATGTGTTTCTGTCTAGAAACACCACTTAAAAAGGCTCCACCTTCTGTGAAGAGTGAACATGATGAGACAAAAAATCTGAAGAGATTTAAGACTCTGAGCATCAGTAAAGCCACTTCTCACTTTTGATGCATTTCTTTCGGCAAGGAATTAAGGAGCATTTCAGCATTATTTGTCTGCAGTGTTTACATTTGCTATCAATATTCCCACTGAGGCCACTCTGAATTTGTCTTGCAATACCATGAAGACTGGTTTCCCAATTCAAAACATAGAGCTACAATTGCTTTAGAGTTACCTTGCTACTCATCCCAGCTACTTAAGGACATTATGATTCCACCATGGGAAGACTATGCTGGGAGCACAGTGGCACTGCTAAAGTGTTTACAGCAGCTGAGGAGCTGGCACATCTGTATTTCCCCAAATTTAGACTGGGATCAGATATGATCAGATATGATCAGATATCTCAGAATTTTTATACTGCTCTCAGAGAAATGTCAATGCTAATGAGACTGTGCCCAGAATCAAGTCCACATGGTGATGTGTGTCAAGTGGGAAAATGTATTTTGACTTCAGATCACACACACTGAATTTCTTACTAATCTGTTTAACCACAATAATGCAGTATTATCTGGCCATGCTTCAGTAACATTGGTAATAGCTACAGGTGAAGATTTCCCAAGCCTCCCTCAAGACAGAAACTCATTTCCTTATTACTGTATAATGAAAAGTTTGTAAAACCTCTGGGAGGGAAAAAAAAAGGTCTTGTTTTATCCAAATGGATCTTCCACCGGAATGAACATACAGTACGCTTTTAAAACAATAATTAGCCGACCATCAAGAAGGAAGTAAAAAATAGGCTCAGAGTATCAGTGTTTCAAGAAACAGAAACAACAAATCATGGAACTTACTTTACAGATTTCCAAAATATGAAATGTAATTATCCAGTGATGATTTGACCCTAATACATTATTAAATCTTGAAGCTGAAAATTAATTATTGCTATCAAGATTAATTTGAATCTAGGGGAAAAAGAAGGTGAGCTATAAGCTAACAAATTCAAATAAATGTACTTTTCTTGATATAGTTTTGCAAATAGTTGTGAAGACTTTCTTGTCTTCATTACCTGCACAGGCCAAATCTATCGGCAAGTAGCCAAATATATGAGGAATTTTTTCAGAAAATTAACTCTCTTGGCATGTGTGATACAGTCTCAATACAAAGAGAAGATGCAGAGTCACAGAATAGAAAACCAAAACACTGAATTGGTAATTGAATTTCCTGCTCTTACAAGTCAAGTCCAAGGTGGCAGAAGAAATCTAGGTATCTTTCATTATTTTAAATGCTTTTTCTAGAACATCCAAGCCTAAAGGCTGTGCTTTGCCTTTAACTGCTGAAAGGCAGATGACCAAATTCTTTCAGGACTCACTTCTTACTGTGGCTACAGCCTTTGGGATGCAATCAACAAGCTTTTTCCTACATTCCTTTTGTATTATCCTCAGTCTGTCTCCTATTAACATGAGTTACTATCTATTTTTGAAGATACAAAGCATATTACACAGATACACAGGTGTATATACATTACACATATACACAGATGTATAAAGACTTGCAGATACTCATACAAATTGTGATGAAATTTAGCCTTTGTCTTCTGTTTTTCAGTCTGCACCCAACAGCTAGGAAAATGTAGAGGACTATCTTAATCTTCATTACGTCAAAATAATACTGAAATATTATTCTAACCAAAGCTATATGTTCATAGGCAAACAGGCAAACTTTCTTGTAGGGAAGCCAGAGCTTCTCATTCCTCTTCAACTGCTCTACTCACCACTCTGCCTCAAAGGAGCATCAACCCTTCAAAGAGTTTGAAATGTCCACTCATTTTTTAAAAAAAATTATGGCACTTAAGTTCATCGTGATTTTCCAGTTCCTCCATGGGAAAGATGAGGGATTTAAATAATTATACTGTTTCATTCTTTTTTCTTTCATCTTTCATATTACCTTTGGGGCAGCAAAGAAAAACATCCAGTTTCCACGAGTGATTGCTTAAGCTTCAAGAATATTTAAGAGGGTATGCTGGGAGTAGAAAAGCCAACCCCTTATGTCCAGGCATTGATTTTAGCCGCACTCAGAGCCACTTTTTAATTACACTCTAATTGAACATCTCAGTCTAGGATGGGCACAATCTTTAGATAGCTTAAAGTACATGAAAGAAAAAGATCAGAAAGTCTACACATTTGAGCTTTTATAGTGGATAATCCCTTACTGATCTCTATTAAAAGAAGGGGGGTGAAGCAGTGTTCTTAATTTAGCACAGAAAATGAAATGACCATAGGCATGGACCATTTGTTATTTATCAGATGTTCAGGATGTTTTCTAGAGTACACTTTTCACTACAGATTGGATCACTGAGTGTAATGGCAAACATTCCATTAAAAAAAAAAATCCAAGTTATTTCTAGGTTATCTTTATGTTTCATGATCCAATGGAGGGAAAAGGGCACCAAATAACATCACAGTTAAATTTTCTCCTTAGCAAAATGAGCAAATGAGTACATGAGACCATGTCAGCAAAAGATTTTCATACTTTCTCACCCAAATATAAGTGCATGATTAACAGAGTTATGTTCCAATTAGCAATCCAGGGGGCTGGTGCAGCCAAGCCAAGTGGAATACCAGACACCCTCCAGGCTTGAGCTCCCTCCAACCAGCATTCATCTCAAGCTATTGGGTGAACGGAGCATGACTCCCCACAACAGCATCCCATGGGCAAGAGTTACAAGGCATCAATTGAGAAAGGTTAAGAGAAGAAATGTCTGCATATTACACAACTGGTATCCTGTTACTCCTTTGCACAGCACTGCTCCCACATAGCCTATTGACATCAGCCTTCCAGCCCTGTTACCTTGTTTCTCCGTACATCTGGAGACAGACTTCTTTACAGAGGAACACTTACTGGCCACATGGCATATTCTTATCAGAAGAACCACATCTGAATTTTTAGCGAACTTCAGGGAGCTAGGCTTGGACTTTCACTTTTCCTTCTCTTTTATTTTTCCCATTGCAGAAGACAACAAAGGAAGCCAAGTAACAGACCAACAAAAAGGCAGTAGATGCAAAGCCTCTGGTTATCCATCATAGGTTGTTGTTCATTCAGTGTTGCAATCCCAGGTCTTCAATTTACTATTCTTTTTCTACCACTGTACTTGTTAGAATATCTCATAGGGAGAAAAAGAGCACTGGAAAAGCTGTCTCAAATCCATATTCTGTGGTCATTCTGAGAGGCTTTAATCTCATTTGCGCCCACGACTTTTCTGGTATGGATACAGAAATTTAATGACAAATTAAATGTTTTTTCTGGACATATGTTTACTGACATTAACAGGCATATATGTTGTGAACTACAGACTTTTATGATCATATCTGTAGGGTGCATTGTTAAAATGCATTTGTTGATGTGAAAAAATATGCAACTTGCATGATACACAGAATAAATTTTAGTTCCCTGATGTACTGCAATACAAGGTGAAAAGTGGACAGTTTTCTAAAAGGATGATGTACCCAGATAGGTAAATGGAAGTGAAAAGCAAACTTAGAGCTGCATAGCACAAAGTATCTGCAGCAGAATCTCTTGCTTGAGCATTGGTTTTATCCCAACAAAATTTAAACAGGGTGCCTAAAGTAGAAAAGTAGTCCTGGCAGGTGATATTATGGCAAGAGAAAGATCTTGCTGCAGGCTTGTATATATATAAATAAGTTATAATTTCTTTGATTTAGCAGCAGAGGAAGTATAAAGTGACTACAGTCTTCATGGATGTTCTTTAAAGAGTGTCTAGGTTTGCAGAGTTTCTGGGCAGGAGTTTCAGTTGTTAGAGGTTATTTATGGGGTTTTTTTCTTCTTGCTAACTTAGGATAAGATTCTTTTTCTATAAAGATGCATTTTCAGTTTGGTGGAATATTTTGGCTTTCAATATTTAAAATGTTATTGTTTCTAATGAAAAACAGTTGTAATGTCACAAATCATACACATATCACAGTGATGTCTGCTTGCTCACAATAGTTAACTCTAAGACATGTTGGACATATTTATCCAATATTTCCTTGATGTGGGACTATCTCTGACAGAGGGCTTGATTTAAGAAAAGGAAGAGAAAAAGAAAAGGAAATCTTAATTCAAACTCAGTTTTATGTTTTTGTGAGGTCAGAATCTACAGTGTGGTAAAACATCGCTTCTTCAGACTGAAATGTAAAAAATGTCTTCAATTCAGTGCTTTCATTCCTATGAAATCCAATAGCTGATTGATGTGGGGTGTGAAGGAGGGTGTTGGCCTTTTTCTTTAATGACAGAAATTAATTCAAATTAACCACACACAAAACTAACAGACAAGACTGAAATTATATTATTCTAAGTCTAATAGCAGGTGTTGCAAGTGTAAATAGGTTGCAAGATCATTGCTTTATCTTCCTTGAACCATTTTGAACCATTGGAAAAACTTTATAGACTGCTATAACACCTCAATTATATATCACCTTAAAATTATTATTTTTAGTCTGTACTGGTGTCCCTGCTTTTTAACATCAATCCACGACTACCAAAGGTGGATTGGCAAGATTATTATGGGAGATACAAGGTTCTGTGGGCAAATAAAATATGTGATCATTCATTTGGCACAATTCTGTAATATCAGCAACAGATTCATTTGAACAGTTTGTGATTTCAGGCCGTGAAATGAGTGACACTAAATACACCTGTGAGAAATGTTCATTGATAGTATCTTTCTAAACTTTGAAACACATTCAAACATGTATTTTTTTTTAAAAATATATAAAAATTAAAGTTCACTTGAAAAAGTATCAACATTTGTTTGGTACATGTCTAAAAAAATATCCTTCTGTAATAGATACATAGTATTAAATTCGTGGATTAAAATTGTGTGTATTAAAACTTTGCAGTGGAATGTAAAAACCCCTGAATTCCTGGAAACAGTTCCAGGGCATCTCTTTGCATACCACAGTCTTTTCACAGACCAAAGGTGTTACCTCGACATCTGCCAGAGAGATAACCGGGAAACGGCCCATTAAGCATGGGCTGACCACATCTTCACAGTTCATCAGGAGATCCGGTACCAATCTGGGCATAGGGCGGCAGAAACCTTCTGGCAGAAGATTCGGAGACTTTTCATTCAGACGTCTTTTCAATTTTTCAGGAAACTCTTTCAGATATCCCTTGCAGACACCAGACATTTCAATGATTATGTTATGTACATGATGTCATGTTCTTCGGGTTCTTTGTTACCATCTTGTTTTTTCCTCAGGGTAGAAAAATGGTATAAAACACCTACCCTGAGACCCCGAATTTGTGGGCAGTACTCCGGAGAAGCACCCTTTGCTGCTCCCGGATTGTCCACCCAACCTTCGATCGATGTTGTCCTGATTTATTGTGGCGTTTCCCGAAATTGCTTTTCAAATTTGTTAAATAAATCTTTGATTTTGGAAATTGGCTCTGATCATTTATAACACTTCTATTTTTACCATGACTGCACAGGTGTTTCTTGATGAGCTAGAAAGTTATTTTCCTCTGCTGTTTATACATGGAAGTCTCATGGTAGAATCATGCTCATGAAGTAAATTCTGATTATAAATTTTATTCCTGGAAATACTGTGTCTCTCCTGTGAGACTTTCCATATAATGGTAAGAAAGCAGCTAGCTGTTTGTTTGGAAATGAACTGTGCAGGCTTTTCCAGATTTTGACTTCAGAACAGAAATGTAAATGTTAGGTATATTTGCTTTATGTGTTTGGCTCTCCTTTGCTTCAGTCTTATACAGACTTCCTCTTTTGACTGTGGGACAGTGACTGAAAAAGTAGTTTCTGACACTTCCATAAAAGTTCAAAGATATGTTTCTCAGAGACAACTATCTCTGCTTCTCATAACTAAGAGAAAGTCTCTAACTTTAGCTCATCTATCAAGATCTCATTTTCTCTTGTCAGATTGCTCTATGGCTCTGAAAGCAACTCAACAGCAGCATTAATGTTTCCAAGAACTGGTGTTTCTAATTGGTATACCTTTGATTTTAGAAATGCAAGGAAGCAAATTTGGAGTTGATTTTCCCTTTTTTCTTTTCATTCCTCATAGTGAGCATTGGAGTTATACAGAAATACAAAATCATGCTAAGAAAATGGAAAGTGAACTATTCTGAACAGAAAGATAGTCAGTTAAACTGAGACATAAAATACGTTCTTCCCAAGGGAAAAATGTAGAGATATTAGTCACTTTGTACTGTCAGTTATGAGTCCTGTTCTCTCTTTTGGAAAGGTGAAGCAGCACATCTGGAGATTGCACAGACACAGATGAGCAGGGAGACTAGCAAGGGAGTGTCAGGCACAGAAGCATGGGAGAACATGCACCTGAGTTACTAAATGTTTCAGGGTTATCTTTTTGTTGTTGGGATGCTTTTAGAAGCCTGGAATGGGAATAATTTTATCATATATATACATACACACACACACACACGCACGCACGCACACACACACACATATATATATATATATATGTATGTATGTATATGTATATATGCAGTGTAATTTTGCATCTGAGCCTGTCATATGATGCTTTAATTGAATAATAGAGAAAAACAGGTTTTCTGAGGTGCAGTTCATCTCCTTCTACAGTAGATGTCAAAAATTTGTTAAAAAGGAAGCTAAAGGTAATTAGATTAGGTGAACACATTTATGCTATAAAGTTCTAAAGCTAAGTGAGATAAATCCCACCTTACATTTTTGGAAACTTTATTTTCCTAGGCTTTTCAAGAAAAAAAAAAGAGAGTTTTGACTAATTTTGTTTAGTCAAAACTCAAATTTCAGTAAAAAAAAAAAAAAGATTGAGAACTGTGGACTAGCCCTAAATGGCACATTAAATCTATACTAAAAAGCTGCTTTATATTCTTTAAATTTTTTTATATGCTTTAAATTTTTAAATTTTGATTAGTTGATCTTGAATTTAAACTAATTCACTTTTAACTCATGGAATCCTAGAATATTTCATATGACCTTAAAGATCATCTAGTTCCAGCTCCTACTCCATGAGCCAGTGCATCTTCCACTAGATCAGACTTCTCCAGCCCCATCTAGCCTGGTCTTGAACATGTCCAGGAATGGGGCTTCCAGAACTTCTCTGGGAAACCTGTTCCAGTGCCTCACCACGCACAAGGTAAAGAATTTCTTCCAAATATCTAATCTAAGCCTACCCTTTTTCAGTTTAAAGCCGTCATTTCTTGTCCTGTCACTACATGACCTTGGTGGTTTTATGTTTTACTGTATATTTTCTGCAAATCCTCTTGAACATTGAAAGTTGTTTACCACATTTTTTGGAGCCAAATTAAGTGGTGTGTAGTTTCTCACTGTGCCCATGGTTTTTTCATCTTTAGATAACGGCAGTGCATTGGCTATTTGCAGGCATAAGGGCCTTTTCTGCCACTTAGTGAACTTGTCCAACTGTCATCTACTGCTAGACATTCCAGCTCAAAGCCCACAATGTTGTTATTCAATCCTGCTTTTCAAAGATATTAAAAGTCTATAACCTCAACATATTTGCTATAACCTTCTTATATATATATGTATACTTGCATTTATTAAACTGTTTTACTGTTTGACATTTTGATGAAGATTTTCATATTGATTTAAAATAAAACTCTAATTTTGTTCCTATTAAATTAAGTCTCCAAAACCTTACTGTTTTCAACAGTGCAGAAGGTGGATCCTAAATACCCCATTTCTTCTTAAGATTTAGTGGTGTTGCCCTTGTAGCCTGGGATAAAAACTTGCAATTCAGCTGATCTCTTTTTCAATATCTGCTTTTACCTTAAATCATCTTAATTTTGCTTTATAGCTATTAGGAAAGTAGAAGCATTCATAGCTCAGAGCAGCGACCAATTTAGACCAGTGAGCAATTTAGCCATTGCTTCAGAAGAATAAATTTCACTTGAGAAGTGTAGACTCTGTTCACCAGGGCAATCCATGAGATTAGGGGAGGTGTAGGTATCAATGTCATAGACCTTCACAATAAATTAAATTTTCTAAATAGGTATTTAGAACCAACTGGGATGTCCCAAGGTACTCACCTGGTCTCCAGTTGCCAGTCCAGAATGGTGAAAATCTCTTTTACTTTGTCATTTGTCAGCACCTTACAAATGGCTCAGCTACTATGTAAATCCCTAGATGGATGTTTTAGATAACTGAATTACACTCCTACTCTTATCTCTCTCTCAGATCTCTCCTACACGGCTGGCTTCAGCTCTATGTTGAGATATCTACTTGTCTCTATGCAGATGTGTGCATGTGAAGTAGTCTGAATTGCAGCCATCAGCTGGGGTCAAATTTATCCAACATGACAAAAGTTGGAGGTAGACATTCAGTCCATCTTGAAGTAGATCTCTGGGCTCAAATCAATTGCTTCAGCAGATTCATCTAGTGCAAATTGAGAGTCGTTAGGGAATCTTGTTTGACCGTTGGAAGCTGATCTGGAGATGTCTGGTCTCTTTCATATCCTGGGCTCCAACTGCCATTATTTGTGCAGTCTAGCAAATCCACTCTGTCCTCACTGGAAGACAATGTGGGGAAGCTATTCTTCTGCGAATTCTTTTGCTGGAAGAAAAACATATAAATCCCACTCTAATTTGTGCACTCAACATTAGTTGTGATTTCAATTTTTTTGTTTCTAATGATTAAGTCTGTGGTCTGTCACTTAATGGCCTGGCCATTTATTCTATCTTTACTGCCTTTTAATATGTTTCTTGTCTTTGTTTATATTAATCTGCTCAGTGCAGTCAGATTAATGCAGGATTTTTGAGTGGTCTTAGTTTATTTTTTCGCTGAGCTATATTTCCTGCTCCAGGCTTATTCTTAGTTACCTTCAGAAGTGAACTCTCAAACTTGAGATGATGCTAGCCACAGCAACAATGTTCTTTTACTTCTGGGGCACATTTCTTAATCATGCTATGAGCATGAGGTGACTGAGATGTAGTCACCTCATTCAATAGCTCCACAATCACAGCCTAAATTTTGTCCGCATATAGGTCCCTATCACCTGCAGTTTTACATCATTATAGTGTTTTCTTTATCACTGAAGTATAAACTACAAACAGCGGAGCCATGACCTTACCACAATGAAAAAAAAATGCCGGTAGAGTAAGATTCCTGCTCTGAGTCTTTTCTCACACAATTGAAAAATAAGCTTCACATGAAAATCTCCTCATTGTGAAATTAGATTAAACTTTGCAACTCCTTTTTCAAAAATGGCTGATCATGTATGACCTTATGTGGTACCAGGTCATTGCCCCAGAGCTTAGCAGAAGACAGATATTTGCTGCCAAGCACAGCTATCCTCAGCTGAGCCTGAAGCAACACATTGTCTCCATCATACTGTATTTCTTGAAAATCATGGAATAATAGAATTATTTAGGTTGGAAGAGATCTTAAAAATCATCAAGTTCTATCCCCTCCCACCATGGATAGGGTTGTCTTCCAGTAGGCTGGATTGCTCAGAGCCCCATGCAGACTAGTCTTGAGCATGTCTGGGAATAGGCCTTCCACAGCTTCCATGAGAAACCTGTGCCAGTTTCTCACCACCCTCACAGCAAGAAATTACTTCAAAATATGTAATCTAAACATAGTCCCTCTCCTTCAGTTTAAACCATCAGCCTTTGTCCATGCCCTTGTAAAAAGTCCCTTCTAAGAAACTGTAACATGCTGGAAGGTCCTTCTCTTCTCCAGGCTTAAAGAAAGAAAGAAATCAAAAAGAAGTTGGGGAGTGAGAGAGGGAGAGACAAACAGATAAAGCAGAATATACCCATGGATCCAGTTGGATCCAGTGACATGTCACTGGTTCTTCTTCCCCGTGGGCCTCAAAAGGAGCAGAGCAAGGACAGACATGGATCCCTTCTCTGTGGTGACCAGTGACAAGATGTGAGGAAATTGACCTGAGGCTGAGTCAGGGGAGATTTAGGTTGAAAATTAGGAAAAGGTTCTTCACCCAGAGGGTGGTTGGGCACTGGAACAGGCTCCTTAGGGAAGTGATCACAGCACCAAATCTGACTGAGTTCAAGAAGCATTTGAAGAATACTCTCTGGCATGATTTGATCCTTGGGGATTGCGCTGTGCAAGGCCAGGTGTTGGAATTCATGGTCCTTGTGGATCTCTTCCACCTCAGCTTTCTCGGTGGTTCTTGGTGGGGGTCTCAAGGTTGTTAAAAGTTTGTTACTATTTATACATTTTAACAAAGGAATTAATGCTCATTGCCTACACATTTCTCTTATTCTATTGGTTAAAGGATTTCCTCACTTCTTATGTTGATTATTCCCATGCTGAGTTTTCCTCTTGAGTGTTTTGAGTCAGTAGGTTTCTTTAGTCTATGGTTTGTGGTTGGTGGTAGCATTCTGTCCCTGCCAGAATTACCTTTTATTCAGTGGGAGTTGATTTCAACACAGTTTCTGAGTTGGCTTTTCCTGTGGCCCATATATTCTGTATGCTTTGTGTCCATTGTCAGTAATGTGTCCTTCTTCCCCAGCTTTATTAACATTAGGACAATAGTGCCACCTTTATCTTTTCTCAAGTTCCTGTCACAGTGGCTTAGAACAGTCCAAGTTCCATGGAGTCATATTTGAGAGAACTTCAGTGGCTGCAGATGCCATCTGTCCCATAACCTGGGGTGATCTTTGGCTGTGATATGTGTCTGAGCAGTTGTTTCTTCACACTGTTTGCCACAGTGGGAATTTTTGTCTGGATGCATTATCCAGGATGTGCCAGCCAGACATTGGCTCTGCCCAGCCTGGAGTCAGCACCATCCTGTCTCTCCATTCTCTGCTTTTCTTAAGGCAAAGTGGCTTAAACAGTGTTCGGGACAGCCAACAGTGTGTTTTAAGTCCCTACCAATGGGTCTTCTTCAGTCTGCAGGGCTTTGACATGGTTCTGCAAGGGTATCTCAAGCTTCAGAGAAAGTCTTCTCCTCCTGCAGGTCCCTGCAATCTCAAAAGAGACTTGTAGGGGGAAAATTTTCTAAAGCTGATTGAAAATCTACTAGGACAACTAGCACTAAACAGAAAGCTTTGGATTGATGCACAGTTTATTTTCTGACTGAAGTTTCTCCAGAACTGTGTGTTCCCCACTGTGCGAATTTATTACCCACAGCCTTTGGGATTTGTTTGTTTCCCTTGCAGTTTATGCTGCTGATTATAGTTCAGCTATGCCATCTGTTGTTCTTCTTTCCTCTTTCTTAGCGTTTCTTTTTCCCTGTGTCCTCATTCCAGGCTACATTAACTGCTCTGTGTCTCAAAGGGTGTTTAGGAACTTTCAGCTGTACTCTGCAACTGTCAAGTGCCAGTGCTAGAGAACTCTGAGTTCCTTTTCACATCCTCCAAAAAGTATGAAATGGCTTCAAAGAACAAATTACTTTTAGCCTTCTGGTGGGTATCTTCATCTATACTTGGTTCTTGCACCTCTATTGCAAAAATGCATGTAGGATTCTTCTTTCTACCCCAAGGACAGATTTTCCTATCTCAATATTGACAGCTCTTGAAAAAGAAGGAGTTTTTGTCACAGTTAGGATTTTTTTTTAGTCCTTAGTCACTGGAATCATCTAATGCAAGAGAATTCTTAGCTTTTATTTTAAACCGTATTTCCATATCCTTTGTTTAAAGAGATATAGTGGAAATCCTTCCATTAATACACCCAGTATGAACATGGGCTGTAAGATTGGAACAAGGAATCAATAACTGAGAAGCAAAAATTTCTTAACTCTCACAATTTCTAGAGAAATAATGCAATGGAATAATTTTTAAAATACAGTAAATGTTTATCATCCGCATTTTAAAGAATAAAAATCTGTTCTCAGGTGTAAATGGGGAGAGACAGCTAGAATAAAACTGAATGATTTCAATTTTTTGAGACTGAACTGGCGTTGCACCATATATGATCTATATTTAGACTCAAATAGCTTGCTTTTTAAAGCAAGCCACAATCATTTTAAACACTTATGAGTGCATGGAGTGCTGGGAAGCTGTGTTAGAGTGGTAATGTGCATTTACTCTATTGTTTGGATTCTTGTGTGTACGTTGTAGCTCATATCCTCTGTGCACAGCTTTATTTACCTCTGTGCAGTAACTAGGGTGACTTCATGAATCATAGTTTAAGTAAGAGGGAAAACCCACTGAGCTGCTTTAATAAGGAGACACTGAATAAAGAAGTACCTATTCTGTATATAGCTGAAGAATAATAAACTTATGTCACAAATAAATACTCTGCAATTTTGCAGCGTATCACATTTGCTTGTTTTCTTGCTTATAAACTACAATTTTATATTGAAACCCCAGTCTTTGGTGAGAAAACTCTCAGCACAAAAAGCCTGACCCATTCAATCTTCTGCTTCATGTAATGACAGAAATAGCAGCTGATAAATTGCAAAAGGTTTGCCGCATGGGCAGAAATAGAAATTATATGAAAGGATATAACATGGACTTGTGCTATTTACAAGGTCTTGTACTGTCATGTGGACTTCTTTAAATTATTATTTGATTGTTTTTTTATTGCAGAGATGGAGACTGGTACCCTTGAAATAGCATTTTTGAGATATTAAAGCATTTATATTGAAATTAATTCCCTCAGCAGAAGAGGACAGCAAGTGTATTAATGCTGGTATTAGAAAACTTGAACGGCTTAACAAGTCAAACTATTTACACTGACTATATAATATAAGCTCTGGTACACTGTAAATTATTGTCTTCTACCTTTTGAATATGGCAAGCAGTCGATAAAGCCCTCTGAGGAATTTGCCACCCCTCTGCTTATCCATCTGTCCTACCATCTCTGCTTTTCGAGAAACAGCTGTCTTTAAATATTATACAGGAATCTATGCCAAAGGAATGCTTGCATTATTGGAGTTAGTATTGTCTTGTGCATCCTAAAAGTGATTAATTTTTTAACAGGTTTCAAGAGATGCATTCATTTATCCAACAGGCTGAACAATAAGCATGGACTGTGGAAGGTAGATTACTTCCTGTTTTTTCAGTTGCTAAGTAGCTGATAAATCCCAATGGAAAAGTAAAATATTTATCCCATGGTTTTTGTCAGTGTCACACAAAATCACAAATGCCGTTCATACTGAAGAAATAGCAATGACACACTGTTTTGAGTGAATGCACAATGGATAAACTTCAAAGCTCAACAGTTTATTCCAATAGGAAAATTAGATTTTTTGAAAATTGAAACAATAATCCTGTTAGTATGCTATACCATACCATCCACAGGACTTACATACTGTTGTTATTGAATCAGACTTTTTCAGCTGTGTGTTTTAACAAGTAACAGGAGCTATGAAACATTGAAGAGAGAAGCTAATTGCTCAAAATATGACACGTTCAGTCACTTGAATGGGATTCACTATGTCTAAAGGTGAAACTGGACTACCTAACTTAGACAATTGGGGATTTATACAAAGTCAAGGGTACTTCCCACTACAGCCTTCATCCATCACTAGAGAATAACATGAATCTCCCACGGACCTTGTATCATGTTTTTGAGCCTTGTGTAAATGCCTTAGGTGCAGTAGGGCACCTTACATGCCATTGCAGAGTTATCAGCGTATGGATGTTGATTTAGACAACCACAGTATAGATATCAGCACTTGACCTAGTCAGCCTGGTTTACAATTCATGGAAAAAAGAAGACAAAAAATTATTAGGGCATGATTTGTATTACTGTGCTGTGCATAGTGAACTGCCTGCTAAAATGCTTATTGCTCCTTGCTGTGTGAGGAGCTTAGTGCTCAGCTCAGATACAGATTCACACATGGTCAGATGAATCCCTGAATTTTTTACGAACAAATGAAAAGTGCGTGTTGAAAATATTAAGGCATTGGCAGTCTAGATCCCCTTCTTGATTGAAAAGGTAACCCAGAGAAACTCTGATCTCAGAAAGCTTTACCTTCCTTGTCACTGTTAGAAAGAAACAGCTCAATCCAATTACTCAATCAGTATGAAAAGATGTGATAATGTCCACTTATACTATTTACTGGGCCCTTTTGTCATCCAAGTGGTTAGTGTGCTTGGATCCCTGAAGTGTGCTGCTATTCCTTTTGAAAGAAAATTAAGGGGCAGCAGACAAGAGAGTAGTAAATTACCTTAATCTCCTTTTAATTACAAATGTGCAGTTCCTGCAGACAGGCATTGCTGAGTGGATTTTAATACTAGAGCAGCACAAACCTGGCGTGCACATTAGAAATTGAAAGGTAAAATTCCTCTTGCTTGGGCAAGCCATACTTGTTTTTTTCTGAAGCAAAAAAAATCATACTTTAGTACAGCTTTTCTTTCTTTTATCGTTGTATGTGGGATCTTTTCCTGGAAACTGTCAGTGTGGTGGCTCTTCCTAATATGATTACTTAAATAATATTTCACTCTTTAAGCACTTAGTGACTGTGCTGGCTTTGACTGGGACAGAATTAAATGTATTCACAGTAGCTGATATGGGGCTATGATTTGCGCTGAACACAGTGTTGGTAACACAGGGATGTTTTCATTACTGCTGAGCAGGGCTTACACAGAGTCAAAGCCTTTTCTGCTGCTCACCCCACCCCACCTATACAAAGGCTGAGGGTGCACAAGGAATTGGGAGGGACACAGCTGGGACAGACAGCTCCAACAGACCCAAGAGATGTCCCATAATGTATGACACCATGCTCAGCGATAAAACTGGGGAGAGGAAGCTGTCAGGCTGGCATTGCTCTGGAACTAGCTGTGTATCTGTTGATTGGTGCAGAGAAATTATTTTCTTTTGCATCACCCATTTTCCTTGTAGTTTCCTTTCCTTCCCTATTTTTTTTTTTTTTTTTTTTTAGTTCTTGACTGTCTTTATGATCTGAACCCACAAGTTTTCTCATTTTTACCATTCTGAATCTACCCACATCTTGCTGTGAGGGAGCAAACAAGTGGATGTGCAGGGATTAGTTGCTGCCATGTTTTAACCTAGCCAGGAACTAAGTACCAGACAGCTGCTCACTCACTTCTTCCCTCCCCTGGTGGGAGGTGCAGCAGAATCAGGAAAAAAAATTAAGAGCCATGGCTTGAGATATGAACAGTTTGATAATTAAAACAAAGTGCAGTAGTCTACTACTACTACTACTACTACTACTACTACTACTACTACTACTACTACTACTACTACTACTATGAATATTTGCAATGAAAAGGAGAGAGAGAGGAAGGTAAAACACAAGAAATTGAGTGATGCACAATAGAGTTCATCACCTGCCAACTGATGCTCCATCCCTGTCCAGCAGTGATTGGTGCTTTCTAGCCCATTTTCCCCAGTTTTTAAGGTGAATATGACATTCTGCAGTGTGCAGTCTGACTTTGGCTTGTTTGGGTCTGCTGTCACACCCATGCCCCTTCCCAGCTCCCTGTGCCTCCCTCACTGGCAGAGTACCGAAAAGTCCTTGATATGTGGTAATCACTGCTCAGACACGAGCAACACATCAGTATATTATCATCATTATTCCCATACTGAATCTAGAACACAGCCCTATACCAGGAAAAATCTAACTCTAACCCAGCCAAAACCTAGACAGCTACCTACTGGAATTAAACTGTGACACTGACCCTAAGTTATTGGTTGGTTTAAAATAAGTTATATTCATAAAGTCACTCCAATAAGTTGTCTAACTTGAAACAGAGCATTGGATTTGATTGCCATGTTACTCTGTCCAGATTATGAGTATTTCTGGAGTACAACCATTTTACTCAGCCTTGAATACTCATAAAACAAATCAATAATGTGTTCAGATTTCTCCCTTGGCCATCAGGTTTACCCGTTAAACTAGTTAACAATTGCCTTTTGATGATTATTTACTACGCTGGCCAGAAAGTTTAAATATATTTTCAGTGAGATTGAACCGATTTACTGGAGTAGTCAAGCAATAATTAAAAGAAAAATAAAGAATCAGGGAGATTTCAGCAAGATTTCAATTGAAATTCCAGGTAGCTTCCTGAAAATACATAGTCTGATTTTCTGCTGCATATTCCCAGCAGACCCAGTGTTAAGAGCTTCAAGAGGCTTTGGGATAATATATCTGGTAGCTGCTTTAGCCTAATGTATACTATTACATGAACTTCACAGAATGTCAGCTGGCTGCCTTCTAGTTCGGTTGTGTCTTAATACACCAGCTCAGCAATTCATTCAACTTATCCTTTTATGGAAAATGGCATCAATAAAATTATACACTGTTAATTTAGCCATTTTTTTCCTACAAAGCTACACAGAACTTAAAGGGATAAAATAATTAGATGTAAATTAATATTCAGATTTATATGCAGTTAATTAGAATACTTCATTTTATGTACCTAATTTGTTTTTGACACCATAACCTTTTAAAGACCTGTCTTTAAAAATGCTGGAAACCTAATAAAAACATTAATTATACTATTTTTTTTATTTGCTCATATTTTGATTGTTAGACTGATTGGTACATTTATATTTTACCCATTTTGATAACCATTCCAATATATAAATATTAATTAACAGAGGTGTTTGCAAAATATAGAATAAAGGGAGTTTAAACAAGTCCTGTGAAATTGGCAGTTTGTGACTCCAGCTATTTAATAACAAAATTAATTTGGACATAGACAAGAAAAGTCTTCAAGAAATTTTGAATCTAAACAACGGAAAATTCATGCCATGTCTGTCATTTTGGTTGTGAGTCTGCCCTTTTTTTCTGGAATTTTCAGGCTACTGTCTAGGCTTCTTTGCATCACAATCTAGTGGCTGCTGAACACATGCAAATCCATTTTACTGTATATGACCAAGAGAGGAGTGTGACCTAGTCATAGTCTCTGCAGTGGATTCATACATGTACCACTAGACTAACGTGATTTTAACCCAGATCCAGATAATCCCAGGCAGAAATACTGGACACTACACCACAGAAACAATATTCTTTTTTATTTTACATATTAGCAGGTATGGAAATGTTATACCAATAAGTCAAGGGAAGGATAGGCTGTCCCTTTTGTCCCCATGAATCAAGAAATCATTCATTTCAGTCTCAGTAATCTAGAAATGAATAATGATATCAAATAAACATTTCTGGCTTCAATATGAAAATGTTTTAGATACTTAAATCATTACTATTAATTGTATTTTACATAATAAAAGCAATGTTGTTGCATGTCTTCAAAAAAATAGAAAAGGTTATGTTCTTCATATGTTGCTTGTCACACCCAATGAATGAATAAATTAATGAAAGGGGACAAAAACATTAAAAAGACAAAAAAAAAATAGCATCACCATTATAGACATATGTTTATGGAACCACTACATTTTAGGAGCTACAAAAAAATGTTCATCTCATTCATCATTTGGAAATATCCATAGTAGCAAAGGAGTGCAAGCAAAGCTCATGTTTATGACAATAATGTTTCAATACTCACTTTGATGACTGTCTCTGTAAGATACTGAGATGGGGATTTTTTTTTCTTTTTTAAGCTTGTTACCTGGTCTAACAATTTCAGGGGGGGTAAATAATATGATTAAGCTGGAGTTTTTTGACAGTGATTGCACTTTGAAAAGGGATTTTGTCTGTAAAGATTAAAATGGTAATCAACATGGCCTCATGGAAAATGTATCTTGTCAAACAAATGTGGGTTCTTTTTTACACAATAGTTTTGGTTGATAACTGCAGCAGATGACTGCATTGGCATAATGCAGTTATACTTCTATAAAGCAGTTTTCCTTGTCTTCCTTCCTTCTGGTGAGGATACTGCTATGCAAAATCAATGAAGCTTAAATATCAGCTATGAAAGATGTTTTAGAAAGTAATTACAAATGAAGTATCAGTGTCAACAGGATGCATAATCAGATGACTCTGAAAAGTTAGTTCTTGCTTTTCAACCTCTTCATCAATTGTCTTATCAAATTTACTGATAATGGATAATTAGTGAGCAAGAAATAATGGGCAAAGACCAACTGAACTAAATTATATTGCTGAAGGAAATTACTTTTCTTTGGACAGCATATGTTTAACAAAGCCAAATTAAAGGGCATGCAGCAAGGAACAAAGTGTGTAGCTCACACTTGCAGGATGAGAAATGGCATCCTGGTGTTTAGCAAAACTGATGGACTTAGAGGAAATAATAAGCAATTAAGTGAACATGAGATCCCTGAGCAACACTACAGCTAAGTAGGTGAGCGTGTTTTTAAATGCATGATTAGAAAAATATTAAAAAGAAGGGAGGAGGCTGTATTTGTGAACAACACTTGAGAGACTTTTGCTACCATGCCTACATGCATTTTTTTGGTGATTGTCTTTAAAAGGGATTGATATATGAAAATATTATAGAGAAAAATTACAATGGAAGAAGGTCAAGATTTGGGAAACTAGCAAAATATACCCAAGATAAGATTATGAAATCATTGTCTACAAGTTCGTATGTGGGAAAAACCAATTCTGATAGGAGACAAAGCTTGAACATATTAAAATTTCTAGTGATTGGAACACAGCTAATTCAGAAGACAAACAAAAATCACCTCTTAAAATCATAGATTGATATAATCATTTAGGCTGGAAGGGACCTCTAGAGGTTATCTAGACTGTTCTCTTGCTCCGAGCAGTACTAACTTTAAATTAAGATCACTTTAATCAAGGCCTTGAACACTCAAATTTGAAAGTTCCTGAGGGTGAAGGTTTCACAGGCTTAAGCATCCTGTTCCAGCCCCTACCCATTTACTCTGCAATTTTTCTTCTTATATTCAACATGTTCATGGCTTATAGCCATTGTTTCTCATCCATAGATTGTGTAGCATTGAGTGGAGTCTGGCTCCATAATATTTTTATTTTCTGTACATATTGAAAAGATAATTTAGGTACACATTTAACACCACCATAATTGAAAATTAAATGTGATTTGGTGAAAAGAAAATGCCTCTATTTCATAAGTGATATGGATGGAGTTTCCAAGAGATGTAGGGTTCATATAAATCGTGAGCCTGATGCAGGAGTTGCTGGATGAAATTCTGTGATTCCTACAACTTAATCTAGATAAATTAAGTTTTGATTTACTGTAAAAGTTCATGCTAGACATTAAACTCATGATGCTATGAAGTCAATTAATTGCAAAAATAATGTGGTTGAGTAATTAACAGAACTAAAATGTTCCTGGATAGCAAGGGAATAAAATCCTTCCCTGTCCTATTAGTGATGCTCTTCATTTTCCCAACGGTGCTGAGCTGGTAGATTCACTACTGTTCTGGACTATTATTTAGTAGCCTTGATACTGGTATTTACAATCTTATGGAGATTAAATTATAGGCTTGGAATATAATGTTGGGGTGGTATTTACCTTCCTATATATGTTTATAGGACTGATGTTCATGTCTTTTCTAGACACTGAATATTCTTTTTAATCAGTGAAGAGAAAAAAAAGTTTTTCCAGTGAAAAAACAAAATCATGAACCAGAAGCTCAGATTAATTTTGGTGAGATTGTTTTTACCTCAAAGTTCCTTCTCTTATCCACTGATCAGGAAAAAGAATATAGGTGAATGATTCAGGAGTTGATATGGTACACATCTAAGTATGTATCTTAAGTTGTGTGAGATGAGTTCTGAGAAAGATCGTGTAAAAAAGTAACTATTCATAAAGACAAAATACACATAAACCCTGAATTCTCAGTTCACCAACTTAATCTTTATATTATTGTTCTCTCCTAAGAAGAGCAACAAAGATGATGAAAGGACTAAGGGGCATGACTTATGGGGGATGGCTGAGGGTGCAGGTTTGTTCAACTCAGAGGAAAGGAGACTGAGGGGTCACCTCTTTGCTGTCTATCAAAACAAGATATTGACAGAGTGGAGTGGGAGGTGCTGTTCTTTCTGGTGTTTGGTAATAGGCCACAAGGGAAAGGCTGAAAACTGTGTCAGGAAGAGTTCAAATAGGACATTGAGAAAAAGTTCTTCACTGAAAGTATGAACAACAATCAGAAAAAACTCCGCAGGTAAGTAATTATGGCCCTTAGCCTCTCACTGGTCAAGAAGCATTTGGATAACATTCTTATATATATGGTTTAACTTTTAGATTTTCCCAAGTGGAGTTTTGAATTGGACTTGATAACTCTTGTGTCCTTTCCAGATCAGGATATTCAACAATCCTACGAATCTAATCTTTCGTGATCATGTATTTGGATAGATTGACATTTCAGCTGCTATTTATATTCCATGGCTCACAGTGACATTTTGAATAGAGACTCTCCTAGTGAATATACAGAAGAATTGTACTTCTTCAGCTTGTAAATCATAATTTTTTGTATATGCTGGTCATTATCACTTTGAGTATTTCAGAATCTATTTAAAGACAGGATCAACCCTTTCATTCATTTGATATGTTTTTCACAAATATTAATTCAGTTTTGCTAGGGTTTAGTGGGAGATAACGCCTGCTCCAAATGCCCACCTTAACTAAAAATGACTCTTATTTTCTAGAATAATATCTTTAATCTTGTATGTTTCTGAGATTACATCTGAAGTCTTCATTGGTACTTAACCTCTACAGAAGGTAGTTAATTTGGGACTTTGTTCTGTGTTTGTTTTGATTAATATTTTTGAGACTTTTCTTGTTTAAAAAATGACTGCCTCATAATTAGGACCTCATTCTGTTTCATGGACATACAAACCAATATTTACATTTAAATTTACATTTAACTTTTAAATAATTTACATGAGTTACGGATCAATGACTTACTCATATATCTTTCCCAGCGTGAAGATAATACAAAGTACTAAATAAAAGGGTTTATGAAGTTGTAGTTCAATCAACATACAAATCCATGGAAGTAATAAGCACATTTTCGCATTTAAGGACTCATTTATTGTGAGTTTTTTATTGTGGTCTTGATTTCCAAGGATTATCCTTTAAAACTAATGCATTTACGTATCATATATTATTAACTGTTAACATTCATCAAAATTTACTAAGTACACTTAATAACCTGAAATTATAATAGACAGTTTAAAACATTGATTTTTTTATAAATACTTGGACCATTGTGTAATTAAATTTTCACTGTAATTCTTTTTTCACTTTTTTTTCATTGTTTTCATTGTACAATGTATAAGTGTATGGTCATGCTGTTTCCAGGTAGTACACATATATATAATAGCAGCATTGCTAAGATCCACTTCAAGTATGCTAAACCAAAGACTAAAAACCTGACTTTAATCATCAAAATGTGTAAAAGATTATACCTGAACAGCCACCTTTCTTTTCTCTGGACATGCTTAATGCACTTTTCTTTAACTTTCTGGTTTCTTAGAAGCAGTAAGCTAAAAGTGAAGATGTTAACTTTATTAGGAAGGGCATTACTACTAAATTGCAACTCTTGTTTGAGTTCCAACAGAAGACAGTAATGAATAAAAAATAATTTTGTGGAAAGTACCCTGCTGCTACTTCTGTCTGCTGTCCTGCTTCCAGTGTATGACTGGTTCTTACTTCCTGTCTCCGTTTGCATATTAGAGCCTCCCTCTGTATCTCCAGTCTGATGAACCCTTTCATGATATTTACTGTATATTCTTCCTTCTTTCATCCACTGTCTTGAACTTTGAGACAGAGAATGTGACTTTGTTAACTGGGGAGTTGAAATGCAGCATGTGCCTCTCCAGGCTGAATACTCAAAGCACTTGTGTATCCTTACTATCTCAGTGCCTGAGTAACAGAGTTCTGATATGCTGTCTCACCACCTACCCACTGAACTGCATCTGCAGGTGACAGGTACAGTTTCAGAAGCTTTACATGCAACATAATTAAGTCCTTGGCAGACCATGGAAATAATCTTTTGGGACTGTGATTAATTATATTTCTGCTGCAGTTATTATAGCTTATACTTGCAAGATACAGCTCAAATGTTGAATTGGTATATTTTTTACTGAAATGTATTAAGAAAGCAGATAACTGAAATATCTGACAATATTCACATAAGTCCATCACTAGGCATTTAAATTCACATCTTATCTTCAAAACTTTTCTTTGTTCTTGCTAAACTCTACCTGATTTATCGTAGAATGTAGAATTTGTTGTTAAAGCAAGCAGTAGTGTACTCATAGAAAGGTGCTTCTGCTTCACTTACCCAGGTGAAATTCACAATTAAACAGCTTTAGTGCACTCTATTACACAGACCAGAATGGTCACCAGTCTGTCCTGTCTAACATCTTGCATGCTGTATAGTCATGAATGTCTGTTACCCTGCCAATTAATTTGTAATGATAACATTTAACAAAGGATGATTTTTCCAGCTGGAAGCAAAGTTATTCCCTATTCCCTATCCTTCCTAACACCACAACCATCATGTCACTCGAGCCAGTATCATGAGATCTTTATCATCTCAAAGTGATGTTAAAAATAAGCAGATGGGAAATCATTTTAATATCTATCTGGAGGATAGCATCTCCCAACAACTGCCCTCCTAATATTGGACCTTGGCATCAACACTGCAGAAACTCACTCCCAATGTGTGATAATTTCTCTATGCCCTAGTTAGAGGTCTTTTGTTTTCCTCCTTTATTCAGAATTTCATCATGACAGCTGAAAGTGACATTTAAAAGCTAAGAGGCTTTTACATAACAGGATCCCTTTTGTCATTCCTCATTTCCTTTCAGTTCGAGCAGGTTTGCTGCATTTTTATTATGTAGGAGATCATGCAGCATGTCAGCGCACGAAGTCTCTTCCTTCCTGCTGGCAAGGTACGTGAAGAGTACATCTCAGGGCCAGAGAGTTACTCCTGCACAGAATACAGAAATGCCTTTTATTAAGGGAGGCTAACAACCTATGCCAAAAAACTAGTTTGACATGGACAGAGGAAGAAACTAAAAAAAAAAAAATCTCATTAATTTTTTTGTATAAAGTGTTCATTGTGAGAACAATGCAACAAAGCAAAGGTATAGAGCAGATGCTAAAGAAAAGTAACTGATTACAATAACTGGCACAAAAGACCTACAGCTAACTATAATAGAAGTTTGGGGCTCATGTCTCATCCATCACCTCTTAAAGAGGCTGAAAAAAGGGCACCTAGATGTGGTCAAAACATGAAGAAAATTTTAGAAAAATACTTCTGAGAAGAGGAAGATTATCAGGCTTCTGCATTTCTTTGAAGATTCTAGCTTTATGGTTTAAAGACCTCCATGACCACCAATTTGATACTCTAACAGGACTAAAAATGGGCAGCACACAGAAGTGCTGAACTAATTAAAGCCCTGCTAGGAATCCTATGGGATCTGCTTTGCCCTTGCTCCACTTGTGAATTCTTTTCTGTTCTTCTGCTTCTTCTTCACTAGGAAAAAATAAAACTCTGACTGTTTAACAAGCAGCACAGGAGTAGATGAATTCTGTCTCACTATACAAAGAAACAAGCTCAAATAGAGTATCTCAGGTTGAGGAAAATGGAGGAGGAACCAAAGTATAAAAGCAAATCTGTTGCCAGCCTGTTGTCAAGGCCCTGAGAACTGAGGATATAGACATGTATGTCCTTCTATGTCTTCTGTATTTCCTTTTGTCCCTTATTTTCTCTTTGAATTTGACTTTGACTGTCTTGCCAAATAGGAAAAGTGAATCTAAGTAACAGAACTATCATAATCTTATCTGATACAAGGATAGAAAGTATAACAGAAATCCTCAATATCTAAAGGGAATTTTGTTATTTTTTTACTTATTGCTCTTCACAACCATCTCAACATGCTGGATGCTGCCTTCTGATAATTTTCTCTCTGATCTAGCTAGCACATGAACGCTTACTCAGTAATTTTCCAAACATTCAAAAAGGCACATGTATGCTTGCCATCTCAACCAGAAATCTGAATCTTTTCTGTTTAATGCTGTAGTAAAATAGGAACACATTTTTGATAGTATAGTCTGCTACCTGTGATAACCAGATTACTAAAAATTATATTCCACAAGAGAAGTCCCTTACCAAAAATAATTTGTGCCTACTTTCTTTGATGACACCAATGTACTGACTGGGGGTGAACCACAAAATAATAGATTGGTTTGGGTTGGAAGGGACCTTAAAGATCATCTGTTTCCAATAACCCCTGCTATGGACTAGCACTAGATCAGGTAGCTCAGATTTCCATCCAACCTGGCCTTGAACATTTCCAGGTATGGGGCACCCACAACTTCCCTGGGTAACCTGTTCCACTATCTCAACACACTAAGAGTAAAGAATTTCTTCCTAATATCTAATGTTGAAACATTGATTTTGAAGAATTAAAGATTTTAGTTAAACCAGATATCGCTGAAGTAAGACAGATAGACTTCCCTTTTGATAAGCAGAAGCCGGATTTAAGGAACTGATAAATCATGAGGCCTGTCAACTTATGTTTGTGTATTCTGACTAATCAATAGGCTTCAAGAAGTACAAAGAATTCATAAATTAAATACTCCTGGGAAAACAGGATTCAGTTGTCACGCAACACTAAAAAGTTAAGAAGTCAAAGCGAAGAAGACTCACTTACTTCATCATTTTGAGACCCTGCCCCATAAAAAGACCACTGACCCATTTCAAAGAACAAACCACGCATGCTTAATAGCTTTTGGCTAATTACCATATGAAGCGGGGAATGGGATGTACTACAATCATGAATATACATTTGTGTTTTGGTTATTCAATATTTCTGTACATAAAAAGACCCAGTGATCTTCTGTGAGCGAGTGTGTGTTTGGGAGCTATCCCGAACGCTGCCCAGCGTCGTAATTAAACATACATTTTCTAACTTTAAACTGTTAGAGAGTCTTTTGTCCGCCATAGTCGGATATCGGCATTAGGGTGATATTCATATTTTTTTAATAATTCAACCTAAAATCAGCCTCTTTCAGTTTAAAGACATTTCCTCTTATCCTGTCACCGCCCTCATAAAAAGTCCCTCTTCAGCCTTCTTGAAGAGAAGAGATAGAGTGAGGGGTGTGTTTTCTTCTTATCCATTAGATATTTGGGAACATTCCTTAGTAAGGCATGATTCTTTGTGTTGTTACATGTACTGGGATTTTCCCAGGGTATTTATTAAAATGGTCTGGCAAGTACAACCAGGCCCTGAAACAACTGATTAGAGATCTTATTGCTTAAGGATTTCAGGTGGCAAAATCAATTTTGGTGTAGGATAAGTACGACTCTAAATGTACACAATATGACCAAAATATTTTGTGGTCCCAAACCAAACCCCCTGCAGTTCCCACTACAGTCTGTAAGCACTATTACCATTTCCAGGTGATCTTTAGTATCTTTCAAAAAATAGGCAGAAGAAAGCAGTAGATAAATCTAGATTGCCACAATTGATTTTATATATGTTTTTGGAGGTTTTAAAGGTGGGGGTTTTTTAATTTTTTTTTTTTTATTTTACTTTATTTCTTTAGTAGTCAAGTCCAAGTCAGCCATTGACCTCACATTAATGCTGGCTAACAAAACTGTAATTATCCAGGTAACACAGCTTCGTTTTCTTCTAATTAAAAATAACACACTTAATATTCTTACTTTTTGTTCAGAGTTTTACAATGACAAGAGATTTTTTCTATTTGAAAATTAGGCACTTGGACATGTATAGTTAGTGGGGATGCTTGGATTTCATTTAAAGAAAAGGATTCAGGTCTTTCAATGGACTAGTACTGAACTACATATATTCAAATGCATCCCAAAATCTCAAAAAGGTAAACAAGCAGCAAAGAAAGCTAGGAAGTATTTATTTATTTTCATAAGATAGATGTATGTTGTAATATACATTATAAACAAATAACAAGTATCTATTATCAATATATATTATATATATATATAAAATATATTTTTAAGACTGGTTATTGAAAAAAATTATCAATCCTTTCATGTAGTACATGAAACAAAAATCAAGACCTTATAAAACATGTCCTCCTCTCTTTACCTTCTGTTTTTTGTAAATCATGAATTATTTTTTAGTTGCTGATAATCTGTATTTCTCTTATTTTGCTTTCTTCACTGATTGCCTGACTATGGAAATTATCTGGAATTGTTTATTTCTATTTCACTCTAATTAAGTCTTCTAAAATCTCTTTTAACAAATCCTATTTGTATGGTGTATATATATATAAAACTGAAAAATTTGGAAAAAGTTGTTTGAAACACAGTGTGTCATTATATGTGCTCATGCACAACTCTGCTCTTGCTTCTGTATTGTTTGCCTCAACAGGGCTTTTTTTCACTCAGACTGTGCTATCTCAGTTTAGATTCCCCCTCAGACTCTCTCTGAACCCAGTTTCTTTTTTTTTTTTTTCAACATTTTGTTTTTGCATGCTGCTTTTTCACTCTTTATTTTTAAAACTGAATCAATATGGCAGCAATCTGCTTTACCCTTCAATAACTATTTTGTTAGATTTATAAATAGTGAACTATCAAGTCAGAATGAGGAGAAGAATTTTCCCCTGTTTTATTAATTATGCTACTTTCAGTGGTATCTTATTTCTACAACAGTGATATAATTTTCTAATGCCGGAGTACCAGCAACTTAAAGAAACTGCATTTTGTGAAGAGATTTCATTTCATATATAAATTTCTAAGTCTGGAAAAAAAACTCTGGTGGATTTACAATTCATTCAAATTTCTTTTCCCACCACCTTTTGTTGTTAATATATTCTTCCAAGCAATTTATATGCAAATATCTATTGAGACAAGAGTGAGTGAGGTAAACAGACAAGCTACACCACATACATTACAGTATATTTTCTTAAAAGTTCTTGTTTCAGCTAAAACAATAGAAAGAAATAGCAGCATCATGTCTGATGAAGGACCTACCAGTTGCTCTGTTTCCACATCACTGCATTAGAGAACAAAACAGGAAGTATGTAGAGCTTTTGGGCAGGTGAGCTGTGGTATCTTTGTACATTTGTACAAGTTCTCAAGCCACCTTTGGTCAGTCGACATGGCAGCTATGGTCACCTGAATGAGCCACATCATCCCTACAGGCTGCATAACCCCTGGAGGAGACAGGTTTTGGGGTTAGCCCATATAATGTGTACTTACTGCCTGAGTTAGTTTTGATGTAGCTTACCACTGCTGCAATCACACTTCTGATTGCTGCAGGGTCATACCTCTTCAATCCTGTTGAATAAGGTAAAATGCTGAGCAGATTTCTTAAAGCAGTGGGATAAAGGGGAAGAGAAACCTCTAAGGTTTGATTCTCAGGAGAAATGTAGGACAGAGATGAGAGTGAGGCTTTGGAATTTCACAGAATATTTTGAGTTGGAAGGGACTCACATAGGTAAGTCTAACACTTCATTAAATGGCCTAAATGGGGATCAAACCCACAACCCTGGTGTTATTAGCATTGTTCACTAACCAACTGAGCTAATGCACCCACACACAAAAGTTATTTACACATCTATATATCTGTGTATATCAGATCAAAATATGCAGCTCTATATACTAAAATGATCTGTGATTCATGAATGAAGCAGAAGAAACTGATCAAGTTTTTCAAAAAAAAAAAACCAAAACAAAACCAAACTAAATATAACATGCCAAATTTTGTCAGCTTTGGCAGTATATACTCGTATATACTCAGCTTTGCATATACTGTCGCTGAATCTACAATGAAAGCGACTAGCCTTTTGTTACATTTTTTTTTCTCTTTAGCCCAGCTGAGGATGGAAGTGATGGAGAAGCTTTGGTGGGCAGCTGGCATCTGGCCAGGTTCAATCCACAGGGACACTACACTTTTATAGGTTCATCCACTTCACAGACTTTTTTTCATAAAAGGACAACTTTTAAACATTCACTGTGCCTTTAATTTGTAGAAGAAATGTGAGCTTTACAAACAGGATGAAACATTTGGTTTGGATTAGACAAATACAGATCACCTTACTTGCCCAGGCTTCCTTACCTGCCTGGCCTTCAGCTTCCAGCCTGAAAGGCTTGACCGAAGAGCCTCCAGTTTCCTAAGTTACACCATCCACCCCTGTGCAGATGGAAGTCTGAAATACTGTCTGCTGCTTACCTTTAAAAACAGGAGTTCAATCTGTGCATGTGGTAAGCTGAATTAAGCTCTACTGCTTGTCTTATCTCCATTGACTTTAACAGAAGGTTGCACGTTGGCAGCTAATGCTTCAAGAATCAGAGCTTTGATCCCTATTGTAATGTTCTGTGTTAATTTCTGGCTCCTGAAATCTCTGCTCCCCCATGCAACATCTTTTTCCTCAGAATCCTACCATCTTCAATCATTTCCATAAGTGGTTCTTCCTCCTCCATCTGTCCTCCTGGAACTAATGGTTTGCTAAAAATCTTTTTACTCCAAACCCTTGTGTGATTAGCAGCTCAGAAAAAAAACATGCAGATTTTGCCAGATACATGACATTTTATCACACATCACTGGGATAAGGATTTTTTCCACATCTGTCAGTTCAGAATATGCAGGAATGTTTCTGCTGCAATTGAGCAAATTCAGTCCCAACCACACGTAAGCACAAGAAAGCAATAGGCATGCAACTCCTGTTCTATTCTTTAGTTAAACATGAAAAGTGTGATCTCATTTTTTCTGTAATTAATACTAAAATGATTCACGTTAAGTTAGTGAAACAGATTTTTTTTCAATAATTATGTCTTTAAACATATGTCTTACCCTTGTAATCTTTTTTTTTAAGTAAACCAAACGTTTTAAGCAAAAAGAAATTAAAATCATCATGAAAAACTATCAGACAATTTCAAACAGAATAACAGAAGTTGCAGAACAAAACCACTGTATCTAAAACATTTTTAATTGCAAATGTAAACATCAGACTTGCTGTTTGCAAATAGAAATATCCCAGTGTAAACGTTAAAAGATTTGCCACATGGATAGTTCTAACTGCACCAATAAGCTCATTAGGTGTATCAGAAACTTTCATTTTGCCATCAATCTTTATTAGTTGCAGTTGAGTTCTGGTATTGAATCACAGTAGATTGATTCAGCACAGGTCACAGGTATTTACATGCCTGCGCACTGTGTCATGTAGATAGATTAATCCACTTGCAAAAATTCAGAAACATTCTCATAGGAGAGGTTAAAAAAACCCAACAGTTTTACATCTGTTGGGAAGCAGTTTACATTGGAAGCACGAATTACTTTATTCACTACTGTAGACTCTAGGCTACTGAAATATTTTTAATTTATCCTTTCCTAATAAATAGATATGTAACACAATTAATGACAAGAAATTCAATCAACAAACCTTCCCAAAATTATACTTTTTTATAACAGAAGAAAAGTGTAGACTAACATTTGGGAAAGAAAAATTTTGGCAGAGGACTGCTTCAGGAAGGAAACACAAATACATAGACCTGTCATCCTGTTGCTGTATTGGAAGTTAGAGCCATGTAATTGGCTGACTGAAAGTTTTACATATTTATTTTCTGGAGTAATTTTTTCTGTTCAATAACTACTCCCAATACCTGAAAACAAGTATCACCTTCACTAGACATGGAAACAAATGTCACTTTCATTAGTCTTTCCTTAGGGTTACAGTCTTCTTAGCATCGAACAGGCTGCTTCTGTTCTAGTTTCAGAGTACTGAGATCTGCACATAGCAAATTAAATATTGAAGGAGCTTTTTTTAAATTAAATTAGTATTTTTTTTTTCAGTGCATTATTCATTCAGTAAGAAAGTTTGGATGATGGCATATTAATTTGGTTTTTAGGCTGTCAATCCAGAGTACACACAATGCCTGTTTTGATTTTAAGTTAGTAAAATATTTTATTGACGCGTGAATACCATAAATAAAGAAAAGATGACTTTTCCAATTTTGCTGGTAGTATTAAACCATTAGATTTTTTTTTTTTTAATGAAGTGGACAAATACAACTTACACTAGATCTCACCAGTGAAATAGCTGGTTATTGCATGAATGGAAGGCCTCCAAGTATAGGTCTCAACAGCTGAAATCCTGGACCTGAAGAGGAACAGATACTAAATGAAGTTAAGATTTCATCTGGTCAGTTTTCTCCAAAATTACCATTGTCTTTTTAATGAGAAATAGGGAAAATAAGTTCCTAAACAACTATCTTATTGGCAAAGGAATTTTTGCAAAAACTGATGGATTCTAATGACACCTGATCAAATTCTTTTCTGAGTAGTTGTAAGCTGTCTTCACACATTTGAATTAACCTTTTCTAATCATACTCTCATTTTTCTCCTTTTTTTAAACAAATGTCTTACAGTATTGCCATGCATAGAGTTTGTCTTCTGTCTGCCTTTTGAGTGCAATGAATGTCTGTTTTGAGTATTCCTGTCTGTCATCTGTCTGTTCATTCCCTTTAGCATCTGTGCAAGTAAAGATACAGTTTCCCATCAGATGATACAGTAAGAAGGTAAATCCAGCCAATTTTTTACTTCCAACAGCAATCAATAAAAGCTCAAGAAAGATCTTATAGTAGGAATCTCCTGTATATAAATATCTCTCTTTGAGGATACATTTTCTGATAATGTATTTTTTCAAACTTTAATATCACTAGTCTAAATCTAAATTTGGGGCAGAGCAGCTACCAGATGATCAGCTGTATAATATTGCAGGTGATGTGGCTTTAGTGTGTATCTCTTCATTCTGCTTACAAAATCCAGCATTTTGTAGGAGATTTTTGTACTTTCAAAGGCATGAGAAAACTGAGCAACTGTTTCAGCCTCTGATGTAATCACTGAGGTCAGTGACTTTCAGAATAGAAGTCCAATGAAGACAATGACAATAGCTCTGTTATCAATAGGTGAACGATAAGCAAAAAATTAGAAAGTCAGGGAAAGAGGAAGGATATCGCTAAGAAGAAAAGCCTGAGTAGAAGTGGATTAATGACACATAAACAAAAACCCCTCTTATCCATGAGAAACAGTAAATCTGAAATATTCTTTTTTGAACACAGTATTTGCAGAGCTACTCCAGAAAATGGGAGCTATTTTATGGCTCTTTGGTCTTGACTCCTCTTTTGAAATGCAAAGTGCTTCATAAGCATTGCTTGAGTGTGTTTGTGCAAAAAGCTGATTTCTTGCAATTTATCCCAGCACAAAGAAAGTCTGTTCAGAAAATTTGTTATTCAAAGTAAACAATATTATGGCCCATGTGATTTGCTTTGTTTTGTTTCTTTGTTGTTTTGAATTGTTGGTTTTTATTTGTTGTTGATTTGGTTTTGAGAAAAGGCAAATGGTGCAACAACTATAAGGTATAACCAAAAAAGATGTATCACATTTTTCCTGTTCTTGTTGTACCAGGAAGGTAGACAAAGAGTTCCAGCCTTCTTGCTCTGCAGATTCTATGACATGCTGTTGGTCTGCATGCCACAAACGTGAGCTAGAGGAATAACAGAAACCCTTTTCTGTTGAAGCCAATCAATATTTGTCCTTTTTCTGCAATGTACTAATTGAGATGTGAATAAGAGGAATGTGCAATGATCAGTAAGTAAGTGAACATTGAGAGGTATTAGTTGTTTAGCTTTAATAAATGTTATATAGAATGAATTACACAATTAAAATACTGTGTATTTATTATGTTGTTTGCCTTAGCCGGAGGAACTTGGTTTGGTGAGGCCTTAGGCTGCAAGCTGTGAACTTACACCTAGATATGCTTTTGACTGCAATAGATTATAGAAATACATTTTCACAGTAACTTTTCTAGTAGCTAGTACAGTGATTTACTTTGTCCTCAGTAGGAGAAAAACATTGATAACACACTGATGGTTTGGTTGTTGATAAGTTGTGTTTAGCCCAGATCCACGGCTGTTTTAGTTTCCCATGTCCTACCAGAGAGGAGGTCCAGCAGTGGTGCAAACAAGACACTACAGCTGCCAGCAGAAGCTGCAACACCACAAGATGAGAATGCTGGACAGCCTGCCTGCACAGACAAATTGAAAGAACCCAACAAGTTGCTAAAAGACCCCAGATCAAAAATCACCATTAGAACAAGAAAATCACACAAGGCATCAGATGAGTGCATGAGGGCTGGGTGCAGAATACATAAGGGCATAATTGCCTGGGTATTTCTTTGTTCTGTGTCCCTCTCTGCAGGCACCCACCTTGAGCTGGGTGTAGCACTCAAGCACCTGCTGCTGTAGCACTCTGTTAAATTACTTATTTTTATAAATCCAGTGCCTGAGACTCTGCTATGGGAAACCTAAGGTCAAACCCAAAGAAAGAGGAAACTGTCCAGGAGTGTGTGTGAGCAAGTATTTGGCTCTCTGGAGTCTCCTGCTGTGGAGGAGCTCTGGTCTTAGCAGTTAAAGTTTCAGGTGGTGTGTGTGACTCTGAATAGCATGAGGCTGCTTAGGCAGCAGCTTCTCCTTTAACAGTGAAACAGGTGCCAGGTGAATGTGTGTGTATCTATACATTTAATTGAAATGCTTCATCAAATTTTACTCCACCAGCCATGCATACTAAGATAATTTTCTCTTAATCATGCATAACATAATATTTCTATGCATTGTATTATTTAGTATTAATGAATTCCATTTCATTTCAAAATGCAAACACGTTTAAATTCATGGTGAAAAATAATTATTGTAATTCCTGTGCAGTGACCTTCCACATAGCAATCTTAGCATGTGCTAAATAATGATTTTAACCTCAGAAGAACTTCTGTCAAGTACTAAGCAGGGAGAAGACAAGTGACTTGTTCAAGTTCATACAGAAATAGAAAGCTAAGAATAGAAATCCCGGAATAGGATTCGTGGGACAGAGTAACAGCTCTAATTGAGGCAGAAACTTGGCCTTTACTCTTCCAAACAGGTTTAGTTCTGCGGTTGACAAGAATTATTGATTTCATCTGTTTATTCGTTGCTAGTAATAAGTATGTCATATTTGAAAATCCTTCTCTGTTTAAATTGATGGAATAGTAACCTGAAGAGGGAAATGTGGCCACATGTCAGTTTTATGAAGCAAGCTCTAGGTAGCCAGGGTGTGCTGTAGAGCTGGCCTCTGTGAAGCCAGCAGGAGCTACCCCCATGTCTGACAGAGCCAATACCAGCAGGCTCCTTGTCAGGTCTGCCACTGCCCAAAGCTGAGCCCATCAGTGACTTTGGTGGGACCTCTGTGATAACTAATTTAAGAAAAGGTAAAAAACACTGAGCAACACCTGTGAGAGAGAGAAGACCCTGCTAATACCAAGGTAAGAGGACAAAAAGGAGGGAGGAGGTGCACTAGGCTGCAGGGTAGAGATTCCTCACTTCCATGGGCCCATAGAAAAGCACAGTCTCAGACATCTCCCATGCAGGCCATGGACACCCCGCCCACCAGAGCAGGTGGAGATCCCACAAAGGAAGCTGTGACTCTTGAAGGGCTCAAAAGGAAGACAGCTCTGGGCAGGACCTTGCAACCTGTGGAGAGAAGCACATGCAAAAGCAGATCTTATGACAAGAGCTGTGTCCTGTGAGGGACTTATGCTGGAGCAGTCTGCTCATGAAGGACTGTATGCCACTGAGTGAGGGGCAGAAGAAAAGGATTATGAGTGAAGTTCAGATTGAGAAAATGAGAGGGATAAAAGGATGATTTTGCTTTTGTTCTTAAGTATAATTATCCTACTCTGTTATTAGTTGGCAATAGGTAAATAAATTTCCCCAAAATCAAGCTATTTTACCCGTGGTAGTAAGTGGTGAGGATCTTTTTCTTGCCCCATGAGGTTTTTTCATCTTTCTCTGCTTGCTCCACTGAAGAGGGTGAATGATAGAGAGGTTTGGTTTTATTTCCCAAATTGTTAGCTCCTGTATGAATGCTTTAAAAATAGATATGAATTTTTTCTCTGGATCTTGCAGACTTTAGCTGAGATTAGGCATATTCCTTCCTGGATTTCATTCCATTGAGAAAAAGTAACTCATGTGAAATCAGATGGAAGCAAAATGATGGAAGATGGCAACAAAGAAATCTTCTTCAGCTGTAAACACTTATGCTTAAACTCAATTTTTCCTTCATTACAGATTGATGTGAGCATTCTTAAGTATCACTCTGGAAGGTAAACCATGGTATTTTCTGTGATTTCCAGAGCAGTGTATTATCTTGAAATTATCAGCTCACAGTATCGTTGATGCTGCCTTTTGCGTTTTTCTTATGTCTGGACTTTGGTGTGTAGGAATTTTGTGTGTAGGAATTCCAGTGTAGAAATTTGACTGATATAAGCCAGAACCACACAATTGTTTACACTTTATGAAGGTCAGATCTCTTAATGATGACAAATTACATATTTCTTTTCAAATGAAGTCCAGAACTGGAAAAAATAAAAAAATATTGGTTGCATGTCAGAGTTGAAATTCAAGTGGCAGAGGCCTGAGTTGAAATACTCTACTTCTTGGAGCAGAAAGAAATACATTCACGCCATCATACAAACTTTCATATCTTGGATCTATATGCATCATCAAAACTGTTCATAAAGTAAAGAATTTTGATTTGTGAGCGAAGAAAACATATTTTCTGGCAAGTCTTACCCTAAAAAAATTAAAGTTATAATAGGCCATGATTAATTCATTTTGTTGACAAACAACCTGAAAAGCAACAAAAAGCTGCAGGAGGTATTTTCTTTCTGTCTTACAGTGATTTCTGATCTAGTCCTGGAATATTTTTCATCACATCATTTAGGCTGAGCATAAAGTTTGAATCTAGCCTGTAATGATAGTCTCAAAGACAGATGTGTAAATATTTATCATTTACTCTTGAAACAAATTTTTTTGAAAAAATTCTACATGATTTAGAAACGGATCATTAGTGTAATAACAATGAGCCCAATGGAAAGTCCAAAGTATCATATAATACATTGAATGCCACCTTAGAAGTAGCATGAAATTAATCTAAATAACACTAACTCTTACTTTCCCTTATGCTGATTTAAAATTATTTGCATTGCCTTCTGTGTTAATGAGATCAGATTTATAAAAACCGAGATAAACCTGGAAAGTGAAATGAAGGGGGTGGTGTTTAGTTAGCTGTGCTATTCACATGCAGGGGAAAAAACCACACAAGAATGCAATAGAACAGGGTGAAAAGCAATTTTGTCAGTGAGATGGGTTCATCAGATAAGCAACAATCCTGAAGAGAGATGGCTCACTCCAGATGCTTTTGAGATCACTAACTCTTCCCTGAACTCAATAGGAACACAGCTTCCATGAAGTTTCATTTTAAAAGTCATTCTTAAAACTATGTCAAAAGTAATAATAATTTAAATTTTATAAGAACATCTCATGTTAAGAGCTTCACAGAAATGGAGCACGATCAGTCTCTGTCCTGAGGACCTACAAACCACGTGCAGCTGGTGATGCTCAACCAATGCAACAAGCAACTTGCATGTGCAATAGAGACATGAGAACCAGTAGAGGATGATACAGACAAAATGATAGTCTAGGAGGATTATCTGTGGAGCAGACTTAATGAAGAGAAGAAAACCTGTAGCTGATAGAACCAGAGTGTGGTGCAGCAGACAAAGATTATAAAAAAATGGACATTTTCATTTCTTTATGCAGATGTTATTTTACATATGGACACAGCCAGGCTGTAAGGAAAAGCAAGGGGTCAAAGATGATGTTTAAGATAGCTCAGATACTGATATGCTCCCCATTGTCTGAGAAAAGGAATTGCTTACAAGAGCTTGCTTAAGCAGGACCCTCATTTTACTGCCCCATTTCACCAGATAGCAGATTTCTAGACCTTATAATCCAAATAAGTTTTAGAAAGGGAAGCTGAAGCAATTATGAGCCATCACTCATCACTACTTACTCTACATGTGGAAGAAAAAACATTAATTTATTCAATGTTTATTTAAATTCATCTCTTTGTTTCTCCAAGAAGTAAATTTCCAAATGTCTATGGAAGGATTATAGTGTGGTTTAGGGCATTTGTATATTTTTAGTGCTGCTGTTGATAAAAATTGAATTAATACTGCAGTTTCCCTGGAAATACCTAGCATGCAGATCAGAACCTTTTAAACTACACAGGTGATTTAAAAGGATGTTAGTACATCACAAATTATTTTGGTTTGTATTCTGCAGAGACCTCCCATATTTATGCAATTTTCAAACTGCAAACCCATTCAGGATCTGTCAAAATGGGAAAACTACACTATCAGTTTTCGAACAAAAAAAAAACCCAACAAACACTTTTGGTAAATAAGTTTTCTGAAGAATGAAGATTATTTTTCTCAAAAAGTCACTTTATTTTAAAATAATTCAAGACCTTCTGATGACTGATCATTCAACTGAGGGATTAGAGAACAACTAGAGAATTGTTTTCATGTTTTGAGTTGAGTGTCAAGAACAAAACTATCTCTTTAATGATTAAAAAGTTATGCAACCAAAGAAAAACTTTCATTTCACTTATTGCACAGCAGGTACTTTGGTGAGCTCAAAAAAAAAAAAAAAATCTTCAGGTATATGCCTCAGGACAGATTTCTTATTTGTCTTTGAGTACTAAACACAAAACTGTTGTGTAGCATTTTTGATTATCTGTCTTTTATTCTTTTTAAAAAGTTTGTCTATGAAGTAATTGCAATGGAAATTATCTTAAAATCATCCTAAGGTAACAGATTCTTCCGTGCTGTAAATGAAAAGATTATTGTATATCAAGACCATCAGAAGATTTGAGATTGAACTAGTAATATGAAAGAAACCACAAATAAATGAAAGAAATCTCATTGAAGTGGGTCTTGAAAGTTTTAGGTGAGCTGTTTTTCTAAAGAAATTGGAATCTTTTCTCAGGTTCATTTCCAGCAAAGACATTTCCTCAAATTTATTTTGTAAAATGTTGTGTTGAGATTTTGTCACTCTAGTTAATGACGTGAAAAACAAGCTAGCCTAGGGCAACAGGTTCCTTGTTTAGTCTGAGGTATCCAAGAACCATGAAATTATAACTAGTAGTTATTTACCTTAGCAATATCTATTAATAACAATAAGTAAAAAGAAAACTAGTAACTATTGGTAACAATGTTGAGAGAAGAGTGAAATGCAAGGCATCTTTTTGAACTGCTTGTCAGGTTTCTGAAAAAAGAGATATTGGACTAAATGATAATGTGAAGCATTTGGGATATAGCAAACCAACTCTTTACAAATAAATGATGAATGGCATGTAAGACATATGTACAGAACAGAACAGGGTGTTTTGATTATGTCAGTTAAAGTAGTGCAGGTAGGAATAATTAGAAATTAATTTTATTTCAATATTCTATTTTCTTGGAAATTTGTTTTTCAAGGTTATAATTCACCTTTTTTGGCACTGAAAAAGTTTTCAGTTTGACTTAAAGAATTTCATACTTTTTTTTTTTCAATTGAAAAGAATTATGTTGTTGCTATGTAGATGAATAAAATGGAAAATGTGACAATTAGTTATCTTTCCAGATACTATCGCAGTGTTCCATAAAGGAAGAGCTCTGTAGCTGATCTCCATTTAACATTCCAGAATGTACAAGTATTCCATAGGTCCAGTATCCTATTCTGCTTTTACGTACTAGCCCCATGTACATGTCCTGGATACCTCGGGAAAACAAAATAAATTCTTACTTGTGCATCTGCCCTTGATGTCCATTGGCTGTGAGAGCAGTTTATGTATCTTAGTCACAATTAAACCCCTTTTAATGAACAATAAATCATGAATGGAATACCAGTTCAATTTCAATTTCTACAGTATCCATTGCAATTTTGTTTTATTATCTGCTTCTTTATATCGAATTGTTCCTAACTGAAAGAGATTACTTTGTTTTAGCTAGAAAACGCCAAGGAAAGATATTTATTTTAATCCTGTTAGTTCATTATTTTGGTTTTCTTTCCCGCAAAATTTTCAGGGCTTCACACTCCATCTCTATCCTAATCATCATTTGTGAAAAAAAGCATGTTTTAAAATTGTTACTCAACATTCCTTTCCTTTCCTTTCCTTTCCTTTCC